>NC_044034.1:327624538-328260533 GCF_901765095.1 Microcaecilia unicolor
CTTAATTATCACTTAATTGAGGTCACTGGATGAGCTAACTCTCCAGCAGCCAAGGAAAAGAAAAATAACTGCCGTTTAGAACAAAGGAGTTCCTACCTCTAGAAAAGGTTTCAGTTTAAAACTAGGTCACTGGATGAGCTAACTCTCCAGTAGCCAAGGGAAAAGAAAAATAACTGCCGTTTAGAACAAAGGAGTTCCTACCTCTAGAAAAAGGTTTCAGTTTTTAAAACTAGGTCACTGATGAGCTACACTCTCCAGCAGCCTAAGGAAAAGAAAAATAACTGCTGTTTAAACAAAGGAGTTCCTACCTCTAGAAAAGGTTTCAAGTTTAAAACTATGTGGAAAATGCCTATTTCTAGAGAAAAAGTTCAGTTTAAAACTGTGGGGAAGGGGTTTATACACTATGGCAACTAGTTAATGGTGCTTGCTTTTCCTCTCTCATCTCTTCTTTCATTTTTTATTCTCTAACTAGGCCCTGCTTGCTTTTCCCCCCTCTCTCTCTCCTCTTTTTATTCGCCCTTAATACCTAAATTAGATCCTGCAGTGGCTGTTAGATTCTATCTGTTAATGCTGTGGTGCAAGGCGTGTGTAAAACTAAGTGGAAAAGACTATGGAGATTAGCTGTTTTCTGTTAGCTGTTGAAATTTGCTTTTAAGTTTGCCTAACACTAAACTACAATTCCTCCTTAAACCCCAATCTTTAAGTTCCCAAAGCACAAGCAAAGTAGCGTTCACTTGCCAGAGAATGTCCTCTTCTCTCAGAACTTCTCAGAAAGAAAGTTCAGTGGGACCTTCCCTCTTATATACTTTGTGAATCTAAGGGGCCTCTTTGAGCAACCTATGCAAGTATTCTACTTCCCCCACACCTTAATTTATCACTTAATTGAGGTCACTGGATGAGCTAACTCTCCAGCAGCCAAGGAAAGAAAATAACTGCCGTTTTAGAACAAAGAGTTCCTACCTCTAGAAAAGGTTTCAGTTTTAAAACTAGGTCACTGGATGAGCTAACTCTCCAGTAGCCAAGGAAAGAAACTAAACTGCCGTTTAGAACAAAGGAGTTCCTACCTCTAGAAAGGGTTCAGTTTAAAACCTAGGTCACTAGATGAGCTAACTCTCCAGCAGCCAAGGGAAAAAGAAAAATAACTGCTGTTTAAGAACAAAGGAGTTCCTACCTCTATAAAAGTTTCAGTTTTAAAACTATGTGGAAAATGCCTATTTCCTAGAGAAAAGTTCAGTTTAAAACTGTGGGGAAGGGGTTATACACTATGGCAACTAGTTAATGGTGCTTGCTTTTCTCTCTCTCTCTCTTTCTCTTTTTATTCCTCTAAACTAGGCCCTGCTTGCTTTTCCCCCTCTCTCTCTTCTTTTTATTCGCCCTTAATACTAAATTAGATCCTGCAGTGGCTGTTAGATTCTATCTGTTAATGCTGTGGTGCAAGGCTTTTAAAACTAAGTGGGAAAAGACTATGGAGATTAGCTGTTTTCTGTTAGCTGTTGAAATTTGCTTTTTAAGTTTGCCTAACACTAACCTACAATTCCTCCTTTAAACCCCAATCTTTAAGTTCCCAAGCACAAGCAAAGTAGCGTTCACTTGCCAGAGAAATGTCCTCTCTCTCAGAACTTCTCAGAAGAAAGTTCAGTGGGACCTTCCCTCTTTATATACTTTTGATCTAAGGGGCCTCTTTTGAGCAACCTATGCAAGTATCTACTTCCCCCACACCTTATTATCACTTATTGAGGTTCACTGGATGAGCTAACTCTCCAGCAGCCAAGGAAGAAAATAACTGCCGTTTAGAACAAGGAGTTCCTACCTCTAGAAAAGGTTTTCAGTTTAAAACTAGTCACTGGATGAGCTAACTCTCCATTAGCCAAGGAAAAGAAAAATAACTGCCGTTTAGAACAAAGGAGTTCCTACCTCTAGAAAGGTTTCAGTTTAAAACCTAGGTCACTAGATGAGCTAACTCTCCAGCAGCCAGAAAAGAAAAATACGTGCTGTTGTAGGAACAAAAGGAAGTTCCTACCTCTAGAAAAGTTTCAGTTTAAAAACTATGTGAAAATGCCTATTTCTAGAGAAAAGTTCAGTTAAAACTGTGGGGAAGGGTTGTTATACACTATGGCAACTAGTTAATGGTGCTTGCTTTTCCTCTCTCTCTCTCTTTCTCTTTTTATTCCTCTAAACTAGGCCCTGCTGGCTTTTCCCCCCTCTCTCTCTCTTTTTATTCGCCCTTATTACTAAATTAGATCCTGGCAGTGGCTGTTAGATTCTATCTGTTAATGGCTGTGGTGCAAAGCTTTTATAAACTAAGTGGGAAAAGACTATGGAGATTAGCTGTTTCTGTTAGCTGTTGAAATTTGCTTTTTAAGTTTGCCTAACCACTAACCTACAATTCCTCCTTTAAACCCCAATCTTTAAGTTCCCAAGCACAAGCAAAGTAGCGTTCACTTGCCAGAGAAATGTCCTCTTCTCTCAGAACTTCTCAGAAAGAAAGTTCAGTGGGACCTTCCCTCTTTATATACTTTTGAATCTAAGGGGCCTCTTTTGAGCAACCTATGCAAGTATTCTACTTCCCCCACACCTTAATTATCACTTAATTGAGGTCACTGGATGAGCTAACTCTCCAGCAGCCAAGGAAAAGAAAAATAACTGCCGTTTAGAACAAAGGAGTTCCTACCTCTAGAAAAGGTTTCAGTTTAAAACTAGGTCACTGGATGAGCTAACTCTCCAGTAGCCAAGGAAAAGAAAAATAACTGCCGTTTAGAACAAAGGAGTTCCTACCTCTAGAAAAGGTTTCAGTTTAAAACTAGGTCACTAGATGAGCTAACTCTCCAGCAGCCAAGGAAAAGAAAAATAACTGCTGTTTAGAACAAAGGAGTTCCTACCTCTAGAAAAGTTTCAGTTTAAAACTATGTGGAAAATGCCTATTTCTAGAGAAAAGTTCAGTTTAAAACTGTGGGGAAGGGGTTTATACACTATGGCAACTAGTTAATGGTGCTTGCTTTTCTCTCTCTCTCTCTTTCTCTTTTTATTCCTCTAAACTAGGCCCTGCTTGCTTTTCCCCCTCTCTCTCTCTTTTTATTCGCCCTTAATACTAAATTAGATCCTGCAGTGGCTGTTAGATTCTATCTGTTAATGCTGTGGTGCAAGGCTTTTAAAACTAAGTGGAAAAGACTATGGAGATTAGCTGTTTTCTGTTAGCTGTTGAAATTTGCTTTTTAAGTTTGCCTAACACTAACCTACAATTCCTCCTTTAAACCCCAATCTTTAAGTTCCCAAAGCACAAGCAAAGTAGCGTTCACTTACCAGAGAAATGTCCTCTTCTCTCAGAACTTCTCAGAACTCCCATGGCCACACCCCCATTTGACTTGTGCACTGTGGGATGTAGGCACCCACATTATAGAATAGCGTGCTACTAGATGCACATACAAATCTTAATGGATGCCAATTAATGTCAACAATAGGTTGCTAGCATCCAATTATTGATGGTTAGCATTAGCCAAAGTTGTGCGTGCATCTCAGCAGTGAGCCCAAAATTTGGTGTTATATATAGAATTTGGGGATCTGTGTGTGTGCTATATGCATACATGTTTAGAATATTAGCATTTATTTGTATATGTGAGCAATTATGCTTGCAAATGCTAGTATGGTGTGTAAGTACTATTATGCAAATACCCACTTAACAGACATAGCGTGTATTTGCGAGTGGGACATACACAAGGGTGGAAAATAGGCAGGGCTCCAGCTTACATGTGTAACTTACAGAGTACTGTAAGTTCCACATGTCCCTGCCACACATAGGTACACTCACACCAGGTCTACGGCTGGCATGTAGACACCTAAATTTTAGGCGCATGGATAGTTATGCTAGTATTCTGTAACTGAATCTAGCAGCCTAGGTTCCTTTACAAAATAGGTTCCTACAGCACACCTTCTGGATGCCTAATTGGAGGTGCCTCAGTTATAGAAATAGCGCCTCTGCAGACTGAGGGGTCCTTTTACTAAGCAGTGGTAAGGCTAATGCGCGTGTAGCATGTGCCAAATCGGTACTACTACAGGGGTAGCATGGGCGCCCTGCAGTAGCTTCAAAGTTGGCACGTGCTGTTTCCTGCAGTAGAAAATATTTTCTACCGTGGGAGGCATTGCCGGTGGTAATCGGCAGCATGGCCACATTGGCGCGTGCTGCCTGATTACTGCACGAGTAGCTCGTGAGGCTTAGGTCGATGGGTGGCGGTAAGGGCTCTGGCAGTCAAAAGCTGCATGCTACTTCTAATTCTAGCACATGACCATTTACCGCCCCAATTAAAAAAGCTCTTTTTCCCAGCTGTGGTAAAAAAATGGTCCAGCATACACCAATTTCAGGTGTCCAGACTAATGTAGGCCACTTTTTACTGCTGCTTAGTAAAAGGACCCCTAAATTAGGACAGTAAAAAGGCTGTCCTACTTAACTCACACAACTATTTTGGGATAGAAGTTTCAATATCACCACCATCCCCCAAAATTCTACATATGGCGCCTTAGTTGTGCGTAGTTAATTTGGCCATGTGGCCAAACTGTGCACACAACTTAATTGATTAACAACCAAACAGTGGTGATAATTGCACTGCTGGCTTGATAATTGATAATAACGACACTAATTTGCTTTTATTAGAATTTACATTCACAACCTTATAGGCCTATTCTATTAATGCAGTATGTGTATGGCCATGAGAGTGGGGTGGGTTGGGTTGTGGGCCTTCCTAAAACTATGCGCACTTGTTATGGAATTACTCCATCTGCACCTATGTTAGCTCAAGTATTTAGGCCTGGGTTTTAGGGGGCCTAAATGGATGTGCCTACATTTTAGGTGCAAGAGTGGCAAATGTGCATATTCTAAAGTGCTCTAACATTAGGCTTAGTTTATAGACCTAGCATTAAGTGCTTGATTTTTCAGGTGCCATATTATAGAATTTAGCCCTAAGTGTATAGCGACTGCTGCTCACCATTAAATATGTATATTCAGCATTCACCGCTGAGAGGACATTGACAGAAAATATATGTGCACTATTGTCAACAGACAACAGTCGTCTTTAAACAAACACTGTCCATTGTGTTTGAATATTGATCCTATTTGTTTTTTTTTTTTCTTTCCTTGTTTGCTTGATTACAATTATTGAACTTTTCACTTTTAAGTTCAATATGAGTTTGTTAAGGCTTATTATTTCTGAGGGGGTGGATTATAGGGGAATTTCCTGTAATGCATGGAGGAATGCAGCAGAAGTCTAAATTATTGCAAGCAGTATACACAATAAACATTTTAGGATGATCACCTAAGGACCAAATGGATAATGTATTGTCCCCATAGCCTCAGAATGGGCAAAACCATTCATTAGTATATCCTAGCTCTAAAAGAGGAATTATCTAAGGCAGGTGTAGACCCTTGTGATATAACATGGCCAACATGACCCATATACTGTATGGTCTCACACATTCGTGTGCAGTACACCTTTAGAGAAATCTTATGTTTGTCAATAACAGGTATTAGGTCATCAGTCATTTGAGCTAACCCTTTGCTCTCAGTCGAGAAGCTCAAGTTCTGAGTCTTCAGGAGGTGAAACTCACTGATGCGAAATAACAGGAAAGAGAATTGATTTCAGTATAGGACTTTGTGCGTAAAGAATTTATCTTCACTACGGCTTTCAATTTAAGTCACTGAAAGGAATGCAAACAGGCCCCATTCTACTGGTACCTCCATAATCCCCAAAATACAACACACCAGGACAAAAGGATATGTCAAACTGGTTTATCAGTATTTGTCATGGCAGCAGTTTCCAAGTGGTTTAGTTTTATGCATACCATGACAGTAATGAACCTCATTCTAAGCCATGATATGTGGCAGTGGCGTAGGAAGGGGGGGGGGAGCAGTGGGGCGGTCCGCCCGGGTGCACACCGCTGGGGGGGGGGGTTGGGGGGTGTCAGCTCCACTTGTTCCCTGCTCCACTCTGCCCTGGAACAGGTTACTTCCTGTTCCGGGGCAGAGAGAGCAGGGAACCAGTGGCGCCGACTCAGCTCCCAGCGACGTGCAGTCGGGCGGATCGGCCCTCCCGCCCGCTCCCTGCTTTCCTATGCTAGTAAGAATGCGCTCCGGGGGGGGTGCGGGGGGGTGCGCAGCAGCGACCCGCCCCGTGTGTCAGCTGCCCTCGCTTACGGCACTGATATGTGGAGTATGATCTCAGTCTCTTAAATTCACCTCTGGACACTTTCCTTAGTACTTGTATTGTGCCAAAGTGGCTTCCTATCTGTCAGTGAGATGCATTTGCTGTTATATCTTAGAAAGGACCTGTATGAGCTCAAAAGCTACTGTAGAATCCTCTCTAGACAATTGTTACGTTGGTCCAATGAATAGTGAAACAGAAAAAAGCAACACTGGGCTTCCAGGATTGGGATAATCAATGTCCTCCTTTATTGAATGATAACCCGACACGGGCCGTGTTTCGGCGCACAAACGCCTGCCTCAAGGTCAGAAAATCCTGTTTGTGGCTTTCTCAGAGATGTATATATAACCAAATAGGCAGGATACAGTATCTCTGATGTGGGTAGTGTTTCTTAGCTCAAAAAACGCAGTCCTTTGCTCAGTCTCTTTTCACTACCCAGGGCCGTGGGCAGGGCTGGTCTTAGGGTGAGGCGACCGAGGTGACCGCATAGGGCCTCGCACTCAAGGGGACCCTGCGCGGCGTTGCCTGAGGTCCACCCGCTCTGACCCGCCCGAGCTCTAGTCCCCCCTCCCTCCGCTGCTCCACCCTGTCCTGCCTTTAAAAAAAATTTTGCGAAGCGGTGGAGTGGCAGGCAGCGCCTCGCGTCTGCCATGCTAGTAAAAATCTCCTCGACGTCGTCGGGCCTTCCCACATTGAATCCCGCCCTCTCTGAGGTAACTTCCTATTACCGCGAGGGCGGATGGGACTCAATGTGGGAAAGCCCGACAACGTCGAGGGATTTTTACTAGCATGGCAGATGCGAGGTGCTGGCCTGCCACTCCGGTCGGGAATCGGGATGTCGGTGACACTTTATGTCCCTGTGACTGAATTGCGTCCATGGGAACAGACCTGTGCTAGAAGCTCAGCCCCCATTGTCGGACAGGGAAGATGAAGTAAAT
This sequence comes from Microcaecilia unicolor, assembly GCF_901765095.1. NCBI lineage: Eukaryota > Metazoa > Chordata > Amphibia > Gymnophiona > Siphonopidae > Microcaecilia > Microcaecilia unicolor. The sequence continues at coordinate 327,631,665 of NC_044034.1, forward strand.
GTTATGCACACAACTAGAATCAAATAGCTGGAATAATATAAAGTAAGTCTGGGACATTAAAAATATATGTAATGCATTTCTCTAGGCCCTGAAATGGGACACTAGGGGCTTGATGTGCAACCAGGCTCTTGCTTTAAATCTCCTCTTCCTCTATAGAACCTGATTTCCCTTCCATCAAATCTGGTCAGCCTCAGCTCTCTGACAACTCATTCTTTCTTCCGACTGAGAATGAACTCAAGACACACTGGCAAGGATCACTTATTGTCAAGATTCAATAATGCTGCTCGACAATGAATCTCTACACCAGTTCCCTGAAAATCCACCTTTCTGACTTGTGTTTAGGAATAATTGAGAGCTGAACACAGAACAGGATGAAATCCGTTTCTCTAGTCCCAAACTGACAGGGCGCATAACTACTGCCTTCCCCCTGCGATCAATAAGCGGTTATTAGGCTACCTACAAGGAATCCCAATGACAGCCAGCAGTGGGTAGAATATTTTTTGCACTTGAACCATCCAGTGGTTGTTATTGGTTCCGTAACCCAGTAGGCATTGCAGAGTTGTGGTGGACAAAACGCTGATCCCTTAATCCTAGCCTTGCCTGCAAAGAACTCAGACGCTCCACCTGTTGCTACTCTGGCCACAGCTCTTCATAGTTACCAAAAGCAGTTTAACCTAGCTTAAAATTAGTTTTGAACTCTAATCCCTGGCTCTGTTCCTGACTCCTCTGGTGTGTGACCTCAAGGCACTCACGTTATCTTCCTGTACCTCCAGCTAGTCCCCGGCTCTGTCACTGACTTGTCTGTGTGTAGCCTTAGATGGACCAATTTATCTGCTGGTGCCTCAGGTCTAACCTTTGGCTCTGTCACTAACTTTTAACCTCAAGCAAGTCACTGTATCAGTTTCACAACTATGCAGGGCCAGTGGGACAACTATCCCAGGCACAGAGATTCCAGCTTCCACCTTGCTGCTGCCTGCCGCCTTTCTCTCACCTTGTCGCTCTTAAAGTAGGAGAAGTTGTCATGGCTGGTCCTAGCCCAGTGGCATCATTCAGTGAGATCTGCCAGTGCACGCTCATAGCTCCCACCTACTCTGATGCACAGGCCCTCTATCTCAATCATAAGGCCTGCCCTGAGGGGAGGCGGGGCCTGTGATTGAGGGAGGCACACCGGCTTAAGCCTGGCCTCATCAGCTTCAACCATGTCAAGAGCACCAAGAAGGGGCAGCAGTGAGAGGACAGGAGGGTGAGTTGTGAGGCCCATGAGAGGTGGGGGGGGGGGGGGAGAAGGGGGAAGTAATAAGGAAGAAAGTGAAGGGGCAGGGAAAGCTAGTGAGAGGAGCTCTGGGTGTAAAAATATCTAGCTATACCACTGTACTCTATGTACTAGTGGGTGGGAGGCATTATTACTCTGCAGTAACAAAGTGGGCATGCTAATGAACTGATTATCACCAAGTGTTTATTAAATAGTAGGGCTGGGGGCTGAAAAAAGTGGCAGAGAGAGAGGGGCAGATCCTGGATGGAAGGGGGAGTGAGAGGGAGGCAGACCCTGGATGGATGGGAGAGGGAGGGCAAGTGGCGGATTGAAGGGGCAGAGAGAAAGGACAGACAGTGGATGGAAGGAATAGAAAGGGCAGACAGTGAATGGAAGGGGGAGAGAGAGAGAGGGCAGACAGGGGCAGATGGTGGGTGGGCAGGAAGAGAGTGCAGACATTGGATGGAGGGGACAGCAGAGAGGGCAGACACTGGATGGCAGAGAGGAGAGACCGAAGACAGATGCTGGATGGAAGGAAGACAGTGAAACGAAGATGAGTAAGCAGAACCAGAGACAACAAACTGTAAATAAAATATATATTTTATTTTTTTGCTTTAGGATAAAATAGTATTGTAACTGTGTTAATAAATGTTTATAATAGAACATGTAAACAAGGTAATCATTTATTGGACTAATTTTAATCTACATCTGCTGTCTTTATAGTTTGCATAGTACTAGGGGACATTTTCTGTTTCTGTGGTGTTGAATTGTATGCAGAGTCTGGCATCTTGGGGGTTCAGTTTAATTTTGTCTAAATAGAAAGTTTAAATATTCCTACTATTCTATAGTGGATTAGGGTGTATCTGTGTTTGTGGAAAAGACATGGCTTCAGTTTGGCATTGACTGTGCAGGATCGACAAGCCCTGGAGCGGGGGGCCTTGGAGCTCGGAGGGAGGGTGGCCGGCCCTGGAGCTAGGGTGGGGGCGGAAGCTAGGGTGGGGCAGGGCTAGGGTGGGGCCCCATCAAATTGGTCCTGCATAGGGCCCCGCACTTGCTAAGACCAGCCCTGGCTGTGGGTATTGAAAAGAGACTGAGCAAAAGACTGAGCAACTGGAGAGATGTTTCCTTTCATATATTAATACAGTTGATATTAAGAGCTACTTGAGAGCACTTGCTTTATATAAAGAGGAGTAAGGAAGGACAGGAGGTTTTTGTGCCAGTGATGAATAGATGGGCCTCCCTAAGGTTGATTAAGTAATCGACAAAGGAGGTTTCCTATTATTTGTTTGAGGCTTTTCCTCCTACAACATTAACATTGCTAGTCGACTTATTTATAAGTAGATATCAATTAGCTACTTCCTCCCCCATCTCTGGCTATAACCTTCCATACTTCAGATTTTTTGAAGGAGCTTCAGTCCTCAGATTAGAGGGATTCTTCTCTTCTCCCCCCCCCCCCCACCCAGTGGTCTGGTTACCACATGAAAGGTCGTTAGGTTTTAGGTGCATCAAGATAGCTCACTTCAATCCATCAAGACAGTGATTCACAACTCATCCAAGCTTCAATGTCTCAAAACTTCTGCTTGTACCACACTGGGAAAAAAAAGACATTTCTCATTTCAACTCTATCCTGTTCGCTGCCTGACATTACACAAACGTCAGATTATCAGGATCTGACCCCACCTGCTCTTCATTTCCACTCTCAAGCATTTTAATTAAAGCCCTGTCCTACGGCAACCAGCAAATGTCCGTACACCCTGATAACATCGTGCCACAGGGAGAACAGAAAATCCACAAGCGTATTCAGGCTGTTCTGTGATTATCTGCTGTTCAGAGTGTTATTACAGTGAGCCCTGCTGGATTACTGCTACAGAACAAAAATGCTGAAATTTGTGAAGTGGGTTGGTGAAGGCAATGGTTTTGTGTGCCTTTCAAATATTATTTTTTTAAAATATGTATACTAGGAATGCGCATTAATTTCTAACAAAACAGAAAATTCAACAAACCAAAGAAAATATTAGTTTGATTGTATCCAGCGAATGGGATCAGTTCAAAGAAATGTAAGAACATAAGAACTGTCATACTGGTTCAGACCAAAGATCCATCAAGCCTTGCATCCTCTATCTGTGGCCAGTCCAAGTGATAAGTATCCAACAGGATACTTCCTTGTTGTTCATACCCAGAGATAAGCAATGACTTTCTGAAGCCTAAGAATAGCTTATGGATATTTTTTTTTCAAGGTACTTGTTTAACTTCTTTTTAAAACCCAGCAGTGCTTCTTGTCCTTGACCATTCATTTCCAGAACAAATTCCACAGCTTAACTGTACATTGAGTTGAAAATACTTTCTAACATGTGCTTTAAATGTGCTGCCTATTAGTTCATGAAGTATCCCCTCATTTTAGTGTTATATAAAAGGGTAAACATCTATTCCCTATTTACCTGATCTAAACCTACCCATGATTTTATAAACTTCCCTCATTTCTCCTCTCAGATGTTTGCTTATTTGATTGCCACTGCACACTGAGCTGTGGATTTCAACATTTTGCCCATAATGACCCCGAGATCCTTTTCCTGGTGGTGACTATCTAAATTAGGATTAATTTCACATATTTTGTGAAGTTTGAGCCAGGCTCCTCAATGCCAAGAAACAGGGCCGCCGAGAGACTGGGCCGGGCCCGGGGCAAGGCCGCCCCCAGGTCCCAACACCGCCGCCCGCCGCCCCCCCCAGAGGTCGTTGTCGTCGTTGCCCCTCCCAGAGGTCGTTGTTGTCGTCACCCCCCTCCGTCCACCCGGGCTGGGCCCTCCTGAATTCAAATCATAGCGCCTCACCTCGACCTCGCTCCATATGAAAGAAGCGCAGTAGCGGCAGTCTGCAGATCGCCTCCCTTTGGGCCTTCCCTCCCTGTGTCTCGCCTTTGTCTGATGTAACTTGCGTGAGGGTGGGACACAGGGAGGGAAGGCCCGAAGGGAGGCGATCTGCAGACTGCCACTGCTGTGCTTCTTTCACATGGAGCGAGGTCGAGGTGAGGCGCTATGATTTGAATTCAGGGGGGGCCCGCCCCGGTGGTGGATGGAGGGGGACGGGTGGAGGGGACTGCGGTGCCGTGCCCCCCTTGGAGGCCTAGGCCTGGGAAATTTTGTCCTCCCTGCCCCCCCTCCCGACGGCTCTGCCAAGAAACATGAAAAGGTAATGGCTTGGGAAGGCTAGCCAGGAACTACATTTCCCTCCATTCCAATATGCTTAGAGATAGGAAGCATCATCAGAGGGCATGCTGGGCTAATAGGGGTCCTGTGGGCAGGGCTGACCCATCCACTAGAGGGACTAAGCATCACCTAGGATGGCGCAATATATATATATATATTTTTTGGGGGGTGACACCCATGTTGCAGTCATGGCATCCATGAAAGAATCAGTGCATGCTGAAGCCCAGCACCCTCTGAAAAAGGGCGTTCAGAGGGGGTTGGGACCCAGAAAATCTAGAGATGTGCCAGTGCTCTAGACCAGTGTTTCCCAAGCCTGGTCTTGAAGGCACCCCATCCAGTCAGTTTTTCAGGATATCCACAATGAATATTCATAAGAGAGATTTGCATGCACTGCCTTCACTGCATGCCAATCTCTCTCTCTCATAAATATTCATTGTGGATATCCTGAAAACCTGATTGGATGGGGTGCCTCCAGGACCAGGCTTGGGAATCACTGCTCTATGCTATGTGCCAGCCATGATGAATCTTCTATACGCATTGTGACTACTATATTGGTGCCAGTGCCACCATGTGCAGATGATAGGGAAGGAAGGGAAGTCTCTGAGCACCTCATGAGGGGAGGGACAGAGAGGAATGAGAGGAATGCTAAACACCTCAAGGATGGGAGGTGGTGAATGAGAGAGATGCTAGACACTATGAGGAGATGGCAGGTAGAGAAGGAGATAGATGCTGGGCACTACAGGGTGGGGGAGTAGGAAAGAAGGGAGATGCTGGACAATGGAGGGAATGGGATGGGAAAGGGAGATGCAGGATGGGGGTAGAACCTTGAGCTGCCTCTTGATGGGTGGGGGGGGGGGTAACAACTGAAGGTTTACCTAGGAAGTCAAATACCTTTGGGCTACACTACCTGTGGGAGGAATCCTGGGAGCAGGATATGCTTTATTTCTGTGCATTTAAGTGGACTATCACAACAAACACTCTACGTGATCTACAGATCAATTGTCCATTATAGAGGTACAAATCCACGTTGCCTTTTAAAAAAAATCTATATTCAACTTAAGGCTTCTTCTCTCTATCCATCAGATAATGTTTGAAGGACAAAAATTAACTTTCTGCACATAGCCAGTTAGTTTTCAAAAGGGGAGATTTTGGGATATCATCAGCATAGATGTGAAGAGTAGAGCCAGCTTGCTGAATAACGTCACAGAGTTGGTACTTAAATATATTAATAAAAGGAGTGAAGCACATCCATTTTTATAGGCTATTTGGATATTTGTTTCCTAATTTTTACTCTACATTCTTTGTCTATTTAAAATGAAGTTAGCTGCTTCTTTGGGATCCCACTAATTCCTAGCTCCATAGTTCAAGCCAGTAGAACAGCCATATCAAAAGCAGACTAAAAAAAAAACAAAGATAAGCTTGTCTAAAATTTTCTACATCTCATCTGATATCCCCCAAAAAGACCTGTCTATGGCAACATTAGAGGTGAGTGATCAACAAATGCTATAGAACTGAGTAACATTTAGCATGTGGAAGAGTGCCAAGAGAAGCTAATCAAGCATGTCCCAGGCATGTCTGTTCATGTTCATGAGGGCATAGCAACTGAATTGATTGGCACTTTTCTGACTACTGACAGGCATGACCCATGACCTACAAAGCTAAAGGCTTAAATCTTAAAACTGCCTGAAAGCTGCATTTTTTCTGTGTTCTCTGTATTATTGCTGAGAGCTGTACATACAAGGTCACACTGTACCAGCAAAGAGTGCTCTTCCTCCTCCCCTGACAGAAATGGTGCCTCTGATTCTACACTAACAAGGACGTACAGTTTGGAAGCAAAGATGTGTTGAGTCAGAACAGTGATAAGACCCGGGTCCTAGGGAAATTCTTGTAACGAAATAGCACTGCAATCTTCAGTAAAAGAGCCTTGAACTTATTATAAGATGCTGTGTTATTTTATTTTTGTACCCTGCGCTTTCCCGCTTTCCCACTGATGGCAGGCTCAATGCGGCTTACATGGGGCAATGGAGGGTTAAGTGACTTGCCCAGAGTCACAAGGAGCTGCCTGTGCCTGAAATGGGAATCGAACTCAGTTCCTCAGGACCAAAGTCCACCACCCTAACCACTAGGCCACTCCTCCACTGTTCTATAAACATTCAGATATACTATGTTTCATTCTATGTAAACAATGGAGTAAGACAGAAAGTAGCTGAGATTGCAAGTTGTAGACTGGATGGGAGGTGGATTGATGCTCAATCCACTGTATATAAGGCACGATTGTGTTGTATCTAGTTAGAGGGGTGAGATGATCAACTGAGTGACTCTTTATCACAGTGGTCTCTCTCTCCCTCTCGTAACAAATGCCGCCGTGTGTTACTACCTAATTCCTTACCTAATTCCCTAATTACTTTACCTAATTACTTTGCCTGATTACTTTGTCTGATTACTTTGCCTGATTACATTGTCTGATCACCCTGTCCAATTAATTTGTCTATTTGTTTTATTGCCTAATTAGTTTATTGTCTAATTGCCTTATCTTCTAATTGCTTTGTTATCATCTATGTTGAAATAAAGACTATCCCTTGGAAGGAAAATAGTCTCTGTCTTTGCTGTCACCCCATATCTCGGAGGTGGCTGGTCCATTGTATCTTGGGTGGGTGTAAAGAGGTAGAAACCCTATTTGCCCCATATTTCCAAATTGTATATTTCATATGGTAAGTAGGTATATCAGAGAAATAATTCCCACATAATTACAGCCTTCACTGATACTGGGTTGTCAGAGGGGGCCATGTAAGAAAAGACTTCACTAAAAATATTATGAATCTATTTATTGCTACAGGTGTTTAAGGGCTCTGTCTGGACTGAATGGCAGTCACCAGTTCCTTAAGAAATTTTGGGGATATTTTCATTCTCTACTGAGCAACCAAAAAGTCCAATAGAAGTCCAGGCAGGCAATAATCAAGCAGGAACCCATATCGGGGAATCCCAGGCAGGAATCCAGAAAGAAATCCAAGTAGATGAAAACCAAGCAAGTGAAGGTCAAGTCGGGATTCATGCAGTTAAGACCAGACAGGAATCCAGGCATGCTAAACACTAGTTCAGACTTTAGAAAGGTTTTCCAGAATCCTGGTAGCAGCAAGGGGCATTATATTCCTAAAGTTTAAATGCACTGATCAATCAAGTTTTATTATTCACTTAATATGCTGTTCAAGAGAAAACCCATCAGAGCGGTTTAGAATTCTAAATATCAATAAAGAGAGGTACAATAATAAAAAGGAAAGAAGGAAAGGTACTGTTTTTAGACCAGCAAGGAGTGTCCCTGCATCTTCTTCCTATCCTGGACACAGAGGTTAAATTATGAGTCTTTTTATTGCTATATCCCTAATTCTAACAGGTTCGCTCACTCCTTATCTCTAAGGTTAGTCATTGAGGCTTGATGAGCTGAAAAGACACTCAAGGACTGGAGTTGTGCATACTGTAGGTGTTCATGGGTAATTTTCAGGTGTACATAATTTACAAATAGTCATGTAGTAGTAGTAGTAGTAGTAGTAGTAGTAGTAGTAGTAGTAAAGGATTATTCCCTCCAACATATATCTATTGCAAGCAGAAAATATTTAGGGGATGGCAGCAAGCCTCAAAGTCCCCTAGACCTGATCACATAATACTGGCTCTACTGAGGGTCTTCAGTAATATCAATGGCCTGATCTTTACCATCCAACCTGCAAAACCTGTTTTCACAAAAGACCAAAAGTGCTTATTTAGTGGAGAAAAAAGACCAAAGGGCTCATTTTTAAAGCACTTAGACTTACAAAGTTCCATAGGTTACTATGAGGTGTATTTTCAAAGCACTTAGACTTACAAAGTTACTTACATTACTATGAAACTTTTTGTAAGTCTAAGTGCTTTGAAAATATTTCTCCTAGTGTCACTTCAAGCAATGAGAAGCATACTGATCCAGTCCTAGTTTTTCAAACCTCCCTTCCTATATATGAGACAGATATTGCATAAGGAATAGTACTAGGGATATGATTAGGAGGTTGTTCTATTGCAAGCAACTTATCCTCCACTCTGTCAACAGCAGAGATGTGGAGATATGAGTTGTTAAGAAAATACAGATGGATAAAAGAAGCATGGCCTCTAGAGCCACTGTAGATCACAGGATAACCAAGATGTACCTATCAAGCAATAGCTCCTCAAAAACTCATCTAGCTTAATACCAATAGGTTGGTGGTAATCAGGTATTGTGCAGCAAGATCATAACAAGATAATGTAGGGCAGATAAAGGAAGCTTAAAGTAGTCACACCACAGGTGATAAAAGAATTCAGGCTGGAACCAACAGGCTACACCTTGCAGGAAACCAATGATGTGGAACCAATGATGTAGATGCCTTCTGGCTGATAGTGACCAACTACAATCTCATAAGATCACATAGACCCAGCTAGATGGATGTTCAGGTAAAAGTCTCACTAGTGTTGTTATTTGGTTGGATTATTACAACATTTGGTGGTAGTTAGATTAGATTATGTACATCAAAACAGGATGGTAAAGGAGCAATAAGAAGGACAATGGAAACTTACTGATGGTCCATCTGGTTCTTATCTCCCATCACATACAGTGTTGCTACAGTATGTTCTTTAAGCCTTGCCCCCCCCCCCCCCCCCCCCACAGAAAGAAGAAAAATATTAGGGCTTCTTTTCTTAAGCATTTTTAAATTGTAATATTAGGTGTTTATGTTTCAGCTAATTAGGGGGATTAGATGGTACAAGAAATCAGTATTTATCTGGTGGTTTTGCACCACAAGTACTATTAATAGGTACATTTCCTTGTGGACCTTTGTGTGACCTGGGAGTCAGTACAGAAAAGACACAAAGACTGAGCAGAGGCTAACAGAACATAGTTTGAATGTCATTGGCAGCTCTGATGTCTTCAGGGTCTGCATCTGCTGTCATATTCTCACATAAACTTGTAACTTTCCAGCAATCTGCTTTGTGTTCTGATCAAATACTGCACCAAGCTCAGGGTAAATATGTAGTTTTTTCTGTTTCTTTTATGCACAAAACCAGGAGAAACCGGAGATTAAAAACCCTGATGTGCAGCAGATTTTCAGTCTGCGCCGTTCATTCTCAGCTCTGGGATCCTTTGCCTGCCTTGAAGGAGCACCTCTGCTCACAGTCTAGTTCTAAAATAGTGCAGGAGGCTTCAACTCCACTGGGGCAGTTCACGACTTTAGTTCTTACTAGAGACAGAGGTATTAACAGCACCCAGAGGCCCCGCAGTCTGCTCATGCATTTTCCTTGTCCTGAAGCCACGTAAACTGTTCAAGAGCATTGGTTTGGTCTGCAGGCTTGGAACAGTTTTGGTAAGTGAAACTGAGGTCGCTGTCCCAGTTCTCGAGTGCTGAAATGGGTTTCCGTCACTTTTTAATGCGTTTACTCAAGCCGAGTCGCCGATCCTAGGTTTTTAGCTATCTAAAGACCCCCCCCCCCCCAAAGAGTTATGCAAATCATTTTCTTGCTCAGTTTGATGTTTCTCTTTCTTGATCATTTTTTTTCTCCTTTACAGAAGATGATACAGGAAAATTTGGTCCTTGCCCAAACCAAGGGAAGGAGTTTTGCACACTTCCCAATTCAATCAAGCGCTCAATATACTGTTTCCTGTATACACTTTGATCTTCTGTCAGAGAGAGAGAGAGAGAGAGAGAGAGAGAGAGAGAGAGAGAGAGAGAGAGAGAGAGAGAGAGAGAGACTATACATGTCTGTGTCTGTGCGACAGTATGTATGCGTGAGTATATTTGTGCAGTGTGTGTATGTCTGCTGGAAGGTGAGCTTTGCTGAAATTTTCCCTACCATACCGATCCTCATCTTTCATTCCTGGCTGGTTCAGTCTGATTTGGCAGCCCGGCTTTCCTGACTTATCTGTCCATGGAAAGCAGTAGTGAACACTAACTCAAATGCATTGTCAGAATTGCTTAAACAAAAATTGCCAGTGCAGATATTTAGAGTGGAGCCTCATTTCCAAAGCACATAAACCCACAAAGTTACATATGTTAGTGTGGGCTCATTTTCAAAAGAGATAAATGCCCCCAAAGTGTCATAATGCACTATTTGGATAGATTTCTTCTCAAAACATCCAAATCAGTATTTTTCAAAGCCTATTTTGCAGACGTTTATCTATGCATTTCATCTGCAATGCATCCAAATCATAAGGGGCATGTCATGGGCATTTACTTGGACTTTTACAGTCATAATAGAACAAAACAAAAATGTCTAGTGAGAAAACTTCAATGTTTTGGTCTAGACCTATTTTTATAACAAATAAGGCATTAAAAAGGTACTCTAAGTGACCAGATGACCACTGGAGGGAATCAGGGATAACCCCCCTTACTCCCTCAGGTCACTGAACCCCTCCCACCCCTTAAAATGTGAATAAAAATGATACAAGTTTGATTAAATCGGTTGAATATTGTTTTGCTACCACGGCGATGAATAATAAGAATGTCTTTTTCGTCTTTTTCTTCTTTTTTTCAGAAAATGAGCGCTCTCTAAGCCCTGAAGCAGTTTTTTACGAAACGCTGGCCACGTTGGCTTGGAGCGCCTTAAGAAAGAAAGATTGAAGCCTTCTAAGAAAGAGAGATTGAAGTCTTCCCATGCTATAGATAAGTGTTCATTTTACACTTTAGTCTAATATTTTGTGATACAACAATCAGTTCCAACATTTTGTTAAGTAACAATAGTAAGGAACCACTATATTTGTCACTGTGGTTGAAATAGTATAAAATTTCTTTGGAGGTTTTTTCAGAGCCAATGATGAACAGAGGATCTATATAAGATCCGTTTTAGCTCCAGTAGACAGATATATTGTCTAGGAGCTCTGTGAGGCTCTTTTTCCTCCTTAATATTATCTCAGCACAATATACTGATTTTTTGAGTCATTCTAGTGTAAGGAAAGTGCAGATTTTGATATATTTTTTTGAGATAAACTTTCCCCACCTTGTATATGTTTTTTAAAAATGATACTCACCAGTCTCTATGACAGCCTTGGATGTTATAGCCAGGTCCATTAGAGCACCATGCAGGTCTCTGGAGTAGTGTAGTAGTGGTGGGTGCAGTGCACTGTACTCAGGTTGACCCAGGTCCATATCTCATCCTACCTGTTACACTTGTGGTGGAAACTGTGAGCCCTCTAAAACTCACCAGAAACCCACTGTACACACATATAGGTGCTCCCTTCCCCCACAAGGGCTATTGTAGTGGTGTACAGTTGGGGGTAGTGGATTTTGGATGGGTTTTAGAAGGCTCAGTAGACAAGATAAGGGAGCAACAGTGAGGTGGGTACCTGGTAGCATTTATTTGAAGTCCACCATAGTGCCCTCTTGCTCTCCTGGGATGTCTGGAGGACCAGTCTGCTACAAATGCTGGCCTATCTACATCCCAATGGCTTTATTTTCTACATTTTTTACTTGTACATTTTTTGTTTAAAAAATGACCTGAAAAAATAAACACACAGCAAACAAAACCTTGTTGCAAACATTATTTTTTGTGAAAAAAAGACATTTTACAGTTTTGAAAATGGCCATATTTCCTATTTGAATTTTGCACATTTAGCACAAGTCTTCCAAAGCCCGACTTAGACATCATATCAAAAATGCCCTCTATGTAACTTTGTAAATCTAAGTGCTTTGAAAATACAGCGCCACCTAACGTAAGTGTATGTGCTTTGAAAATGAGCATTTAAATGTACTAGGAATTTGCTGTCTGATCATTTGAAATTGGGTTAATACCTCGTGCTAATACCACCTCATCTGAGTCTTGTGTCATTTTAGCTACATCTTCATGCTCGTCTTTCGCTTTCTTAATATATATCTTCCAGTAAGCATTTCTCTGCCCTTCCATCTGTTACTTCTTGGTGGGGTTTTACACTTCCTCTAAGCTAATGAGTTTTTAACACTGTAATAATGAATTCTGTTTTTGCAACAGACCATGCAGCCTTATGGCACCGACAGTGAGGGGCAAGTCTAATTAGGTTTACAGAATCAAATTGCGAATGAGTTCAAGTCTGGAAAGAATGAAGGCAGAGGCTTCTCACAGTAAGTCAGGGAGGACTGGCAGCCAAAAGCACTGCAGTGGGAAGCCTGAGACCCAGGAAGTACTACTTACTACTACTTATCATTTCTAAAGCGCTACTAGATGTACGCCGCGCTGTACACTTGAACATGAAGAGCCAGTCCCTGCTCGACAGAGCTTACAATCTAATTAGGACAGACAAACAGGACAAACAAGAGATAAGGGAATATTAAAGTGAGGATGATAAAATAAGGGTTCAGAACAAGTGAATAGAAGTGAGAGTCAGGACAATACAATATACCAGGGACCTCTAATTTAATCCATAAAATCTGTAATTTGTCCAGTCTCATAATGTTAAATCCTAATCCCAATTTCCCCTCCACTCTATCACTAACTAGATGAGTCTGGGCCACATGATGACCAGAGAATGACCTATATTAGGGGGCAAATAAGAGGTATGAAGGGGAAGAATGAAAACTTGGTAAAATGTGATGCCCACCTGTGACCAATAGCCCCTAGGGCAACTGTAATATGATTTCTTTTCAAAATTATTGTTTTTGGCTTGATAGGTTCCTTCTGCACCTTTGGGTTTACAAAGCTGAGCAATACTGAGGTTATGCCAGGATTTGCCCCATTTTAATTCTTTTCTTCCCCCAACTAGCCTAGGCATCACAGTCATAATCCTTGGCCAGGAGTTATGAACTGCAGCTGAAAATTTGAACAGGTAGATTTAGGAAATCTATAGTATATAGAGGCCGGCAGAATTCTGGGTTTAGTTTTGGCTTCCGTGCTGAAACTGGCCTCAAATCCTGATTTGGCTATGTTTCGGTTTCAGCCAAAAATGCTGGTACATTTTTGGCTGACACTGAAACTCCTTCCCATCCCCTCCCAAACAAAAGCACCGCTCTCCCACCACCTGACAGAAAGTGGGGTCTCTGGACCCCCCTGACTTAAAGTCACCTGCCACCCTCTCACCATCTGTAGGACCTCTCTGGGCCTACCTTATAAGCCCTGGTGGCCTCATGGCCTAGTTGGGGTAACAGCAATCCTCAGTCACTCCTGCTCATGCTGGCTCACATTCAGAATGGCTGATGGGACCTCCAGTGGCAGTCTCATGAGATTGCTATGGGAGGTCCCGGTAGCTATTTTGAATGCAGAGCTAGCATGGGCAGCAGTAACTGGAGTTCACTCCTGCCCCTACTAGACCACTAGACCACCAGGGCTTCTAAGGTAGGCCCGGGGAGAGCAGTGGGGCCTGCTTTCTGTCAGGGGCAAGAGGCCTGCTTTCTGCTGGGGAGCCATGCACCCACATTCTGTTGGGAGGTCCTCTTTCTGTCATGGGGCCATGCTGCCCAGGTTCCGGTATCAGATTTGGTTTTGGCTAAAACTGTGGCTAATTTTGGCTGCAGATCCAATTTCATCTTAAACTGAAAAACCCAGTTTCTGTTGCCCTCTAATAGTATACTGTAGCTAGATTGATGAAAAGAAATATAGCTGATAACATGGAACATTATGTTAATTGTAAAACACTTATGCCAGGAATGCCCCTGGCTAGTCCCTTCTTTCGCCAGCTACTTTCATAGCCTGCAGTTTTACTTACACAAATTTAGCTGATTGGAAGGGTGTTATTTTTAACCAGTTAAAATGACCAAGCTAAGGGCTCTCTATGATATGGTGAAATCTGGGTTTAGGACTTTCTAATACAGTACTTTCCTATTCTCTAAACCCAGGATTACCATAGCATTAAAGTCAGGCATTTCTTTCTTTTTTTTTAGGTCACGTGCTAATGTTCCCATTAGCTTGCGCCACCTGAATAACATATGAGCACTTACCACCTCCTAAATAGGAGGCACTGAGTGGTCCCACGTTAACCCAGTTAGTGCACAGTAATCCTAATGTGCTAGCTGGATAACACGGGAATGCCCAATCTCCATCCATGACATGCCCCCTCAAAAAAATATTTAACGAGCCATAATTGGATGCTAACAATCAATTACTGACAAATAATTGGCAGCAATTAGGAGCTGTGCATGCACATAACTGCATGCTATTCTATAACACTGGGTTCCCAAATCCTATAGTGTGCAACCCAAAAGGGGGTGTGGCCATGGGAGAGGGCACAGTGTGATTGATTACTGGGGATGCATGCTCAACTTGTGTACAAAGATTTACGTCTGGTTTCAACAGGCATAAGTCTTTGCACCCAAGGTTGGGCACAGAACTTGGCATTAACCCCCAGATTCTATATAGTATACCTAGAGATCCATGCTGAAATCCAAGTGGATTCTGTAACAATGAGCACAACTTGCTAATGAGCGCTGATAACAGCACTTAACAAGCAGAAATGAGCACTAATTGGCACTAATTAGAATTTACATGCACAACTCGCTAAGCGTATTCTGTAATGATGGGCGCCAACCTTCTAATGCACACAGGCAAAAGGGGCATGGGTATAGGAGTGGAAATGGGTGTTTCATGGGCATTCAGAAATTTACGAGTATAATTATAGGATATGGTCCAGTGTGCGTAAATCTACATGCCGGGATTTATGCCACATTTTCATTGGTGTAAATGGATGCTCATAATTTTGGATGCTGAGATATCAACTAAGTGCTTAGTCGGCACTGTTTTTAGTGCCAATTTTTTAGGTGCCATACGTAGAATCTCCCCTTATGCGCTATGTGCTCAGCCAGGAGCATCCTTTATAGAATACCACTGAGCGCTGATTTTTTTCCAGTGCCGATTTTTAAGTACCAATTACTGAATCTAGCCCTTAGTGCATACAAACAGGAAAATTATTGCAAAATGCTTGAACTCATTCTACGGTAAGCCTTTTCTCATGCATTAACAGCATGTTAGGGCTTAACGCCCTTTAGTAAAAGGGTCCCTACATTTCCACATTTATCCTAATAAATCTTTTGAATAATTTCCTTCTGGTGTCACAGTTGTGCAATGATTGGAATGTCTTCCCTCTGCCAGCAGCTGTGAGCATTGACTCTAGCATCTCTAAGCCCAGTTGACCTTGTGTACAGAAACCAGGGCTCAAACATTGAACCAAACTCTGTCACATGGCACAGATTTTTAAATGACATTAGTGAAATAGCAGCAGGAGCCATGACAACTCCCAACGGGAGTGCTATTACTAGGGAATTAATAATTCTGCATTACAGCCTAGATTTGAGTTGAACATTTACTGTGCTTATAAACTATGAAGAGTAGCGGCTTTCTCAAAGTCAGCAGGAGAGGTTTGCTGGTGAGAAAACAGGTTTGTGCTGAGCTGAATTGTTGCCCTAAATCAGCAGTTTCCATTGCTTGAGAAATGTGTTTCCCCCCCCCCCCCCCCCCCGACAGATATTTCTGTAAGAGAAATGTTCCTTCATTAAGTTTTGATGCAGGAAATAAAATTTTTGAGCATATTTTGTTTCTTTTAAAGGTCATCTGGATAGTACAAGTCCATGCTTGCTTCACACCTCTTATTAATCACTTTCCTCAGTGCCCAGGACACAAAAAGAAGTTGAATTAATATAAGTTTAAAACATATGAGCAGTAGCAGCAATCATCAAGGCTTCAGCTCTGGCTACTGTCCATTTATACATCTTTCCTATACACTGTATGTGATCTTTAGGTCCCTCATGCTTGGATCAGAAATTGTGGGTACCCAGGATACAAATATCTAAGTTTCCATGGGAAATTTAAATGTCAATACAGGAACATAAGTACATAAGTATTGCCACACTGGGGCAGACCAAAGGTCCATCAAGCCCAGCATTCTGCTTCCAACAGTGGCCAATCCAGGTCACAAATATCTGGCAAGATCCCACAAAAGTACAATACATTTTATGTTGCTTATCCCAGTGGATTTTCCCCAAGTCCATTTTAATAATGGTCTATGGACTTTAGGAAGCTGACCAAACCTTTTTTAAACCCTACTAAGCTAAACACCTTTACATTGTCTGGCCATGAATTCCAGAATTTAATTACGCAAATATGATAACCCTACACTTACACCAGATCTATGGCTGGCATAAGAGCTCACACCTAAATGTTAGGCATTTATATACCCATTTAGGCCAGAATGCATTTATATACCCATTTAGGTCAGTATTATATAAAGGAAAGCAAACACCTATGTTTCTATACAGAACAGGCTCCTACCAGGCACCTAAATATCTTTATACTAGCTAACCTTCAACAAAGACACAATCCAGGAAATTCCTTTATAAAATGTTGTTACAAGTTCATGCATAAAAGTACCTAAGTACTTTGCAACTACATGGGCCATGTTACAGTTCCCTCCCCTTCCAAAATTAATAGTATCATTACCTTTGTTACTTCTGGTACACTAAGCCAAATCTCCCCCTCTTTCCTCAGAGTTAGGAGACTTCCTCTAGCACACCCCTCCAGTTCTCCCCTTTTCCCCTACATGCTGGGAAACTCCTTGAATACATTCCCTCCACTTCCACCCCTCTCCTTTCTCAATGCTAGAAGAGTCCTCCAGGCATATCCCTCCACTTCTCCCCCTTTCTTCTCAGTGTTGGTTTAATCCCCCATGGACATTCTTCCAGTTCCTATCTATTGTCCTCAGGGTTGGGGGACTCTCTCTGGCACACCTCTTCACTTCTACCCCCTTCTCTTTAGAGCAGGGTCACTCACTCTGGGACAGCTTTCCACTTCTTTCTCTCTCCTCCCTGGCCTCAGATTTAGGCAACTCCTTTAGACATTCCTCGAGTTGTATCCCTCTCCTTTCAGTAATGGGAGGCTTCTGGATCATCTTTTCCTCCACTGAAGGGTATCAGTGAGTTCTAAATTTTCTGAACAAGCAGCACAGTTGGCATTTCTTTGGTTCTTATGGGAAATGGATAAGGGAACCAGGGAATCCAGAACTTCAGAAGCTGGGTTACAGAATTTACAGGAACTTCTGTTGTGCCTAGACACTTTCTGTTTGTTTCTCCCAGCTCTTGGGTTGTAGAACTTTTCCTGATGATTCCCTCCCTTTCTTTCTCTTCTGTCCCCTTCGTTTCTGTCCTAGCTGTCTTGATTCTCTTTTCTTCACAGACCAAGGTTATGCAATTAACACATTCCTGCAGCACTGTCTGTTTCTAATGATACAGCCTGACCTTATGTCAGATCCCAGAGCTATGTGCATTTATGACAATAAAACCTGGAAAAGATGTTATCTAGTTAATCAAACCCTGAAATTAATCAAATCCCTGGGCAAATGAATCCTTCTGCTGACTGTCTCCTAGATGTGGACCAAGTAGTATGACGTGCATGTGAAATACTTTATCTGCTGGAATCTAGATTTCTCCCTCAAAATAGAGGAAGGGCTTTATGATCACACACCCTCAGCAATTTAAGATAGGAAGGTGAACATGCTTAGATGGTACTTTTCAAAGGGAAAAAGTACTTGGATTTAGCTCAAACCTTTTTTAGTAGAAGCACAAGGTCAGTTACATTCAGGGTATAGGAACCTAACCCTGGAGTTAGATTGCTAGATGTCTCATATTTGAAACTTACCTTGGGCAGTGTGGTTAAATATAGCTATAGATATAAAACTGCAGTATATGTTGCTGAGGGACTTTGGGTGAGGGATAAAAATGCACATATACAATTACATTTTCAAATATGCATATGTAGCTTTTCCCCTGGAAACCTAGAGGGGAATAATCGAATGGTGCCGGCGAAATAGATTGCCGGCGATCTATTTTGGCGGCACCGCAAACAGCTGGCCAAGCCGTATTATCGAAAAAGATGGCCGGCCATCTTTTCTTTCGATAATACAGTTTGGCCCGGCCAAATGCCAGAGTTCACCGGGTTTGAGATGGCCAGTTTTGTTTTTCAGCGATAATGGAAAAAAATGCCGGCGATCTCAAACCCAGCAAAATCCAAGGCATTTGGTCATGGGAGGAGCCAGCATTTGTAGTGCACTGGTCCCCCTGACATGCCAGGACACCAACCGGGCACCCTAGGGGGCACTTCTAAAAATTAAAAAAATATATACAAATACCTCCCAGGTGCATAGCTTCCTTTCCTTGGGTGCTGAGCCCCCCAAATCCCCCCAAAACCCACTCCCCACAACTCTACACCACTACCATAGTCCTTATGGGTGAAGGGGGCACCTACATGTGGGTACAGTGGGTTTTGGGGGGGTTTGGAGAGCTCAACACTTACCACCACAAGTGTAACAGGTAGGGGGGATGGGCCTGGGTCCACCTGCCTGAAGTCCACTGCAACCAACAAAAACTGTTCCAGGGACCTACATACTGCTGTCAGGGAGCTGGGTATGACATTTGAGGCTGGCATACAGGCTGGCAAAAAAGGTTTTTATTTTTATTTTTTTTTAGTGTGGGAGGGGGTTGGTGACCACTGGGGGAGTATGGGGAGGTCATCCCCCATTCCCTCCGGTGGTCATCTGGTGAGTTGGGGCACCTTTTTGAGGCTTGGTCGTAAAAATAAAAGGACCAAGTAAAACTGGCGAAATACTGATTAACGCCGCTTTTATTTCCATTATTCGTGAAAGCCAGCTATCTGGTAGCCATGCCCATGCCCGCCCTTCGCTACACCGCCGACATTCCCCCTTTGAACTTTTGCCGGCTCGGCGACGGGAAAGCGGTGATGGTGTCAAAAAAGCAGCTTTCAATTATACCGATTTTGCTGCTTTTGAGAGATTGCCGGCCATCTCCCAATTTATGTTGGAAGATGGCCGGCGATCACTTTCGAAAATAAGCCCGCTAGTCACAGACATAGAAGGTTCTTTTACACCCATGGACCTTTTAATCGATTTTCTAAGATAAATTACATGTTCCCATGAATCCTGTTTCCAGAAAAATCTGAGGTTCAATGTTGGCTGATGGGTAAGGAATTTTTACACTCACTGGCACTTTCAGTGGAGAGGAAGTTGGTCCAGTGTAGAAGTGAATCAGTGAGTTTAGAGGAGTCACCCAGCACTGAGGGGGAGGGGTAGAAATGGTGGAATGCACTCTGTGGAGTCTCCCTGTACTGAGGAGCAAAGGGTGGAAATGGAGGGCTGTGTATAGAGGAGCCATCTAGCACTGAATAGACAAGAGTAGAACTGGAGCCACCCAGCAGTAAGCAGAGAGAGTTAGAAGTGGAGGGATGTGCCCGAGGGAGTCTGCCTGCATATTTTCTCTTGGTTATTATCTAAAGATGGACAGACACAAAAGTATTGACTTTGCATCTGTGGCCCTGATGCCATTATGGAAAGATGAACTATGCTTATCTATATCGCTTGATGATTTTGTTGTGGCAGTTGGATGATTTTAACTTCATTTTTTTGTTTGTTTATTTGATTCAGAATAATTTGATGTATTTTTTTTGTATTTATTGTTATATTTTAAAATTTTGTGTGTGTTTTCCTGTGACCTGCTTAGATTGTATGAATAATGTGGGACATAAATTAGATAAATAAATCAATACGTAAACTGTTTTATCTTTTAGTGCAGTGGTTTAGTCAAGATTTTCCTGTACTAATTACTCCTGATGTAGCAAGAAATTCTACTATGGAAACTGTGGCACAGTGGTAGGAGATGGGAGCAGGGGTCAGAGAGTCCAGCAGCCCAGTAGTTTAAAATGCCTCCCTTCCTGTTACTGCATGAACCAGTCTCCACTCATGAACTGACAGAAAGGGAAACATTTTACTCCTGATGCAGCAAATTGTTCAATATCGCTATGGCAGCATCAATGGCACAGCCATGGGGGAGCCTGCCCCCCCCCCCCCAAATTAGGGCTCAGACCCTTCTACAACCCAAAGTACCTATTCAATGGCTGGCAAGGGTGCCCAATCCCCACCAGCCTTGTAGTGATTGAGTTATGCTGTTGGGATTGTTCTGCAGAGTGGTTTAGAAGGAGGGGGACTTTTGTCTGGTTGAGTCCCATCTGAAGATGGCATTCCTTTCCAGCTGATTTTATGTATTTTTCTTTTTAATATTGTAAACCACTTTGTTTCAGAAAAGTGGTATTTCAAGTTGTTTAAACTATTAAAAACACTTCTGAAGCATGTTCCATTACTTATCCCACTCCCCCCCCCCCCCCCCCCCCCCGCTTTTCCCCACACTGTTTTTTCATTGTGGAATTCTTTACCACTTTCTCCATGCACTGAACTCTCATTACCCAAACTCAAGATCATGCTCAAAACCCTTCTTTTTGTTACAGCATTTGGCAGTTCAAACTATAGGTTATGGAGTAGCACTATGCTTGTAGAACCTGAACCTGCCCCCCCCCCCCCCACACACACACTTTCTGTCTTTTGACCTGTTCTGCCCTGCAGTGGCAAAAGGAAGCAAGTGCTCATTGAAGCACTTGCTTCCTTTTGCCATTGCAGGGCAGTATTCTTATGTTCTATAATTTGACTGACATTCCTTTCTTTTCATTAAGTTTTAATTATTGTACATACTTTGCTAGCTCGTCTGGAAAGATGGTATATCAAGACAACTAGACATATCTTATAGCTTTGATGAGCACCCTTGGGTGACATGGATTACATATAGGAATGCTTAGTTCTGTTGGATCTGTTGTGCAATACATGGAAAGGGCAATGACCAATACGAATTTGAAAGAATTTACATTAAAGATTTCCTCCAGGGAGAATCCCAACATGCTTTGCAAGTCAAGTATGCTAGAAGTATCCATTTATCTATTATATGTGGGGTGAATGGCTTATTAGAAACATTTTTAGGACTTCAATTGTATGACAAATCAAAGAACATTTGGATAACCTGACCTAGAGGGTTTGGGACAGGGTTGAGTGGGATAGTCCCACTGGAAATTTCTGGTTCATTTATACAAACATGCAGACTTCCAAAAGTGCTTGGTTCAAAGGTGACAATAGTGATAATAAGGAGCATATTGAAGATGCCTCCCTTTATTGGGAGGCTGCTAAGGTATTCATAAAAGAAGATATTATTGCTTATGTCAGTCAAAAGAATAATCAGGTGGCCAATCAAGTACTGGCTTTGGAAACTAAATTACAGAAATTCACATTGTACTTTCAGCAGGTGCCAACAAAAATGCTTAGAATGCAATTTGCCCTCAACAATTGCCCAATTAATTCATGAGAACACTAAACCATTTTTGGGCAATATTCAGCTGCAGCAGTTAGTGTTTTTAAAAATGCTGACCATCACCAGCCATTTTGGCCCCAGATATTTAGTGCCGGGCCATGTCCAGGTACCGGCAATGAATATCCGGGGCTAAGGAAGCAGGTGAAAGCTTGGCTCTTCAACCAAGCCTTTAATGGAAGAAGTAACTAACATGTTAGTCTCACTCACACACACAAGGAGTGACTCGGGCTGCACATATTGCAGCAGGACATGTTTATCCACTCCTACCCTAGCTGAGATAATATTTAACCATCTCTCTGACCTCATGTGCAAATTTCTTTAAGTTAATCACCGTACTTTCTAACTTTTCCTACTTTCTTACCTATCTATATGTTACATTTTTGCTTTACCCTTCACTATCAATTATAATGTTCTATTACGTATTCTGT
Source organism: Microcaecilia unicolor (assembly GCF_901765095.1). NCBI lineage: Eukaryota > Metazoa > Chordata > Amphibia > Gymnophiona > Siphonopidae > Microcaecilia > Microcaecilia unicolor. Next base: position 327,653,689 of record NC_044034.1, read on the forward strand.
TGACATTGTAAATAGTATACCATGCCATACTTTGTATTGTTTTTGAATATTTTTACTGCTGTAATTGCCTATTGCTCATGTTTGATCTATTCTTACTGTACACTGCATTGAGTGAATTCCTTCAAAAAGGCGGTAAATAAATCCTAATAATTAAATAAATAAATAAATAAATAATGACATGTGACCTGGCTGCCAAAGCTTATACGGGTCTGGGCTGAAATTCAGCCAGTGCTCACATAAGACAGTTATCCAGGCCCTGGCTGAATTTCATTAAGGAGCCACATAAAAAAAAATTATTCCATTTTCCCTCCACTCCCATGCCCCCCCCCCCCCCCACAATGGTTCATAACCCCCCCTCCAAACCAACCTCTAATGGATGGAAAGGCTACTCTCTAACTTCTTATGGAATTCCAAGTCACCCCGCATTTCTCTGAGTAAACTTAAATTATCTAAATTGCAGGGTGGTGTAAAATTTCCTGATCTTTTATCTTATCATAAAGTGTTTATTATCCATCAGGGTCTAGAATGGATTGTTCCCTCTACCGCAGAACCTCCGCCCAGATGGTTGCTGCTGGAGCAGACTTTACTTAGCCCTTTACTTCCTACTTCTTTAGTAGGTATGCAACTTCCAAAGCGTATTGCCTCCAATCCCATCATCAATACCACTCACAAGTTATTGACCTCGTTTGACAAGCTCTTACCCATCCCCTGGTCATCTACTTTCAGCATGCCTGTCTGGAATAACCCTAAGTTCACAGTTGGTAAAAAGCAGGTTTTCTGGTCTCACTGGCAACGAATCGGTATATGGCAACTTGGTCATTTTGTTGATTTAAATACTCATACCTGGAAGTCATTTTCAGCTATGCAGGCTGACTTCCCCCTTATTGAACTCCCATTTCTATCAGTGGTTACAACTTAGCTCCATGTTGAAAAAAAGCGACTTGCAACTTACCATGCTGCTTCATTCCCCTGACCTTGTTGATGTAGCCACACGTCTTTAGTCAACAAGACATGTTGCATCGCATGTTTATACTTTCTTTTTAAGTAAATCTTCCATTACATGTCTGGGCTTGCGTAGATGTTGGGAACAAGATATTCAGCAGCCCATTTCTGATAGCAGTTGGACGCAGCTCTGGCGCTCAGTGTTTCAGTGTTCCAGGTCTGCGGCCATCACGCAATCCCTTTATTTTTTTATGCACCGGTCCTTATGGACGCCCCTCAGGTCGCATACCATTAATCCGTCCATTCCCAGTTTATGTTGGTCTTGTCATGCTCAACGGGGTACTATCAGACACCTTGTTTTTGACTGTGTATGCCTTCAATCATTTTGGACTGATGTCTGGTTCACTTTAACAGATACATTTCATTTCCATGGTTCCATGCTGTATAAATATGTGTTGCTTAGAGACTAATGTTTTCGCTCTTCATTAAGCCATAATGAATGCTTACTTGTTAATACTTTGTTCACTTTAGCCTTGAAAGTAGTTTTTGGATACTGGAAGGCCCTGGGTCAAGTCACATATCAAGAATGGTGGAATTTGGTATTTCAGACTTATAAATATGATACCTTTCTGGCTAAAAGGTCATGGCACTATATCACTTATAAGGAGAAGTGGTCTTTGTTATTGTCCTACTTTAGAGATGCTTGATGAGAAGTGTTTTTCTTTTTTCTTTTTTTTCCTCTCCACTCTTTCTCTCTTCTACCTGTGGAGATTCCGCTTCTCCGGATTGCTCCACAGCGGGGTCGGCTTCCCTTGAGAATTGGGATTTTGATGCGAAGAATCGATCCAAACTCTGTTGTTGGTGTAGAGGTAGCGGAGGGCGAGGGGGCCCTTTTCACGACCCCTTTTCTTTTAGTATGCGGCATTTTCAGCTAGGGGAAACTTGTAAAACTCACACAAGCAGGAGCGATATTATCCGCGTCTCTATGCAGCGGCCATCTTGTTCCTCCCCTCCAAATAGCAACTTTCTTAGAAAATGGCCACACACCAGTATTTCCCATTTTAAATAGAAATACAGTATATGTACTACAAATGCAGTACTGTAGTTATTTTTTCACACTACACTACACACTACATTAAAACTAATGTCCAACATACCTCCGATTGTGTGCTCTTTTTAAGAAATAGCTATGTCCAATCATCTGGATTTATGATTATCCAGACCACCCCCCTGCAGAGGATAGTCCAGACAATCGGTCATACTGTATATAGAATATTATACATTCTGTAAGGATACTTATCCAGAAATGTTATGTTATATCTTCTCAATAAACATTAAAGAATTAAAGGAAAAATTCTAACATAAAAAAAGCTGATACTAAGCTAATATTGGGCATATACTGCTCAGTTTTTATCTTGCTATAGTCCTCCTTCCTCTCAAAGGCAAAGTCTGAATTTAAAATGTTAATTCTGTTTTTGGCAGTGCTATGTAGAATTATCCATCAGATCTAACTTTAGCCTCAGGTTAAGCCATTAGAAAGAAAATTGCAGAACTTAAAAAAGGCAGTAATCACACAGAAACTTTCCTTGGTTGGCATCAAATGGAATAAAGCATCTTTTATTAATGATACAATTCGAAAAATTATCAGTTCTGCCACTCTGCTCACCAGAGAGCCTCCCTCACCCTTATCCACTCATTCCTTTTCTTTGCCTTAATTGATTCATGAACTAGAGTACAAAGGGGTAAGGGGAGGGGGGCTCATTAATATTTGGCAATTAAGAGACATCACTAAGATATTTAGATACAGATAGATAAAACATAAATATAGATATATACAGGGTTTTTTTTCCAGCCAATATGCACCAGTACTGCATACCGACACTTTCCTTCATGCCATCCAATAATGACCCATGGCTGGAGCAGCAAAACTCATGGATGGCAACTCTGAGGGACCAATGGCAGATCAGCAGTGGTGTAAGGCAGCCCTGTGGTAGACGAAGGAGCAACCCAAAGCCCCAACATTTACTGTACCTAATTCAATCTGAGCTGCCTCCTTTGCTGGGTTGCAGAGGCACATAATACCACTTCTGCATAAACTTCTGTAGCACCTCCATGCCCCAGAAGTGAAAGCAGAAGTGCCACGAGCTGCTGAATGCGGTGAAGGAGGCAGCTCAGTTTTAATTAGGTAAATGCTGTGGTTTTGCACTCTGCTCTTTCTACCACCGGGTTTGCTTATGCCACTGCTCATCTGCCGTCAGAACCCTCAGAACTGCTGCCGTGAGTTTTGCTGCTTCTGCCACTACATTTTTGAGAGGAGAGGGAATATTCTAGTTCTCCAGTGTTGTACTGCATGCAGAATGACTTCCATTAAATGTCTAAATATTTCTATTTTTAAATTGTGGTACCTTGTATTTCGATGAGGGGCTGTCAGTTTTGCCTTTGTGACTGAGGTCAGACATTCTGCTAATGGTACTTGCTCTAGAGTTTGCCTTCTTGGCATTTCCAGTCCATAGTGTGCTATTGAGCTAGACATGGGGAAAGCCGCTGCTTCTCCCTGGGATCAGTATTATTATTATTATTATTATTATTATTATTCCAGTGCTTGTATTCCGCCTATACCTATTCAGGTATCAGTAGCATGAATCAGTAAAATAAATCTTGCTACTATTTGGGATTCTGTCAGGTACTTGTGACCTGAATTGGTTACTGATGGAACCAGGATACTGAGTGTTTTGTTTAGGGTGTATTTATCCCTCCCAATATGGCAGTTCTCCTACCGATACATACGAATGGAACAAATCACCCAAGGCTGCGATTGAGAAAGCAATTAGCTACTTTTATTTCTTAACCACCAAGTATAATTACAATTAGCCATTCCTCAGTAAGTGCAGTTTACAGAACACCATTTGTGATGAGAAGTACAACTTAATTTTATTTACCAGGTACAAGTCAAATCAGCAGTTCTGATCGGGAGGACAGCAAGCAATACAACCATTGGTATTATCAGAATCTGACGTAATGATCTATTTCAATCACTTATATACACTTCACTTAACATACAAGTCTATGGACTTCCTGAGCTTAGGCCTGCCTTTTTTAATCTTCCTGAAAACACTTTCTGTGGCACCTGGTCATCTTCCTGTGGAATCATCCAGTTCTGTCTTTCTGAACATCTGTTACCACCATATTGCCACATTCATGCAACTCTGCAAGTTAGACCCCCCGCCCTTGCGGGTTTCTGCTTGCTCTGCAGTGTCCCAATAGCTCATGAACCTTTGAGCAACACTGAAGTTCAAGTCAGAGTCACAGGCCTGTAAGTTTTTCTCTCATTTTGGATCCTGAACCAAAGTCAGGCTCAGCACACAAGGTAAGGGAGCTATGTTCCTGGGAGCAATTTATGAAGTTCACTGCAGTGCCCCCTAGGATGCCCGGCTGGTGTCCTGGCATGTCAGGGGGACCAGGGCACTACAAATGCTGGCTCCTCCCATGACCAAATGGCTTGCATTTGGTCGTTTCTGAGATGGACGTCCTTGGTTTCCATTATCGCCGAAAATCAGAAACGACCAAGTCTAGGGACGACTATCTCTAAGGAAGACCACATTTCAGGATTTGGGGGTCCCTGACCATATTATCGAAACGAAAGATGAATGTCCATCTTGTTTCAAAAATACAGGTTTCCCCGCCCCTGGATGGGGACGTTTTGCGAGGACGTCCAAATCGAAACGAGGATGTCCCTTTCGATTATGCCCCTCCATGTGTTGCTACTGTGTGAGCAGAGCCATAGCTAGTCAGCCTGCTCCCACAGTAGTGTGAGTGCTGGCACCTCTTTTCATAGAAAACAAGAACTGCATGCAACTATTTTCTATCCAAATAGGAAAAAAAAGATACATGTCTATCTGTATTTTTTCTATATAGACATAGATGTATCAGTATCTATAAATAATGGTGTTCCTTGGTCGGCTGCCACTCAGGGTGGATTGCTGCTGTGCACTCCCTGGTGCAGCGTCATTGTTCCCCGGGTGCAGCATTGTCATCCCCTCCCGGCGCAGCATCATCCCCACCCACCCCCAGCGCATCACCTCCAAATCACCCCCTGCATTGCTCTTACCTTCTGGGGTGCTGGGAGCAGCCGTGCGGCTGTCAGCTCCGCCGGTTCCCTGCTCCCTCTGCCTCAGAACAGGAAATAACATCAGAAGGAGCAGGGAGCCGGCGGAGCCGACAGCAATGTGGCTGCTCCCTGCACCCCTCCCCCTGCAGCATGCACCCAGGGTGGACCATCCTCACCACCCCGCCCGCAGTATGCTGCTGTCTATAAATCTCTCTCTCTCATTAATCAGCACTTAGACTTACTGTTTGGTTATAATACTGGTGATCTGTTGTTAGTAATAACCTGTTTGTGGAAAAGCTCGGGTTCTGATTGACTTGTCCTGTTTACAGTACTGAAATCCTATTTTGTAGCAGGAGACTTTGTAGTTTGAATCTGCATCTCAAGCAAGCACCAGGAAAAAGCAACTCCTCGTGCTGAGCTGCTAAGAGATCCCTGGATCTTCAGGCTAATTCCTTAATATGTCCCTTATTGTTACCTCCCACTCATATAAATTTTTTTTTTTGCTAATAATTGCCTCATCCATTACATGTTTATAAGTACTAAATAAAACATATTTCTTATGTAACCTGTAATTAATTTATTGTGGAACACAAAATATTAATGGAACAAACAGTATCTCCGACTGCACAGCCCACATTAGTTTAACTTCATATTTACACCCAGAGCAAAATATAATGAATGAATACAGCAGTTGAATTTAAAACTAATGCTAATAAAATTTTAATGCCAAGAGCCAATTTAGGTTCAGCAAAACATTTTTACAGTTGGGTTTTTTTTTCTGCTTCTTTGGAGCTTTGGTTATAATCTGCTTTTCTGCTCATTGCTTGACACACTCAATTCTGGGTGTATTACACTCTGGGCTTGAGCACGGAGGACATTTACCCAGCAGGAAGAGGGCTCATCCATTACTTTGTAGCCAGTCCCTTGGGATAACCTCTATGTGATTAACTTAAAAACAAGGTATTAAATCAAGGTGACGGTGTAAGCGTTCCAAATTCTGTCTGGAACAGGTGTTGATATTGGCAGGGGCATGAATGGAAAATGATCTCTGGCAACTGGTCTATCTATATAAAGTGATAGATAGATAGATAGATAGATAGATAGATAGATAGATAGATAGATAGATATAGATGTTGTGACCCTTAAGGGGTGTCACTGGAGATTATGGGGGTATGGAACAGGGTGGTAATGGCCCTAGGAGTCCCAGAAGCCCCAATAAGTCAGCCCAGGATCAGGTGGGAGTCACTGAAGGAAACCCATAGGCTAAAATCATAGGAATTGTGGGAGAGGCAATACAGAGACAGGAAGGTTCAGCACAAGGGGAGAGTGGTGTCAGCACAAGAAGATTGGAGCAGGCAGCCAAGTCCCTGGGAGTTGCCTGTGTATCATATCTACTCAGTTAAAACCCAAGAGGGAACCTTGGGAAATAGTGCTAAGGAAAACCCCAGCACTAAGCATTGGAGGAGCCAAAAGGGAACAGACAGCAAACAAGCTCTTGTCTGAAAGAATGACAAAGGGGAGGCTTTAGATTTTAAGGTCTGTTTTCCAGGAGGGGGTGTCCTGGGAAGGGTGGATTGTCTTCCTGGTTGGTTAAGCCTTGAAGGAACAGCTCTGTTTGAGCTGACTCAAATTGAAACCCAAGAAGTTCCATGCAATCTTGGATGATTTCTGTCAACCAGGAAGACAATCAGAAAAATCCCCTGGTTCATGTATTACAATTGCCCCTGATGCAGTCATTTTAGCGAAACGTGGCCACATTGGGACTTGTGCATTAAGAGTTTTGGGACTTGTGCAATAAAGATTTCTTGGATTTTTAAGCTTTGGACTTTTGTCGTGTCTGCTTGGACCTGTCTTGTGTTTCATTGGTTCTTAGCAACATTCCCTCTAATCAGCTCTAAGCTGTGCAGGAGTCCTCTGCTGCCATTCCTATCAGTGAGTTGGGGGTGGTGCTTCAATAACCATGTGGGTGAGGCAGACCAGGGACTCCCGTGCAGCTCAGAGCTGCTTGGAGGGAATGTTGGTTCTTAGCCTACTCCTCCACTCCTTATAATGTTGCATGGTCTCTGTTCTGTAGAATATGGAGGTAAGTTACAAGCCCGGGAGCTGATCTCAAAGACCAAGGTTAACCGAGGGGAGGGACACATTTGAGGCATATTTTCAAAGCACTTTGGGAGGCTAAGTTCCATAGGTTTCTATGGAACTTTGGGAGGCTAAGTGCTTTGAAAATGAGCTTGTTTATCTTGAGCTTTGGTGTTATCCGGATCCAAAGTTTCTGGAACCCGGAGCCAAATAGGATGTGTGGGAGTGAAGTATTAGTGTGAAGGAGCCTGATTAGCAAGTTTTTATTAAACTCTGAACCTGCCAAGGACTCTGCAGGCTGTATTGGTCAGGCATCCAAGGTGGGGTGGGCTGGTGGGCTGGATTCTTAAGACAGCTCCCTCTGAGGCACAGGGCTTTTCCTGCTCCTCAAAGGTGGTTTTCAGTTTGCAGGCTATGGAGTCAGGTGAGGCTCTGGAAACCACTGGAAAGTAAGTCTCTTTTTCACTGAACTCCCAGTCCAGTGAGGGTTGGAGCCATGCGTCCTTTGTTGTGGATTTATAGTGACAGGGAGGTGGTAGAGGTGATTAAGCAGGGTTTCAGTGAGGGTTTTTTCATACCGTTCCAAGCAAAGTTAGAGAGCAATTTGGCCCACAATTCACCATCCACCAGGTGGTTGAGAGAGGTTGTAGTCACAAAATTGAAAGAAGACATGAAATTGGGTAGAATAGAAGGTCCTTTTGTACACAAGCCTTTCCCTGTATTGATATTGTCTCCATTGGCAGTGATTTCCAAGAAGGAACCTGCTAAGTTTAGATTAAGCCACAACCTTTCTCATCCGCCAGATCACCCAGTGTGCACTGTCCAGTATACCTCTTGTCCATTATACCTCTTTTGATAGTGTTCTGCAGCTAGTCCTTAGTTGTGGCAGAGGGGCATAATGCAACCTAGAGGAAAAAATAAAGGAAGTTATTTTTTTTTCCCTCACCACTCCTGGGTACTGGGTTTTTGGGAGCCACGACTACTAACAACAGGAGAGCCAGGGCCCAATGCTTAACACACACCATACCCCGGAGCGGGGGAGGAGTAACAATAGATAGCCAAAGCAGATGTTGAATCTGCCTTTTGGCTACTGCCAGTGCATCTTTCTTCCTTTCCATTGTATTATTTATTGGGATTTATTAACTGCCTTTTGAAGAGATTCACCCAAGGTAGTGTACAGTAGATACAGTTTAACAAACTTACAATTTTGTTAACAGCATAACAATAGTAAAATGTACAATTATAGACAGAAATACAATAAATACAGCAAAACTGAAACTTGATAATAGAACTATCATGAAAGGATCAAAAATATACACATTTAAAAGCACTGAAATTCAAATAACAGAGATATAATACAATGTAAGCATAATAGTGATGGAATATCTAATAAGCACACAATTAGAGCATCCATGTAACATTGCTATGATACTAATGCTTCTGTACAATACAGCTTACTATATAGGGCTTCTGTTTCAAGGGGGTGTGGTATTTTGTCCATGTTCAAATTATTCAGCTCATTTGTTCAATGGGTGACAGCACAGAGGGCAGGCCTTGCCAAATTAGTGCATTACCTTGATGATTTTCTGTTTCTGGGGACAGCCCACAGTGGTGAATGTGCTTTGCTCATGACCACTTTTATGGAAGTACCCAGGCTCTTTAGGATTCCCCTAGCAGTAGACAAGACAGAAAATCCAGTATCAGTAATTACCTTTGTGGGCATTGAAATTGACTCAGTTCAAATGGTTACCAGATTGCCAGTAGAAAAGGTAGCTCAGCTCAGTGAGTCTATACTTTTTTTTTGTTACATTTGTACCCTGTACTTTTCCACTCATGGCAGGCTCAATATGGCTTACATGGGGCAATGGAGGTTTAAGTGACTTGCCCAGAGTCACAAGGAGCTGCCTGTGGTTGAAGTGGGAATTGAACTCAGTTCCTCAGTTTTCAAGTCCACCACCCTAACCACTAGGCCACGCCATGTTCTCAGTGTTAAAAAAAATCTACTCTACACACCATTCAATCTCTTTTGGGTAGTCTGCCTGCAGAGTGATCCCAATAGGTAGGGCCTTCCCTCAGCATCTAGCTGTGGCTATGGCTGGAATGAAACGGCCACATCATTTTGTCTGTGTTTCAGCAAGGGTTTGGATGGATCTTTGAATCTGGCTGGAGTTTCTGCAGGTCTTGAATGGCATTTTGGCCTTGCAGAGCAACAAAGTTTTGAATGTGGAGTTCAAGTTATACACTGACACTGTGGGGGGCTTGGGATTTGGTTTATATTGTCAGGGTTCTTGATGCACTGCCCCTCGGCTGGAGAGTTATGTCTGGCCTAATTAAAAACATTACCTTCTGGAAGCTTTTCCTGTTTATTGTAGCCTGTGAGATTTGGACAGATAGGCTGAAGGATAGGAGAGTACTTTTCTGATGTGACAACAAATGGGTGGTAAAGGTAATGAACGAGCAGTCATCCAGATGCTTGATGGTTAATTCTTTGGTAAGGGAGTTGATGCTTCTTTATTTAAGACTTAATCTTTATCTTAGGACTGGGTATATCTTGGGAGCTGATAACCATCTTGCTGATGCTTTGTTTCGTTTATAGTTCAACCGATTTTGGACTTTGGCACCAGCCACAGACTTGGAAGGAACATTGGTGCTATCCCATCTTTGGCATTTGGGCCGGGTTCAGTCTGCACGATGCTGAGGAATTCTGTGGCGCCTTCCACGTGGTATTCATATCAGGCAGGCTATTACGATGTAGTATCATTCCTGCAGCAAAGGGGTTGGAGGGAGAGCCTGGTTACTGGCAGGCAAATGGTAGAGTGCAAAATGTATGCAAAAGCCTTAGAATACACTAGAGGTGTGGTGATGTGGAAAATTGCTGGTTTCACCTTCTTTAGTAAGACCTTTGGTTGGGGAAACCCAGCCTCTGGTTTTCCAGTTCACAGGATATTCTCAGGTTGGGGATGTGGAGGAGTGGCCTAGTGGTTAAGGTGGTGGACTTTGGTCCTGAGGAACTGAGTTCAATTCCCACTTCAGGCACAGGCAGCTCCTTGTGACTCTGGGCAAGTCACTTAACCCTCCATTGCCACATTGAGCCTGCCATGAGTGTGAAAGTACAAATGTAACAAAAAAAATTATACCAGTGGTCCCAATTCCAGGAGACTTATTCATGACATTCTGGCTGCCTTACTATGGGTTGTACCTTGTGTAGTATACTCAGCTTTTGAGTCCTTATTATTCAAGGTTGCCTCCCTGCTAGCCATTTTTGAGGCCTTCTGTGTAGGTAAGCTGGTGGCTCGTGAGAGGGCAGTTCGAGGGGTGGGTGGGATGACACCTTGTGTATCCAGATTGTATGCTCAAAAACTGATCAGGTTGCAAGAAGCCAAACTATAGTATTGAAGAGGGTGTTGGGAGCTGAAACGTGTCCAGCCTCTCAGGTAGCAAACTATATGGCAGCCCATCCATCCAGTGGGCGGGCTTTTTTTGTTGCACACAGATGGGATAATATTAACTAGATTTCACTTTACGGCTATATTGAACTCATGGTTATTAGGAAGGATGCTGCTAATTTTGGTACTCATTACTTTTGCATTGGTGTGGCGACCAGTGCTAACATGGCAGGGTTATATTTATAGTTTATTGCATTTACTATACTGCTCTAGCTGGCAAGCAGAGTGGTTTACAAATGAAAAAATATCAAACTTCATAAATATTGGGGGATGAGGCAACTAAGAACATCGGTCACTGGTCATCTCAGGCTTTTCAAGGATATATTCACTCAGCATTAAAAAAAAGGAGTGAAATATAATAAAGTGAAAGAGCTCAGATGGGCCTTTTACTGTTGTGGGTCATTGCAGGGAGTAAGCATGGGAAGATTCATAATTGGGGTTTAGAACTGTTCTTGGAGGGTTTACTCTTTTTTTCTCCTAAGCCTATTGCTCACAGTTTGGTTGGGTGGCTTGCTGGAAGCTTTGCTTTTCTGCCTATTTCTTCATCACTGTTTTTTTTCCACCCCCTTTCTTTCAGATGCATCTGGCTGGGTGTACTCCATTTGGATTATTGGCCACTCCTTTGTTCATTGGGCTGGCCTCAGAGTAGTGCACTGACTGAGCAGATTACACCTGGGCATGAACATTAGGGAATACAAATTTCTTGGCTTGGGGAGCAAGGGATGAGGTGGTATCAATTGCTTCCCCTCCTTTACAGTTTGTGGTCTTGCCCTCTTCACCTGAGTATGCTAATCATCCACCTTGGGGATAATGATATGGACTCATGGATAGGAAAAAGATTGATAGACACTGTGAAGGATGATTTGAGACTTATTTTGAATTGGTACTCATCGACTCAGATGGTGTGGTCAGACATCATTCCCAGGCATAGACATTTACAAGTGAAGAAGTGGACTAACGGTCTGGTAAAAGTTAACAGATAGAGCTTTGGTTGGTGGCACGGGGGGGGGGGGGGGTTGTTACCAGAAGTCATGATTGGGTGGATACCTGGTGCGCAGGCTTGTTTGGATGGGACGGGGTTCATAGTTGGAGATGGACCTTTCCTTAACAACTTTCAACAAATTGTGAATCACAATGGCTTAGGCCACAACTTCATTGTTTTTGTAGGGGTGGGACCAGTGTAATAGAACACTGGCCCTTGTGGCAGACATCCAAGCTATGGAGGCTTTGACTTATCGGGGAGGACCTCTGAAAATAAATATTGATCAAGATCAGATTCTCTAAGTGGGTCAAGTGGCCTGGTTAAACGGACATGGAGATCCATGCCTGTTCCCTAAGCCCTGGCTATCCAAGGCGTGGTGGAGGGGATGAAGAGTATACATGCATTTAAGTTAATGGGTGGAGTCTTCTGCACAGCTGCCAAGGCGAGTGGCTGGGGGCTTTATGCAATAATTAATGGCTTGTAGTTGGGGTTGTGGGACTGTTTTTTGTTGCCTTAAAGTATGACAAATTATTAATAAACAAAGCTGTGGCTTTTTGTTAATTCCAACTTGGTGTAATGCCACGGTCATTTGTTTGCAAGTTTTTATGACTTGGGGATTATGGGGAATGAGGGCGTTGGGGGGGGGGGTAGAAATTGGGTAGCAGAGGTAAGTCGGTCCCAAATTTGATGTTTAATGCAATCGGATACAAATCTGCACGTAATTGTAGACCAGTGTCTTGCAGATTAATATAAGCATTCAAATGAAGCTATCTCTGACTAAGTATATGTAAATGTATCTGATGAATATTCAATGGTGATAGGGGGAAAAAAAAGACTGGAAGTGAATAGCATTGATCTAAAACTAAGGGTTCTCAATCCAGTACTTGGGACACACCAAGCCTGTATGCTTTTTTAAGATTAAAAGGAAAAACAAAAAAGGCTACAGTCTACTTGCTACATAAAAGTTTATTATAAAAAGTAGACTGATACAAATATATAAAAACAAAGCAATAATTTATTCAAACCAAGATAAAAGGGGTATGTTGATCACCCCTGATTTTTAGTTTTACCCCTGACGCAGCCTGAGGGCGAAACGTGGCCACGTCGGGTACTGCTTTTATCTTGGTTTGAATAAATTATTTCTTTGTTTTTATATATTTGTGCTTTTTTAAGATTTCCACAAAGAACATGCATGAGGTAAATTTACGTTCTGTACCTCCAATTTATGTAAGTACTAGGAAAAAAGGCCCATTTCAGACACAAAGGAAACGGGCGCTAGCAAGGTTTTCGTTGGAGTGTGTACGTTTTACAGACTGTGTGCGAGAGTGAGTATGTGATACAGAGAGAGTGAATGTGTGAGTGTGTGACAGACAGAGTGAGACTGGGTGCGAGTGTGTGTGTGTGAGAGAGAGTGTATGTGTAAGAATGACAGTGTGTGCCAGGGGCCCCCCCTTCCTCCCAGTCCCAGGGTATTTCTTCCCCCCCCCCGTCCCTCTCAGTTCCAGGTTGACTGTCCCCCCCTCCCCAGTTCTAGGGTGGCCGTCCCCCCTCCCTGTCCCCCAGTTTCAGGGTGGCCCCCCCTTCCAGTTCCAGGGGGGACCCCTCCTTCCCCCTCCCTCCGAGTTGCAGGGTGGCCCCTCCCTCCCTCCCTGCCTCCCAGTTCTACAGTCGGGCCACCTCCCTCCCTACCTCCCAGTTCCAGGGAGTCCCTACCTCCCAGTTCCAGGGAGTCCCTCCCTCCCAATTCCAGGGATGCCCTCCCCCTCCCTCCCTCTGAGTTCCGGCCCCTCTCCCAGTTCCAGGGTCCCCCTGCCCCTTCTCCTCTCCCTGCCAGTTGTAGGGCGTCCCTCCCTTCCTCCGTCGGGCGCTGAGAGCCAGCGTTGTGTAGCAGCAAAAGTTTCCTTTCAAACGGAGGTTTTTTTTAATGGTTTTGTTTTTATCTGTGACTGTTTTGAAGTTGAGCGAAGCCACAGTGAGCTTTGGAACATTGGAGGAGGTGTCCTGTGGTCTGATAACCCGCCCTCCACGTCATAACATTTAGACGCGATAGATGCGAGGGTGGGACCCGCCCTCGACGTCATTACATTGTGACACGAGGGCGGGCCAGAGACAGAGGGCCAGAGATGGAAGGCTTCACCATTACGAATCCACGAACCCTGGTCCCTGCACTGAAGCCATGGAGTGAGCTTCAGAACGTTGGAGTTGAGAATTATGTCGGGGTGGGCGGGGCTGAGGGCGGGGCACCCTATGAACACTACAGGGGGGGGGGCTTCAGGAGCAGGCTTAATCAGGGGGGCTTCAGTCTGGCATGGAGTGAGCTTCAGAGGTGGGAATTATTTATATAGATATGTTATGCATAAGAACCCTGATCTAGGCCAGTGTTTTCCAACCTAGACCCTGTGATACACCCACTGGGTCTCATTTTCAGCACATCCACAATCAGGGCTTCAGATGTAATGGTACATTCAGCAGGGTACCATGTCTAATAGCTTCTTGATCCTCAGTTTCAGATACAGCATCCTCCCTCCTCAATTTCTCATTCTTATTCCAGAGCTGCCAAGTGACACAGCCGGTTCTGGTTTTGAACTTACATCCCAAAGGAGGATAGCATTTGCAGTACCCAATTCTAGCATTGAAGTCAGTGCTGTGGGTCTCATTATGCGACAGGATAGGGTTGTCAGAAATCCAGCACTGGATTTTTCCTGAAACTGGATAACTTGGCAAAAATGTTCCTCTGTCCTCTTCACATTCTTTAGTGCCTGACCAGGTGCTGAAATCCTTAGCTGTTGTCCTGTTCACAATGAATGCACATGTGACACACCAGTATAGCTGATACCTGTTAGCGCTGGTAAATACTGCAAACTGAATAAGCTATTTGCAGTATGAGAAGGGAAAGTAATGGGCTGAATGTTTTCAGGTGTTCAGTTCATGCAGTTTGGGGATTTTGCAGAACAGTGGTTCTTATGTGTTCCCATTCTGAAGATTCTGAAACATCCTAAACTGGATGCCTCCTCCAGTCGGCAATGCCTTTGAATGGTTTATTCTCTTGACAGCACAGAACCTCAAGTACCATCCCTTTCAAACTTTCAGACTTTGCTGTATTACATTTGGAGAGGAAGGAAGACTGCAAACTTTGACCTGCTTTCTGTCCGTTCAATAGAGAGCAGTGCGTCAAACCCTGCATCATGTGGCCTCTGCTCCAAGTACTTGCTCAGAGACAGCCTTGGGCCCAACTTTCTATGAACAAAGGAGGTTTTTTTTTTTTTGTCGTTGTTGCTTACTAAATCCTACAGAGACAACACCTCTTTATCAAGCTCCCAACCAGAGGATCTAGTCCTCTGATGCTGGATCATTTCCTGGGTAAACTTAGCTTGGGCTCTGCTTAGCATGCAAGAGAACTGCCAGATTCTGTATTGGATGCAGTCCACATGAAGATTTATCATTTAATTATAGCTAAGAACAAGGACTAAGTCACAGCTGCTTGGGGAAATTAGCAAATAAAATGCAGGGTGCTCCATGAAACACTGGGAGCTGATTCCTGAACAGCTATCCTAAGGTTCTGCTTGGAGAAACAGCTACAGCTTGCAGATTGGGGAAGTCGGCAAGCTTGAAGTCACAAGATGCAGCAAGGAAGAGGTGATCCGGAGAAGGGGGGAAGAGTTAGAGAAACACAAAACAGAAACTACTTGAGAAAAACAGACAACGAGAGAAAGGTGAAAGGCAATTCTATAACGAATACCTTGCGTAAAGCGGCATTTAATACACATAAATGTGTTACGTGCTATTCTGTAAGATAGGGTAAATGCTACGGTGTGTGACTTCAAGGGGCATACACATGGGCGAACCATGGGAGGAAACAAAACAAAAAGTACCTAGGGCCTTCAAGAAAAGGGGAAACAAAGTCTTTAATCATATATGTAGACTTGAGTGGACCCGACATGGTCCGTGTTTCGGCGCCCAGCGCCTGCGTCAGGGGTCTATATTTGTGCTTTTTGTTTTGTTTTCTGGCTTTCTGTTGTGCTTTGCTCCCTCTCTCTATTATACACCGAAGCATGGGAGGGGCATGGGCCTGTCTCCAATGCACATGTGTAACTTACAGAATTTTATTTATTTATTTATTTATTTATTAGGATTTATTTACCACCTTTTTGAAGGAATTCACTCAAGGTGGTGTACAGTAAGAATACTAACCTCTCGATATTCAGGCGGTGGCAGGCAGTGTGGTAAGCTACTGCCGGCAGCGCTGACCCCAGATTTTCAATGCTGGATTGTTTCCCGTGACCGGGATTGAATATTCAGGTTTTTTTTTGCCCAAGTCTAACTTAACTGGTTATGTGAATATTCAGCACTGGCCAGTTAAGTTAATAGCGGGCAAAGATAGGATTGCTATTTATGCGGTCTGATTTGCCCACTAAATTTATTCAGCCAGCGCTTGAATATTCACGGATAGCTGGCTATATCGCGCAATATAGCTGGTTAGCCACTATGGGGTAAATTCTATAAATGGCACCTAAAAATTTAGTACTGAAAAATCCCTGCTTAAGTGGTATTCTATAAGCTGCACCTAATGATCAGCACGTTTTATAGAATAAACACTTAAGCTTACAGTCACATGTAAATTTAGGCATGGCCATTTGCACCAATGAAAATGTGGTTCAAATTCCCACGCCTAAATTTAGGTGTGGAACTCTATTATGCTGTAATTATGCACGTAATTTGAAGTCACACCCCACATTCTAATAAGTGCCAATAATTGCTTGTTAAAAAGCCAATTATTGGCTTTTTATTTCAATTAAATTGTGTATGCAAATTGGGAATGTGCCTAAATATTTGGCAATTTTTATTTAATCAGGTGTGTGCTAAGCACTAATATTCAGAGGCGATGGCTAGCTATCCCTTTCTGAATAGTAGCGCTTAGCCAGCTAAGTGCTATTCAACTGACCAGGAGCCATTCCTGGCTGGTTAAATAGCGCTGAATATCGGGCCCTAAAAGTTTAAAGTGTTGCATGGCGCTCTTAGATGTACATGGTTGTACCTAAATGTAGATGCTGCACGTGCGTTTATACTAGCATTCTTTAATGGAATCTGGGCATTCACCATGCTGCATTGGGGTACTTATATAGAGGCATCCTGTTATAGAATTGTCCCCTAAAATATATACTCTAGATTAAATCAAGGCAAATATTGATTGCATTTTTATACATATATGATAGGACATTGTATGATGTTTTATTCATGGGGAATATCTCATTTGTGTACAGTCACTCAGATCAGCCAGTTTATTACAGAAAACTCTATCGTACTTCTGTAAGGAGCCATTTGGATTTAGGTGGTAAGTCAGCATATAAATGTTGGCACTCTAGTTATTTATGTATGTATGTGAAAATATGCAAAAATGACAATAATCTGGCTATGCATTACTCTGTAAATATGCACCAATCTTCAGTGACACTTACTTTGCAGGTGGGCATTCACGTGGGTGGAGTCTGGGCAAAGCATGGGCAGGGGCCCCATTTAATGTACATAAATTATAGAATACTATAATTTATCCATGCATCTCCCCAATCTAGGCACCAGCATTTTCCTTAAATGTAATCACTCTCCTTGTGTCAAGCTTTAGCAGAAAAGGCTTGTATTTTCAGTGTGGAAAATGCCAGGGAAAGTCATTCTCACATTTGACAGAAACAGATGGAACCTTTCTTCTAAGACAATGAGCTCCCTGGATTCTGTGTCCGGCATCCAGTGCTGCAGACATTGCACTGGAAACACAAGAACTGTAGCAAGAAAAGTGAGATCAAAAAGAGGTCTTTAGAAAAGAGTGGGCCTCAAATGTGGAAGGACGAGAATGTCCTTAGGACTGTACATATGGGATCTATAGGAAGAGTGGGAAGAGTAGATCATAGAGTCAGGCGAAAGGGTAGGAATTGGGGAAATTTTTGAAGTAGGGTATAGAGTACATAAGACTGTGTGGTAGCATGTGATTTCTTCAGCTTTCTCGCAGTGCCTTGAGAACAGGATGAAATTTGTTTTTAATGCATCACCTGACACCATAAGAGCACTCATGCGGTTCTTTATGGAAGTCAAGAGACTAAGAGTCATTTATTTAGCTAATTATTTCACGTTTGATGCTTTTTCAGAGAGATCAAGCACATTTCCGCATACACAAATTTTAAGGTAATTTATCCTTATGGTGCAAGCCATTAAAATGTCTATGGATATGTCTCAATAGTTACAGAGCCCTGAGATCAAATGACGCCCTCCTTTGATATGAAAAACATTTGGTTTTCTTATACAGATGTTACCTTGTAACTGCTTTGTTACAGCAAGGTCAACCAAAAGTGAAGTGGCCTTGTGTGACACCCCGGAGGGTTGCGGGGTGGACCTGTGAATAACTCAGCCAGACAAGGTATATAAATGTGAAAGTAAATGATTTATTCAGCTGAGCCTGGGACGTGTTACCTCATAGGGCAGGAAAATCAGATGCAACAGTTTATCTTATTTAGTAACAGTCTTGGGTAGGCCTCTGGCTAGCAGGCCAAGCAGCCTGTGGCTGGTGGGGCTGCCCTGCTCCAAACACAGCCGTAAATTCTCAGGTCTTCTGAGAACTCTGGTCTGGCTCTAGCCAGACCTCAGCAAGGCTTGCATGTCTTAACAAGAATTAAAGTTGGCTTACGTCAGCCAGGTCACAGCAGTAATGGCACAGACTTGGGCTTCAGTTCTTCCTTCCCTGGGCCTCCTTAACCTTAGCCTAGCCCTGTCTTTTAAACTCCCAGGTATTGACTCTGCCCCTCCCAGCTCACTTCCTCCTAGGGTGGGACCAGCGCTCTGAAAGTGGCCCAGGTTATTGGAGGGGCTTTTCTTAAGGGTGAGGGGCAATGTTCTATAAACCCCCTCATACCTTGAAACAGAAGAGTGCATGCCCAGGCCAAAGTGAATCTAATGGGTTTCAACTAGATCAGGAAGATGTCATCTGCCTTCACAAGCTGCCTGGTCTTGAGTTAGGTCTGCAGGTGCTGGTGGCCAAGAAAATGTAAGAAGAGGGCAAGTGAAGCTAAGCAGGAGGAACTGGAGTCTGTCAGGAGGAATTGTAGCCCAAAAGAGAGAAAGTTGAAAAAACAAGGATATAGGAAGGCTGGAATTGAACAGAAAAGTGGTTCTTGAAGACATAATTTCCATGTATAGTGCACAGGAAAAGACCAAGTTCCAGCAACCTGTGCCTAGGTCACCTGAAAGTATATATATACCCAGATCAACAAGTGGAAGCCATGCAACTGGGAGAACTAGCAGATCCACAAAAACACCTGTTGGTGTGAAAAAAAACTACTTACTGAGATTTATAGTACCCCTCCCCACATTTATTTAATTAATTTATTTATTTGTTACATTTGTACCCCACATTTTCCCACCTATTTGCAGGCTCAATGTGGCTTGCATAGTACCGTAATGGCATTTGCCAATTCGATTGATAACAAATACAGGTTATGTTGTGGTCTAATGAAGTAGGTGTGTATCAGGTAACATGAGGGTCGAAGGGAATGTAGATTGTATATTGTCCAGTAAGATCATTGGTTATGGTGTGTTGCTGGGTGTGGGGATTTACGGTGGATCAGTGGGGTAAGCCTTTTTGAAGAGGTTGGTTTTTAGTGATTTCCTGAAGTTTAGATGGTCATGGATTGTTTTCACAGCTTTTGGGAGTCCATTCCATAGTTGTGCGCTTATTTAGGAGACGCAGGATGCGTAAGTTGTTTTATATTTAAGTCCTTTGCAGTTTGGGTAGTGTAGGTTTAAGTATAATCGTGATGATCGTTTCTGTTTCTGGTTGGTAGATCTATGAGGTCTGTCATGTATCCTGAGACTACTCCATAGATAATTTTGTGGACCAGGGTGCAGATTTTGAAGATGATCCTTTCTTTATTGGGAGCCAGTGCAGCTTTTCTTAGAGGGGTTTGGCACTTTCGAATTGGGTTTTACCAAATATCAGCCTGGCTGCTGTGTTTTGGGCAGTTTGGAGTTTTTTTGTGAGTTGTTCTTTGCATCCTGCGTAGATTCTGTTGCAGTAATCTGCATGGCTTAGGACCATTGATTGTATTAGGTTTCGAAAAATTTCTCTCGGGAAGAAAGGATTTAATCATTTAAGTTTCCACATTGAGTAGAACATTTTCTTTATTACCGAGTTTACTTGGCTCTCAATGGTAAGGTTGCGGTCGATTGTGATTCCGAGTATTTTTAGGCTGTCTGAGGTAGGGAGGGTGTGTCCTGGTTGTGGGTTTGTACTTGTTATGTTGAGATGAAAGAATGAGGCAGTGTGTTTTTTCAGTGTTCAGTTTCAGTTGGAATGAATTTGCCCAAGAGTCCATGATGTTCAGGCCGTCATTGATTTCATTGGTTATTTCTGTTAAGTCATGTTTGAAGGGAATGTAGATTGTAACGTCATCTGCATAGATGAATGGGTTGAGGCCTCAATTGGATAGGGACTTTGCCAGTGGGATCATCATTATATTGAAGAGTATTGGTGATAATGGTGATCCTTGGGGTACTCCGCAGGCTGCTTTCTATGGTGGCGATATGTTTGAATTTGATTTTATTTGGTATGTTCTAGTGGTTAGAAAACCCTTGATCCAATTAAGTACGCTTCCATCAATCCTAAAGTGGCCAAGGAGTCTTACTAGTATATTGTGGTTTACCATGTCGAATGCGCTTGACATGTCGAATTGGAGTAGAATTATGCTTTTACCTGTGGCTATTTCCTGCTTGAATTTTGCCAGGAGAGTGACTAGGACAGTTTCAGTACTGTGGTGGGGGGCGGAATCCTGATTGTGAGTTGTGTAGTATTGAGAACTTGTCCATGTATTCCATAAGCTGTTTGGTCACTAAGCTTTCCATCATTTAGGATGGTCTTTGGACATTCCGTAAGTTGTCTTAGAGGAAACATCATGTTAGGAGACACGGTGCATGGAAGTCATCCAAATCAACCAGCAATCTGTTTTCCGGGTCATAACTAAACCAGATATTGTGCCCTTTGATGGAACTCCCAGGAATCCAGTATTTCACTTCACATTCAAGCTAACTTTTGAACAAGGTCAGGGCTGGAGGCATCTGTTTTCTACCAAATGAGTCAGGATAACCCAGTTGCACTAAAGACACATGAAAGGAGGATGAATCTTGCAGTTCTCAGGAAGCTGAAGGCACAGGGTTGAATCACTCTGTAATGATAAATGAGACTATAAAGTTAGGTTCCAGCTTTGCAGAAGAAAGTTTTAGGCATAAGTTCTTAGTTGACAGTCAAACTTTACTGCCCACCTGATTCCGGGGTTCTCCTTGATGATAATGTCTGCAGATCTCTACTGCCAGATTACAGCTTTTTCTAGGTTACTACACACTTGAGTCCATGTTCTCTGGGCCATTTCATACTACTGGCCTAGCTGTGTCAGAAAACATGGTCTAAGAACTGTATAGTAACAGAGAATGGGGATTCCCCTGTAGGTAAACTGAAATGGTTATTGTGGGCAAACTAGGCCAGGGAAGTAACGTCATCCAGTTATTTCAATGAAGCAAAACAAAACAACAGAAGAATTGTTGACCCTATAGTTCAGGCCATTAAACTGGGGATAATATTTTGATAGAACTGGA
Source organism: Microcaecilia unicolor (assembly GCF_901765095.1). Taxonomy (NCBI): domain Eukaryota; kingdom Metazoa; phylum Chordata; class Amphibia; order Gymnophiona; family Siphonopidae; genus Microcaecilia; species Microcaecilia unicolor. Next base: position 327,674,876 of record NC_044034.1, read on the forward strand.
GTTTAATCTCCAAGTTCCTAAAAAAGGTCTTCCAAAATTTGGCAACAACAATGGAGAATGGAGTCCTATTCTTGCAGAAATATCCCTATTAAAGATGTTTGCGAGTTGCAATACAGATAGCAGCTTAGAAATGGGAACATGTGTCATCTATGAGAAACAATTTACTACCGTCAAGATTTTAGTACATCCAAGTGAAATTGAAAGGTTGGTAATGAAGTCCTTAGAAAGATGGTCCAAGGTATACTGTAGAAGGAATTAGGAATGGTTATAATTCATAAGGCTTTCAGAGGGAACTTTGGTTTTGGCACACAAATGATAGACCCAACACATCAGTCCTACAATCCCTACAAAAATATGGTCATGCAAAGATTCTGGAGAATAGTAGTTTTCTTCACCTCCAGGTGCCTTGCAATTTTATGCCCTCATTTGACAAAATCTAATGAACAGTTTTCTGGGATTAAAACGTGGCCTATTGGGCCCACTGCAGAAAGTTCCTGAGTGTTGGATTTTTGGCAGATCCTCTCCAAGAGATCACTGGTGTTCATGATGACCTAGGAAGCTGGTATGATGGGGCCCTTCTCCTAAATTATAGGGCTTCATCTGTGGAAAACCATCTTCAAAGGGCATATTTGAACCAGGATGAATAAATTGGAACCAGGCAAAAAAAAAAAAGTCATTGGTCCTGTTAGATATTCAGCCGTTTGGCAGCCTCAGTATAAAATAGGTTCTTATGATCCATAGGGATCATGACTGGAAAGTTATCTCTTTCCAATAGTTGTTTCTACACTTCCAGAGCCACACCAAGCAGCAGAGGGCAACGCTACCTAGATGCAATTTATCAAGCTTACTACAAGTTCATAAAAACAGTAATACACAAAGAATGTTTAGCACAGAGTGAACCAGAACAGTGTAAAGTTCAGTTGTCTTCATTAAATGCCCAACATGTTTCATTGGACTGTCTGCATCATGGGTTTCTATATAGTAAGCAAAATCTGGACTGCTGGCTTTACACCAGTAGGACATAAACCAATAGGAGCCTTCAAATATGCTCTTCATTTGACTAGTGCTCTTATCCAAACTATATGATCATCAACTCGAACCAACTTAGTTGAGAAAACAGAGCCATCAACCCACAGGTATTCCAAAGACATATCTCCAGTGTAGCTTAGCTTCATAGGCTATTCTGTTCTTGTAACAGGAGTGGCCTGTGAAGAAAAGGGATCGCTCTAAGTGACATTGTTAAATACAGGCAATCAGTATACAGAGAGATATCACTGAGTTCAGATCTGAATGCTGCTCCTGAGAAGTCAATTCGTCTTTGATATTTCTTTATTTGAATATTTAAATACTGTACATGAAAAGCTTCCAAGTGGCTAATAGAAAACATATGATCTGCTTACATAACAAACAAACAAAAAAATACAATAAAAGCAAAACAAAATAAAATATATTATCAAATCAATCTATAAAAGTATCAGTATCAGGGAGTGGAGGAGTAGCCAAGTGGTTAGAGCACCAGTCTTGCAATCCAGAGGTGGCCAACTCAAATCCCACTGCTGCTCCTTGTGATCTTGGGCAAGTCACTTAACCCTCCATTGCCTCAGGTACAAACTTAGATTGTGAGCCCTCCTGGGACAGAGAAATATCCAGTGTACCTGAATGCAACTCAGCTTGAGCTACAACTGAAAAAGGTGTGAGCAAAATGGAAATAAAATTAAAAAAAAATAAACATTAACATGCACATTGATAAGCCTGCTTAAACAACATTGCTCAACTTTTTTCCTAAACCTAAAGAGATAACTCAAGTGGCAAAGTATTCCGCAGAATAAGTACATCACATGAAAATAGGAGACAGGCTCTGACAGGCTATTTCAGAAGGATGCTGTCAGAACATCAGTGTTTCAATATATCTCTGTCACTACTATATGGAAATGGATGATATACTGGCCTACTGCTTAATCTACAGCTAATCAAAGATACTTTTATAGGCTGAGACAAAATAAACAAATCAGGGAATCTTGCCTTTCCTAAAATACAGAAGCCCATACTAAAGCTTCTCCAGTTAACAATGAAATGATGTGGAGGGGCATAATCGAAAGGGACGTCCTCGTTTCAATTTGGACGTCCTCACAAAACGTCCCCATCCAGGGGCAGGGAAACTCGTATTTTTGAAACAAGATGGACGTCCATCTTTCGTTTCGATAATACGGTCAGGGATGCCCAAATTCTGCAAGCCATTTGCTCGTGGGAGGAGCCAGCATTTGTAGTGTACTGGTCCCCCTGACATGCTAGGATACCAACCATGCACCCTAGGGGGCACTGCAGTGGACTTCATAAATTGCTCCCAGGTACATAGCTCCCTTACCTTGTGTGCTGAGCCCCCCAACCCCCCCCCCCCAAAACCCACTACCTCCAACTGTACACCATTACCATAGTGTCATGGACCTGAGTATGACATCTGAGGCTGGCATAGAGGCTGGCAATCAATATTTTGAAAGATGTTTTTTGAGGGTGGGAGGGGGTTATTGACCACTGGGGGAGTAAGGGGAGGTCATCCCTGATTCTCTCCGGTGGTCATCTGGTCATTTCAGGCACCTTTTTGTGCCTTGCTCGTAAGAAAAACATGACCAGGTAAAGTCGTCCAAGTGTTCATCAGGGACGTCCTTGTTTCTTTCGATTATGGGTCGAGGACGTCCTAGTGTTAGGCATGCCCAAGTCCCACCTGTGCTACACCTCCGATACGTCCCCTTGAACTTTGGCCGTCCCTGCAACGGAAAGCAGTTAGGGACGTCCAAAATCGGCTTTTGGTTATACCGATTTGGACGACCCTGGGAGAAGGACGTCCATCTTCCGATTTATGTCAAAAGATGGGCGTCCTTCTCTTTCGAAAATGAGCCCAATAGGCAACTTTGGATTGTGATTTGGAAAAAGAGAGGCCCAAAGGGAGAAAACAATTGAAAACTGATTCAAAAATCCCCAACAGGCCTGCAGGTCCTCTGAAACACACAGGAGAGTCTTAAATTGGGGCTTCTTATGAGGTTATTTAGAGGTTGTGGGAAGCATGGAAACTGGTACTGGTACCTTTTACAGTTGTACCCATCCCACAGTCCCAGGTGAATTGGCTAAAGTTAGTGAATTCACCTACTCAAACAGGCAGTCCGAACATCATCTTGGACTACCCAAGAGTTTTCTATGGGCGGCCACATCAGCAGCCAGTTTGGTGAGGACCAGAATTTGCTATCATGTTATAGACAGCCAAAGTGGTCCCAAGTTAGGAGATCTGAAGGGTTCTTATGGGATCAGGCATTTACATTGTAAATGTAGTTGAATCAATGTAATCTCTAACAACTGTTAAATGTAAATCACATTGAACTGAAACTTGTTTTTGGATAAGTGTGGGATACAAATATGAATACATAAATAAATAAATAAATATATATGTATTTTGCCTGCACAAGCCACCTTCCCCTTGAGTTGAGCCTGTAGGTGTTGGTGGCTGGCAGGAGTTAAGCAGGAGAAGCCAAGTGGAACTAGACAGGAGGAATTGGAGCACAAACAAGGCAAAGCCAAAGAATAAGGAAGATCTTGAAGGCAAAATTCTCATGTACAAGATACAGGAAGTGGCCGAGCTTTCACAACCTGTACCCAGGATACCTGGAGGTATGTGTCATGAACAGGGAAAAAAATGGCCACCAGCTGACAGTGTGGACCATAGAACTGGAATGACGAATAACTAGTCCTGCAAGCCCACAGAAACCCCCGTTGATGGGAGGCAAGAATCTCTGTTAGCACTTGATATGAAGAATTCAGAGGTGAACATTCATAAAAAGAGAAAAACAATTGTTCTTAGCCATTCCAGACTGCAAAGTTAACTCTGAGCAGTTATGCAGTAATACATAAGTATTTACAATAATTATATGGATGTTGGACTGCCTAGCACCAATTTTCAGGTACAGAGAGTATGTTGTTACAATGCTCTTCTAAAAAACATAAGACCTCTGCTAATAAACTCCTGGTTTATGACCAGGTTACCATAGCAACACAGATACATGTGGACTTCAAAGGGAAACAAAAAGCAAATATAATTTCGTTCCTGTTTGGCTCTGGAAGTCTAGCAGACTGTGTGGAAGTTCAAACTGGTGAATGGCAAACATTTGGCCCAAGACAAAAAACTAGTGATGTGGTACTTGCATCACTTAATTATGAGACTGACAGGCAGATGCTCAAAACTCCGGCGTTATACTGAACAGTGCCAGAGAAATAGCGCTGGAACAGCGCAGAACAACTCCCTAAAGCTCAACGCTAATGAGCTGCAAATATAGGCACGCTCATAGCATTGAGCATTAGGGAGTTCAGCGGGAGGATGGTGCCTGGCGCTGGCGCTGGAGAGTTGTATGCTAAGTACAGCTCTTGAGCACATGCCCAGAACATCAGAGGGGGAGGAAGGAAGGAGGAGGAGGAAGAAGTGCTGGTTGCTCAGCATCCTGTGCAACAACTAGGAAAAGGATGGGCGGGAGATCGACCCTACCCAATCCAGGCACAGAACCCCGCAGACAGAGCTCTTTCCAGGCACAGGCTGTTGAATCTGGCAGTGGAGGGACAGGCCAACATCAGGATGGGGGGTATGGCTGGGTGGGGACACTGTATTGCGGAAATGCCATGGAATAATTGCATGGCTGAGGGTCAGGTCTGCACAATTTGGAGGTTTCAGTGTATAGAAACATAGAAACATGATGGCAGATAAGGACCAAATGGCCCATCCAGTCTGCCCCTCCTCAGTAGCCACTAACTCCTCCTTTTTCTAAGGGATCCCACGTGCCCGTACCATGCTTTCTTAAATTATGACATAGTCTTTATCTCCACGACCTCCACCAGGAGGCCATTCCACACATCCACCACCCTTTCCGTGAAAGAGTATTTCCTTAGATTCCTCCTAAGCTTATTTTCTTTTAACTTCATCCTATGTTCTCCCATTCCAGAGTTTTTCTTCATTTGAAAAAGGTTCACCTCCTGTACATTAATGCCACTGAGGTATTTAAACATCTTTATCATATCCCCTCTCTTCCGTCTCTCTTCCAGCATATACATGTTGAGGTTCAGGTAGCAGAGGTGGTCAAAAAGGGAAGTCCTCGATTTGGAGAGAAAGTTCATACCCTAGCTGACTACCAGGATAGTAAGAAAAATCAGGAAATGACAGTAGGTAGACAAAAGAGCCAAGCTTGGTTTAGAAAGGAAGGAGGTCTTTGTAGGAGAATAAACCACTAATAACAAGTTTTATACAAACAAGAAGGGTGACTGTATTACATGTGAGACTACATTACACATAATGCATTGCTCATATGTCTTTGCTTGAGTGATTGCAGCAGTAAAAAAATCCTTAGAAGTGAGAACAACAGTAAAGGCATTAAACACATTTTAGGACTACACTATAAAACTAGTATAACTGCAATGCTTACAAATAATCTGTTGAACTTGATAGACCTGTGAGAGATATGGGAGCGCACATTAACCCTTTGGGTTCTACCGTGTTCCACATAAAGATACATTTCTGTTCCTTTCTCATTAATATTGAAATGACATTGTCAGGAGAATGATTCACCAATGGGGTATCTTCCCTATTAAGCTGCAAGTTATTCAAATGTTGCTCTATTCTATGTTTAATACTTCTTATTGGATGCTCAATATACTGCTTTTGGCATGGGCAAATCATACCATAAATAGCTTGCTGTGTGGTACAATCTCTTCTCTGTTTTGAATTGAAGTTGTCACTAAAGGAAATTTACAATAGACACAATGCTGACAAAAGTGTAGTGTCCCAGATGTGAATTCCCTGGTGCCATACAATTATCCCTTTTCATTAATTCTCCCAAGTTCCTTCCTCTTGTAAAAGCAAACCGTGGAATTTGATCAAAACACCGTCGTAGGCCTAAAACTCCGCAAAACTTACAAATAATCTGTTGAACTTGATGGACCTGTGAGAAATATGGGAGCGCACATGTAATCCGTTGTTCTAATGGATTATTTGTATGACTCAACTAGTATTACTGCGTCTAGTGTAGGAATTGTTGTTGAATAAGCCTATGTGATATGTTGAATTGTGTAATATTTTAGCCAGTCAGTGGTTAGAGTAGCAGGCTTTTTAACAGTATGTTGTATATCTTTTAATATTTTTTGAATAATGAGTTGGAACATGATTAATATTGAAATCAATGATTTAAGGGTAGCTATTAATCATTGTTCATATTGATTTCCTGGATAGTTATTATTGACTTCTTAATTGGCAGGACTTGCACACGTTGGTTTGTAAAATGGGGCACCCACAGTCGACTTATTTGAAGAAGCAGTTATCTCTTTATTCTAAGCTGAGGAAGAACTAAGGGGTCCTTTTACTAAGCTACGGAAGGGTCAACACGCGTACAGTGTGCACCCAAATGAGACTGCCGCCAGGCCAGCACGCCCTCCTGGTGGTAATTTCAGATTTGGTGCGTGCCTATAATGCCTGGATAAATTATTTATTTATTTATTTCCTCCTATGCATGCCAGTTCTGGCAGTAATTGGCATTTGGCGCACGCTGACCGTCACCATGTGTGTGTAGCGTGTGAGCCTTTACCATTAGATCAATGGGCAGCATTAAGGACTCAGGCCGGTTTTGGGTGCGTGCTGGTTTCATTTTTACGACAGGCCCTTTTTTCATCCCATAGATGCAGTAAAATCTGGCCTGGCGCGCACCTGATACAAGCGCCTACACTACCACAGGCTGCTTTTTACTGCTGCTTAGTAAAAGGGCCCCTAAGTGCTAAGCACTACAAAAGTCAATATAAGAATGAACTTATGCTTAGATCAATGTAGCTGAAATAGCCCTATCCAGAACCCCCCCCCCCTCAATTGTCATAACAGGTTCAGTCTATTAAAAAGATGGAACAACTGATGAATACCCAGTGTACCTGAATGTAACTCACCTTGAGCTACTACTGAAAAAGGTGTGAATAAAATTCAAACAAATTCAAACAAATAATTTTGATGTATCAATGAAAGTTTAGGATCAGTAATGACCACCAAATTAACCAATAAATCTCGAGGCACTAATAACCCTCCAGCTGAGAATGCACTGTCAAAGGATAATGTCTTCTAGAAATCTAAGTTAAGACACATTTAGCAGAATTAAGCTTAAGTCTGAATCATTTAAGCCAAGACGCTATTGCCTCCAAACAATAAATCAAGGGTTGATATTCAGCTGGTGGCAATGAGTATTTTTTTAGCTGCTATTCCCAAATATTCAATTCTGGTTCACGTTCAGGCTCCAGCATTGAATATCCAGGTTTCAGCACTTAACCGCCTAAGTGACACTGCAAAAAAATGTGGTCCGAAACGGCTGCTTAACTTAGGCAGTTACGTGTACTGCTTCCACCACCTGGACAACCCACAAAATGGCCAGTTTTCAGTTTAGCGGTCTGTGATGATATTCAGTGGCACTAATTGGTTAATCGCCACTAAAGATCAGCAGATAGCCCAGTACAAATGATTTAACAGCTAGAAGCCATTTCTGGCTAGTTAGATCGCTTTGAATATTGACCTCTGAGTATTTGGTAGTGATGAGCAACTGGACTATTTTTGTGTTTTCATTTGGAATTTTTTTTTTTTCCAATGAATGTTACTAATAGTACACCCGCTCCTTAAAGAGTGCACATTATTCCCTGGATTCTACATAGCATGCCTAAAGATCGGCACTGAAATCGGCATGGATTCTATAACAATGCACATAGTTTAACAAGCTTAATAAGCTAATGAGCACTGATAACAGCATGTAACAAGCAATAATGAGCATAACTGGTACTGATTAGAATTGACTTGCACAACTCGCTAAGCATATTCTGTAATGAAATGCGCTGAACTTCTAATGTGCACAGGCAAAAGAGACATGGTTATGGGCAGGAAAGTGGGTGTTTTGTGGGTGTTCTAAAATTTACATGCCTAGTTATAGTATATGGCCTGGTGCGCCTAAATCTACATGCAGGGATTTACACCAAGTTTTTATTGGTGTAAATGGATGCACGTAGATTTAGGCACTGAAATATGTACTAAGCATATTCTATAATCAGCACCTAAATCAAGGCACCGATTATAGAATCAGCACCAATTTTTAGGTGCCATATTTAGAATCTCCTATGTGCACATAGGGCCTTATTCTATAAATGTTATGCTCCTAAATTTATGCTCCTAAAATCATAGCATAATTTATGCTCCTAAATTACGAGCTTAATCTATTTTGGAACATAGATTATGCTTGTAATTTAGAAGCATAAATTTAGGAGCATAAATTTTAGGAGTGCACTGTCAGACTTGTGAGTTCTTGTACCAAGTAGAGCGCGGCTGAGCCCGATACTCGGACCAGGTTCTGCTTGGTGGCCAGACAACCCCGGGTTTCACCTGCGCTGACTGCCATTCCCCAGAGGTTGAGCCCCTAGATGCAGGCGGCCTGCAGGACTTACGAGATGGAGTTGGAAGTGGGGTGGTGAACGTATCAGCCAGGCAGGCAGCAGGTCAAGAGAGTAATCCAGGTAGAGGCAAAATCAGTAGGCAGGCAACAGGCAAGAGAGTAATCCAGGTGCAATAGTTTGCGCATGCAGCCTAGGGGGGAAAGAGTGCCACCCTGTGTGAAGAGATGGACTATGTGCTCATATGGCCGGATTCAGTAAATGGCACTCAATAATCGGTGCTGGAAAAAAATGGTGCTCATCATTATTCCATAAAGGTCGCTCCTGGCTGAGTACCCTTTATAGGATAGTGTGTAGCACTGATTTCCACACCCAAATTTGAGCACCAGGGCTTACGCCTGCTGAAATCTGGCGCTCAATTTGGGCACACATCCCTGGAACGCTCCTAACCAGCCCATACCCCTCCCTTGGACACCCCCCTTTTTGGTTGCACACTATGGGATTTGGGCATCCAATGTTATAGAATGGCGCACAGCCAGATGCACACCTAAATCCTAATTGGTTCCAATAAATGTAAATAATTGATTATTACCCCCAAAATAAAATCCAGGGAATAACGTAAATAAAAAAAAAATAATTGGGGAAAAACAATAAAAACCCCACAGCATTAATAATTATCATATAACAGAATTCAAATATCGTCTTTCCACCAAAACCCACTTCTCCTCTTCCTCCACTTTTTATCTCAGTTGATAACACCCTCATCCTCCCCGTCTCATCTGTCCGCAACCTCGGAGTCACCTTTGACTCCTCTCTCTCCTTCTCTGCGCATATCCAGCAGATAGCCAAGACCTGTCGCTTCTTCCTCTTTAACATCAGCAAAATTCGCCCTTTCCTCTCTGAACACACCACCCGAACTCTCGTCCACGCTCTCATTACCTCTCGCCTGGACTACTGCAACTTACTCCTCTCCGGCCTCCCACTTAGCCATCTATCCCCCCTTCAATCTGTTCAGAACTCTGCTGCACGTCTCATATTCCGCCAGAACCGATATACTCATATCACCCCTCTCCTCAGGTCACTTCACTGGCTTCCGATCAGATACCGCATTCAATTCAAGCTTCTCCTTCTTACCTACAAATGCACTCAGTCTGCTGCCCCTCACTATCTTTCTACCCTCATCTCCCCTTACATTCCCGCCCGTAACCTCCGTTCACAGGATAAATCCCTCCTTTCAGTACCCTTCTCCACCACCGCCAACTCCAGGCTCCGCTCATTCTGCCTCGCCTCACCCTATGCTTGGAACAACCTTCCTGAGCCCTTATGCCAAGCCCCCTCCCTGCCCGTCTTCAAGTCTTTGCTTAAAGCCCACCTCTTCAATGCTGCGTTCGGCACCTAACCCTTACCGTTCAGTGAATCCAGACTGCCCCAATTTGACTGCCCCTATCGGACCGACCGTTCACTTGTCTATTAGATTGTAAGCTCTTTGAGCAGGGACTGTCTCTCTTTGTTAAATTGTACAGCGCTGCGTAACCCTAGTAGCGCTCCTCTAGAAATGTTAAGTAGTAGTAGTAAATATAGATCAAAAAAGATTAGAAATGTGCTCATAATCAATTGGAGAGATCAACATGGGTATAAATGCCCTAGATCACGAGACTCAAGGTCCTCCAGTATTTCAATCATTGCACTCTTCAATCACCAAAATGTATCTGTGTGCAAAAACTATGCAAATCTCCAAAATCAGTTCTTAAAGTTTCAGAGGTAATAGTCTCTTATCAATCTTCAAACAAAAAATCAAAGGAACCAATGTACTTATCATGCAAAAAAGGTTGTGGGGTCCCAACATGGACTATGTTTCACTGATAGCTTCCTCAGGATACCCCAAATACTCAAAATTAGATGGAATGCTGATCTCTAATTCTACCCCACTTAACAGTTCTTAGCATTTGGATAGACTCTGTGTCACGGTTGTGACTGTATCCCATGTCTACACTCACCTCGCCTCCTGGTGACCAGGTCCTATGGCTGTTGGGGACTGTCTTCTTCCTGTTTCCCAAACACGTTCCAGAGTTCATTCCAGTCCTGATGTTCTAGCACTCCAGACTTGCCCGGGTGTTCCTGTGGCCAAGCCTCACCTGTGACCTCATCTGTAATTGCCTTTATTAAGCACCTGGGAACTTTCAGACTTGCCTTTGCAATAGAGGTCTTCCATTGAGTTTTCGTCTATGTGTGTTTGTTGCTGTTCCTGCCCTGCTAGTCCTTGTCTTGTAAGCCTTCAGCTTCAGTTCTAATCCTGCTTGTGTCTGCCCTGTTTGTCTTCAGCTTCAGTTCCCTTCCTGCTTCTGTCTGCCCTGTTTGTCTTCAGCTTCAGCCCAGCCAAGCCTGTCTGAGTATCCTGAATCCTGTTCCAGAATCCTGAATCCTGTTTCAGCCAATCCTGTCTGAGAATCCTGAATCCTGTTCCAGAATCCTGAATCCTGTTCTAGCCAAGCCAAGCCCGTTCAGAATCCGGTTGTTCCAGTCCTGCTTATTCCAGCCCTGCTCATCTATAGCTGCAGTCCCCATCCTGCTAGTTCCGGTCCTGCTTGTACCAGCCTGTCTGTGTTCAGCCTCGCTTTCTGTTGGGTGGTTCACCTGCTGCTGCCGCTCACTGGCAGTGGCCCAAGGGCTCACAAGTCCAGACTTCGTGACTCTCTGATCATCTGGAATATGCATGACCATCTGAACGTCATCACCAAATACATGAAAATAAACCTCTGATTCAGCAATCAAACCTGCCAGAAATGCCACATATATATTGAAAAAGATTAGGGGATAAAATGGACCTCCGTGGTATCTCACACGTCAAAGACTGAAAGTCCGTATTGTCTCATAAAACTGTCTAAGATCTATTCTCCAGAAAGTCCCTGAAACAATTAGATATAGATCCTTGAATTCTCAAAATTGATAATGGGATAATAAAATGTCATGATGTACAGTATCAAAAGCAACTGATAAATCAAGCTGCAACCAAAGAGCATTCAAACAGTTTCCATACTATGACTAGTTCAGATGCAGTATTCCATTATATTTCACAAAATCCAAGAATTGATAATATACTGCTTTCACAATGATCTTAGAGAAGAAAAGTAGATTTGAATCAGGTCAGTGGCTAGAGACCGTATTAATCTGACTTCTGTTTTTTTTTTTTCAAAACTATTTATGTTCAGCAGGTAGCATCCAGACTGTACATGACATTTTAATACACTTAGAGGTCCTTTTACTAAGCTGCGGGAAAAGGGCCCTGCAGTAGAGGTGGGGGGCAATTTTTCCCACGCACCAGGGCCCTTTATACCAAAGCGGATAAAAAGCCAAAAAATGGCCACACAGTAAGATAACCCTTACCGTGTGGCCATACAGCAGGGAGCACTTACCGCCACCCATTGAGGTGGCGATAGGGGCTCTCGCGGTAACCCAGCAGTAACCGGGCAGCGCGGCGATGCCTGATTACCACCAGGTTAGCACCACACTAGTGGTGTGCTCCAGCCAGAACTACCGCCGGCGGCTGGATTGGGCCAGCGGTACTTCAGGGTTAGCGAGCGGTAAGCCCTCATTGGGCTTACCGCCGCTCAGTAAAAGACCCCCTGAGTCAGTAAAGCATTCAACTACTTGATATGCCTTGATATTGTACATTCTGGTGAATGAAAAAGCAGAATGTAAATCATAAATTAAATTCAACTGAGGTTTGGGTTTAATCAATGTCCGTTTATATAGAACCCAGCTTTCTGGGAAACCCAATGCTATAAGGTTTCTGGGAAGCCAGGCAAACAATGCAGAGGTGGGTTTGAGAAAGGTAATGAGATTAGGATGCTGGGCATGACTGGCAAGATAGAGTGTTGAGTACTATGTACTGTGAGAACTGTTCAGATGCTGAACCATTCAGTATTTAAAAGCTAGGCTTTTGAGGAAAGTTTTATCATTCCCGTGCATTTGGCCAGAGCCTCACCGGTGAGATTCTTTTGCTAGTCAGCAAGTTTGCATTGCACAGCTTCATTTGTTTTTTAACCTTTTAAAGCTCACTAACAGCCAAAAGACTCCTGATGCAGACAACTGATTGCCAAAACATGGCACCTTGTCGAGTCTACAGTTGAATTTGTTATGTATTATCTTGAATAAACCTTAAATATTAGACTCTTGTGGATCCACTTGTTTGTTTGGAAGTCTGTGGACTTTTTCCCTACTTCTTATTTTGTTTGGATTCGCCTTTCATAGGGGATACATCACCTTCCTTTTCTCTGGAAAGTTTTGAATAGCCAGCTAGTTTGCAATGTGTGGGGGAAGTTTTAGCCTGTGTTCTTTGCAGTCAATTTTCAAAGGGAAACAATGTACCTTGATGCCTGATGAATGCAGGGAGCTGCAAAGTACATGAACTAAAAGCAACTGAATACTTTGCCCCTGCTCTTAGTGCAGGCTGCCAAGTGAGGACAGACTAGAGCATATATATTTTAAAACCCCATGTAAATGTATTCCTTTTCCTTAAATACACACAGGGAAATCTCTTTTTAATAGAACTAAAAGTTGGCACATTATGCAAGTCTGTGCATATTTTAGCTGAGAAGTGGAACATAATTTTCAGGTAATTTGGGAGTAAAGCCATGAATTCAGAATTCACCCCGAAGGAGCCAACCAGCAGAAGTGTAAAGACGTTTAATGCTATTTTATACAAGGATAAATAAAGACCAAGACCTGGCCGTGGCCATGTTTCAGCTACAGTGCCTGCGTCAGGGGATCAGTCAATTATAATCCCCTATTGGAATCTATAAAAATAGCGATAATATTTTCTCCAATGCTCTGGGCTTGAACACGGTCCGAGACTACTTGTTATTATGTAATTATCAACTGATTCCAATAAGAGATTGTAATTAACTGACCTCTGATGCAGGCACAGCCGAAACACAGTTGATGTTGGGCATCATTCTTTATTTATTCCTTTACACTTCTGCTGGCTGGATCCTTTTTGGTGATTTCAGGATTCATACCTTTCTTCCCAGATTACAACATTTTACTGCGACAGAATCATTCTCCTCTTCTTTTTTCAGGCTGAAGGAAATTTTCAGCCAAGTCATTTAACACAGGTAAAATAACTATTTGTTCAGGTAAATAGCTTTGAAAGTTGTCCTCTTAGAAACCAACATGAACTTATGTCATCACTCACATAGCATTGTTCAACCCTACTGTTAATTTGACATACATGACATTAGCAACTGAGTTTTGCATCACACTGTCTCTGTCTGCAAAGGACCTTTTAAGCACAAGAGCAATTTTTGTTTTAAGACTGTCTTGGTTGATAAAGTAGAACACAGCATAAATAAGAAAAACCCACAGCCCAGAACAGGACCAATTTATCAAAGTCACTTTATGAATGCTGTGTTGCCATGCTTACAGCAGACGCTTCAAAATGGAGAATTATTTTTTTTATGAAGTGTGGATGATGGTCACATGCTTTGAAATCCAGTAGAATTTAAACATTGCATTTATTTGAGCAAAGAATCTTTAAGCAGTCAGTAAGGCATAGGGCAATACCTCAGAAATTCTATAAATGGCGCTTAAAATTGTGCATGTACCTAATTTGAGCACACAATTTAGGGTGTCTTTTACTAAGGCATGTTCACATTTCTAGCACTTGCTAAAATTGTGGGCATGTTAAACATTAGAGACGCCCATAGGAATGCACCTACAATTTTAGTGCGCGCCAAAAACATGAACGCGCCTTAGTAAAAGACCCCTTTAATGAGCAACTTAGCGCTGATAATGGATGCCATTAATCAATTATCAGCACTAATTGGCCTTAATTGAAATTTACACGTGCATTTTTAGTCGCAGGTATCCTTACGTAAATTTTACATGCGGCTCTGAAAAGGGGGCACAGCCATGGAGGGGATCATGGGTGCATCACGGCATTCCTAGAATTTCTACATGCTGTTATAGAATAAGGGGAATCTGAGCCTAACTTAGACGCGAGGATTCATTCCACGGTTTACTTGGTATAAATCCTCTTGTACAGGAGCGGCCCAAGACAATCTGCCGCCTGACTTGTGAGGAAGCTGCTCATTTATTAATCCAGCATTCTAAAAAGCAGGACAGACGGCTGAGCTTCTGAAGTCTTTTGTCTTCCTATTTTGAAATCTTCGTGATTGAATGAATTTAGCAATGTGATGTTCAACTTGCATTGGAGAAATAGTGATGAGCTCTTTATAGCAAGTTAGAAGCCAAGTATTTTGATTAATTTGACATTGTAGACCCCTGCCATATATACCCATGTCTCTGGACTGGATCCTAGCTATGTGTGAGGGATGTCCATGATAAAATGCCCTTTCTTTTCCACTGACTGCCACTGAATTCTGTCTGGTATCAGCCCAGCATCCCTTTAAATATTCATTGACAAGCAGTGTGAGATCAAGTAAAGTAAAAAGTGCACCCAGATCACAGCCATGTGCCCCCTGCAGCACTGCCCCTAATTGCACTGCCAGGTTCCTCTAGTTAGGAAGAGACATTAAAAGGCAACAAAGGATTAAGCAGAAGAGTGAGTACATGGTCCCCAGAGGAGGAATAAACGGAGAGGAGGCTGATGCATAATGTAAAATTGTTTTACATGTTTCCAGTGTGATAAGGTGAGTGTTGTAAAAGCCCAACATCAGGTGTAGTATAAGGCAGCTCCATGGAGTCATGAGAAAGCCCTGCTATTTTGGGTGAGAATATATTTATCTTCCGATTAAGGGAATGGAGAAGTCATAATGCAAAGAATGGGAGTTGCATGTTTGAAGAATAGGCTCTAAATTTCTGAAGTACGATAAGAAAATAGATTGAGACATTTGTATTGTTTAAAAATTCATTTTGGATGAGTCACTACAAGCTTGTTCATGAGCATTCCTGGGATTTTATTGTTGTAAATGGGAACAATATTGTTTTGTTCGGCAGTGGTTGAGCCAGCCTCAATTCTGCCCATCAGCCACCTTTGGAAGGGGCAGAGATTTAGGAGTTCTCATGGACCCTCGTTGTCTGTCTCTTCTCTGTCCTCCTGGTAAAGCTGGTGACCTTAATACAAAAGAGAGAGCAAAAAGGTATGGAGAGAAAAAAGAGATAGAGAGAGACTAGGAGGACAGAGAAGAGAGAGACAATAAGGGTACATGAGCACTCCTAGATCTCTGCCTCGTCCAAAAGAAGACAGCTGATGGGCAGAACTGAAGCTGGCACAACCCCTGCCAAACACAACAAACTCAGTGTTCTCACTTAAAACAATAAAATACCGTTAACGCTCAAGAACAAGCTTGTAGTGACTCACTCAAGGTGAATTTTTAAACAATGCAAATGTTTCAGTCTTTTTTCTCTGTCCTAGCTTTCTTATCGGTCTTCAGAAATTCAGAGTCTTTTCAGCACAGAGCTTATCTCCCATTCTGTGCATTCACTTTCCCAGTTTTGAATGCTAAATTTTCATAATTTAAGTCATCAGATTCTGCATTATACAGCAAAGCGTGACTATTAAATTATCAGAGAATGAAAGGGCAGAGCTGTTAAAAGATTTCTTAAACTAGCAACCTCCATTTGTGTGCAAACACAAAGCTTCATTGTCCTTGCCCACGCTTTTTGTGTCATGGAATACTGCAACCTTCTTTGGTTTCCATTTTGCCAAGAAATGTAATCTGCCCAGGAGGATTTAGATGCTCTTTTACAAAAGTGTGATATTTTATGCTTGCCACACCTTAACTGCAAAAGCTCATATGGTAAAGGCAGAGGGTGTGCCAAGCATTTGTCCTGTATTTATCACACAAGGCAAACACTTACCACACAGAATTCTATCCATCGCACCTAAAAAAATGAAGGCCAAAAACCTCCGCTTAAGCGCTATTCTGTAAACCGTGCCTAAAGTTATGTGCGGTTTATAGAATAGCACTTAAGTCCTGGGGTTGTGCGTAAATTGTTGTTTTATTTTGAGATCTGATTGTAATCCACCTTGAGCCAATGCTTTTTCATTAAGTGGAATATATATGTGCTATTAAATTAAATTAAAAGAAGAAAAGAAAAAAAAATGATAGCAAAACATTAATTAGGCCCCAAATATATATAATTTAGAAGTCAGGATTAGTTCATCCTAAAGCATACATCATCCCAATATACAGAGAAACTTTACCAGCTCAAAGAGGGTATAAGAAACTTCCCTATATCGAAATGTCAAAAAGAAGGAGGCTCATTGGCAGTGGCTTACCAAGGGTGGGGCGGTGGGGACGGTCCACCCCGGGTGTCAGCAGGTGTGTGTGGGGGTGCTCCGCTCCCACTGCTCCCAGCCTCACGGAAATAGGAAGTTACATCAGAGGAGGGCGTGACACAGTGAGGGAAGGCCCGACTAGGCAATTTGCTTCCTTTACATGCAGACGCGACGCGCTGCGCCGCCGCTTCACAGATTTTATTTAAAGGCAGGGTGCCAGGTGGCAGGAGAAGAGGGCTGTCGTCTGTCCACGGAGCCGAGGGTAAGCAGGTGGGGACTGGGGGGGGCTCAGATGGGAGAAGGGGCCTGGAGCTGCAACTGGGGTCTGAGAAGGGGGCAGGAGGGAGAATGGGGCCATGCCTGGGGCAGGTGGGAGAATAGGTCTGGGGCTGAAAAGGGGGGCCCTACTGCAAGGCAAGTGGATGAAGGGGACTGGAACTGGGGGCTGAAAAGGAGATAGGTGGGATAAGGGGGCCAATAATGGAAATGGGGGCTGAAAAGGGGCAAGGGCTGAAACTGTGGGGACTGGGGGCTAAAAAGGGGACAGGGAGAAGTGGCTGGGGCTGAAGCTCAGGACTGGTGGGAGAAAAGGGCTGGGGCTGAAACTGGGGGCTGAAAAGGGGGGGGAAGGTGGGAGATGTGGGCTGGGGCTGGAACTAGGGGCAGGTAGGATAATGAGGCTGAAACTGGGGGCTGAAAAGAGGGGGCAGAGAAAGAGGGGACAGATCCTGGATGGAAGGGGGAGCGAGAGGGAGGGCAGACCCTGGATGAATGGGAGAGGGAGGACAAATGGTGGATTGAAGGGGCAGAGAGAAAGGGCAGACAGTGGATGGAAGGAAAGGGCAGACAGTGAACGGAAGGGGGGGGGAGAGAGAGAGGGCAGACAGGGGCAGATGGTGGATGGAAGGGGCAGAGGGCAGATGTGAATGGAAGGGAGAGAGAGGGCAGACAATGGATGGAAGGGGCAGGGAGAGAGGGCAGACATTGGATGGAGTGGACGGCAGAGAGGGCAGACACTGAATGGCAGAGAGAGAGCAAAGACAGATGCTGGATGGAAGGAAGACAGTGAAAAGAAGATGAGGAAAGCAGAAACCAGGATAAAGTAGTATTGTAGCTGTGTTAATAAATGTTTATAAATAGAACATTTAAATAAGGTAATCTTTTTATTGGACTAATTTTAATACATTTTGACTAACTTTCAGAGAACAAAACCTCCTTCCTCAGGTCAGGATAGGATACTGTAACAGCACTATACTGTACTGACCCGAGGACGGAGGTTTTGGTCTCTGAAAGCTAAACGTATTAGTCCAATAAAATGGTATTATTTTACTTTCTATATTTGTTTTATTTCTATTTGTTAATTTGTAAAGTGGTGATTGGTACTTGTTAGTTTTTTTCAAATTTACATCTGCTGTCTTTATATTTTGCACAGTACTAGGGGACAGTTTCTGTTTCTGTGGTGTTGCATTGTATGCAGAGTCTGGCATTGGGGGTTCAGTTTAATTTTTGTCTAAATAGAAAGTTTATGATTACTTATTTTATAGTGGATTAGGGTGTATCTGTGTTTGTGAAAAAGACATGGCTTTCAGTTGGCATTGACTGACTGTGCAGGATCGCCGATCTGTACTATTCTGTCTGGTTTCGTTTTACAATAGGTGAATTGATGTTCTAGTGCTCACTGAAGTGTTTAAGATGCTTTCCTTTTCCTTGTGTGACTTGTAGAAATTACTGCTTATGGTATGGCAGAATTGGTAGAATTGCGCTATAGGTCCTGAGTGTTTTGTATTCTCGGTATGCCTACTACTGGATTTTGGAGGAGGGTGTTAAAAAATGACCAGCCCCGGGTGTCAACTACCCTAGGTATGCCACTGCTCACTGGATCTAACAGAAATTGTTTATGCTTTTTCTGCATGGCCTTAGAAACCGCAGGAGAAACACTGGCCGATATTCAAATCAATTTAAATGGTCTTGCTTAAATCGCTGAATTGTGGTGTAAATGTATACACCCTACATTAGGTGTGCATGCCCCCTTATTCTATAACAACACATGCAGATATTAGGAATGCCCCCATTCTGCTCATGACCCTCACATTTCTGCACCCCCTTTTTGAATTTGAGCCTAAATTTACGCATGTATATTTCAATTAAATCTAATTAGTGCCTATAATTGACTGTTAACAAGCCAATTAGCTATGCTAATTAGCTTGTTATTCACTCTGCACTTGCCACACTACGGGGGGGGGGGCATGGTTCAGTCTTGCTGCTGTCCTGAACAGGACGCTGACAGTCGCGGTCCTCGTGATTGTGGAGGCCGCACGTTCCCAAATCTCCTCCGCAACAGGGACCTTAGGCAGGCACGAGTGTCTCTGGAACATTCTTCTGTGGGCCGGACAGAGCACCACCAGGTGTCATCAAGCCGGAGAGGGAGATTTAAAACCTACAGGTTGAGCATCTCCCTGTCTTCACAACTTCCTCTCTTTCTTGTAAGCTGCTGGTCTCTGCAGTGCCTGGACTCAATTGGTTCCTGCCTTGTTGCTCCAGTACTTCAGTCTGTTCGTGTCTCAGCCCGGCTGAAGCCCGTCTTGGGATAAGGCTGCTCCACTTCTTCAGTTTATGCCTGTCTCAGCCCAGCCGAAGCTCGTTTGGGAATCAGGCTGCTCTGGTGTTTCAGGCTGTTCCTGTCGCAGGTGACCTGCCTACCACTGGTTGGGGCCTTCAGGTCTTCCACTCAGGATACCTTTCCCCTCCCAACGATGGAAGTGGCGTGCCCAAATTTGTGCATGCAATTTTTAGCGACTTTTATAGGTTAGTGGAAGGACCCCCTAGTTTCAAACAGCTGCATAGTCCTAACTGTTACTGTCCCATTCTTGGTAAAGCCTGAGTTAAACTTCCTAAAGCATGATAGGGTACCGTGTCCAAAGAGGAATTTGGGAAATACCAAAACATGACTTACTGCAAGAACTGACGGAGAAATGCCATACTAATACCAGCATAGCAACCAGGCTTACTGGCAAAGCAAAATCATAGTCTACATTTGGTTGAAAACTGAAGCCAGGCCTATACTCTGACACCAGGGCACAGCTTGTATCATTACAAATACAAACTGTCATAGTTTCCAGATATGAAACTCTATGAGCAATCATGAGGGTTTGTTTGGAAACCATTGTCTGAAATGATTTGTCTGACTATATGTTTCTGTCATACTGGGCATCACAGCTCTACTTTGCTTGGAATGCCTCTGGCTGGAAAGGACAAGAAAAACCTCTGCCATATTTAATTTATACTCATTGATCACTTTGTCCTTAGAGATGCAAGTGCTGGATTGTCTTCAGGTGGCTAATTCTAAGCAGTGACTCTTTGCAGCTGCCCCATCTTCAGAAATGCCAGTGGTGATTAGCTCTGGGTCACTGACATGTCTCCAAGTGTTTGGAGTTCGTTCAATGCACAGCTGCAAAATAAAAAAAAGAAAAGAAAAGATAGACAGCATCCTTCCTGCGTTTATTGACAATTGCAGAAAGGTATGACCTACAACTTGTTAGTTGACAATTGTATAACGATTAGCAGAAAGAGAAAACATTAGAAAATGATTTGAATTTAATTACTCACCTGTCCAAACCCCTGCTTAAAATAAATTGCAGTCAAAGGATTAGATTTACTAATATATGTTAACATTTTAGCATGCATTATTGTACACTGATATGACTTATCATAAGCTTCATTATTCTCAATGGTGCCTATTTACTAACAGCTCACATTAATATGCATGACATGCACATGAGTAAATCTAGCCGTACTGTAATTTGTACCAGAGACAATGGAGGGTTAAGCAAATTCCCGAAGGTCATATGGTGTGGGAAAACGGGGATTTGAATTGTAGCTTTCCTGGTTCTTGCTTTAACCACTGGGCCATTACTCTATGAGGAGGTAGCATCCCTTGTAACATCCAAATCTGCTAGGCCTTCTAGAAACGCAACTCACTGCAATACTCAGAGGAACAGATGAACCAAGCATTTCCCCCAGAAACACAAAATGAGAAAATTGCTGTAACACATTGGGCCCAGTGAAAGCTGTAATATACCTCAGTATGATCGAAGATGCAGTACACCACCTTGGATGAGTTTTTCTTCAAAAAGGTGGTGTATAAATCTTTTTAGTAAATAGGTATTATTCAGTCATGAAGGATGGAAAGTCTTCTAACTCATGGGAAGGGAGGGAGGGGAAGGGAAGGGAAATGGAACTTGATATACTGCCTTTCTGAGGTTTTTGCAACTACATTAAAAGTGGTTTACATATATTCAGGTACTTATTTTGTACCAGGGGCAATGGAGGGTTAAGTGACTTGCCCAGAGTCACAAGGAGCTGCAGTGGGAATTGAACTCAGTTCCCCAGGATCAAAATCCACTGCACTAACCACTAGGCTACTCCTTCACACCACGCCACTCCACTCCACTCTACAGTGGAAACCACTGTGTGGAGTTCCACAAGGATTTCCTATATCTCCATTGCTGTATAATATCTATCTATCTATCTATCTATCTATCTATCTATCTATCTATCTATCTATCTATCTATCTATCTATCTATCTATCTATCTAAGTTCACTTAGGCATGCAAAACTGGAGGATGATATGGAACTTTTATCCTATGCAAGTGTTATTTTCTTATTGGTTTCTAGTGTATCTCGAGATAGTCTGTTCATTGGTATTAAGTCTGGAGTGCAATGGTCCCTCTCAGTAAGACTTAAACTAAACACAGAAAAGGCAAAAGTTTTATGGCTTAGTACAAATGAGTCAAATATACCTAGTCATGCTTTCTGATAGTTCATTGCTAACTATTGATAAACAGTCGAGAGTCTTAGGTGTTATTTTAGATTCTTCTATGAATATGAGTGCTCAAACATGTTTCTCAAAAGGTATTTTTAAAATGAAGACAGTTGTAGGTAGTTCGATCTTATTTCATCCCTGAATATTTTCGGGTCCTTGTCCAGCTATTAGTGTTATCACTGTTAGATTCAACTTTATTTACACTGAAATCACTAAGAAGCAGCTGCTGAGGTTGCGACTGCTTCAAAACACAGCAGCTAGGCTTATATATTGGAAAGCTAAATGTGATCATGTGTCTCCTTTGCGAATCGAACTGCAAGAATGGTTTTTAAAATATATTGTCTTGTTTTTAAAATATTGGATGGTTATTGCCTGACTAATCGGAATACCTTAGGCACAGGAAGAGAACAATGAACCTGTACCCTTTGAATGTTGAGTGTTCCTTCTTTTAAAGGGATTAAACTTAAAAGTATTCAGGAAAAGTCTATTGTTGTCCAAATGGTGAGATGTTGGAATCTACTTCCAGTAGGTATTAGGATTATCAAATCTTATACTCTTTTTCGGAAATGTCTGAAAACATACTTATTTTCAAAATATTTGTTATAAACAGTTTCTGTTTCTGGTATATGTGATTCTGTATTACATTTCCATTTTTTGGCTATAAGTACCCATCATCATCATCATAAATAAATGTTAAACTGAAGCCTAGAAGGTGCAGTGGTGGTATGATGGTGCAGCTGTGGAACAGGAGCAGTCTAGCAGGACTGATCAATGTTAATGATCACAAGTTTCTACCAGTTTAGCACTTACATTCACTTTTTCTGACCTGGCAGTTTCCTGCTGCTCCTTTGCAACTATTCTGACCAGAATTGCACACAGTATTCGAGGTGTGGTTAGTATTCATGCATATATATCCTAGCACTATAATGGTGGTTACATTTAGGTGCTAAATTTATAGAATACTAGTTAAAAAAAAAAAGCCCATTTCTCATTGAGATGAAACAGGCGCTAGCAAGGTAATCACCTTCTGTCATTAATGTTTTTAAGGGAAGTTCCAGTGTCCCCCCTCCCTCCCTCCCTCCCTCCCAATTCCAGGGTCCCCCCTCTCTCCCTCCCTCCCAGTTCCAGGGTCCTCCCACCCTCTCTCCCAGTTCCAGGGTCCCCCTCCCTTCTTCCCAGTTCCAGGGTCCCCCCTCCCTTCTTCCCAGTTCTAGGGTCGTCGTCCCTCCCTCCGAGTTCCAGGGTCATCGTCCTTCCCTCCCTCTCTTCCAGTTCCAGGCCCCCTCCCTCCAAATTTTAAAAGTCATCCTGACTTACCTCGTCGGGGTTATGGCGGCCGGCAGCAGCGGTAAAAAGCGTGCAGGCTCGGCACTTACTTCAGTTTTCCCTTCTCTGTCTCTCAGCTCTGGTCCCGCCCTCATTTCCTGTTTCCGCAAGGGCGGGACCAGAGCTGAGAGACTGAGAAGGGAAAACTGAAGTAAGTGCCGAGCCTGCATGCTTTTTACCGCGTGAGGTAAGTCAGGATGACTTTTAAAATTCAGAGGGAGGGGGCCTGGAACTGGAAGGGAGGGAGGGAGGGATGATGACCCTGGAACTGGGAGGGAGGGGGGACGGACAATGACCCTGGAACTAGGAGGGAGGGAATGAACTGCCGGTGGGTGAATATTATATGCAGCCCTCCCTTCCCTCCGAGGTTGGGACACTGAGAGCGAGTGCGAGGCCTGTGGTTGGTCCCTTCTCCTTTTGATTTCACGTTTCTTTCCCTGGCAACTATACAGAGTTCCCTCGAAGGTGGGGCGATTATGAACCCTACGAACACTACACGGCTTCACTGCCACGGAGTCAGCTTCAGAACGTTGGAGGTGCGAATTATTATATTAGAAATGGGTAAGTGTGCATAAGACCTGCAGATTGGGAGTACTTATATAAAGTATTTTCTGCACACACACATATGGAAAAGGAATTTTATAACACTTTATGACTGTATACAAATGTAAAAAGTACACGCACAGAAAGAATGAATGGACTTTTATGTGATCACTTGTAGGCATTCTATTCTTGGGGGAGTAGTTTTGAGTTGGGGCGGAGTTGTGATATATGCACGTACCTTATAACATACATGGGTATGAGTGTAGAATAGATACTCACTTTTGCACCATCTTCAGAGCATGTGTAAATTTGTGCTTGTGAGTTTCCTCAATATTGGAGATGGTTTGGGGTGTCTATTTTAAAAAGGCACACCTATGTTGCCTTTATAAAATGGCACAGCTCCTCCCAGTGGCTCCCTTCCATGGTATCCAATATCCAAGTGTGCTGTATTTCCTGATGCCTTGCACTTTTCCAGGTCAGACTGAGGAGAGCACTATTAATGGCATGATAGGAACAGTAACCAGTCTCACTGCTTTGAATCTGTGGTGCAGGACAATGCATCTTCAATCCACCTTTTTATTTTCCTTCCGGAGATATAAAATAAAGTTCTTGTCATGTCTTAGCTAATCCGCACACTGACTCATGAACCAGCTATGTGTCTGTCACAGGCTCATACTGATAAGGATTGCATTAAAGTGATTGGGGAGGGCTGAGCGCTCTGGGATTTATCAATCTAAGTGACAAGCAACGGGCCTTTTCTGAGACAAATCCCAGATGTAGTAGCTCTGAGGGGAAAAAAAACACAAAACAGAATTCTTGCTTCTCAAATTAAGGTTTCTTGTGTAAGATATACAGTGCACTCCATTTAAGTGCACGTCGGATAAGCGCATGCTCTGTTTAACTGCATGCCGTACTTCGGTCCCGTTTTTGGCACCATCAGTTTCTATGGGGACAGACTTTGGTTTAGCGCACCACTGATAAGTGCAAGATTCGCTTAAATGCATGGTTTAAGACCGCTCCTCTGCAGGAACGACTCCGCATAAGTGCACGTGCAGAATATGGAAGCCGATTGGCACGTGAAAAAAGGGGCGGTAAATTTGAAATCTCGTTGGTTAACTGCCACAGGCAGAGGAAGCGAAACAATGTTGTTAGAGTGTACACTGGAGTCGTCGTCATCATCGTGCAACTGTAAGACTTTAACACTGGCTGAACGAATAGAAGTTCTTAAAAAATTAGAAAACAAACAAAAAGTCAAGCATCTATTGCTAAAGAATATGGTGTCAATCCGAGTCAAATTTCACGTAACTTGAAGCAGAAAAATCAGCTTCTGGAAGTCTGGCAAAACAATACAAATCCACAACGGTAATGAAAAAGGGCGGGAACAGCTGAAGAGGTAGAAGATACTCTTCTTCGGTGGTTTTCTCAAGTCAGGAGCAGACAGTTTCCTGTCAGTGGTCCACTGCTTATGGAGAAAGCTAATCAGCTAGCTGAAAGTCTTGGACTAACTGAATTCAAAGCCACTGTTGGATGGTTGGAAAGATGGAAGGAGAGGAACAACATAAAATTCAAGAAACAGCATGGTGAAAAACAAGACGCTGATGACTTTGGTGCTGAAAATTGGGTTGTTTCAGTTCTTCCTACCATCTTGAACGAGTTTGCACCTCGTGACATTTTCAATGCTGATGAAAACGGTCTCTACTGGCGAGCAATTCCTGATGGAACACTTGCATTCAAACTAGCCGAAACCACAGAAAGTATAACGTTGAAGGACCGACTGACGATCCTCCTTTGCTGCAATATGGATGGGAGTGAGAAGTTGGAACCACTCGTCATTGGAAAGAGCAAACAGCCCTGTTGCTTCAACAAAGTTAAGTGACTTCCTGTGTCATATGAGGCTAATGTAAATTCATGGATGACTGGGGAAATTTGGAAGCAGTGGCTAAAGAAGTTAGACACTGGAATGGTATCCCTCGGAAAGTATTGTTTCACCCGTTTGAGCTTTCACATTGAGTGGAACATTTTCTTTGTGGTGGATTTTGCTTGGCTGTCCACTGTGAGGTTGCGGTCTATTATGATGCCAAGGATTTTCAGGCTGTCTGAAGTAGGGAGGGTGTGACCTGGGTTGTCGATGCTTGTGGGGTTGTCCGTGTTGTGTTGGGACGAGAAGACAAGACAATGTGTTTTTTCTTTATTGAGTTTTAGTTGAAATGCATTGGCCCATGAGTCCATGATGTTCAATTGTTGGCAATTTCTGTCAGTTTGGTTTTGTAAGGAATGTATATTATGATGTAGTCTGCGTAGATGAAAGGGTTGAGGCCATGGTTGGATAGGGATTTGACTAGTGGGATCATCATTAAGTTGAAGAGGGTTGGTGATAATGGTGATCCTTGTGGTACTCCACAGTCAGATTTCCAAGGTGACGATATGTTTTTGACTTTACTTGATATGTTCTTGTGGTTAGGAAGCCCTTGATGCAGCTGAGTATGTTTCCACTAATCCTGAACTTGTCTAGTAGCCTTATTATTATATTGTGGTTTACCATGTCGGAGGAGGAGGATGCTTTTGCCTATTGCTATTTCTTGTTTGAATTTGGCTTGAAGAGTGAGTAATACTGTTTTGGTGCTATGGAGGGGACAAAATCCTGACTGTGATTTGTGTAGTATTGAGAACTTGGTTATATAGTCTGTAAGTTGTTTGGTTACCATGCTTTCCATCAGTTTGACTGCCAGTGGGATGGATGCTACTGGTCGGTAGTTGGTGATATCATCTGTTTTTTTTCTTGGTATGTTTTGGTATTGGGGTGAGTAGAATGTTGCCGTTTTCCTTGGGGAACCGACCTTGTTGTAGCATGTAGTTCAGGTGTGATGTGAGGTCTGCTGTGAAATGTTCCGGGGCAGATTTCAATAGGTAGCTGGGACAGGTATCAAGCTTGCAGTGAGAGTTGGAGAACTTCTTGATCGCTTGAAGGTGAAAGGGGGCAGATTCAGGACTATCTAAAGGAAATACTTCTTCATGGAAAGGGTGGTGAATTTGTGGAATGGCCTCCTAGTGGAGATGGTAGAGACAATGACTGTATCTGAATTCAAGAAAGCTTGGGTCAAGTACATAGGATCCTTAAGATAGGGGAAGAGATAGTAAATGGTATGGATGGGCAGACTGGATGGGCCTCATGGTCTTTATTTGTCATTTTCTATGATTCTGTCTTTTCATGTCATGAGGGGGGTGTGATGTGATCTGATCATTTGACTATCCCACCCACAGGCATTGGACTTGAGATTAAGGTTTCACCACTGGAAAT
Source organism: Microcaecilia unicolor (assembly GCF_901765095.1). NCBI lineage: Eukaryota > Metazoa > Chordata > Amphibia > Gymnophiona > Siphonopidae > Microcaecilia > Microcaecilia unicolor. The sequence continues at coordinate 327,701,544 of NC_044034.1, forward strand.
CATACAGCAGCGGGGGGGGGGGGGGGGGGGGGGGGGGGAAGGCACATTTTTTGAACCCCTGAGTTGCTCATGCCTAAATCTAGCCCTATTGATGTGGATTACGATTCACAGAATAAAGATTAACAAATCTATCTGTATATGAAATTATATATTTTTATTTAAGTACCTTATCATTTCTTGACTAGCTTTTGAAGGCTAAAACCCCTTCCTCAACTGACAAAATGAGCAAAAGATGGCAGTACAAGAAAATATAAATAATCATAAAAGCAATTTGATGATATTCTGAAGGGGAAAGGTGTGAGGAGTAGGGTGGGGGAGTGTAATAAGCAATCAGAAGGTAACAAGGACAGCAGTGATGACCAATGAAAGGAAACACAGGTGAGTATGGAGTCCACCAGGATTCAAAGTGTTTATTGTGACATCCAAAGTAATAGTTGATTGATTCACAGTGCTCTTAATGATACACAGTGGCTGCATTTTGGCACAATCTGCTTGTGTCAGGGGTCTGTGAACATTTGCCACTCCAATCAATACCTTCACAAGTTTATTTTAACATTTGTGGAGTTCTAGAGGTATCCAGGAATCATCATCAATTTGTATACAGATTTTTTCAGGTCATAGACTCCTGATACAGGTAGATTGTGCCAAAACATGGATATCTTGGGTCATCAAGAACACTGTTAATCAGCCAAATGATACTTTGGACATCACAATAAAATCTGTGAATTCTGGTGGACTCCATACTCACCTGTCTTTCCTTTCATTGGCTGTCTGTTATGATTCTGCTGGATAGGCAGGGGAATGTTTGGGACTCACTCCTGATTGGTTTGTCAGGGGCTGACCTAGCAGACATCAGAAGCCTGATCCATTTAAGCTTGCCTTTCCCCTGCAATCATTGCTTTGGCGTTGATTGCTCTGATTGCTTTGCTGAAGCCAGCCTGCGCTTGGGCGCTTGCGTTCATGTTGGAGTTTAGCCTTTCTCCTCATGCTTCCTTTTTCTGTGTGTGTGTGTGTGCTGGGTATTCCCAGCATGAGCCTGATTGCCTCACTCCCCACACCTGATTTGCTTTCTCCTGCTCTAACTAGTACTGTCTGGGGTAAGCTTGTGCTTTAAGTCCATTCAGTTTGTTTGTTTAACTTTCTCTCCCTTGGTGTTCCCTTTGTTGTGCTGAGCTTCTGCTCTGCTCCCTGTGGTTCTGCCTCCCCCTGTCCTTTTATTTTGCTCTTGTTTATTTGTTTTAGTTCTCTTTGTTTGCTGTAGCTGTCTTCCTTTTCTGGTCTGTGTGTGTCAAGGCAGCTTCCTCTTTTCTTACTCTCCCCTTTATCTTTGTCTGCTGAGTAGCTCTGCCCTGTTTTTTCCCTTTAGTAGTTCCCTTTTTCCCTTGGGGGTTGTGGGGCCAGCTTTGTGTATTCCTCAGGTAGTTCTCCCTTTTCCTTTGTATGCTGTATAGTCAGCCTAGTGGGTTCCCTTGTGGGGGCTCCCTGTAATGTTGTATGCTGTAGGTACAGCCTAGTTCCCTTGTGTGCTGAATGGTTCAGCCTAGTGTGTATTCCTTAGGTAGTTCTCCCTTTCCCTTGTATGCTGTATAGTCAGCCTAGTGTATTCCCTTGTGGGGGGCTCTCTGCATTGTCGTATGCTGTAGGTACAACCTAGTTCCCTTGTGTGCTGAATGGCTCAGCCTAGAGTGTAGTCTTATAGTTGGTTTCCTTTTTCCTTGAGTGCTATGTTGTATAAGACTAGACTGTTTTCTTCTGAGGCTTCCTGTATTCTTGTTCACCTGTGGCACAGCCTTGCATACATAGGAGCCGACTCTATGGGTGCTGTGGGTGCCTGAGCACCCCCAGTTATTGAGAAAATTCCTTGTATGTGTCCAGGGAGAGGTTATTTCCACTGGGTTTAGCACCCCCAATAATTTTGAAACGTTGGCTCCTATGCTTGTATACCTTTAGAGGCTTCTGCCTCTCACCCTTTCCTTTGTGACTCTATTGTGCACTGTGTACGCTGCTTGTGGCCCAGTTCTGTGTGGAACCTTGTTGTTCTTTCTCCCTTCCCAGAGTGTGACTCGGTTCCCGGTCGGCCTTGAGGCCCACTTGCATGAGTGGGTTCCCGATCGGCCGTGAGGCCTGCCTGAATGCTCTATCTCCCACTTTTTGGTAGTGCCTGTTGGCTGTTGTGAGTGTGCGGGGTTTGGGGACAAGGGTGGTGTGTAGGGCCTGTTCGGTACACCCTAGGCCTTGGCCAAAATCCTATACTAGGCCTCGGCCTGGGCTCAAGGGTTCACATCCGGAATAACACTGTCACTGCTCTCCTTGTTTCTTTGTGATTTTGTGGGGACTTTTCTTCTGTTTTTGTCATTTTAATTAATTGGAAGATGATGGCAGTGGAATTTTAATGACTGTTAATGAGTTAGAAATCAAATATCTTTGTTCAGCTCTTTCTTGTCAGTTTTCAAAGAGTTTGATCATCATGACTTCAAAAGTATTATGTTTCTAAATTATTAAAAAAATTTCCTTTGAGTATCCTTACCATTGATCATTGATGCAGGGGTCTGGTTCTAAATAGTGCTCCCTCATGAAGGTGCCATATTGGTCTGCTCTGTGGCATGTGACCTTATGTCTTTGTGAGCTGATTCTTGTTGTAAATATCTGGCCTGTTTCAACAAGGCCACATTCTTTACATTTTCTGCACTGAATAATGTGTAATACATCGGAGGAACATGAGTGGGATCCCCTTTCATTGAATATCTTTTCCAAGTAGGTAACTAGAGGGTCCTTTAATATATGTTGGCAGTTTGTGGCATGGTTTATTGTAGGAATTTATAACATTCTTTTCTTGCTGAGTTTCTGTTAGATACTTGAATTTTTACACTTTTATTTTCCTTCAAAATATATCCTGGCAGAGCAGGATATATTTGTTTTAACTAATTCATCCTCCAGGAGTAGTAGCTTGTGAGGGAGTCTATAGGATGCTGCCTCTTCCCCTTAAGAACACTCACAGTGTCAGGGCCACCTTAAAAACCCCTAGTTCCGTCAAAGGGGTAAGTGACATGGGAGGGGTGGAGCCAGGAGGGCATGATCCAGGAAGTATAAAAGGTCGGGCTAGAGTTAGGTTAAGGAGGCCCATAGGGAAGCAGCAACGCCTCAACAGAGAAGCTGAGAAACTGCAACCAATATGTTCAGGTAGGCCAAGTTCAACTTGGAACCATGATGAAGAGTTTGTGTTTTGGCCTGGCAGGCTGCAGGCCAGCCTTGTGTACCTGCTAGGGACTGTGTTAGTAAGTCTAGACCCAGGGACCAGGTCAGAGACCAGTTACTGCTGAGTTGAGAGACATTCAAGTATGCTGTGGACTTGCAGGAGTAGGCCACCCAAGGACACTGTTATGTTTACAGAGCTGGCTTTGAATATTGCTTCCTCCCTTCCTGTGAAGTGAGCAGGAACTCTTATTGGACACCTTTAATAAATATTATTTGTTTTCACTGTAGCTTGCTGAGTGTGTGTGGTTTGTCTTACCCAGCTCCATGGTTCGCCCTCGCTCATGTTACGACATAGTCTGGTAGCGGTGGGATTGGAACTTACTCTGCCAGAAAAGCTGGAATTCTTAGTCTCCAAGGCTCTGGGCCTTGTAAGACTACCACATGCAACTGATGGGATAAAGAGATTAGCTCTGCCTTGAGAGAGAGAGAGGGAATTTTAAAAAGTGTAGGTAGTGCTGGACAGGCAGGTTTATTGTTTGTTTGATTCTCAAGCAATGCATGCTGAAGTTGTCCAGAAAACATGGAGAAACTGATCCAGGCCATCTTGGAAGGGCAACAGCCATAATATCAGCAGCAGCAGTTGTTCATGCAAGCCCAGTATGGACAGTAATGACAACAGCAGCAGCAACAGCAGCAATTTATGCAAGCTCACTTTGAACAGCAGTAGCTGCAACAAATGTTACAGAGGTTGATAGAGCTGCAACAGGGATCTCAACTAGGTAGAAGCAGTACTGGATATTCACGGACTACTGGATTGACTATAAATCTGAAAAATGTACTTCCTAGGAGGACAACAGGTCCAATACCTGTTGGAAGAAGGCATGTGAGTCTCAGGTCCGGAAGGTAAAAGCGATCACAAAGGATCATCGGTAGTAGCCCAGACCAAGAAGCAGGTGCGAGCCATCCTGGGACTCATTGGGTACTACTGATGATTTATCCCAGAGTCTGCTAAGGTGAAATTACTGACACATTTGCAGAAGAAAGCCCCTGAAAAGGTCCTATGGATGTCAGAACTGGATACTGCTTTCCAGATCCTGAAGCAGAACATTTGTTCAGAGTTGGTGCTGGTCAGCCTAGACTTCAACTAGTCTTTCATGGTGCAGATAGATGTGTCGGATGTCGGGCTTAGGGCCATCCTAGCTCAAGATGGCAACATTAGCCATAAGCTGTTTTCTAGAGAGAGGAACCTTGCTATGATTGAAAAGGAAGCCTTAGCTGTCAAGTGGGCTTGGAGACATTCCAGTATTATCTGCTGGGATGTTACATTTTGCTCATCATGGACCACAAACCCCTCCCCTCAAGTAGATGGCTTGCGACAAGGATACAAATGCCCGCATCATGCAGTGGTTTCTCAGCCTCCAGCCCTTCAGATTTGAGGTTTGACATCGGGTGGGCCGAGATCATGCTAATGTTGATTTCTTGTCATGGGAAGTGGACCTTGACATCGCAGGTGCTCAACCAAGCATGGTTGATCAGAGGGGGAAGGTTTGTGAGGGAGTCTCACCCAAGGGGGGTAGTGACACAGGAGAGGTGGAACCAGGAGGGCATGGTCCAGGAAGTAAGTAGCCTCTCCTGCCTGCTTAAATCATTTTGAATATCAATCCTTAGGCATCCCATGGTTAAATTGCACATTGATTTTGATGAATCTCTAAATGAACAGAGGATGACACAACCAATATACGCTACAAATCCTTATACAAAATTACTCAAAATTTGCTGATGTTAGCATATTGAAAGTCATAAAGAAGTGAATTTGACATATTGAAAAGCTTGGGTACCCTTCTAGTTGATTCCTTATGATGTACTGTTAAGATGGCATAAAAAGTTGAAAACCTTAAAGTTGTCAGGTGAAGACAATTCCACGGCAGAATGAATGAACCTTTAACATCTCTGTGATTGTTGTTTTGTCTATTTTCAATGAATATGGACTCCTCCAAGCTGCTGTAGCAATTTACATTGTCAGAAACACTGTTAAGGAATAGAATTATAGGAAACCGTTGAAGTCAAGGCAAGATCTAGAAAATCAAGAAAAATCTCTGATAGAACTGCTTGCAAACTGGTCAGGTTTGCAAAACGGAGCCCATGGATCACTGTAAATGATCTGCAGGAAAGTTTAGCTGACATTAAAGTAGTTGGCCACAGGTTCAAAGTAAAGCATTGCTTAAACAACAATGATCTGTATAGGAGAGTTCTCAAAAGGAAACTTTTTCTATGATCTCATCACAAAAATCATTATCTAAAATGAAAACCCAACAAAAAAAAAACCTTAATAAGCCTGACACATTTTAAATGAAAATTGAACTGTTTAGCCACAACCACTCAAGATATATTTGGAGAAAAAAGGGTAAAGCATTTGGAAAAAAAAACACCTTGTCAACTGTTAAGCATGAGGTTGGATCTGTTATATTTTGGGACTGTGTCACATCCAGTAGCACAGGAAACATTGTGCAGATGGAAGGAAGAATGGATTTAACTTAATAGCAACATATTATAGATGAAAATATCTCACAGTCAGTAAATAAACTGAAGCTCAAAGGAGTTTGGATATTTCAGCAGGTCAACAATATAAACATACCTCCAAATCACCCATGAGGTACTTGCAGGAAATGGCTTGCACAGTTCTAAATTTGAATATTATTGAAAATCTGTGTGGAGATCAGACTTTCTGAACTAGAAGAGTTTTTCATGGACAAATGAGGAAAAAATTCCAAAAAGCAAGAATAAAAAGACTCAGCTGGCTACAGGAAATGTTTGTAAGATTTTTTTTTTTTTTACAAAGGTGCTACAAAGTACTGACTGAAAAAGTATCCAAATTTTCACACATGCCTTGTTCACTGTTTTCTTCTTTTGAAGCTGTAAGAAATTGCAAACAAATAGTTATTATGTATTAAAATTTTCAGAAAGATAAGTGTTAACTTTGTACAATATAGACTGCATGTCAACTTCCATTCATGTAGGGATTAATTAAAACATAGTTTAGCAGACCTGCCTAAAATTTGTCATACAACTGCATCTCTCTCTTTTTATTAATACTATTGATTAATCATTATTAATATTTGTGATTAACATATAAACATTAATGGCAATTAAAATTAACATCATTAATGCTAAACTCCCCCCCCCCAACCAATAGCATCCACTCTTCTCTCAAAGACCCCCCCACTCCCTGTAAGCTCCCCAGGCCTATATTAAGGATGCCCCTGTGGTTTAAGGCATGGCAGATAGGGGCAATCTTTAGTTGCTCCTGCTTGTCCCAGCTCTGGGTTCAAAACGGTGGCTGTGACTTCTTTCCTTAGAGGGGGACTCTTCAAGAGGGGGATGCTCTTGAGTGGGGTCTTTGGAAGGGGTTGGGTGATCAGACGAGGCTTCTGGAGGGAGTGGCTTTGGGAGGGGAGATGCTTTTAGGGGGGGGATGGAGGGGAATCAGCAAACTGAACCCCCTCCCCCATCCTATTCAGCTTGCTACCTAGTTAGCTAACTGGGTAAACCACAGAGCGCACACCACGATTGCTAAAAAATGTGCATCAATTATACTATTTTATAATTTACATGTGTAACTGTGCTTCCCATCCACGCTCTGTGTAAGACATTTTAGTGAGGCTAATATTCAGGCACAAAATAACTCATAAAATTTTCATGAGGCTCATATTTAAGTATAGAAGAACAGCATTTTCATCACCCAACACTTCATCATGCATAGAAAGCTAAACATACTTAAATTATATGCACGAAAACTTGTGCTGCAAATTGAGCAAAGATATTTACATTTAAAATAACACATTTCACATAATGCATAATGAATATGTGTGGGAAACCTGCACACAAAGATTATGAAAGGTCAAAACCATGACAGTTCATCACTGGCAGGCAATTACTTAGCACATATCACAGTTGGGCTTGGGAGGATGGGAATGGGGTGAGGGAAGGAAACAAGGTAGCATCTTGGAGACCTGTTAGGTAATACAGAAAAGAGAATCAGAGGTGCATGGCTTTACTATGTGTTTAGCAAGGCTCATGTTTAGGTGCAAAAAAACAGGTGCCAATGTGTGCTGGCACTTCTGGTTTCCTTTGGACATGTGCAGAAAGAAACCACGATTACCAGCACATCCCCCACCCCCACCCCACCCCCCATTTGCTGCAAGGTTTCCATGAGTACAATTTGAATGCATTTAGATTGAATACGTGATGAAGTCTCACATGATGAAATGCCTGGGGTGGTGGGGTGCTGCATGATGAAGTGACAGGTTAAGGTGATGAAAACACTGTTCTGTACCTCAATATGTGCCTCATGAAAATGCTACGAATCTTAGTGAGGCTCATGTTTAGCCACAAAAGAACAGGCATAGATGTGTGCTGGCATGCCCACCCCCCCCCCCCCCCTCTTCATTTGCTGCAAGCTTTCTACACGTATAACTAGAATTTACATGCACAACTCGCTAAGCATATTCTGTAATGCAGTGCACCTAACTTCTAACGCATGCAGGCATAAATGGGCATGGTTATGGGCAGGGAAATGGGCGTTTCATGGGCATTCTGAAATTTACATGCCTAGTTACAGAATATGGCCCAATGCTTGTAAATCTATGCACTGGGATTTATGCCACATTTTTCTTGGTGTAGATGGAGGCGTGTAGTTTTAAGCGCTGAAAAATCAACTAAGTGTATTTTATATAACACACCTGCTTCTAGGCCAGTGGCGTAGCTACATGGGGCCACGGGGGCCTGGGCCCCCATAGATTTGGCCCTGGACCCCCCTGTCAATGACCCTCTCGACCCCCCTCCCGCCGCCAACCTGCCGTCACCAAATCGCCCTCGCCGTTGCCTACCTTTGTAGACAACGTGCAGGACGTCAGACTCAGAAACAGAATGAAGGAAGAAGAGGAACTCGGCTGGCGGGGGTTCGGGTCACCCGTCAGCAAAGGTAGGCAGCAGCGGGGGCGCGGAGTCAAAGTTGTTGGTGGTGGCGGCGGCTGGGGGGGGTTGGCAATGGCGGGGGGGGGGGGTCGGTGGCACCGGGGGGGGGGGACCGCAATGGCGGGGGGCTAAAATGTGCTCCCTCACCTCGGGCTTTGGACCCCCCTCCCACCAAAGTCTGGCTACGCCCCTGTTCTAGGCACCGCTTGTAGAATACAATTAGCACTGATTTCCGTGCCTATATTTTAGGTGCCATATATAGAATTTCCCCCCTATGCACTAAGCGCTAATATTCAGCAGAGATAACCAGCTATCTCACACTGAATATTAATTAGTGTTTAACCAGCTAAGTGCTTTTTAACAGACCAGGAGCTGTTTCTGTCCACTTAAATATCACTGTTTGTCGGGGGGGGGGGGGGGGGAGTGTACTTCACTGAGACTTTTCTTTACCTGACAGTTTAACACTTCGACACTTCATCCCTGTGAACATTTTATTACGCAACACTTCACGTCACATATTCAAGTTAAATGTATTCAAATTATTGCCAATTAATAATTAATGCTCATTATTGCTTGTTAAGTGCTGTTAACATGCATGTTGTTATAGAATCCACTTGGATTTTGGCGTGGATCTCTAGGTGCGCTATAGAGAATCCAGGAATAGCGGCTAACTGGCTGGGTGATCCAGGAAATTATGGACCGGTAGGCCTGATCTGGGTGCCGGGCAAAATAGTGGAAACTATTATAAAGAATAAAATGACAGAACACGTAGACAAACATGGTTTAATGGGACAGAGTCGGCATGGGTTCAGCCGAGGGAAGTCTTGCCTCACCAATTTGCTTAATTTCTTTGAAGGCATGAATAAACATGTGGATAAAGGTGAGCTGGTTGATGGAGTGCAGGGGCGTAGCTACGGGTGGGCCTGGGTGGGCCCAGGCCCACCCAATCTGAGCTCAGGCCCGCCCAATTTATCCTGATAGGCGCAGGTTAACAGTGGGAGTACACAGCCTTTCTGCCGTGGCTCAACCACATACTATTATGCAGCCTGCACTACAGCCAGAAGCTCTCCTCTGGTCCTCCTCCACAGTACCAACCTTTTTTTTTATAGTGCACCCGATAGGTCCTGTTCCAGAAGTCCATCGTACATTGGCTGCCGTAGTGCGGCGCCACACTCCTACTGCCCTTCCTCCACTCTCTCTGCCTTGTCTTGCCTGAACCCCGCCTCCTTCCAGACGCCACAGTAGCGCACAGGAAAGGCTTCCGGCTGCTACCGGTATCGCTGCTGTCGCGGGCCGTGGATCCCCTTACAGTGGCGTCGCTGGATCAGGATCAGCCTTTTGCTGATCCACCCAGGCCTCAGCATTCCCCCGCAGCCCCACAACAGAGGAGCCAGCACACATGGAGCACAATGCTCGGTCTCCACCATCTGCAAGCCCAGCTGTCTAAGCCCAGGTAAAATAAACATTTTTTAATGTGTACTTAGTGTAATGCTTGCTGGTGGAAAAATATACCTTTTTCTCCCTAGGCAGTGAAGAGCCCACCTCCACCCAGAAACCCACCAACAATACATTTTAATAGCACCTAGGTTAAAATTTTAAAAAGCTATATATATTTTTCATGTTGTGAGTTTTTCAGTGGGGTTTTAAAAAAAGTTTTAAACTTAATTCAAGTGGGTTTTTGGGTGGAGGTGGGTTCTACAGTGCATAGGAAATAAAAAAAAAAAAAAAAAAAACCCCAAAGGTCTTATACTTAATTCTGGTGGGCTTCAGGGTGGAGGAGGGGAGATGCCTGACCATGGAGAGATGGGTAGGGGGTAGGAAAGGGCTGATGCTGGGCTATTGGGATGGATGGGGGTAGGGAAGGGAAGGGCTGATGCCGGACTCAAAGGTATTTACCTGTTTTGATTAATCAGGCATTTACATTTGTGATAAAGCAGAATTTGAAGGATATACGCCATTGCTGTAATTATATTGCAGGATCCTGTCTCGTGTGTTGAAATGTTTGCCATTATTGTAGACTTATATCTGGTCAAGTTTATATTGATGCAGGGCAGCTGTTGGGCAGACTATTTAGAACTAACTCCAAGATCTACCTCTCCACTCCAGAAATCTCAGCAGGAATCCAGGCCAAAGCATCAGCCTGCCTGTCTGACATTGCTGCCTGGATGTCTCTATAATATCACCAAAATTTGCCCTTTCCTTTCTAAGCACACTACCAGAACCCTCATCCACACTCTTAACACCTCTCGCTTAGACTATTACAACTTGCTTATCACAGGTCTCCCACTTAGCCATCTCTCTCCTCTTCAATCTGTTCAAAATTCTGCTGCACGACTAATATTACACCAGTGTCATTATGCTCATATTAGCCCTCTCCTCAAGTCACTTCACTGGCTTCCTATCCGTTTCCGCATACAGTTCAAACTCCTCTTATTGACCTAAAGTGCATTCACTCTGCAGCTCCTCAGTACCTCTCTGCTCTCATCTCTCCCTACATTCCTCCCCGGGAACTCCGTTCACTGGGTAAATCTCTCTTATCTGCACCCTTCTCCTCCGCTGCTAACTCCAGACTCCGTTCCTTTTATCTTGCTGCACCATATGCCTGGAATAGACTTCCTGAGCCGGTACGTCAAGCTCCATCTCTGACCGTCTTCAAATCTAAGCTAAAAGCCCACCTTTTTGATGCTGGTTTTTTTTTTTTTGTTACATTTGTACCCCGCACTTTTCCACTCATGGCAGGCTCAATGCGGCTTACATGGGGCAATGGAGGGTTAAGTGACTTGCCCAGAGTCACAAGGAGCTGCCTGTGTCGGGAATCAAACTCAGTTCCTCAGTTCCCCAGGACCAAAGTCCACCACCCTAACCACTAGGCCACTCCTCCACTCTTTTAACTCCTAAGCCTTATTCACTTGTTCAGAACCCTTATTTTGTCATCCTTACTTTAATATTCCCTTATCTCTTGTTTGTCCTGTTTGTCTGTCCTAATTAGATTGTAAACTCTGTCGAGCAGGGACTGTCTCTTCATGTTCAACTGTACAGCGCTGCATACGTCTAGTAGCGCTAGAGAAATGATAAGTAGTAGTAGTAATTCAATCATCAAGTGCATTCAAAGGCATTATCCCAAGAAACACTATTCATACCTGTATATATAGTGCCCACCCATATTAGCTCTGGGCCCACCCAAAATGTCAGGTCTGGCTAAGCCACTGATGCAGTGTATCTAGATTTTCAGAAAGCTTCTGATAAAGTTCCTCATGAGAGACTCCAGAGAAAATTAAAGAGTTATTGAATAGGAGGCAAGTTTCTGGTGTGGATTAGGAATTGGTTATTGGACAGAAAACAGAGGGCAAGGTTAAATGGTCACTTCTTTCAATGGAGGAGAGTAAACAGTGGAGTGCCGCAGGGAGCTGTACTGGGACCGGTACGATTTAACATATTTATAAATGATATGTAAATTGGAACGACAAGTGAGGTGATTAAATTTGCAGATGATATAAAACTATTCAAGGTTGTTAAAACATGTGTGGACTGAAATATTGCAGGAAGACCTTAGGAAATTGGAAAACTGGGCTTCCAAATGTCAGATGAAATTTAATGTGGACAAATGCAAGGTGATGCACATTGGAAGGAATAATCTGAATCATAGTTACCTGATGCTAGGGTCCACCTTGGGGGTCAGCACTCAAGAAAAAGATCTGGGTGTTGTAGATAATACGCTGAAATCTTCTGCTCAGTGTGCGGTGGCAACCAAAAAATTATTAGGAAAGGGATGGTGAATAAGGCTGAAAATACTATAATGCCTTTGTATTGCTCCATGGTGCATTCGCACCTTGAGTATTGCGTTCAGTTCGGTCGCCGTATCTCAAAAAAGATATAGCAGAAGTAGAAAAGGTTCAAAGAAGAGCGACCAAAATGATAAAGGGTAATGGAAAAATAGAGCTAGCTTTTTAGTGGTGATATTTTTCCACAAACAATGTGGCTTGGAGTGTTCACTGCAAGCTATGTTATTAAATGTTCATACTAATGAGTTGTTTTACATGTATTTTCAAGCTTTGTAGCTTCCTTACCCCTCCCATCCTTTGCCCTTCATCTTTTCCTCTCCATCCTCCCTCTCCTCACCCCTCCCAAATCTCTTTTCCTTTTGCTTATCCTACCTTTGCTGCCCCTGTCTTGCTCAACTCACCTTCCTCAAAACACCACTTTTAATAAGTTTACTACAACTTATAATATTCTCCTTAAAGACTTTGTGATTGTAATTGTATTTACTATGTAAGCCACATTGAGCCTGCAATGTGTGGGAAAGCGTGGGGTACAAATGTAATAAATAAATAAATAAATACATCTATGGTAACTTAAACGAATGTGTATTATAGAAACATAGAAACATGACGGCAGATAAAGGCCATATGACCCATTCAGTCTGCCCATCCTCTGCAACCCCTAATTCTTCCTGTTCCTAAGCGATCCCACATGCTTATCCCATGGCTTTTTAAATTCTGGAACAGTCCTCGACTCCACCATCTCCATCGGGAGGCCATTCCACGCCTCCACCACCCTTTCTGTGAAATAATAGTTCCTTAGGTTACTCCTAAGCCTATTCCCTCTTAACTTTGTCGTATGCCCCCTCATTCCAGAGCTAATGCACATTAGTGTCCTTTTCTGGGTTTCTGTTTATTTATTACTTTGCTTTGTTTTGTTTTTGAGGGTGGGGTGCTGGGGTCATATAATTTCTGAGTTTGTGCTCAAACTTTATTCCTGAACAACCGTAGTAAAGACTGGAAAATTAGAACAAAAGAGAGACTATTTATGACGTGGAATTCCATGACTTTAAATGTAAAGACAGAGTGAATTTGCATTCGGTAATGAATCATATTTTCAAGTTCACAACACATCAAATGCATGTATCTTCTGTGCATGTGTCACACTAGCCTAGAAGCATGGTTCGGTTAACAGTTGTTTAATAAACACAGAATTAACACAAGGAGCCTAATTAGAAGTGTTGCCACTTTTTGGCTTTCTCATGCTGTCCCCAGTACATTTGCTTAGACAGTCACACAGTAAACAGTTTGCGGGTAATGCTAGTCAGGAATCTTGAAACTTGCTGCATCAAGTGCCAGTTTGTCATTGGTTAAGAGCCAAGTGGAAGGAGCTACAATGACTGCTAAAAGAGTTCTTGCATTGTTAATAACTGGGCATGGTCAATGAGGTGAATTGCCTTGTTCTTCCTGTGGGATGAGTGAGCTATAAAAACTGAATTTAAATTGAAAACAATGTCTTATTTTGGAAATCAAAATATGAAAACTAAGTAAAACTAAAACTAACAATGATAAAACATATTTACATAGTAACATACTGGCCGATAGTCAGCTGGTGATGGTCAGCGTTTTTTAAAATGTTGATCGTTGCAGGCTAGATTAGCCCCCAGAATTCAGTGCCGGTACATATTCGGACACCAGCACTGAATATGAGGGGCTAACTGAAAGAGCTCTGGCTACCAGAGTTTATGCAAGTCCCAGACAATATTCAGCTGGAGCCAGCATAAGGCAGTTATTGGATCCCAGCTGAATATCAGCCGGGACCCACATAACTTTTTATTTTTAGCTCCCCTATCCTCTGGAAAAGCCCCCCTCCTTTCTTCTCCCTCCGCCAAGCCTGCAAGTCACAAACCCCCTCCTACTCCCTCCTTGGTACGACCCCCTGACCTCCCAATCATCTCCATAAACCTCCCCAGGCCCATTAGATAGTGCCTGAAAAGCCCATTAGCTGACAGCACTTTTGAGCACTCAGGTGTACTTCTATTTTCAGCCTACTCAGGAACAGTAGATGGCTTCAGTTTGGTGGGGTCACTTTGCTGCAGGATGGGCAGGAACTGGATCTCACTGTTTTGAGCCTAAAGTGTGTGTGTGTGTGTGAGAGAGAGAGAGAGAGAGAGAGAGAGAGAAAGAGAGAGAGAGAGAGAGATGAAAGGAGAGATATTAAAAAGGAGGGAAGTGAGAAAAAGAAGAAGCCTGCAGAAAGGCTGGCTCAGCTGAAACCTTAGGAAAACTGTTGGTTTCTACTCCCACGCTACATAAGGTGATTAAGTTTTGTACTTGAAAATGGCATGTGTATGGCAAAAAGGCCTGATTATCAGGTCATCTTGGAAAATGTTATCAATTTTCAATCTGCCAATAAAAAAAAAATGTAAAGATAGGGAGAAGAAAAGAGACTGAGACAGCTAAGGGCATTGATAATTATTTGAATTAAAAAAAAAAAGAACTACCAGGTTGGGTCCAGCAGCAGCAGCAGGCCTTCACCTTCCACTCAGAAACAAGTTCAAAAACAAAAGGTTCCTGCTTGGTGACCTGGCAGAAATTCACCACTGACCAAAGGTCAACCAAAATAGAGGGCTGCAGCTTCTCCATTCACTTGCCCTGGTATCAGTTCTCCTGACTTGCAGTTCCAGGAAAAAGGCAAGAGCGACAACATTCTTTGGCCAATTCACTTGCTTAAGTGTCCTGTTTGACATTTCATTGCCATAATTAGGACTCCTGCTAGGGTCATCATTACCTGTGCAGAGAGACTGGATAATGCAGTTGATTTTTCTTACTAAGTGAAGGGAGCACTAAGGACCTGAAAGCTTTTTTCCCCATTCTTTGCAGAGGAGAAGGTAAATAAGGCTCTATGAATGCTAATGGCCAGTTGTTTTGCTTGCGGACATTTAAGGTAGTAAAGAATAGCTAGAGCTGTCATTTATTTATTTAATTATTTCTCACTATTTTTTATATTATTTCATCTTATAGAATGAGCTTGAAAACTACAAAGTGTAGGACCCTTTCTGTAGTGTGAAATCACAGGAGCTTCTCAAAAGTGAAGCTATAAAATCTGACCTAACTTGGTGCTCATTTTCAAAGCAGATGGATGTTTCGAAATGGGCAAAAAAAAGTCCATCCGCCAAAAATGTCCAAATTGCGAGTTTTGAAAGGAAAATTTTGGATGTCCTACATTACAGTTCGTCCACATAGCAAGGGGACATGTGGTGGGCATTTAGGGTTGGACTATGGAGGGCCCAAATTTAGGATGTCCAACAGTGATAATCGAATGAGAAGAAAAGTCCAAAAAAGAAGGGCATCCTAAGACCTGTTTCAATCACTTCCAGGCAGGGGCGTAGCCAGACAACATATTTTGGGTGGGCCTAGGCAAGAATTGGGTGGGCACCAAGTGTTCTTCCCCCCCCCCCCCCCCCCCCAAAAAAAAAAAAAAAAATTATCTCAGCTGGTGGGAAAACGCTTCTTTCCATCTTGGCAGCAGGCATGCACTGAAAACTGAGCATGCGCAGGTGCCAGTGTCATGGAGAGTAGCGTTTTCATTACCATCAGGGGAAAATCTTCAGCTGGCTGAGCTTGGGATTCCCACCAGTTACCACTAAACATGTGCTACTGTTGGGTGGACCTGAGCCATAAATGGGTGGGCCATGGCCCACCCAAACCCACCTGTGGCTACATCAGTGCATCCAGGGTATAAAAAGGTGCCCTGATTCAGTAGCTGACCACTGGAGGGATTAAGGCATGACCCTTCCTTAATCTCCCCGTGGTTACTGAGCCCCTCCCTCACCCCTGAAAATGAAACCGGAAAGGGAAGCTAGGATCCTGGACAACCTCAGGTTTTGTGGGCATTTGACCAGAGCAGCAAGCAGGTCTGAAGGGTAGTGGTCAGTGCAATGAACTGTAAATCCCACTTCAATTATCTTTTTTAAAAATCTTTAAATTGTGAGCCCTCCAGAAACAGAGACATACCTACTGTACCTAAACATTAAAGACACCTGCAAGCTTGAGGGCTATTGAGGTGGTACACATTCAGGCATAGTGTATCTCCCCCTCACTTCTGGTTGAAATGTGTGGTAAACGCTGGATTCTGTTTGCCTTTGTATGTAGTCATGGCTCTGAACCCAGCTCCCAGAAGTGGAAGGAGAACAAATATACTAACCACGTCTCGTGCCCTCGAAAGACACGAGAGGAAATTAAACTAATTGTAGGGATTTCCCCTGATTTTGAGCAGAGACACAATAGACTCCTTTCCAGTTAAATAATATTTTAATGTTGAAAACTTAAACTTATTTTTTTTTTTAACGGAAATAGTTATTCAAATCACTTAGTAACCATTCTAAAGTTTGCAAAGGAAAACAGTGTATCTTTTCAGCCCCTGTTGCTCTTCCCCTTATTCCCTATTATTCTCTATGCAATTACCTAAAAGTATATAACAACATTTCACATTTGTCTTTCTATATTTTTTAACAGGTGAACTCAACCCCTCCTTCCAGTCTCCTTCATCAGATAAGTATTTTTCTTTAAATAATTGTGTGTACTATTTGGATACTGGTATCATTTACTTGCACTAGAATTCATTAGTAGTCTTTCTCATCTGTATTAAGAATTTGATTCTTTGTGTTTTATTTTTTTGTCATACAGGTTCCTGCTCCAGGAGTCTCAAAACTCAGACCAAATTCTCAGGTAAGTATACTTCTTTTTTTCAGTTTTCCTCTTTTCCTCTATTCACTTTGAGTTTCGAGCTCTATCAGTTTTGCTACCCAGGAGGAATCACTTAGCTCCGTCCAACGCTCCCGTTAAAGCAGGTTTTTAACACTTGTTTTTCTTGCGTGGGGGCCCTTAGTTGCCGGTTCAGGATCTCCACCGTCTCTTTCTTCCAGCACTTCTCTTCCTCCTAAACCTCCTCTTAATAAAATTAAAAGGAAGGCAAAACCCTGACTGCATAAGTTGCTTGAAGAGATTCTATGCTAGAGGAAATCTTAATCAAAGACTGTGGCCAGTAACTTCAGTAAAATAAAATTAAATAAAATTTCCTTATCCTTTCAAGCCTATGCTTAATTTTTACTGTCCCTGAGCTACACAGTGTGGCTGACTTTCTCTCACTCACTGCACCTTGTCTCAGCATTCCATTTTCTGCACCATACTACAACATTCCATTTCACCATTTACTAAGTATGCACCCAACACACCCAGGTTCTTTCCCTCTAAAAAGTGAATTTATCCCCTAAAATCACCACCCTTACTATTACAATGCTCTCAATTATATTCTCATTAAAACTTTCAAACCTGTTTCCCTTCTTACCCCACTCCACCTATACCAGAACCCCGGACTCAGTTAAATTTCAAATAAATCTCCTCTCAATAGTACATTCACCCTCACATTTACTTCAGTATACTCACTTTCACTCAAATCCCTCCTTATTACCTCTTGTTAACCTTAAATCCCTTCTTTCTCTCTCTCACCCTGCTCAACACATCCACTCACTTTGGCAGTCCAACGCACTCTGGCAACTGCCACCAACCCCCGTCACTCAGGAAACCGGACTTTGGCTTGGGGTTCCGTGTCCCCTCAACCAATCACCCGTCCTTTTAGAAATTCTAAATTTTTCTGCTGACCTGCGGAATTCTGGCCAGCACTGCTCCAACTCCATTTTAATTGAAAAATTTCCAATTAATGGGAAATTATTCAATTAACTGAAATCCCCTAAAAATGTTAAACAAATCAGCCCAAATTTCCCATAATAACAAAAATCCCCATCCCCTATTAAGCTATGCTTTTAAATTTTAAAAATACCCATTTTTAAAGCCCACCTAAAATTATTCCACATAAAACCACTTTAAAAATTGCAAAATAATCCAAACCCAACTCAGAAATTCAAACAACCCCTCCTCAACCTACCCCGTCGAATAAAACCATTTAATCCTTAATTAACCCCTTAAAATCCACCCAACTCCAAAACACCCCCTAAAAATATTAAAATTCAAAAACTAAGTCACCAGAAAAATCACAAAAAAAATCCCCGACCCCAAATCCGAAAACAGAATTCAAAAAGCATTTACCATTTAATATTTAAAAATCAAAAACCCAATATTCATATTTTTAAATTAAACCAATTAAAGTTTCGGGTTAAAAACCCCTTACCTTTTTTCCTGAACTTCTCCTTACGAGATGCCTGCCACTGGTTCCGTTCCCACTGGTCCTGGGGCAAAAACGGGGGTAAAACAAAAAAACGCCCCAAAAACCACCATTTTGTCTGGAGCTCTGGTTTAAAATCGAGGCCCAGGCTTCTAGGCCTGACCGGAGCTTCAGACAAAACGCGCACCCCCGATTCGTGCATGAGCCGTGCACTAATCGTGCATGCGCCTGCACGTCTCTCCTTCTCTCGCCGGCCATTTTCTTTCTTCACAGCCCTGAGCAGGCTGCACACCGGCCCCTTTTCCCGCCGGAACGGCTTTCCCCTACCCTCCTGCGTCCCCGCGCGATTGCGGAGGACGTGAGTCCATGTCCCGGTCCTTTCTCCGACCGTCGTTCCCACACCTTCTTTCCCAAAGCGCTCCGGAGTGCCCTGGAAATACCGGGAATGCCTGGTTCAGCTATTTCCACCCGGAGACGTGCTCAATCGTCCCCGGGAGTAAAAAAAAACCTCGGCGCTGCGCTCCTGCAGTGGCTCGCACTCGCTGCAACCGCCCGGCTCAAACTCCCAACACAGGCCCGGGCCCCAAAAAGTAACCGCTGCTCCCTGCAGCACATCTCCCCTCCAGCACGCCAATGCCCACTTCAAACAAGCTCCTAAAATACTATTGGGAGCGCCGCTCCTCTTCTGCAGCACTCCTGACTCCCGCAGCAGCCCCAAGCTTCTCCCTGCTCTACTCCTCTTCCTTCCGCGGCCTCCCAAACCCTGCAGAGCCCCAGGACATCGGCGTTGCTTTCAGCTGTGCTTCCATCAGTGCCCCGGATCAGCCAAAAACGGCCCCAGGTAATTTTTAAAAAATATATATTCTTTATATTTTTTTTTCATTAACCCCTTGTTACAATAGTAGGTATTTCCCTGTCTCTGGAAGGATCATTATTTAAAAAGAGTTGCAGTGGAATATGGACCAGGGTGACCTGGACTAAAGTTCATTGCACTGACCACTAGGCTGCCCCTGTATTCTGCAACGGTGTCTGTGTGGCCATTTTTGTACAGATGTCCTTGTCTCTGTTTTTTTTTGGTGTTCATAATTTGGATGTTCTATTTTAGAAAATGTCTGTTCATTTTGAACATTCTCACGAATTTTGGAACAGGAAACCCGGTGAGATGGACTTTTTTTCTTGGATGTTATGTGCAGGACATCCCAATTCTGAATTGGACGTCCTTTTCAATTTGCCCTTCATGTTGTAATTTGAAGAGTCTGCAAAGAAATAGGCACAAGCTGAACCTTCTAGTCAGGCCTAATGCAAGGCCAATAAGTGCCCTAGGAGAACCTTCAGCCTTGTATCCTCTTCAATCATATTTCAGACGTCTTCCCTTCCTGCTCCCAATCCCCAAGATTTTAATAAGGAAACTCAACACTCATGATCACCCCAATACTATATCTCTCAGAATAATTCTGTAAAAACACATGATTGAACTTCATACTTTTAGGGGGTAATATTCAACAGATGCCAATTAGTGTTTTGCTCACTGCTGCTGGTGCTATCTCTGATATTCAATGCCGGACCATGTCCGGGCATCAGCATTGAATAACCTGGAATATATGGCTGGTTAAAACATAGTTGGCTAGGTGTGATATTCAGCACTTAGGGGTCTTTTACAAAGGTGCGTTAACATTTTTTTAGTGCTTACTACAAACGTTAGCATAGGAATATATGGGAATCTCTAGCATTTAGTGTATGCTTTCTTAGCGCAAGCTAAAAAGGCTAGTGTGCCTTTGTACTACTACTACTACTACTAATCATTTACTACTACTACTTATCATTTCCATAGTGCTACTAGACGTACACAGCACTGTACACTTGAACATGAAACAGTGGCGTTCCTAGGCTGGCTGACACCCGGGGCGGATCGCCGATGCGCCCCCCCCGGTGAAATTACACCCCCCCCCCGGGTGCAGCGCGCCCCCCCCTGGTGAAATTACACCCTCCCGGGTGCATTTTTATCTGCTGGGGGTTGCCGCGCGTCTGTCGGCTCCGAGTCCGCTCGTTCCTTGCTGCTCTCTCTGCCCCAGAACAGGAAGTAACCTGTTCCTTGCAGAGGGAGCAGCAGGGATGGAACGAGCGGACTCGGCCAACAGGCGCGCGACACCCCCCCAGCGGCGTGCACCCGGGGCGGACTGCCCCCGCCCCCCCCTTGGTATGCCACTGACATGAACAGACAGTCCCTGCTCGACAGAGCTTACAATCTAATTAGGACAGACAAACAGGACAAACAAGAGATAAGGGAATATTAAAGTGAGGATGATAAAATAAGGGTTCTGAACAAGTGAATAAGGGTTAGGAGTTAAAATCAGCATAAAAAAAGGTGGGCTTTTAGCTTAGATTTGAAGACAGCCAGAGATGGAGCTTGACGTACCTGCTCAGGAAGTCTATTCCAGGCATATGGTGCAGCAAGATAAAAGGAACGGAGTCTGGAGTTAGCGGTGGAGGAGAAGGGTGCAGATAAGAGACATTTACCCAGTGAACGGAGTTCCCGGGGAGGAATGTAGAGAGAGATGAGCGTGGAGAGGTACTGAGGAGCTGCAGAGTAAATGCACTTATAAGTCAATAAGAGGAGTTTGAACTGTATGCAGAAATGGATAGAAAGCCAGTGAAGTGACTTGAAGAGAGGGCTAATATGAGTATAACGTCACTGGCGGAATATTAGTCGTGCAGCAGAATTTTGAACAGATTGAAGAGGAGAGAGATGGCTAAGTGGGAGACCTGTGAGAAGCAAGTTGCAATAGTCTAAGTGAGAGGTGATAAGAGTGTGGATGAGGGTTCTGGTAGTGTGCTCAGAAAGGAAAGGGCAAATTTTGGTGATATTATAGAGAAAGAAACGACAGGTTTTAGCAGTCTGCTGAATATGTGCAGAGAAGGAGAGGGAGGAGTCGAAGATGACCCCAAGGTTAGGAGCTGATGAGACAGGAAGGATGAGTGTTATCCACAGAAATAGAGAATGGGGGAGGAGGAGAGGTTGGTTTAGGGGAAAAGATAAGAAGCTCAGTCTTGGTCATGTTTAGTTTCAGATGGTGCTGAGACATCCAGGCAGCAATGTCAGACAGACAGGCTGATACTTTGGCCTGGATTTCGGCTGAGATTTCTGTTGTGGAGAGGTAGATCTGGGAGTCATCAGCGTAAAGATGATACTGAAAACCATGGGATGAGATCACAGTACCAAGGGAAGAAGTATAGATGGAGAAAAGAAGAGGTCTCAGGACAGATCCCTGAGGTACACCAACTAACTGACAGTGGGATAGAAGTAGAGGAGGATCCACTAGAGTATACACTAAAGGTACGCTGGGAGAGATAAGAAGAAAACCAGGAAAGAACAGAGCCCTGAAATCAAAAGGACCCCTTAACTGGCTACAGTGAACCACATAGATAGGACAGTGTTTTGGCTGAGGTGCTAACCAGGCATGAATATGCCTGGTGAGCTCCAGACATGCAGGAGTCTCTCCTGGCCATTTAAATCATTTTGAATATCAACCTCTTAATATTTAACTTTGTTTCATGTATACATATTGAAGATGATTTCCAAAGCTGCTTACGTGAGCAAATGGCTATTCATTAGGGGAAATGGGCCATTTGAAAACTGCTCACTTTTCTGAGTTTTATGTTGGTTGTCAGGATCTATAATTTTCCTTTGACTATAATTGCTCTGTGCTGCTCACTGCTCCCTCCCTCACCCCAGAAGCTGCCACCCCAGGAGACCATCTAATGACCAGGGCCACCGAGAGGGGGGAGCAGGGGGGCAAAATTCCCTAAGTCCAGCCTCCAAGGGGGGCCTGGCACCCTGCTCCTGTTGGGACCCGGGTGATTACATTAATGTGATAACCCGGTCCAGGCAAACAGGAACAGGAGAGAGATAGACACCAGCACTGGGCCCCTCTTGGAGGCTGGGGAGGAGCAGATGCACTGATGCAGGAAGGTAAGGGGGAGGTGGCGGCCTGAGCGAGCAAGTGAGTGAGTGAGGGGCTGCAGCGACGGCTGTGTTCCAAGTGGGAGGGGGAGGTCGGCAGCTGCAGCGGCGCTTCCAGGGCCCAGCTCTGTCTCTTGGCAGCCCTGCTAGTGACTAAGCCAGCCCTGTTTCTGTTCTACAATTTCCCGTGTTTTGTTAGGTCTTGGAAGAGCTGTCTGGAGGCTGGTCTCACTATCTTATCCCTCTCTATATACACCTGCAAAGGGTTAATGGTGGTAGTATTCCTCTCTGGGTCCTGTTGTTTTAATACTGTAACTCTGCCAAGCATTGATAGGCCTACACTTCGGGAAAGTGTAATGCACCTAACACATCTCTGTTCATAAACCCAGGGCTCAAATTGTACACCAAGGCATGCTTGGTTAAGGTGCACTAAATCCCTAAATTAAACATTAATGCTTCCCAGCTATCCAGGGCTTAGTTTGCCTTACTCCACTCAACTCAAACTGCAGAAGGAATTGTTGTAGCTCTTCCAGTACTGGTTTTTTGTTTTTTTTTTAAATAAAGCAGATAGCAGGGCTGCTTTTCAGTATTTCACTAGCACATCAGTTTGATAGAAATACAGTAATAATATTTATAGAACTATCTGAAATCCACACAAGATTTGAAGTCAGTGACTATTTCTCTTGCAACATCCCTCTCACCCTGTTGTTTGTTCCTTCATAACCCTCTTGCACTTTTTACTACTTGTTTCTCTTTAGGAACATACCAGGAGAAAGTTAAGTGAAGTCCAAAACAGAATCTAGATATGGTGCCTTAAGTTGTACGTGCTAATTGGCTGCATGGCCAAATTGCGTGCACAACTTAGTTGATTAACAAGCCAATCAGCGCTGATAATTGGTCATTAACAACCAATTAGCAGCACTAATTGCTATAATTAGAATTTAGACGTACAACTTTCTAGGCGTATTCTATAATGCGGTGCACATAAATTGTAATGCGTGCAGTCAAAAAGGGGGCATAGTCATAGGTGTGGAATGGGTAGGTTGTGGGCATTTCAAAAAACTATGCGCACTATTATGGAATACACCCAATCTGTGTCCAATTTAGGTGCAGGTATTTAGGTCTGGTATTAGGTGGCCTAAATGGGTACACCTAAATTTTAGTCGCAAGAACAGTACATGTGCATATTCTATAAACTATGCCTAATTTTGGGCGTAGTTTATAGAATCACACTAACTGTGTGATTTTTTTAAGGCGCCATTTATAGGATTTGGCCCAACGTAAATGAAATATAAATAGGGAATGCGACCTTGATGTTGTTATGTGTAATTAAAAATTAATTACATTTTTTATGTTTATACGTATTTGTATGCATAATGTCCTCTAAAACATCAGCAACTGCCTATGAAGATTTCCAGGAGGTAATTTTTATATATGCTGGATTTCTGCTTCACCTGTTTTGCTACACCATGAGGTCACTTATAATCTCTCTCTCAGCATCTTCACAAAGGACCAGATATGTTTCAAGTTTCAGTTTAGTTTTTGACATATTGCAAACTATATAAACATACGTCTATGTGGTTAACAAAATATTTTTTAAAAAGGAATAGAAATAATAAAATATAAAACAGGACAAACAGGAAAGACAAGATGAAAACAACAGGAACACGCAAAGGGCCCAACATTCAGACTGCTGGAGTTAGCCCTGCTAACTCTTGTGGTCGGCGCTGATCCCAGTTATTCAATGTCAGGCTATTTCTGGTGGCTGGCATTGAATATCCAGTTTATTTTTGGTTACCAGCCAAGCCAATATTCAGTGCTGACTGGTTAAGTTTGAACCGGCCAAAGATATTCCATGTATTGACACAGCCAAATATGGCCACCAAACTCATGCTGAAAATCGGTGGATAGCCGGTTAT
The DNA here is from genome assembly GCF_901765095.1 of Microcaecilia unicolor. Taxonomy (NCBI): domain Eukaryota; kingdom Metazoa; phylum Chordata; class Amphibia; order Gymnophiona; family Siphonopidae; genus Microcaecilia; species Microcaecilia unicolor. Next base: position 327,725,535 of record NC_044034.1, read on the forward strand.
ATCACACAAAAAAACTGGCTATCCACTAGCCTCTAACCGTGAATTTTCAGCAGGTCATGGCCAGCCATTTCCCGCTGAAAATTCATGGACAGCTGGTTATGGGGCATTAAACTGGCCAGGTACTGATCCTGTCCAGTTAAATGCTTTTGAATATTGGTGGGAAAAGGAATAAGAATTAAACTCAATTACAAAGCCATGATAAACATATAAAGGGAAGGTGGGTGTGAACAAACACAAAAAAAGTCTGTTGCAACAAATGAGTACAGAAATTATGGAAAGAATAAAGAATAAGCCAGATTTTGGGAAAGCTTGTTTAAAGAGGTGAGTCTTAAGAGCAGCTTTAAATTTCTTGTGAGATAATTCAGCTCTGAGGTGGGCTGGGAGTGAGTTCCAAAGGGATGGGGCGACAATGCTACATCAGGAGTGGTGAATAATACCGAGCCAGATATGTCAAAATGAAGAAACTGTAAGGAGATACCGATTAGAGGAATGAAGAGTACGAGAGGCATTATCAGAGGCATTAACTTAGGAGCACAGTTCAGGGGTTCCAACGTAGTGAAATGTCTTCCAGGATCTTCAGCTACAAGATGTACAGACCAAATACTGAAAGTGATCTGAGAAGAGAGCGAGGCTTCTGATGCTGATGTTGTAATTCACCTGGGGACAAATGACCTGGCCAACAATAGCAAGTTTACAGCACAGAGAGCGTCCCAGAAGTTTGGGGAGGGACTGAAATCTTTGGTTTGGACTGTGGCTTTTTCTGAAGTAATTCCTATGTTGAGGAGGGGAGAGGAAAGACTACGAAAAACAAAGGAATTCAATAAGTGGCTTGAGTCTTGGTGTAAAGACGAAGGTTTTAGATACATAGGAGGATGGGGTAATACGTGGAAAAATAACAGGCTGTACTGTAATGATGGGCTACATCTTTCTGTGATAGGAAAAATGGATCCTTGGGGAGAAATTCAGACAGTATGTTTCTAGACATTTAAACTAGAGGGTGGGGGTGACAAAAGGAAACAGGGGATTTCGGAAAGTCAACCCAGAATAAACATGATGGCAGAGGGAAAAGTCATGTAAATATAAAAAACCACTCAAACTCACTAAGCACATGTGCACAAATGCTCTTAGTCTAAGTAAAAAGGTTCAAGACTTGCAAGCCCTGATGTTTGAAGAAAACTTGGATATTGTTGCTATTACGAAGACATGGTTTAACGATTCTCATGAATGGGATGTGATCGTACTGGGTTATAATCTTTTTAGGAAGGATAGAGAGGGCCGAAGAGGTGGAGGAGTGGCTCTGTATGTGACAGAGAATATCAGAGCAGCTGAAATGCGGGTAACCTGGGGAAAAGAAGAAGGTTTATGGATCGTCCTAGAAAGAGAAGACGGAACCTGTATCTACACGGGAGTTATCTACAGACCTCCTGCGCAAACGGAGAAGTCAGACAAGGATCTGATAGAAGATATTCAAAAGATTGGTATGAAAGGGGAGGTGCTACTGTTGGGAGATTTCAATTTGTCTGACGTGGATTGGAATGTCCCTTCTGCGGAATCGGAAAGAAGTAGGGAGATTGTGGATGCCTGTCAAAGTACCTTGCTCAGACAAATGGTGACGGAGTCCACGAGGGAAGGGTCGATGCTGGATCTTGTGCTCACTAATGGAGGTTGTGTTTCCGATATCTGGGTGGGTGCCCACCTATGTAATAGTGATCATCACACCGTATGGTTTGATATAAGGGCGGGGTGCAGACGCACAAAACTCAAAGTACTGGATTTCAGACATACTGATTTTGATAAAATGGGGGAATACCTGAAGAAGGAGCTGTTGGCGTGGGAAGGCATAGGAGAAGTGGAAAAACAGTGGTCCAAGCTAAAAGCTGCTATAAATATGGTGACTGATCTTTTTGTGAGGAAAGTAAACAAAAACAAGAGAAGCAGGAAGCCTATATGGTTCTCCAAACAAGTAGCTGAAAAAATAAGAGCAAAAGAGGCTTTGTTCAAGAAATACAAAAGAATGCAACGAGAGGATCATGGAAAAGATTATCGGATTAAACTGAAAGAAGCGAAGAAGGAAATACAGCTAGCAAAAGCGCGAGCGGAAGAAAAAAATGGCTAAAGATGTAAAGAGATATATTGGAAAAAGGAGAAGAGATAGGAATGGAATTTGGGGACTGAAAGATAATGAGAATGGCAATGTGGAGAGTGATGAAGATAAAGCGAACGTGCTAAACAATTATTTCTCTTCGGTGTTCATGGAGGAAAATCCTGGAGAAGGACTGCGGTTGGCTGCCGAGGGAACGTCTAGGAACGGAGTGGATACTGCGCCGTTTACAGAAGAAAGAGTTTATAAACAGGTGGAGAATCTGAAGGTGGACAAAGCTATGAGGCCAGATGGGATATCCCAGGATACTGAAGGAGCTCAGAGAGGCCCTGGCAGGACCTCTTAAAGATTTATTTAATAGATCTTTAGAGACGGGAAGGTTCCACAAGATTGGAGATGAGCAGATGTGGTCCCTCTTCTCAAAAGTGGAGACAGGGAAGAAATGGGAAACTACAGACCGGTAAGTCTCACGTCGGTGGTAGGAAAAATAATGGAGTCGCTGCTGAAAGAAAGGATAGTTAAATTTCTAGAAACCGACGGGTTACAGGACCCAAAACAACATGGTTTTACCAAAGGAAAATCCTGCCAAATTAATCTTATTGACTTTTTTGACTAGGTGACCAAAGAACTGGATGAGGGACGTGCACTAGTTGTAATCTATTTGGACTTCAGCAAAGCATTTGATACGGTCCCCCACAGAAGACTCGTGAATAAGCTGAAAGGGTTGAACTTAGGACCAAAAGTGGTGAATTGGATAAGAAACTGGTTGACCGACAGGTGGCAGAGGGTGGTGGTGGTGGTAAATGGAATCCGCTCGGAGGAAAGGAAGGTGAGCAGTAGAGTTCCTCAGGGGTTGGTGCTGGGGCCTATTCTGTTTAATATATTTGTGGGAGATATTGCTGAAGGGTTGGAAGGAAAGGTGTGCCTTTTTGCGGATGACACGAAAATAGTCAATAGAGTGGATACCCTGGAGGGAGTAGAAACGATGAGAAGGGATCTGCGAACGTTAGAAGAATGGTTGAGGGTCTGGCAGTTAAAATTTAATCACTAATGTAATAATGGGGTACCTCAATTTTCTGGCTTCAATGTTATGAACTCATACAGTATTCTTAGAAACCGTTATTAAGATTATACATTCTTCTTAAATTTTTTATTATGCTGTGACTTGTGTGACTACCCTAATAGTATTAAATTTATAATCTCACAGATTATAAATTTAATACTATTAGGGTAGTCACACAAGTCACAGCATAATAAAAAATAAAAAATAAAAAAAGAATGTATAATCTTAATAACGGTTTCTAAGAGTACTGTATGAGTTAAAATTTAATGCCAAGAAGTGTAAAGTGATGCACTTGAAGTGCGGAAACCCAAAAGAGAGATACCAAATAGGAGGGGCGAGATTAGTAAGTTCGACTCAGGAGAGAGACCTTGGGGTGTAGGTGTCGGAGGATCTGAAGGTGAAGAACCAATGCAACAAGGCGACGGCCTTGGTCAGAAGGATGCTAGGCTGCGTAGAGAGGGGCATAACCAGCAGAAGAAAGGAGGTGTTGATGCCCCTCTACAAGTCGTTCGGTGAGGCCCCACTTGAAGTATTGTGTTCAGTTTTGGAGGCCGTATCTTGCTAAAGATGTAAAAAGACTGGAAGCGGTGCAAAGAAAAGCTACGAAAATGGTATGGGATTTGCGTTGCAAACCGTATGAGGAGGGACTTGCTGATCTGAACATGAATACCTTGGAGGAAAGGAGAAACAGGGGTGATATGATACAGACGTTCAAATATTTGAAAGATATTAATCTGCAAACAAACCTTTTTCGGAGACAGGAAGGTGGTACAACTAGAGGACATGAATTGAGGTTGAAGGGGGGCAGACTCAGGACTAATATCAGAAAGTATTTTTTCAAAGAGATGGTGATGGATATGTTGAACGCCCTCCCGCGGGAGGTGGTGGAGATGAAAACGGTAATGGAATTCAAACATGCGTGGGATAAACACAAAGGAATCCTGTTTAGAAGGAATGGTTCCATGGAATCTTAGCGGAGATTGGGTGGCGATGCCAGTAATTGTAAATAAAATGGGAGATGGGTAGACTTCTATGCCCTGACCGTGACTGAATAGATAGGGATGGGCTGGAGTGTAAATTTTAAGGGGCTTCGATGTGAGCTTCAGAACTTATTACACGAACAGTACTGGGCAGACTTCTACGGTCTGTGCCCTGAGAAAGGCAAGGAAAATCAAACTCGGGTATACATATAAAGTATCACATACCATGTAAAATGAGTTTATCTTGTTGGACAGACTGGATGGACTGTACAGGTCTTTATCTGCCGTCATTTACTATGTTACTATGAGAAGGAACGAGGAGGAATAAGAAGACTAAAGAGAAAGGAAGGTGAGCCAGTATGCATGATTTGATGTACAATGATTAGAGATATGAAGGCAATGCAGGAGGACATGAGAAGCCAGTGCTTGGAGATTAAGAGGGGGCTTACATGGTCGAACTTTTCTTAGTAATTGGATAGCGGTATTCTGAATTAATTGAAGTCTCGTGAGTTGGGTAGATAGTAGACCATGATAAAGGGAATTACAGTAATCAATTTCTGATATAACCAGAGACAAAAGCAAAATCTATAGGGACGACATTTCAAGAACTGGTCATAAGGCAGGGTTTTGTCACAGGGGGATAAAGCACTTCTTCACTACGTTAGAGTTTAATAGTTTAAAAAACATTTGATATACCGCTCTATTTAAACAAGTCAGAGTGGTTTACAATAATAAAATAAAGAACAGAAAAGAACACCATAAAATCATACGACAGAAAAGATTCACCCAAAACAACAATCATCCCTTGCCCTGATTACCCTCATGTATTGCTTTTTTATTAGCTCACTGGCTCAAAAGCTTTTTGAAAAACAAAATAAGATTCAGTTACACTTTAAACTGTTTAAAAGAAACTTCCCCACGCATCTCTACTGGTAATTGATTCCATAATATGAGAGCACAACTAAAAACAAAGCACTTTCACACTTGGATGTCAAATGAGCCTTAACCAATGCTGGGAGTTTTAACAAAAAAGTATTAGCAGACGTTAACACACTGCCTGGAGTATAAGGGCAAATATGACAGCACCCCCTGCTACAGTGTCTTATGTGTCAGAACCAAAATCGTATACAAAAACCTATATTCAACCGGAAGCCAATGATATTGAACATAGAGGAGAATGGCATGCTCCCATTGCTTTACATCTCCTAAAAATCTAACCCCAGCATTCTGCAAAGTCCTCAAATGCTTCAAAAGATAATAATTAATACCACTGTACATGATATTACCATAGTCCAATTTTGAAATGAGTAATGAATGTGAAAGAACATGTAAGGCCACTTCATCAACATATGGTTGAATCACTCACAATATCCGCAATACATAAAATTCAGAGTGAACCACCTGTGACACCTGCTGCTTACCTAAGTCCAAAACTACCCCCAGGTACTGAAAAGAATCACATAACTATACCTGACCTTCCAAAAACTTTGGTATTAAAGACAGACGAGGTAAATGACCCACTAACCAGCAAGCCCTAATCTTCTCCACGTTCAAAATCATTCTATGTTGTTTAAGCCAATCTACAACAACAAGGCAGCCCTATAAAAATGAGAAATCAGGAGCATGTGGGGAACCATATTCTGCTAATCATAGGAGCAGACTCTGTGGGTGCTGTGGGTGCTTGAGCACCCCCAGTATTGAGAAAATTCCTTCTATATGTCCAGGAAGGGTTTATTTCTACTGGGCTTAGCACCCCCAATAATTCTGAAAGGTTGGCTCTTATGCTGCTAATAAAATATCATCTGTATACACATTAACGCCTACAGCATATTGCTGAATCATGTGCACGAAAGGGGCCAAATAAATATTAAATAGCAATGGTAACAATGAAGATCCTTGGGGAACACCACATGGCATCTGATATACTGTATTATCCTGAACAAAGAGATTTGAGCGAGGAAGAATAGAGTTGTGTTCAGGGTAACTCCAAGGGATGCTAACACCTTGAATAGACAGAGAGGGATACGATGGGACTGCATGGAAAACTAATGACCTCAGATTTGGAGGGATTCAGTTTCATACGATGCATACAAGCCAATCAGCAATTTTAGTGAGATGCGGAGAGTCAAGCGGGAAAGTCTGGGAATGGTTTAAATCTTTTTTATCCAATTGCTTTTCTTGTGTTCAAAATGGTCTTGACTTTTCTGAATAGACACCAGTTTCTACAGGTGTTCCTCAAGGATCTGCTTTGTCTGCAGTACTTTCTGTATTTTACCCATTTGTCATGTTCTATCATGTCTTGGTCTCCATTTTCGTCTCTAAGCTCATGATATTCAGTTCTACTTCCTCATTTAGAAATCTATTGATAAATCACTTTTCTTTCAATGTGTTTACAAATAGTTAACAGCTGGATGAAAGTCAATTGCTTTAAACTGAACATTGCCAAAACTCAAGTTCTGTTCTTGTCAAGCAATAATTCCCCTATGAGTATACCATCAGCAATTACATTTAATGATATTTTCATTTCTATTCTTAATGAGTGTAAATATTTGGGTGTAATTGTTGACTCATCTTTATTTTTGAAAGCTCAAGTAAACACTGTAATTAAGAAAACATATTTTTCACCTCAAATTACTCAGGACACTAGACTTGGTATCTGCCACTAATTTTCATACAGTGTTACAAGCAATGGTTTCACCTATTTTGGACTATTGGAACTCTCTTTGTTTAGGTCTTCCTAATTATGTGATCCATGCAATGCAGATCACACAGAATGCCTCTGCTTGATTGGTGTCTGGTGTATCAAGATACCACCATACCATACTGCATTGAAGAATCAATTGAGTCACAGATTAAATTTAAGATCTTATATCTAATACATAAAGCTTTGAACGATAAGGCCCCATTAATTTTGGCAACTTCCCTTCGATTTTACAGACTTTTGCATAGTCTACATTCTTTGGACAAACTTTTACTGGAAATACCTTCTTTCAAACACATTAGATTGGATGTTCACTGCTTCACGATATTATATGTCGAAGGAGTCAGTCTGTGGAACACTCTACCTATTGATTCATGGACTATCCATGGACTGATTCCAAGACTATCACAGTTCAGGAAACAATTGAAGACTTAGGGCCCTGTTTACTAAGGTATGCTAGTGTTTTTAGTGTGTGCTAAAAGTAGCATGTGATAAATGCTGGAGTCACCCATATGTTCCTATCAGCGACTTAGCGTTTAGCATGTACTAATCATTAGTGCGTGCTAAAAAAGCTAGTGCGCCCTTAGCGTGGCTTAGTAAACAGGGCCTTTACTTATTTGCACAGGCTTTTGCAACATAAAGGGGCCCTTTTACTAAGCCATGGTAGACTCTACACACGTGCAGTGTGCACCCAAATGAGACTACTGCCAGGCCAGTGCACCCTCTTGGTGGTAATTTCATAATTGGCACGTGCCCATAACACATGGATGAATTATTTATTTATTTCCTCCTATGAGCACCAGTTCTGGCAGTAATCGGCACTTGGCGTGTGCCAATCGGTCACCATGTGTGTAGCGTGTGAGACTTTACTGCTAGATCAATGGGTGGCGATAAGGGCTCAGGCCAGTTTTGTACACGCGCTGGTTTCATTTTTACTGCAGGCCCTTTTCCCATCCCATTAAAAAAGCCATTTTTTATAGATGCTTTAAAAACTGGCCCGGCGCACACCCAATACAGGCGCCTACACTACCACAGGTCATTTTTTACCGCGGCTTAGTAAAAGGACCCCAAAGTGCATTCCTTTGGATTCTGAATCAGTCAGGAACATTTTTGTATTTTACTATGTCTAATGTAATAGAGGATAATAGCTTTTATATTTTTAATTATTTATTGTCTTGTTCTGTTAAATTTGTTTTTTTTTTACTATGTATGTTTTACTTTTGTACACTACCTAGAATGGTTGGACAGTGCGGATAATAAATATTTAAATGAATAAATTAAAAAAGCTGAATATCGAAAAGTGGCCAATCCAGGTCACAAGTACCTGGCAGAAACCCAATTAGTAGCAACATTCTGGATTCCAACATAGTAGCAACATTCCGGAATCCCAAATAGTAGCAACATTCCCTGCTACCAATCCCAGGATAAGCAGTCGCTTCCCCAATAACAGACTGTGGACTTTTCCTCCAGACCTTTTTTAAACCCAGATATGCTAACCGCTGTTACTACATCCTCTGGCAATGAGTTCCAGAGCATAGCTATTCTTTGCATGAAAAAAAAATTCTTTCTATTTGTTTTAAAAGTATTTCCATGTACTTTAATTGAGTGTCCCCTGGTCTTTGTACTTTTTGAAAGAGTAAAAAATCAATTTACTTCTACCCATTCTACATCACTCAGGATTTTATAGACCTCAATCATATCTCCCCTCAGCTGCCTCTTTTCCAAGCTGAAGAGCCCTGACCTCTTTAGCCTTTCCTCATATGAGAGGAGTTCCACCCCCTTTATCATGTAAATGACCTCTTATAAAATACCTACTAGTGTGAAAGTACGCATATAAGTTTCCTGGTGTGTACTTTTACTTAAGCGTGTCAGGGGTAGAGTTAAGGCAAAGAATAGGGTGAACCATCACTTATGCATGCAGATTATAAATTCCTTAATTTACACTTGGACTTGCGGAAAGTATGTGCTACAGCAGCCCTCGAGTGGGTGTAAGCGTCAGCATTTGCATGTACATGTGTTCTTTCATGCACCTAAATGCTTGAGATAGTGTATTCTGCCCTTCCTCATCCTACCCCCACAAATATGTTTGGTCAGCTAAGCCTATATTCATAGAAGGCAGCAGGCTTACATGTTTACACATCTATAATTTGGGTGTTTATAAAAAAATTGTTTCTGCAGATAAATTACCTCCTACAAGACCTATTGTCCTGCACTGAATTCTGCTAAGCAGGTTGTTTTCTGACCCTTCAGTGACTCTAGTCCTGGAACAGCGAGCAAGCAGTAATGCTCAGCCTTTCAGTCCTCACCTTCCAAAGGTTCAGACTGCCGATCACATATCACACAATCTGCTAAATTATATCTGCCGGCTGCCTGCGGGAGTTGGATTATTGTTGTAACTCCATAAGTGCAATTGCAGCAACATATTTTTACAGAACCTCTGCCACTAAAACCAAGCTGAAGTCACAGAGGAGGAGACAGAGGTACAGAGGGAGTGGAGTGTTTGACTACTACTAATTTTAGTCTAAATGCAAGGATTGGGCTAGGTATTCTCCTGAGGTTTTAACAGCCCTATTTTCTACGATTTTATAGAGAATGATGGCTTCAACGCCTCATTTGAAATACATGGCATACCTGCAGAGACTGTCTCAGGCTTTAATGCACAGGGTGACCATAGGTAAAGGCTTAATCAGTCCTGGTTTCATTCTAAATGTATTTGGGCTTTTTTTTTATGATGATGATGATGATTCTAGCACCATGTTAAGTGTTTAAATAGATTGTTAATATAGTTTTGGGGAAAGTCCAAAGACCTCTTCACGTTAAGTACATATACTGATGACATTTAGCAGTCACTTTCCTTATCTTAAGAACTTATTATCTGCAGGAAGACTTCTTTGTGTATATGGGAAAAAAAAGAAAAAAAGCTTTATCCATCTAATTCTAGAAAGTTGCGTGCCCAAATTTGCAACTAGCATGTAAATTTGCATGCTTTTTTTTTATAGAATAAGGTCAGTTGTGAGCATAACCTAATTTAATAATGAGTTAACCATTAGTATTAATGAGCCATAATAAACTATAAATGACCTAAATGATGCTAATGGCACCAATTATGAGTGTAACTTCCCTTAGTTGGTATTCTATAAGTTGCACACTTAAATTCCAGAGTGTGCAACTTTAAGGGAGGCATGGACCCGGGAATGGCATGGGTGGATTGGGGTGTGTGTCAGGCAGGTAGTTACACTCGTGGCACCAATTATGAGTGCAACTTCCCTTAGTAGGTATTCTATAAGTTGCACACTTAAATTCCAGAGTGTGCAACTTTAAGGGAGGCATGGACCTGGGAATGGCATGGGTGGATTGGGGTGTGTGTCAGGCAGGTAGTTACACTCGTGGGTTATAGAATACTACTATTTACGAGCCTAATTGCTTACAGTTGGGCAAGAGGATTTACACAAGCCATTAAGCTAGCATAAGAGCTGTAGCTTAAAGATAGGCATATAATGGTGGACTTATGCTCATATTCTCTAATGGCAGTTGCACATACAACTGCGATTATATAATGTGCGCTTACTGCCAGATTCTATATAGCGCGTCATGTTCCATGCTGAAATCTAAGCATATTCCATAACAACGTATGTAACTTAATTGGTTTAACAAGCTAACTAATGTTAATAACAGCACATAACAAGCTAAAATGAGCACTAAATGGCAATAATTATAATTTACATGCACAACTCACTAAGTGTATTCTGCAATGAACTGAGCCTAAATTCAAATGCATGTAGTTCAAAAGGAACGTGTTCATGGGTGGGGAAATGGGCCTCTCGTGGGTATTTCTAAATTTATATGCTTTTTTAAATAGAAAATGGCCCAGTGTGCGTAAATCTATGCACTGGGATTTATGCCACATTTTCATTGGTGTAAATGGAGGCGCATAGTTTTAGGTGCTGGGATATCAACTAAACATATTCTATATACTGTGCCAAACTCAAGGTGCCACTTACAAAATACGCTTAGGTGGACGTGTTTATTGCATGGATTTTTTAGGCACCTTATATAGAATCTGGCCCTTAGTGTGCGTCATCCTGGTGCCTAACTTTAGCAGAGAATTACCCACTATCCCCTGGATTCTATATATGGCGACTAAATTTGCATGTGCAAATCAGCGTACATTGCTGATTTGCTCATACAAATGAATTGATTAATGAGCCAATCAGTTCCAATAATTGGATGCTAGCAACCAATTACTGGTGTTAATTGGCCTTAGTGGGCATTTATTTTTGATGATGCTAGCACCGAGTTAAGTGTTTAAATAGATTGTTAATGTAGTTTGGGGAAAAGTCCAAAGGCCTTTTCATGTTATGTGCTAATACTGATGACATTTAGCAGTCGCTCTCTGTTTCATGTGCATGCTTTGTGGCTGTTTCTCTAAGAAAAATGATGGGGATCTAGCTGAGTAATACACAAAAAGTAACGATCTAATGGCTCATCTTGCACATCCTATTGAGACGGATGGGTAGTGTCAACCTCCTATCCCCATTAAGATAAATGGAGGATGTCCCCACACCACAGAACAAAAGTGTGTCAACGTCTTGTACATAATGAGTCGTATTCAGTTTTCCATTCTCCCTTCTTATTACTGAGATGGGATATGAACAGGGATACAGAATTCCCTGTGATGAGAATTCATAGGAGTAAAGTGGAAGGAGCACAGCATAAAGTTATTAGTAACTAGTAGGGAGGCTCCTTTTTCTGGGAAAGCAGGGGTGTAGCCAGACTTTGACGGAAGGGGGGGCAGATCCCAAGGTGGGGGAACACATTTTGACCCGCCTCCCCACTGCCGCCCTCATGCCACCACTTTGCCCCCCCCCCCCCCCCCCCCCCCCGTGGCTGCTACCGCCTTCCCAACCCCGTCCTCCTGCTGGTGCTTCATTACATGCTCAGTTCCATTAAAACAAGCGTGCACAGCGACTGAAAACAGGACAGGGCGCCAGGCAATGTGAGACCAGCGTGGGACAAACGCTTTACCTGGCGGGGGTTGGGGACAACTGCCAGCCAAACTGGGGGTTCTAGAGCCAATTTGGGCCCCTGTAGCTATGTCACTGGGGCAAAGATCACAGAATGGGATAGGTTTCTTGTAGAGAAAGGGATGAAATCTTCCTGGACATTTGAAGAAAAGGTCAGAATCTTGAAGAAGCTCCTGGAATGAAAATTGGAGACACCAGAGAGAGATTCCTGGACAATCTTTTCAAAAGAGATTAGACACAAATATAACAATGGAGAAAGTCTTTACACCAGTTCCCCTAGAATTTTGGTTTTACAGTCTGCTGAAAATTTTCAACATGTAAGTTAATAAATATAAATAAAACAAAAAAGATAAAATAAAACCTTTTTATTTAACTAACAGTACATTTTTTGACTAGCTTTCAAAGACAATGCCTTCTTCTTCAGGTTAGAAATGAGCAACAGATGACAAATATCAGAATATAAAAGTGAAACATAAAAGCATTCCAATGACAGTCTCAGGGGGAACGGTGGATATTGAAGGGGTAGGGGGTTGAGAAAAAGAAGAGATGGTTGGGTGATCTAAGGGTGACAACCCAGTATAATATTATTGTTTATAATGTGATAAGAAACTCAGATCTCATCTTAACAAAGATCAGGGTTTCCTATCACATTATAAACCATAAAAGTATACTGCCTTGCACCCTCTGATCACCCATCCATCTCTCCCTCTTTCTCAATCTCCATCTTTCCCCCTGAGGTTGTCATTGGAATGCTTTTATATTTCATTTATATATTCAGATATTTGTTATCTTTTGCTCATTTCTGACAAAAAGAACGTATTGAGGAGCATTTTTGATAAAACATTTAAGTGTGATTTCAGACATTTTGCTAAAAACACCCCAAAATTGCCTTTTTTCTTAGTGCTTAGTGTGTTTTTCTTTTGTAACCATTTCGATAAAAAAGGTTTAAGAGTAAAACGCCCAAAAACTAGCCATTGGGATGGCCGGGGGGGGGGGGCATCATTCTTAGTAGACTGGCCACACAGATATCCCAGCAGAGCAGTGGGGCAGTCTAGGGGGCAATGCAATGGACTTCACATAAAAGGTCCCTGGTACACATCTCACCATAACCCTCTTACATTGTATGGTGAGCCCTCCAGAAACTGAGAAAAATCTACTGTACCCCACTGTACACCACTACAATAGCCCTCAAGCTTGCAGGTGTTGCCCATATATAGATACAGTAGGTATTTAACCCAGGATTCTATATAGCTTGACCGATGCACGGGCTAGTCTGGTTATATTCTGGATTTGCACAAGCGATTTAATTACTTAACAAAGCGATCAGTTCTGACAATTGCCACTTAACAAGCAATTATTGACACTAATTGGCATTAATTAGAATTTACACTGTAAAGTGATGTGCATAAATTCTAATGCATGCTGCCAAAAGGGGGAATGGCTATGGGTGTGGAATGGGTGGGTCATGGGCATTTATGTCTCCTTCCAGTGGTCATTTAGGGCAGTTTTCGGTCACTATTTCATGACTGAAACAGGTCTAACCAAAAACGTCTTAATTTTGGTTTTAGACATTTTCATTTAGTTCCATTATTGCAGAAAAACATCTTTCTTTTGGTGCGCCCATGTCCTACTCAAAACATGTCCCCCTTGAAACGTGGACAAAATATAGACTGTTGAAAGTCACAATTTGGATGTTTTTGAGAGAAAACCATCCATTTACCTCCTTGTGATGTTTTTTTGTTTTGAAAATGAGCCCCATTGCCTTTGGAAGCTAGTCAAAAGATGTATTAATTTAATCCAATAAAAGAGGTTTAATTTTATCTTCTTTTTTGTTTTGTTTTGTTTTAATTCTATTTAATAATTTTAGAAGTGGACTAACATGACTACCACACCAATTTACCCACCATGTAGACTGAAATTACTCAACAGAGAACCAAAAAAAGCTTGGAAGAAGTCGTATCTCTCCCTTGCAAAGCTCCCCAGGCTCTAGTTTATCCCCTTTGCTATTTTAACATTTATATTAATCCTTTATGTTTCATTATCAATCACCATAATGCTGGATTTCCTCTATTTGCTGGTTCCTTTGAATTACACATTCCCTGATAGAATAGTGCATGTGGCCTTTACATGTGTAAGTGCAAGGGGGATGGACATGTGGATAGAGCATGGGTGGGACATAGGTATGTCTTCAACATACACACTTAGGAGTAAATTCTATAAATGGCGCCTTAGCAATCAGTGCTGAAAAAACAATCATTAGCGTGATTATATAAACTACGCCCACAATTAGACGTAGGTTATAGAATATGCACATGCACCATTTTTGCATCTAAAATATAGATGTACCCATTTAGGCCAACTAAAACCAGGCCTAAATACCTGCGCCTAACTTAGGCGCAGATTGCGTGCATTCCATAATAGTTCTCATAGTTTTTTGAAAAGCCCTCAACTCACACATTCCACGCCCATATCTACAACCCTTTTTTTGGCTGCACACATTAGAATTTACATACACCGCATTATAGAATACGCCTAGAAGGCTATCCTGCTTATAATTGAAAAAGAAAAACGCCTATATTGCGACCCAAATCGGGAGATAGACATTTATCTCACAAAAACGATTAAATCAGTATAATGGAAACAAAATATTCAGTACGTCCGGGTCGCTCGTACGGTCAGAGAGAAACGCCCAAATAAGGGGCGTGTCGGGGCGTGTTAGGGGCGGTGATACGACCTGGTCGTGTACAACGTATCACGGATAGCGAAATGGATCTGGTTGGGCGGGAGCATGGGCGTCATTTGTTGGACCCCAAATAAAAGCGACCAGAGCAAGGGGGAAACGTCTTTAGACCCAATAGCGCTTGTGTGGAGTTGGAAAGTGGCGAGATCGGTGTTGGGAGAGCTGATTTGTTGGTTGCAGAGAGAAAGTTGAGTGTGTTGAGTACCTGGGACGTTCGTCTGTGTGACCTGCCTCTGTTGTGACTGACCGACTGACCGTTTGACCTTTCCCTACTCCTACTCCTTGCTCTATCAGTACCTTCCCCTTCCCCTCCCTCCCCCTATCCCTCTCCAATAATTACTGTTCCCACGTGTATATTGTATTCCCTGACCTCCGTTTGTCTTTGTGTTGCCTGTGTGAGTGGAAGAGGGCGTGGTGGCTGGCAGTGAGAGTCGTGTGTGTTGTGCGTGTGTTATTACTACTACTACTAATACTTGCACTGCTGGGAAAATGGATGCACTTAATGCACTGGTGTCTGGCATGGTAGAGGAAGAGGGCACACACCGCAGGACGTATGCACGGCCCCGAGTCTATAGGCCCCGCACCACCTTCCTACAACTCACTGACCAGCAGTGTCTTACAAGGTTCAGGTTTGATAGGGACACCATTGTGCAGCTTTGTGAGCAGCTGAAACCCCTCCTTCAGGCCCAGACCCGTAGGAATAACCCCATCCCTGTCCATCTCAAAATCACTTCCTCTCTCTCTGTCCTGGCCACTGGGAGTTTTCAATCTGTATTAGCTGCTAACACAGGGCTCACCCAGGCTTCTATTTCACACTGTCTCACCCAGTTCCTGCATGCCTTTCTAACTCACACCTCTCACTACATCACTTTCCCCACCACCCCCCAGGCCCTGCACACCAACATGGCTGCCTTCTATGCTGTTGCTAGATTCCCCTCAGTCATAGGTGTGATTGATTGCACACACGTCGCCCTCAGACCCCCCAGGGCACACGAAGCCACCTACAGAAACAGGAAGGCTTTTCATTCCATGAACATGCAAGTTGTGTGTGATGCCCAGGGGGAGATATTAGACGTGTGTGCCAGGTTCCCCGGTTCCACCCACGATGTATACATCCTACAGCACTCGGGCATCTACCGCAGATTTGAGCGAGGAGAGTTCACCGGTGGATGGCTACTAGGTAAGTTCAACATGGATGGACCCATACCTATATCTCCTCCACTGGGCAGCCCTCCGCCCTGGCTTCCTCCACCTCACTCCACAACCCACTATCCTTATCCTCCCTTCCCCACCCCTCCTGTACCTGCTCCAAGCAATACACACTCATCTATCTCATTCTGCTTTTCTCCAAACAAAGGTGACCGGGGCTACCCGCAGAGGACATGGCTCATGACCCCCGTGGTGCATCCACAACCAGGCCCACAAGAAACTTACAACAGGAGACATCGGAGCACCCGGGGAATCATTGAGCGGACTTTTGGAATGGTCAAAAACCGCTTCCGCTGTCTGGACCGGTCTGGAGGGGAGCTCCTCTACAGCCCTGAAAAGGTGGCCAAGATGTTTGTTGCCTGCTGCATGCTGCACAATTTGGCTCAGCGCAGAGGACAGCCTCTCCCAGAGGAGGCACAGCCACCAGAGGAGGTCCCAGATGAGCAAGAAGAGGAGCCCCCTCCACCCCCAGCCCACAGAGCAGACCTCAATGCTTACCAGCTTGGCATAAGAGCAAGACAAAGACTCATTGAAACAAGTTTTGCGTGAAAGTAAGTGCACATTTATTGTGTATAACTGCATAAGTGCATAGGTGTTCAAACCCCCCCACCCCCCCACCCTCACCCTCCAGCATGTGATAACATCACTTTCCCCGTCCCCTCCCCCGTCCCCTCCTACCCCTCCCACGGAGTTCCTGTGCAGTTGGTGCTGCAGGGGGAGTATCGTCATCACTCTCAGTGCTGCTCCCACTGTCCTCCTCCTCGGCTTGGGCTACGGAGTGGAAATCTGGCCACTTTGTTGGGTGTAGCCTGGCCACAGGACCCAGAATGGGAGATGGTTTGGTGGTGGGTGCTGCAGAGGCGGCAGATCGTAACGCCCACCTCTTGGCTGGTGGTTGCTGCCCACTGGAAGAGGATGTGCAGGGCAGGTCTTGCTGCTGCAGCACGGCTGGAGTAGGTGGTGGTGGGCCCGGAGGGCGCAGCCCTTCAATGGTGTGCTGCAGCTGTTGGAGTTGCTGCAGCACCTCTTGGTGGGCTTCCCGGTGCGCCTGGAGCACCTCTCGGTGGGCTTCCCGGTGCGTCTGGAGCAGCTCTTGGTGGGCGTCCCGCTGCCACTGGAGGGCTTGCCGCTGCACCTGCAGTGCTTACCTCTGCAGCTGTAGTTTGTCCTGGCGGTACTCCTCCAGGCGCACATTGTGTCTCAGCAACTCAGTGGCCAGCCGCAACAGTTGCCTCCGTTGGCTGGATGGCCTGTGACGAGGAGCCGCCCCCCTATAGGCATACTCATCAGGAGAGTTAACCATAGGTGGAGGTGCCGCCTCTGCTGGTGGTGCTGGTGGAGGTTGAGCCTCTACTGCTGGGTCAGCTGCAGGTGGTGGTGGTGGTGGTGGTAGAGGCTGTACTGGTGCAGGTGGTGGTGGTGGTGGTGGTAGAGGCTGTACTGCTGCTGCAGGCGGTGGAGGGTGAGGCTGTGGTGCTGCTGTAGGCCTTGGTTGGTCTTGCAGGCCACTAGGGCCAGCCTCCTCAGAATCATCACCTGTATAGCACAAGGGTGAGCAAATGTTGGTGAAAATAACCCACTTTTGTCTTTCAGCATTCATATACATTGTCCCCCAAACTGCTGACCCAGCAAAGAGATGGTGAGGAGGAGGATAGGAATTGACAGCGATGTGAAAGAGAGCCCCACAGCCAGCTGGGTAGAGGTGGTGGAGGGCCAGCCAAGAGAAGGACACTGCTCACAACTTTGTGGACAAGCTGTTTGTTGTATATTTGTCAAAATGAAGGACATTTCAGCATGTCTTCTGTTACTACGGACTTGCTAGACTCTCTAGAACTGCATTATCACCCTCATTACAGACTCCTTAAGTTGCATGCATGTGGCCCACACTCAGTAGAGCACAGAGGTGATAGAAGGAAATAGGCATGGTTTGGTGATGGGAAAATAGGAGGGAGTAGTAGGGAAGGAAGGGTCCCAAAGTAGTGCCAAAGTAGTACCCTACATACACCCATAAGAGCGAACTGTTATGCGTTATTGGGGGTGAAGCCGAGTGCACAAAACTCCACCCTGGACACCTACATGATAGTTGCTCAATATTGGGGGTGTTGAAACACCCACAGCAGCCACAGAGTGTGCTCCTATGACACACCACTACTCAAAGAGACCTTACAATGTAGTTAAGATGCACACACAGGACAAGTAAGAGGGAAGGTAAATGAGTACGGTAGGGATAGAGAGTAATGATACAGAGCAAGTGAGTAGGGGTAGGTAAGAAAGTCAGCACACCAGCATTAAGATGGTCGTTTATTCTACATATTACCACACCCGCCTGAAACTCCCTCCCGCTTGCCGCTCACCCCACTCCCCACCTCCCACCTCCTGGCCTCAACTTGTATAACACAGTTTAGTGCAGCGGAACACATAAGCGCAGCTTCATAAAGAATGGTCAACCTACCTGAGTCCTCAGCCTGTGCAGAGGTGTCAAGGGCCCCAATTCCATGGATGCCCTCCTGGGGTAGGAGGGAGTGCACCATCAGCTCCAGGGGGGTGAGGTTGGCAGTATCATGTGGTGGGGGATGGCCACCAGCCTTGCGCCTCACATCCCTCCGGAGCTTGCGCCACTTGCGCTTGCAGTCCTCCACGTCCCTTGCACAATGGAAGACTGCATTGACGCTGTCACGGACTGCCTCCCACTCCCTCTGTTTGGTCGTTGCAGCCAGCCTCTGCCCTGTGGGAGCAAAGAGATGTTGGTGGCGTTGCTGGATCTCCTGGACCAGTAGCTCTACCTCGCCATCCGTAAAATTACCCTTCCGGGTTGGTGGTTGACGTGGCGGCATTGTACCAATGGGGTTTTCGAAAATACGGAGTGGACGTTTATATTGGCGCCAAGAACGCCCATTGAGACGGGGGAATAGGCGTTTCTGATATGGGCGTTTGTTGTTCCATTTTACACACAATTCCTAAGCGTGCCCAGCTCAGATAGCGATTAGGAACACATGGTTTCGATTATGAGTAGATAAGTATGGGCGTCTCCACCTGCCTTCCCTTTCTTCATTGCCAATTTACCTGCCATTTCTTGCACTGAAACCTTGCCGGTTGTTCGTAATAATCATTTACAGGGTTTTACCCTCACTTATATGAAGGTATGTGTTTAGCAATGTATGCTTGGGTACACCTGTGTATTTAGGGGGGGGGGAATTATTATTGGCCCTCAGCCACCACGCCTTCCGTTTCCTGTCTTCCACATCCCCTGATGCTCCCTTCCTTTCTCCCATTCTCTCTGCCTGGTTGTAGCAGGCAGTGTGTGGGGGCCAAGAATTTAGTACAGTCGGCCCAAATCATGCACCCCTCGGTAAGGGTCATTTCAATCAGGGAGATGTGCAGCTCATGTTCCAGAAGATAAAAGGCGCACTACACAGTCTTGAAACAGACGTTCATGGTAAGCTCTCATTTGTCTGCCACCTCTTCTTTTTGTGCTCATAGTCAAGGAGTGTGCATTCACTGTATGTATGTAGTCTGGAGTCAGATGTTAGGTAGCTCTGTTTTCACCAGGTTCCTCTGCACTGTACTGTGGGGTTGGCAGGTCCTCAGTGGTGTGGGCCAGCTGTTGGAGGTGCTGTATTGGTTCCCGGTAGGTTCCATCTTCCTTGTTTATGTGGTGTACCCCAGTCCCCATTTATCAAGTGGCCACCCATTCTCAAGGTCCATAGGCGGGGGAGGGGAGAATGATTAATGCAATGGATGTGTATAGCACATTATGGAACACCTTCCTAAATTGCTCCATAGGTAGTAGGGAACATGCATATTACATTGTTTTTAATCGGTAGCCTGGACAAAATGATCGAGGTGGCTACAGGTAGTGCCACTGAGGCCTATGACGTGGTGGTGAGGGAGAGGGGAGTGTGTACAGGTACCAACCCAAAGTAACTGGTGGTGGCTAAAGCCTGGTGGCTGCTGTGGCCTAGTGGTTAGAGCACCAGCCTTATAATCATAAGGTTGCTGGTTCAAATCCCACCTAAGGCAAGTCACTTCAGGGGCAAAGTTTGATACAAACCCAGAATGCTTGAATGTAACACACCTTGATCAACTACTGGAGAAAGTGTGATCACAGCTGCAAATAATGAGCACCATTTTTATATGTGCCCTTCTCTAACACAAGTATTACATTGCAACTGTGATGAAGTAACCATCCATCTATTGGGTTTCCCATTGTTTCCCTTTTGCTCCTCAGCATTATATACCATAGCTGATGTATTCAATGTGAAAATATGAGCCAGCTGTTTGTAGGTCCTTCTTGGGCCCCCCCCCCCCCCCACACCAATGTGGCTTGTGGGTAAGGATATGTGTCCATCAGACAGCAAACACTGTGTATGTGGTACCTGGAGTTATGTGGAAGTGTGTACCTGGCAGATCACACGTGGTACACTATTAATCTCTTATTGATGGCACTCTGTATTGTGGGTCAGTATGGTGGAGGGGAGGGAGGGAGAGAGAGATGCTGGCTGGCCATTTTTATTCATGAACACAAATATCCATCCAGCCTCCCCGGCCCAACCCCCCTGCACATATGGCCATGCAGGTTGGAATGAACAGGTGGCGTTCTGTATGGCCAACATTCTCAGACATACATCATCTTCTCATTCACACAGCACATTTAATGCTATGCATATTGCTGCCTCCTTCCTCTCAACTCAACAGCACCATTTGGTGATATGTAATGCACAAGGGAGACAAACACACACACACACCCTGATAGTTATATTGTAAGAGAAACATTTATTTCCCCCCCCACCCCCACCCCTACAAAATAAGCCCCAACAATGCCCTCCTCCCCCCCACAACTCCCCACACAACCCCAACAATTCCCTCCCCCACCCCCCACAGAACCCCCAACATTTGCCTCCCCCCACAAACACAACCCCAACAATTCCCTCCCCCACCCCCCACAGAACCCCCAACATTTCCCTCCCCCCCCACACACAACCCCAACAATTCCCTCCCCCACCCCCCCACAGAACCCCAACATTTCCCTCCCTCCCCCCACACACACAACCCCAACAATTCCCTCCCCCACCCACTCCCCACACCCCCAACAGGCCCCCCTATTTAAATTAAGGGCGGCCACGCCCTCTGAGCAAGGCCCTCTGTAGCAGGGCAATGAGCAGCCCCAGCAGTACCCTTAGTGGGCCCTGGAGCTGCTCATTGCCCTGCCGTAGGGCTCTCACCTCCTGCAGCAGCTGGTGCTGGCCAACTACAAGCTGTTGCTGGCCATCTACCAGCTGCTGCAGGAGCCGCACCACAGTAGCAGGGCCAAAGGCTGGAGGTGGGCCAGGGGACACTGAAGATGGCCCAGGGGATGGAGGTGGGCCAGGGGACACTGAAGATGGCCCAGGGGATGGAGGTGGGCCAGGCGATGGCGCTGGCTGAGGGGAGGGAGAGGCCTCATACGGAGCTGCAGGTGGGGAGGGGTCCTCATGAATGTCCTCATCCTCATCTATGATGAGGACTCCCTCCTCCGAGTCCTCCTCCTCCTCCTCCTCCTGGTGGCCCGCCTCCTGGCCTGGCTGCTCCTCCTCCTCCTCCTCCTCATCCAGGTGCCCCTCCTCTTGCTGTTCCTCCTCCTGCTCCTCCTGCTCCTCCTCTTCCTCCTGGAGGTGGTGGCCCTCCTCATCCTCCCGCTCAGCTTCCTGCTGGTGGAGCCCTGTGTATGTAAAAGGAGTGTGATTGAGATCAGTGCATACACCATGGCTTGCATAGTGCAGTAGCTGGGTGGCGTGAGGCAGGGGATGGGGCAGGGTGTGGTAAGGCGTAGCCTATGCCCATGGGGAATGAGCTGCATCAGATGACATGAAACAGAATCCTGGACCCTCCTCTGACACACACCACGCAGGACATGTTGCCATACCAAATTCATTGCTGACCAGCATGTTTGCATTGTGAGATGCAACGAGGGGTTGATGGGCAGTTGTTGTAGGAGTTATTGGGGGGGGGGGGCAGTGGGAAGGGTGTTGAGCACAATTCTTTTATGTGATTTAGGCCATAACATGCAGTAAAAGTAGGGCCTCAGGCAGCTGTACCAGGACACAGTAATCAGCCACCACAATAAGGGGAATAGTAAAGTGTGGCATATTATCTCATTCATCTCGGGGGGATGGTCGGACGTTGCAGGCACGCTCATGGGAGAACCCCTGCAACCTGCATCCTTGATCTGGGACAGATATGGTATTACTTACTAGGTGGCTATTAGGCACATGGGAAGTGATATTGTACAATACATTTGCTTTATTCATGAAATGTATGTAGTAATCTGTACAGGTGTCCTGTTTTTGAATACTTACGGCGAGCCCTGAGGTGCCTTCGCACCGCCCGGATGAGGTCGGGCCTCTCCCGCCTCACCCGGCGGAACCGCCTCCTGAGGGACTCCAGGTCCCGGTGGACTCCAAAGCGTCTGTAAGATATAAGTTTGTAGAGCAGGGGTCAGGGGTGTTGGTCCTTTTTGTCCTCTGCACACATTCATTTGCTATTCACATACCAGAGAGAGAGGGTCTACAGTGTTGGGGGGGGGGGGGGGCACCTCCATTGGTAGTGAATCATAGGAGCCACCTTTTTACCATTTTGGGGGATGGAACCCCCAGTGGAGATGACCCCTCCCTCCATACATATTTGATATTGGGGGTGGGGTGGTGAAGCACCCACAGCAGCCACCGAGTTGGTTCCTATGCAGATGATGCCAGAGAGGTGGGCATGAGGCCAGACAGTACCGTTTGTATACATTATAATGTATGCTTGTTAAACTACTTTATATGTGTTATCATGACCATGTTATAAAGTATGGTATAGGTTTCATTGGTCTCATGCTTCCACTATTCGGAGGCGTTGTAACCCACTGGCTGCAAAGAGGGGTTGGAAAATGTGGCCTTCACATAACTAACGAAATTGTCACATAACACTAATAGCATAGTCACATACCTAACCTAACGAAATACATTCTTGTAGGGATGTGGGAATGGTGGTCGTTTCAATAACATACAAATTATTAGTGATTGTGCATGTTCCTATATTACTCATGATCCTTGCATGGACACTCCAGTTACTGCTGGTAACATTGATGACGGAGCTGTTATATGTGTAGGTACAGGAGGGGAGGGGGGTTGGGCCATAACCTTACCTTTCTAGCCTTTCCCGGATGCGGGACCAGGCTCGCATGGCCTGCAGCCTGGGGGGCAGGTGGTGGTGCTGGATAAATAGGCGATGCCGGTGCCTTAGGCACAGCCGGACGAGCAGCAAGCTCTCCTCCTCGCCAAAATTGGGCTCTCGCCGGTGTGCCATTTTTCCACGTGTTGGAAAAAAAGTGCCTTATATAGACGACCTTGCGTGAGGGACGTCGTTTCATGCACAGCTCCATATATGGATGACCATTCCATATATGGCCCCTATCAGCACGTGGACGCCCTCGTAAGCATAGACGTCTTTGACGTGCACATGCCTGCATGTGTGTGGAACGTGCCTTATATAGATGAGTATGACGCACCCCACCCGACCCTTTTCACATATACACAATATGCATATAGCTGCATGTTCAGTAGGTGTACAGTGCATGCAGATCCGGACATTCAGATGGGCACATATGATGAAAGTATGGGTGGAGCAGCATGATATGTCTGTAGTTGACACATATACGCGTTCCTCATATTTTTCCGTACCTGGATGGCCTGAACAACATGTACTGTACTTGCGATACACCTATGTACATTATTTTACACACCACGTGATTTGGTCGTTTGCACCTGCAATAATCGACCATCTTAGGGCGCCCAATTTAGTCACGCTTATGCGCTCATCATTTGATTGTTTTCTTACAGGGATAATCGATTATCGAAAAACGCCCACACTATTTTTCCATTATACATGTCTATTTTTGGACGTTTTCGTAAGAACGTCCTAATTTGTACTTGGACGATCTTTCCATTATGCCCCCTCCACGTGTGTAAATTCTAATTAAAGCCAATAAGTGCTCTCAGGGCCCCTTTTACAAAGCGGCAGTAAGCCCAATGTGGTCTTACTGCTCACTAAGGCGGAAGTACCGCTGGGCTACAGCAGCCTGGCAGTAGTTACCACTCCCACCGCATCGTCATATCCGGAAGTAGAAAAATAGTTTAATTTTTGTAGCACCGGTGTGTACCCAGTGGTAATCAGGTAGTGCTGTCTGCTGCCCAGTTACTGCCAAGTTAGCATGGCAGCCTTTACCGCCACCTCAATGGGTGGCAGTAAGGGTTCACCCTGAAATGGCCACGTGGCAAGTGCTTCATTTGCCGCATGGCCATTTCCTGAAAAAAAGAAAGACCTACCTGTTACCCGCTGTGGTAAAAGGGAGCCTTGGTGCCAGGGGCATAGCTACGTGGGGCCACAGGGGCCTGGGCCCCCGTGGATTTGGCTCTGGACCCCCCTGCCAACAACCATCTCGACACCCCCCTCCCGCTGCCAACCCGCCATCGCCGTCTGCTACCTTTGCTGGCGGGGGACCCCAACCCCCGCCAGCCGAGGTCCTCTTCTTCCTTCATTCTGTGCAGGACGTCAGACTCAGAAACAGAACGAAGGAAGAAGAGGACCTCAGCTGACGGGAGTTGGGGTCCCCCGCCAGCAAAGGTAGGCGACGGTGATGGCGGGGGAGGGTTTGCGGTGGGAGGGGGGTTGAGAAGGTCATCGGTAGGGGGTGGTCAAAGTTGGTGGTGGCGGCGGGGGGGGGGGTCGGCAATGGCGGGGGTGTGTGTTGGCAATGGCGGGGAGGTCGGCAGCGCCAGGGGGGCTAAAATGTGCCCCCTTACCTCGGGCTCTGGACCCCCCCTCCCGTCGAAGTCTAGCTACGCCCCTGCTTGGTGCACATCAAAAATACGTGTTGATGCCAGCGCAGGCCCTCTTTTGCCGCAGCCTGGTAAAAGGGGCCCTTAATTGGTTTTTAAGTATCGGTTATTGGCACTGACCTTGGATAGCCTGCCACAGGGACCAATCGACCTCACACACAACTCTTTCCTCCTCCCTTGCCTCCTCTCTTCAAGCCTTTCCATCATACTCTTTCTATCAATCCTTTCCATCATCCCTCTTTCACTTAAAGCTGTAGGTCGACATTTTGAGCATTCACAGTGACTGTGAAATTCTGACACATTCTTGATTGTATCATTTGAGTGAGGTTACTATGTTTTAGCTCAAACATTTTAAGGGTCCTTTTACTAAGCTGTGGTAAAAAGGGCACTGCGATAGCAGTGGGGGGCCCTTTTTACTGAAATGGGTAGAAAAGGATGAAAATAACCATGGCCATGCAGTGAGATAGCTCTTCTGCATCGCCATGTGGAGGTGGGGTAGCCCTTACCGCCACCCACTGAAGTGTTGGTAAGGTCTCCCGCACTAACCCGGTGGTTACTGGGTAGTGTGCGGTGCTGCACGATTACCACTGGGTTAGCATCATGCTACAAAATATGGGCCAATTTTCCCTAGCCTGTGTTGGGCTATTGATAACTCCAGATTAGCGTGCAGTAAGCCCATGTTGGGCTTACCACTGCTTTGTAAAAGGGCCCCTTAATGTGCAAAAATCGCTAGGTAGTAACGCTAGTGTCAGTAACATCAACATAGCTTATGATAATTAAATGTTGTTTAATAGTAATATGTAAGTATAATGACTAAGTAAGTTCATACAATTTTTCATTGACATTCAAAGTGGTTGCTGAGAAAACAGCAAAAACATTCTAAGGTTTTTTTCTTTTCTTTCCTCACCCTGTAGATGTAGGCCATACTAGTATTCTATAATGAAATCTAGGTGCCCAGATGCTGTTACCGAATAGACTCTCTCCGAGCTACAATGGAGTATCTATATCAAGATCTACATCTAAAGGGGTGCTCCTTTATAGAACTGTTATTGTAACAAATAGCACAGCACAGTTTGGGTAAATTCTCAAAAGCTGCTGAAATTTAGACACTGAGACTGTAGCATGCTGAATACAGAAATATAAAAATGGCTTGCCAAGGTTTGTGACTGTAATTTGTCCAGACAGCAAATCTGGCCCCTGTCCTCCTCCTGCAGACCATTCAAAGCTTGAAACAAAACAACTGATAAATGGTCAACCAGTGCCTAACAAAAAATGGCTGGGTTGATACAGGAAAGTTAATTACTACCATTCTCCAAGAACAAGATCTGTATATTGACAACAATCAAAGAGGCTGGCTATAACAAAAGAAAGACCATCTATCTGAAACTCCCAGACAATGACCCTCTTAATTTTGTCAAGTACATTCTGGGATGTGTATCTCAGCTTCTGGTCAGTCAGGAAGCATGTGACCAGCTAAACCAACTTTTCCATGCCTCCATCTCCAAAACCAGAAAGAACTAGTTTCAACTATCCCTGAGTTGTGATTGGGTTACTACACACACACATGACTTCAGCTCCTATGACCCAACAAAAATTGTAAAAACTGGACTCTCACTGAACTCTCTCTCTCTCTTTGAGGGATCCTTATTGTAAGCTGTGGGGAAAAGGGCCCTGCGGTAGCAGTGGGGGCCGTTTATCCCATGCGCCAGAGCCCTTTTTACTGCAGCGGGTAAAAAGCCCCCCCCCCAAAAAAAAAAAATATGGCCATGCGGTAAGATAACCTTTACTGTGTGGCCATGCGGTGGGGAGCACTTACCGCCACCCACTGAGGTAGTGGTAAGGGCTCCTGCAGTAATCTGGTGGTAACCGGGCAGGGTGCGGCGATACCTGATTACTGCTGGGTTAGCACTGTGCTAGAGAAATTTTTTTTTCCTGAGCTCCGGAAATGGCGGACACTCCACCTAGAACTTCTGCCGGTGATTTAGCATGTGGTAAGTCCACATTGGGCTTACCACTGCTTTATAAAAGGCCCCCTGAACCTTGCTCTCTGCACCACTCTCTGGACCTTCACTGGACCCTCCTCATCTACACCCAAGTTAAGACTTTCTCCATGTTTCACTCCCATCCAATCTTCAAGTAGATGACTTTTCTTCCAGCAAAGATCACCATAAAGCTACAGATATAAGACCTCCTTCACTACTCCAACCAGCATCAGAAAGATGAGCTCATACCTCTCCAGCATAATTAATAATTCAGGCTTTCTACTAATATTTATCTTGTGGCACATTTTCCTTGTATAAGATCCCTAAACTGAAGCTAAAATTATTATATTACCTGTACAGTATTGTAAATAAACTTGCTCTGTACCTGAGAATAAGAATCTAGTCTTTCCTTAATGTTCTGAGTATATTTTCCTAAACATTATACAGTGCAAGTTAGTGCGATTTCCCCAACATATATATTAAATTCCTCTCTCATAATTAAAATTTAATTTAAAAACAAAATATTTTATTATAGGATGATGTGGGCTAAAGGCCAGCTTCTATATATGGTACCTAGAAAATCTGCATGAAAAATATTTCTGCCTAAGTGTATTCTATAAGCGGCGTCTAGAATTAGGCGCAGTATATAGAATATGCTTAGGTACATGCTTAACTGCCTTACATGCACCTAACCTGTCTATCCCAGGTCCAAGCCCCCTTAAAGATCTGTGTTCTGGAATTTGAGCTCACAACTTATAGAATAGTGAATAAGGGCAGTTACGCACATAACTGCTAATTGGCACCAATTAACACTAATTAAGGCCAATTATAGCCAATAATTCGCTGTTAACTTCAATCAACAACCAATTATTTAATTAAGTATGCATGCAACTGACCTTATTCTATAATTTCAAGGTTGCACATTCAGAAATTAGAGCTCATAAATTTATAGAATTAGGGGATTAATGTTTCCTGAATAGGTATATCTAACTGCATTGCAATATCAGTGATGCAGTTAATGTGCATCACATTTTTCTGTCCATTAATGGAATAGGAAATTATCCCAAATGTTGAACAAGATTTTTGAATTTTCCTTGCATTAATTTTAGTAATTAACATGTGGCAGCTGCAATATTTATTTATTTATTGCGAACATTTATATCCCACATAATCCCACTAGGGCAGGCTCTATGTGGCTTACAACATTTGGTGAAAAGAACAACATAATATCTTACCAAAATTTGGTAAAGAGGGTCTCAATGCAGTTAATTCGCTCAGAAGGGCATTTTCAATATGACGTCTAAGTCTAACATTTAGACATTTTGCAAAAAAACATCCAAAATCTGAATAAGAAAGAAGTTCATTTTCCAAAAAGAAAAACGTCTATCTTTTGTTTTCGAAAATACTGTTTCTAACAAGGTTTTGTGCTTTTGACGTTTTGTTTTTTTGGTCCATTAAAAAAAAAAAAGTCCAAGTGATAAACAGAGAAAATCAAGCCATTGGGATGTAGGAGGGGTCAGCATTTTTAGTAGACTGGTCTCCTAGGAATCCCAGAAGATAAATGGGGCACCCTAGTGGACTTCAAAAACATGCTCCCAGGTACACATCTCACCATTGTTCCCTTCTCTTGTCTGCTGAGCCCCCCACAACCCACCCAAAACCCATTGCCCACAGCTGTACACAATAGCCCTTATGGGTGAACGGGGCACCTGTATGTGGGTACAGTGGGTTTCTGGTGAATTTTGGAGGGCTCACAGTTTCCACCACAAATGTGACAGATAGAGGGAGATAGGGACCACAGTCCCCCAAGCTATGGTGCACTGTACTGCACTGACCACTACACTACTCCAGGGACCTGAATGCTGCTCTAATAGACCTGGCTCTAACATCTGAGGCTGTCATACAGGTTGCTAAATCATATTTGTATTCACATTTGTAGAGGGAGGGTGGGTGGGGGTCAGTGACCACTGTGGGGGGTATTGGGGGCTCACCCCTGATTTCCACTAGTGGTCATCTGGTCATTTAGGGCACCCTTTTGTGCCTTATTCGTTATAAAAACAGGTCTAGCTCAAAGACGTCTTAGTTTTAGTCCTGGACGGTTTTGTTTTATTCCATTAAGGCTGAAAAACATCCAAGTGTGAGGAACGCCCAGATCCCGCCTTTAACACACCCCTGACATGTCCCCTTGTGATTTGAACGCACTTCTGAGGACTTCATAGAAAAACATCTAAAAACTGGTTTTGAAAATACCAATTTGAACGTTTTTGTGAGGAAAATGTCCAAATGCAGATTTATGCCACTTTTTAGAAGTTTTGCTCTTTTGAAAATGAGCTCCTATGTCTCCTTCCCTAGGGTTAGATCATTTCCTTCAGGTTTCCCTTCTCCTGAAGGAACAAATGCCCTCATAAATTCAAGCAAATACACTAGTCACACACAGCACACTGGTATGTGATGCTATGACACTTTTAATGGGCTCACACAAAATAATCAACCTGCTAAATTCTAGTACTGAGAAAATCCTTGCTCGGTCCTCCTAGTTAGCTCAGTGACATTTCCACCCTTATATTTTAATGCTGAAAACAGCTGTGGGTTTCTGTATTGCTTGAATCTTGTCGTTGCTCAGTATTGCTGGGAAAGAAATGTAGAACATTTCAAGCTTCAGGATTCAAATAAAACTCTCTCTCTTTTGTAATTATTGAACAAGGTACCACATATGGCTTAAGGGTCTCCTGTATTCACCATAAGCCTTGTAGTATTGATACGTTAAGGACAGAAGCTCCTTAAGTCAATAGATGAACATTATTAATCATTATTATGTAACTTTTACAAGGAATTTTTATTTGGTTATCTAATTAAGAGATGCTGCTCAGTCTCATTCTATTTTGAGTGTCCTTGAAATGATTATTATTGCTCTTGTTAACATAAAAGAAATAATTTAGAAGACTTTGGAATTGGTTTATCATTGATATTAGAAACAAGATTTCACTGCCATATTTTCCATTGCAAACAAATTAAATATGTCCCCATACACTATTAAATTAGAAAAGAAGAAATCTGAATAGCTCTGATATCCATTATATCTAACTTTAGCCTACATTGGGAAAACAGAATTATACAGTTTGTCTGCTATATGCAACTGAAAGAGACCAACATGCAAAGTTCTATTGTTGAGCTTATGAAGCAGACAGACCTGAAGTGCGCTACTAATGGCATTACTAGTATGAAAAAGCTCTCCCTCTGCTATTTGGATTGACATTTTTTTTAAACAATTGGATGGCAATTTTAATTTGGCTTTGAAGTTACACTACTACTATTTCCCATGAAATACAGGTTCAGAGAAAGGAAAAAAGAGCAGCCTTTGTCATTGTTAAAGCGTCATACAGGCACATTTATTTAAAAAAAAAAAAGTTGTATACTGCCTGTCTGTACGGAAGTCAATTAGTGTTCTGTAAAAGCAAATAAAATGATGAAATATAATCAATAAGTAGCAAAAAAACCCCAAAGGGCCCTTTTACAAATGCGCGCTGAAAATGGCCTGCGGTAGTGTAGACACTTGTTTTGGGCGTACGCAGAATTATTTTTCAGCATACCTGTAAAAAATGACTTTTAAACTTTTTACTGAAAATGGACGTGCAGCAAAATTAAAATTGCTGCGCGTCCATTTTGGGTCTGCGACCTTACCGTTAGCCATTGACCTAGCGGTAAAGTCTCACACGGTAACCGGGCGGTAATGACCTACATGCACCAAATGCCACTTGGGGCGGGTCCGATACGTGCGTCTGAAAATAAAAATTATTTTTTGGTTGTGCATATCGGCTGCGCGCCAGAAATGAAATTAGTGCAAGATCCATGCAGTAGCCGGGTGTAACTCCATTTTGACACGCGTTGGGCGTGCGTAGAGCCTTACGTGGCTTAGTAAAAGGGCCCAAAAACCCTATAAGTAACAATAAAACATTACAACATAATGGAAAAACAACCCCCCCATATTATGCGTGAGCATTTTGCTGCCCGCTGCCAGCATTATTGCCGCATATATAATGCCAGGACCTGTTTGGGCTTTGGCATTGATTATCCTTTTCTTGAGCCAGCTAACACCAGCCAGCTAAGTCAATATTCAGCCCTTGACCACATAAGCCAAGCCGTTAAAGATAGGACTGTAATTTATGTGACCCAATTTAAGAGATATACTTATGTTGAGAGGGGCTGAATCAGCACTTAACCTGACTCCATCCCTGGAACGCCCAGGAGTTAGCCACTTTTGAATGAGGCACTAACCTGTCATTTTCAGCAGAGTTATTTTAAGTGCCACTGAAAATGACCAGATAGACATGAACAAACAATTTAACTGGTTGGTGGCCATTTCTGGCTGGTTAAATCATTTTGAATATTGGCTGGAGACCATTAAATTTTTTCCTAAAGATTTGTCTCCTGTTTTAACTCCATAGGCAGTCTATTCCATAATGGTGAAACTATAATGGAGAAAGCTCTTAATCTCCCATGTTTCTTTCTAGTTTTTTATTTTTATTTTTTAATCTAAACAGGAGTCCAATCTGGCACCTTTGACTAGATATCAAGGATCTTGCTGTGGCATACCATTCCAGTTTCTGAATTAAATGATTTATTGAATCATAATGTCTTAAATACTAAAATCAAGAAACATCCAAATCGCTATTTTCGAAACACATTTTTTAGATGTTTTTCCATGCTGTTCATCTGCAATGCATCCAGATCACAAGAGGGCATGTTGGGGGTGTGTTAAAGGTGGGGTTTAAGCGTTACTAACAAGTAGATGTTTTTCTGCCATAATGGAACAAAACAAAAACATCCAGGACTAAAATTAAGATGTTTTCAGCTAGACCTGCTTTCAGAACGACCAAGTCAAAAAAGGTGCCCAAAATGACTGTTGGAGGGATTAATGGGAAATGGGACTTGATATACCACCTTTCTGAGGTTTGTGCAACTACATTCAAAGTGGTTTACATATATTAAGGTATTTATTTTGTACCAGGGGCAATGGAGGATTAAGTGACTTGCCCAGGGTCACAAGGAGCTGCAGTGGAAATTGAACTTAGTCCCCCAAGATCAAAGTCCACTGCACTAACCACTAGGCATAGCACCCCCTTACTCCCTCAGTGACCTCCTCCCACTCCCCAAAGATGTGAATGAAACAGTACATACCTCTATGACAGCTTCAGTCCTATTAGAGTAGCAAGCAAGTCCCTGGAGTAGCCTAGTGATCAGTGCAATGCACTGTGGAGAAGGAGACTCAGGCCTATAATCGACTCTATCTGTTACACTTGTGATGGAAAGTGTCAGCCCCCCCTAAAATCCACCAAATACCTACCATACCCACATATAGGTGACACCTACAGTCATAAGGGATATTGTAGTGGTGTATAGTAGGATACAGTAAGTTTTTGATAGGTTTTAGAGGGCTCATCATACAATATAAGGGGGTCAGGGTGAAATGTATACCTGGGACCTTTTATGTGAAGTCCACTGTAGTGCCCCCTAGGTTGCCCCACCGCTCTGTTGGGATGTCCGTGTGGCAAGTCTGCTAAGGATGCTGGCTCCTTCTGCATCCCAATGGCTTGATTTTGTGTGTTTTTCACTTGAACTTTTTGTTTCTTTTCAAAAATGGCCCAAAAAGATAATAACATTCTGTCCGATATTCAAAAGAAAATGGCCGCTAAAACAGCACTTAAGCGCTTATCTGGCAATATTCAGTGCCAGATATCTAGCTATCTGGCACTGAATATCACCATTTAGGCACCTATATGGCGCCTAAATTTCCACGCAGAAATATGCGTGCAACATAATTGGCATAAAAAGCCAATCAGTTTTTTTAACAGCACTTAACAAGCAATAATGAGCATGGATTGGCAATTATCAGAATTGATGCACAGAAATTGCTAAGCATATTCTATAAAGATCTGTGCCTTAATTGAAAAGCGCATAGTTCAAAATAAATGTGCATAGTTTAAATGGGGCATGCTTATGGGCATTTCATGGGTGTGCCAAAATTTCTGCGCATAATTACAGAATACAGGTCAGTGCACCAAAATATACATGCATGGATTTACACCAGGTTTTTATTGGCGTCAATGGGCATGCTTGATTTAGGCGCTAAGGTATTGACTAAGCATATTCTATAAACTGCACCTAAATCTTATAGAATACGCTTAAATCCATGAAGATTTTTTAGGCACCATATATTGAATCTGGACATTAGCAGCTTAAAGATAGCTGGTTATATTTTGTGATATAACCGGCTATCCGCTGATTTTTAAAGTGAGAGAGGCCAAGTTTGGCAGCCATATTTGGCTGCCACAATAAGTGGAATATCTTTGGCCGGTCTCAATTTAAGTGGCCAGCACTGAACATCAGTGTGGCAGATTAAAATCGGACCAGCCAAAGTTAAACCAGATATTTAATACCAGTCACTGGAAATGGACCAGCATTGAATATCCAGGTTCAGCATCGACCGTGGAAGAGAGTTCGGCTAGTTTTCATGGTCTGAATATTGGGTCCATTGGGCTTTATTCTATAAAGTTTATGCTCCTAAATTTATGACCCTAAATTAGGAGCATACTCACATGCTCCAAAATAGATTATGCTCGTAATTTAGAGCATACATTTTAGGAGCATAAATTTAGGATCAGGGCCTTTATAGAATAAGACCCTAAGCTCGTAATAAAAGAGCACAAATTTAGGAGCATAAATTATGCTCATAAA
The DNA here is from genome assembly GCF_901765095.1 of Microcaecilia unicolor. Classification (NCBI taxonomy): domain Eukaryota; kingdom Metazoa; phylum Chordata; class Amphibia; order Gymnophiona; family Siphonopidae; genus Microcaecilia; species Microcaecilia unicolor. The sequence goes on from NC_044034.1 coordinate 327,758,928, forward strand.
TTTAGGAGCATAAATTTTAGTAGTGTAATTTTAGGAGCATAACCTTTATAGAATAAGATGCTCCTAAATTTATGCTTTTAAATTTACACTTCTAAATTAGGAGCATGCTCTATACTCCAAAGTAGATTATGCTTCTAATTTAGGATCATAAAATTATGTGCATATATTAGGAGCATAAATTTTAGGAGCGTAAATTTATGGCATTAATTTTAAGAGCATAAATTTAGGAGCATAATCTTCATAGTGTAAGTCACAGAATGTCTAGAAAATGGCCAGAAAATGGCTATTTTTGAAACACAAAGATGGACAGTTTTCACTTTAGAAAATGGCCATGTTCACCACTTGATTTTTGAACATTTTCAGCAAAATATCCAAAGTCAGATGTAGAAGTCATATCGAAAATGCCCCTCCATGTAACATAGTAGATGATGGCACATAATGACCTGAATGGTCCATCCAGTCTGCCCAACAATCACACTCATTATCAATCCATGATTAAACTAACACAACAATGTTATTAACTAACATGTTACTCGCTAAATTCAAACTTAAGATGTCCTCCCCTCCCCAATTGAGATACACAACATCTGCACTCATGTGCTGGAATGTTTCAATATTTAGATACACAACATCCACTAGAATAAAAATCATCCATGCCATGTTCCATTGCCGAACCCAACACAGTCCATGTTTCACTTTATTAGCATCATCAGGGGTCGGACTCAATCTGTATCTTGAATAAATTTGTGGATGCAAGATGGTTGGAGGCTTCCATATACGACCTCTAATGCACAACAAGCACCAGAAGACGCTGGCGAGTGCATGGGCAGAGTTGGGTTTGGGTATGGAATGTGGCATGGATGATTTTTATTCTGGTAGTTGTTGTGTATCTAAATATGAAAATATTCCAGCACATTATCCTGTATTTGGAGGCGACATCTGTGATTGCCCAGTCTCTAGCAATTGATGATTTGTTCATATTCACTCTTATTGGACGGGCGAAGGTGGAGTTTGTTTATACTAACTTTTAGAAGAACTATTAGGATGACATTTTGAGACATTTTGATAGCCCTATGCACAAAAGGAGCAATTCTGGTTGAGGCTGGGGGGATGTTGCATGTATGGTATTAACACCAAGTGAAATAATGGCAGATCAGATTCACTATGCTCATGTGTTGCACACCAAAACCACTCAAGTGAATCAACAAACTGGTACACTGGTTGAATTGGGTTAATCTATTCAATGTATATACCAGTGTGCCAGTTTTTTGATTCACTTGAGTGGTTTTGGTGTGCAACGCATGTATGGTATTATACAAGTGTATGGTGTTATAGGAAAAGGTTAGGTGCTTTTGCTCTATTAGCTGTGTAGGAGCTGAAATGTTTGGATATTAATATGGTTTCAACTTGTTTAACCCATAAACCCTAGGTGTTTTTAACGAGTATTTGGATATTTAATAATGTTTTTTCTATATGATGATAGCAGTTTGGAGATATTTTCATTTATAAGTATTATTTATTTATTTATTTATTTGTAGCATTTGTATCCCACATTTTCCCACCTATTTGCAGGCTCAATGTGGCTTACATTTTCCATAATGGTGATCACCAATTCCGGAAGAGAAATACATATTTAAGGTGAAAGAGACAGAGAGGATTAGGTATACAGTTATAGAAAGTGCATTTTCATAATCAGAAAATAAAAGGTGTTGGATTAACTTCAATTGTGATAGATTAATTTGGACAATCAGGAATGTTAAACTTCAATCTTGTTGATTAATATAGTCAATTGGGAAGTACAGAATTATGTTTAGTGAAGGTTCGGTGTAAAATTTTGACTAACTGGTATTTAAGATGGATTATTGCAGTATGCTTTGTTGAATAGGTTAGTTTTAAAAAAATTACGGAAATTATTTATGTCATGTGTTGTTTTTATTGATTTAGGTAGTTCGTTCCATATTTGCGTACTTATATAGGAGAAACTGGATGCATGTGTTAATTTATATTTCACTCCTTTGCAGTTGGAGTAGTGAAGTTTCAGGAACGTGCGGGATGATTTAGTAGAGTTCCTGCTCGGTAGGTCTACAAGGTCTGACATATAACCTGGAACTTCACCGTTTATTGTAATTATTGTACCCGGTGTTTATGTTCATTGTGTAAACCAAAACTAAAATCAAGAGATGTTTCAACAGATAAAAATAAGGACTCGACATGATGCCGTGTTTCAGCAGAAATGCCTGCACCAGGAGTCAACAATATCTGAAGGAATTTAGCAAGCCAGCTCAGGCAGATGTTAATGTCATTAAAGAATCGTATTCAAAAAGTAATTGACATGGCAGCTCAAACAGGTCTAATAGCTCAAACAGTTGATAATCAATATAATCCTAAAGGCGTGGTCAGCAGCAGTTCTGCTTCTACGGAGCAATACTCATTTGGATATTCTGGTAGGGGTTATCTTCTTCTTTGTACATGTGCAAATGCCAATTAAATCTAATTAGTGCCAATAATTGCTCATTAAAAAGCCAATTATTGGCACTAGTTAGCTCATTATCCAATTAAATTGCAAAGTGCAAATTCCATGCAGGCCCAAATTTACATGTGCAATTTTTGGTGACTTTTATAGAATTAGGGAGTTTGTGCATTTCAATTTCAATATGCCTCCTCTTATAGATTCTGATGAGTTTATTGTGTATTTCTTCTCCCTTTCCTCACTTATGTCACTTGAAGGCTCCATAGATTTCTTCAGCTTTCCCCATCTGATTTCAGATTGGATAGAATCTTTTTGTCCTCAAAATAAAATGGTCCCCTTGCCACTCTTTGCTGACATGTTATTGATCTAAATAGCATTTTCTGAAAGATGCTAATGACATACACCATGCTGTATAGCATTCTTCAGTCTTCTCAGTTCACTGAACACTTTTAAATAAGACCAAACAGGATTGTGTTAGGGAAGCTGACAATATTTCTAAACATGTCATATTTATGTAAGTATGCATATGGGGGCTTTGTACTTTCCCTACCCATAATATTTTTCATTCTAAGAAGGCTTTGAATAATCACTCTGACAACCACCTGCTGACTGCATGGAAAATGAATTTATTTTTCCCTTTAATTAGGTGCAAAGTTGGAAGTTTTAAGTTTAGATAAAAATAACAAAAGGCACTTCATAAAAAATAATGTAAAGGGGCAAGTAATAATCTAATAATGCTGAGAAATAATTAGCAGTTTTTTTCTCATTTTAGCAACTGCATTGATACACAAGGCTTGTACTGACCTGAACTGAATTGTGAATTGTGTTAACTGTTCCCAGCTGCAACTGAGGTGATGGAGAGTGTCGCAGTCAGCGATGATCAGACCTAAATTTAGTGGCACTACTAATATAGACTTTATAGTACCATTCAAGACAAGCTAAATAATAAAAAAAGAAGAAAAAAAATCAATTCTGGGGAACAGTTTCTGTATTGTAAATCCAGATGGCAAGCATGGCAGCTATGTCAAAAAATAAAAGAGAGGATGAAAGAGTTTATATAAATATTCACTCTAAATACTCTCTCAATAAACAAGCTTAAAGTATTATCAATAAACCACTCATGGAGTACAATAAATTTGAAAGTGAAAAAGGCTCAGTGCCCTCACCTCCATCCCTTTAGACTTGTAAGGCAAGAGGATTTAAACAATGGTCTATTTTCGTCACAGGTATAAAAACCCTTTCAAAGAACAATTGTTAAAACTCCATTCATGTTCAATTTCACTAGATCCACAAAACTTTTATGTGACTCAAAAAAAAAAAAAAAAAAGAGAAAGAAAGACAAAAAACATGGTCAAGAAACAAGTGCTTTTCAACTTTAAATATCAATAGAAATCAAACAAAATAAAACATGGAAAAGAAAATAAGATGATACCTTTTTTATTGGACATAACTTAATACATTTCTTGATTAGCTTTCGAAGGTTGCCCTTCTTCGTCAGATTGGAAATAAGCAAATGTGCTAGCTGACAGTGTATATAAGTGAAAACATTCAAGCATTACTATGACAGTCTGACAGGGTGGGAGGATGGGGGTGGGTAGGAGGTATGCATGGGGACATCAAAGCATATCATTGATATTCTAACAGGATGGGTGTGGATAGGTGAGGGGTGGGGTGATCAACAGAGACATACAGCTTTATGGTTTATAATGGGCTAGGAACCCCAGATCCTTGTTAAGTCCTTTCTGTTGGGTGTTAAAATATTCAATCATTCTGACTTCAAAGGTCTTACGTTCTTGTATGGTTTTAAAGTTACCTTTCAGGATTCTCCCTGTGAAATCACTGGTACAGTGTCCTGGTCGATAACCTTAAGAGTGGACTAACACGGCTACCACACTCCTCAACTTTAAATATCAATCAAACCGACTGTAGCCAGAGTTTCCTGCAAAGCTTCTCAAGGAGTAACCAAAAAATTCTAAAAAAAAAAAAAAAATGTAATATAAAAACACCAACTGGGCAAAGTAACAACACATCTATGCAATAAAAAATCCATGAACTGAAACAAAATAATACATTGATTAAAACACAAGTACTTGCTAGCATTTTCAAGCACAAATTTCTCTGTGTCGCTTGGATCCCTTAAACAGGACTGCAGGATCACTTCTTTAAAGCTTATCTCTAAAACTAGATGTCACTTCCTGTTTTGCGCCACAAGAAAAAAAAGAACTTTCAAAAAGATGTTTATTTGATTCCTAGGATCATTTTTACTTCAGGAGATCCTTTGGATAAGGCTACAAAACAAATTACTTCAACTTTGATAAAGCAAAACGTCATTTCCGGGATAGTGCTGTCACGCCCCTCACCTTGCTGGTAATGGCGCTCCCTCCGTGGGTGTAGGGCCGGGGTTCTCTTCAGCAGCGCGCGCTGGCATCCGTCCGTCGGAGTATGCGCACTGGCTTCCCAGTTGGCTCGCCAGCGCGTGTGCCTGCCAGCACTCTCAACCCACAATGCTCGGCTCCTCTCCTCTGTGGACACAGGCTGGGTGACTCCCGGCATCTCTGCCCCATCTCCTTGCTCCATCTCTCAGTCCTTAACCTATGGGCTCTCCCTTGCCTCCTCTGCTCTTTCCCTATTGGATGCCTGGCTGCTTCCCTTGCTCCCTTTCTTCCAATGCCTACTCTCCTTCTCAGCTGTTTCCAGTGAATGCCTGATGCCAGCACTATTTCTGTGGAACCCTTCCCTGCCTCAGTGCTTCGGCTTCTACTTCGGTAGGTGTTTACTTTGCTCTGTTGTTTGCTTCTTCACTACTTTGTCCCTCGTTGCTGACTTTGCCTGTTCCTGAATTACTCTCTTGCCTGCTGCCTGCCTATTGACATAGCCTGTACCTGAATTACTCCCTTGTCTGTTGCCTGCCTATTGACTTTGCCTGTACCTGGATTACTCCCTTGCCTGCTGCCTGCCTATTGACTTTGCCTGTACCTGAATTACTCCCTTGCCTGCTGCCTGCCTACTGACTTTGCCTGTGCCTGGATCACTCTCTTGCCTGCTGCCTGTCTGGCTGATATGTTCGCCACCCTGCTTCCAGCTCTGTCTCATAAGTCCTGCAGGCCACCCGCACCTAGGGGTTCAACCTCTGGGGAACGGCGGTCATCACAGGTGAAACTCGGGGTTGTCCAGCCGCCAAGCAGAACCTTGTCCAAGTACCGGGCTCAGCAGCGCTCTACTTGGTACAAGAACTCACAAGTCTGACAAGTGCTAAGAAATATCTCTCAAAAAAAAGTTTTCCACTCAATTTTGAAATTCAACCCACTTGGCTCTTCCATTTTCAAGGGAAAAAAATCCAATACTGCTCCTTCTGTAATAGCAATTTAACCCAATCTCTTTGGTCAGCTGTCACATCATCTATCACACACATGGTACGGCTGCTATGATAGTTGCTTATATCCTGAGTCAGTCAATCAGAAACCATGGATTTTCACATAGACTACAACATTAATTTCTGTAAATTCATAGTGGGGAAGTAAGATATTATAAGATATTAAGTTGCAGCCAATCCCTGACTTCCGATTAGCTCAGAAACTCCTCTTACATTACAACAAAAGATAATTTCAGTAAGATTATGCATATTTGTTAAAGTAATATATGCAGGTAATCAGGGCAGGATTTACATATAGAGGGCCTACAGTTTAGGGCCTAACATTAAAGGGATCTTACACTTCACTAGAATAGAAAACTATTAAGCCTAAAATGCAATTCCTACTTAGTTGAAGTGGACCCCATAAATTACAGCATAGGGGCCACAATGGGCACAGTGTTTTGCTGACTTCCACCGGTTTTATTCACGGATATTCAATGTCGGGCCATGTGCAGGCACTGGCATTGAATAGCCAGGCCTATGCGGCCGGAATAAACCTAGCCAGTTAAATGTGATATTCAGCACTGGCTAAGATAAATCACATAAAGATAGGATGGTGTTTTATGTGGTTACCCTACCTGGCTAAGGGCCCTTTTATAAAGCCATGGGAGGTCTAACATGCTGGTATTGTGCACCTAGGGTAACCATATGACTGCAGAAAAAGGAGAACACATTGATCCAGTCTGGGTTTTGCTTCCATTGAAAGCAATGAGAGTGGAGGAGTGGCCTAGTGGTTAGAGCACTGGGCGGTTCAAATCCCACTGGTGCTCCTTGTGATCTTGGGCAAGTCACTTAACCCTCCATTGCCTCAGGTGCAAACTTAGATTGTGAGCCCTCCTGGGACAGAGAAATATCCAGAGTACCTGAATGTAACTCACCTTGAGCTACTACTGAGAAAGGTGTGAGCAAAATCTAAATAAATAAAAATGGAAGTAAAACCTAGATTGGCTCAATCTGTCCTCCTTTCTATGCAGCCATATGGTAACCTTAGGTGCATCAAATCAGCATTAGTGCTGGGGTAGCATCTGCGCCTGTGGTAATTCTGAGTTTAGCATGCACTGAAACCCATGGTAGAAAATATTTTTCTATTTTCTACCACAAGGGGTGTTGCCGGCGGTAATCGGCAGTGCGACCACGTTGGTGCGTGCTGCACGGTTACTGCGGGGGTAGTGCATGAGCCCTTACCGCTAGGCCAATGGCTGGCGGTAAGGGCTCAGGCCGTAAATAGGCACACGCTAGTTTGAATTTTTGCACACACCCATTTCATGGCCCAGCACACGCCAAAAATGTGCCCACACTACTGCAGGCCACTTTTTACCACAGCTTTGTTAAATGGACCCCTAAGTGCTGAATTTCAGCATTTAACTGGCTAAGTGCCGACTCTCTCCCTGGAACTGGCTAAGTGCCAACTCTCTCCCTGGAACACCCACAAAGTAGCCAGTTTCAGCTTGGGCACTAACCAAACAATTTTAGTGGCACTATCTGGTTAAATGCCAATGAATATGCTTGGTTAGCCCGGACAAGCCATTTCTGCCCCTTTAAATTGCTTTGAATATCTACCCCGATATGCATAAATCCAGCCCTGTGGGTAATATTAATACTACCTTAGGTTGACCTCCATTACTGCTATACTCAGGTCTTCTTAAGTGTTTTTTGAGGGGGTGAACTACTACTATTAATAATTTCTATGGCACTACCAGACATTCACAGCACTGGACACATTCTATGCAGGTACTTTTTTCTGTCCCTAGAGGGATCACAATCTAAAGGCTCTGTTAACTAAGGCACACTAGACACCCATATATTCCTATGAGTATCTCTAGCGTATGCTAAAAATGTTAGCAGGTGGATTAGTAAACAAGGGCCTAAGTTTTTGTAGCTGGGGCAATGGAGAGTTAAGTGACTTGCCCAAGGTCACAAGGAGCTGTAGTGAGAACTGAACCCATGTTGTTAGGATCAACACCCACTGCACTAACCATTAGACCTCCACTAGAGTTGATAGGTTGCAATTCATTTTATTAAATTAATGAAAAAATGATCCAGAAATGTTATCAGATGTCTTGAAAGCTCAATCAATGCCACATAGAAGGTGTCATCACCTAAAAGAAATACAGCTTTCTTTAGGTCTAATAGAGCTGTAGGCCCTGCATTATTTAGAAAGTGTTTGAACCTCTTTGGAAGTCAAATGTATTTTATTTGAACCTAATTCGCAAATGGATAAGAGAACATTTTTATTTTCAAAGCTTAACTGGGCTGATAGAGGATGCCACCAGGTGACATATTTAACAGCAAGGCTTGTACCAGTGCTAGGGTTGCCATCTACTTCCATGTTCGCAAGAGAAACTGATGGAGCCCCGGTTTCGCCCCAGAGCCTGTGTGAGATGTGCACTGAAGAAAGCAAACCCAGGACTGGCTTGGAAAACTGGACCCAATGATTAGTCTCCATCGGTGTGTTTTTTCTAGTAAAATGCCAGGCCATCCTTCAGGGGCAGAGTGATCAGTGAGGGACCCACCCCATAATAGCCAGGCCCCCTGCAACCAGTCACAGAATCTATGACAAGACAGAATTGTTGTGTAGAGCCTGAGCTCTATCATTAAAACTTAGGGACCATGGGTCAATTTTAGCAGACAATGGAAAAGGTGCTTGTACTCGGTACCCCCTCAAAAAAAGCCCTGGTCTCCATTGGGAAATGTGACAGCAGGCTGATTAGATGCCTTGCACTAGTAGTACGAGACTACTATTAAGGATAAGAGGTGCCGTTTTGATCCTGGGGTACTGAGAAGCCAGGGGCAACTGAGATCACTCATGCCTCTGGCTAGACCCATGAGACCTCTAGTAAGATTCTGTAGGTGTTGGAGTAGAGAGACCTTTTTAAAGGATGTCACAAGATTTGGGGGAATTATTTGATTCACAGACACAAAGAAGAACAAACCTTCATAGACAACAATTGAAAGCAACAACAGCAAAGATGACAAAAAAGTCCCAAAACAAGCACTTGTTTTCGGACTTTTTACAGGGGAATTATTTGAAACAGTTTGGTGGTCCAGTGGAGTGGGGGGGGGGGGGGGGAGCATCTCTGCTGCATCTGTCCCTCAGTGCATTGCTGATAGCATGGCTGCAACCATTAGATCAGCAATTCACTTAGGAGTCCTTTTACTAAGGTGCGGCAAAAAGTGGCCTGCGGTAGTGTGGGTGTATGTTTTTGGCATGCACAGGTCAATTTTTACCTCATCTGGGAAAAAGGTCTTTTATTCAATGGGCCGGGAAAAAGGTCTGTGGTAAAACTGAAACCAGCATGTGCCTGTTTACTGCCTGAGCCCTTAACACCACCCATTGATCTAACAGTAATTTTATTTTGTTACATTTGTACCCTTTGCTTTCCCACTCATAGCAGGTTCAATGTGGCTTACATATTATATACAGGTACTTATTTGTACCTGGGGCAATGGAGGGTTAAGTGACTTGCCCAGAGTCACAAGGAGCTGCCTGTGCCTGCAATGGGAATTGAACCCAATTCCCCGGGACCAAATTCCACCACTCTAACCACTAGGCCACTCCTCCACTCTAACAGTAAGGGCTCACGTGCTAGACAAGCAGTGAGCAGTCATCACATACAAACGCTGATTAATGCCAGAAACGCTGCATGAAGTAGGAAATGAAAAATATAATTTGTCCCAGTGGTATAGGCATGTGCCAAATCCAAAATTACCGCCGGGGGGCACACTAGCCTGGTGGTAGTCTCGTTTTGGCGTGTACTGTAAGCGAGTAGAGCCTACTGCGCCTTTGATAAAGGGCCCTTTAACTTGTTGTGCATTTGTGTAGTATCTGCATGGTCGGTTGATGATCATGCCCTTAACAGAGATAATCAACTCTGGCAGAGAGATCACAAGGAAGCTTTGTACTTATCATGGGCTAATTTTCACATTTAACACATGGCAAGAAAGCCGCTAAACAAGTTAGCTCATGGTACATTGTATTCAGGTATTTTTCTGTCCCCAGAGAGCATTAAAATCTAAACTTGATCTGAAGCAACTGAGGATTAACTGACTCTGTCAGGATCACAAGGTGCACCAGTAGGATTTGAACCCCAGTTACTCTTGTTTACAGTTTTCTGGTCTAGCCATTAGGTTATTCCTTTACTCTGAAGAATGGATCTACTCTCTGGCATCTGTCAGGCACTTTCTAATCACCCACTTTGGTTGTGTTGGTGCCTAGACACTGAACTGCATGGACCTTTGGTTTATGTTCTTAGGCTCTAATGGCTCGTGATGAGGGTAACGGGTCAGGCAGGATTACTGTAAAAGTAGATTTTGAGGTTGAATTGACAAAATCTGCCAGGAATATTCCAGCTCTTTCTTAAGGATTGTAAACATCTTGTTTCAATTACCTAATGTGAGGCAAAGAATCGAGAATAAGCATTTGATTAAAATGCTTAGAGCAAACATATGATTAAGTGAGCTATCTTGAAAAAAATCAGACACTACATCAGATAACCAACTCTGGCAGGGAGAACACACCCAAGCAATTATTTGAGTGCCTGGCTAATTCATATCATAGCCCCGATTTATTGGGGAACCAAATTAGATGTGATCGCTAAATAATATTCTTCGTGTAACATGATGGGAATTAAGAAAAAAGAGAAATCTCTCCTGCCGTTCATCCCCCATCTATTTAATCAGGTTAGGAAGGCAAACATTTAAGGACTTATGAATCCGGCTGCATTATGCAGGCTACTCGCTATATATTATTTTATTAATTAATCTTATTTACAGACCCAGCAGCCCAGCTGCCCTTCCAGGCAGCTGATTTCCATTTAATTATCAAAATCACACATTTAAGAGAACAGCACAGTTTCACCCTCCGTTTCAATGTTTTAATAATTAGTCTGAATTAGCACAGAGTGCCCAAGAGACTCTGCAGTTGATCCGTAGTTAGAAATGGTTTAATTTACACTGGATCCTTCTGCAAGGCCTAATGGAGCTTTGTATTTCCCAGTCACTGCTACATAACAGAAGAATCTAACAGTAAACTGTGTATAGCCATTAGGAAATAGCATATTTGCAATAAAAAATGTAGGGGTAGGTATTCAGAAGGAGGTGGTCAGCGTGTTTTTTCAGCCACTGCCAGCTTTATGCCCTGATACTCAAGGCCAGGCCAAGTCCAGGCATCAACATAAAATATGTGGACAGCTATCTCTAATGTAGTTAAGTGTGATATTCTGAAGTGTCCAAATAAAACATCCTTGGTCCTTACAGGAACAGAAACAGCGTATATCTCTACTGCAGTGGTTCTCAATCTTTCTTCTATTGTGACACACCTGACACTTCTACTACTACTTATCATTTCTTTAGCGCTACTAAATGTACACAGTGCTGTACAATTGAACATGAAGAGACAGTCCCTGCTCGACAGAACTTACAATCTAGTTAGGTCAGACAAACAGGACAAATAAGAGATAAGTAATCACTAAGGAATTACTGACTGACGTTCATGTATGTGACATACCAAACACTAAAATTCACAGCTGAACAAAGCATGCATAAATATTTCATTGTTTAACCGTAAGTTTAATATGAATTTGTCTATCCCATCTCAAAAAGCAGCGTGCAGCACATCAGTCCCAGATTTCTCATTTGTCATACAACAAAACAAATGTATATTTAAATTCAAAATCAGGCATACATATGACGTATCGCATACCTTATGCTATGAGTTTATCTTGTTGGGCAGACTGGATGGACCATACAGGTCTTTATCTGCCATCATCTACTATGTAACAGCAACACAAAATCCCTCCACTGCCAGATATGTTGAAGCAAGACAAAAACTTGGAAATATGCTTCTCAGAAACTATATAGCAAACAGAATCTACGGACAGCAGACTGGCAACATTTTGAGCTGGGGCTGGAGGAAATGGTTATTATTTGGGAAGCAGAACTAGGAACCAGTTTGGGGAATTTCAAGATTAATGGTCTTCCCAGTTTGCAGGCACTGATGGTTGTAAAGGAAACACAGGCTTGCTATCTACACCAAATGTTTTGTGACACACCTCCTACCTCTTGGTGACACACCAGTGTGTCCCAACACACTGGTTGAGAACCACTGCTCTACAGTCTTAACACAGGCCTTCGCTCCACCACTGCCCCTGCCTCCCAAAAATGTGTCATTTGCGTTGATATGCAGCTTTTATTCGCCATCCCAAGGTCTGTGCCCCTAATAAACTTACTTCTGTTCAAAGCAGGAAATTAAGCTGATAATATGTTAATTCAGTGGCTTGATTTCTGGGTGGATCCCAAATGTTTAATTATTTGCTTATTAGTGTCTGATTTGATTTTGCTTTCTCTCTCCTTCATTGTCTTCCTTCCTCTGTCCACATCTTTGCCTGTATCTCTCTGCCCTGCTGCAGGCATTGGGTTGTCTTGCCACTGCCTCATTCCAATCATAGCTATTGACTCATAAAGCTCTTACAAGTCCAATCTTTGTTATTAAGTAATTACCAGCGCTAAAATTTCATCACCTGACTGATGTATGCAGAAATTAAAGTTGCAACTAAATTGAGAGGTTGATGTAATAAAATGATAGTAAAAAAATGTGCACTAAAATTTAGTGTACACAGTCTTTCCTGTCATGATTTATAAAAGAAAAACTTCTCTCCAAATGCAATAAGCTGGTTATATGCACACTGCAGAAAGTAAATAAAAGCATATTAAAGCAAAAAAAAAAAAAAAAGTATTAAAAAACAGTAGTAAAGTTTTAAAAAATGCTTTAACTCGACTACCATTTTTAACTACAGAGACACCAGGTAGAGATTCCAGATGGAGGTAGATAGGGGGCCATCAGGGACTTGGAGGAGTAGCCTAGTGATTAGTGCAGCAGACTTTGACCCTGGGGAACTGGGCTTGATTCCCACTGCAGCTCCTTGTGACTATGGGCAAGTCACCTAACCCCCCATTGCGCCAGGTACAAAATAAGTACCTGTATATATGTAAACCACTTTGATTGTAGTTGCAAAATACCACAGAAAGGCAGCATATCAAGTCCCATTTCCCTTTCCCTTTACATGGGCCAGCAGGTGGAGCTATAGCAGAAGCAGGCTAAGCTTTAGTAGGAAAACCTAAAACTATGACAGGAAAACCTAGGCTAGGGATCTTTTACTAAAGCTTAGCTCATTATCTGCAGCAGGGCCCATTTTATTCCCATGGGGCCTGCTGCAAATAACTCAAGCTAAGCTTTAGTAAACTACTACTACTACTACTATGTATTATTTCTATAGCGCTACAAGGCATACACAGCGCTGTACACCATACACAAAAAGACAGTCCCTGCTCAAAGAGCTTACAATCTAGGTAAACGACCCCCTAAGAGCTGTAGAGGGGACACCCAGAGCTGCAATGGGAACAACTTGAGCTACAGACCAGTGGAAGCTGGCTAAATTGCATCCAGAGCAGACCCACCCAGCACTGCTGCCTCCCTGCTGCCAATGACCTGTTTTCTAGCCGGGGGGGGGGGGGGGGGGGGGGGGGAAGCTGCCCTGTCCAATGGCTGCTTAGACTGCACCACTGAGTATAAATACACAGGTGGAGAAACACAATGTGGAAAGGGAGGGAGGGAGGAAAGATTTTATTACAGCACTGTACATGGATAATGCTCATTTGTACCTTCCCATCACCTGTAAATAAATCCTCACCATTGAACTTAAAGGGGCCAATATTCAGATCGCAGGAGGCAGGCTGGCCAAGTCCCGCGATTGGTACTGAGCCCAGGTATTCAATGCCAGGCTATTTCCGGTGCTCAGCATTGGATATCCATATTTTTTTGGCTGGTTTAAACGTAACCAGCCGAGTCAATATTCAGTGCTAGCTGGTTAAGTTTGTACCAGTCACAGATAGGCCTTCTATTTGGGTGGCCCGATTTGGCTGGCAAACCTAGCTGGTGATGTGCTGAATATTCATAGCTAGACAGTTATATTGCGTGATATAGCCAGTCAGCCCCTATGTGCTAAGTGCTAATATTCGGAAGAAATAACTGGCTATCTCACCTTGAATATTAGCTCTTAGCCGGTTAAGTGCTATTTAACTGACCAGAAGACATTCCTGGCCAGTTAAATAGTGCTGAATATCGACTGGAAAATATCTGTTGGATCAATCTGTTTCAGCAAAAGCAGCTGTAGGTGTATGGATCTGGATAGGTGATGTATCATCAGTGGACGCAAGGCCCCTCTCCTGGTCCTCAGATATGGTTTGGTCAAGAAGAGCAAGTCCTCTTTGAGTGGCAATGTTGTGCAGAATGCAATATGCCATAAATTTGTTGCACACCTTTCTGGGGCTGTACAGGAGCTCACCTCCAGTTCTGTCAAGGCACCTGAAGTGGTTCTTCAGAATACCGAAGGGACACTCAGTAACAGACCTGGTATGATGGTGTCACAGGCTACCTCACAGAAATCAGGAGCCAGGTCTTCAGGTGATAACCCCTTCACCTTGGACATAGACAATAGAGAGGACAACATTGTTAGGGAACAGAGCATGATTAAACAGAACAACACACTTTCTGGGACTAACAGTTTGCTCTGGCAGAACTGCTGCAGACATACCTCTATAGAGATCATAGCCACTGCAGACCAGAATATAGGACAGTGGTAATTCCACATGCCTTTCTGCTAGGGCTGTAGCAAGGTATGTGCAGCCAGTGCAGCTGCACAGGGCACAAAAGAGGAAGGAGCAGCAAAATTTCACCCTGTTCCTTGCTTCCCCTGATTGGCCTTCGTCTCCCCATCAGCTAATTAATCCCACAAGCCCCTCACCAGAAGAAGCGCCCTCCAAAAGACTCTCCTGAAGACTCTCCACTTCTCTGTAGACCTCCTGCCTGAGCCTACCTGAGGGATGCCTTGGTGGTCTAGGATACGGGAGGTAGAAGTGATCCCCAGTTGCTAATGGCTGTACTGGCTCTGGATTCAAAATGGCGGCTGTGACCTCTAGCAGTAGTCTATGCGCCTTTATAAAATACTTGCACAAATCTAGCAGAAATCATGGCTATAATGAACCCACATGGGAGCTGGTGTAAATGTGTACGCATACAATATCTGTCATATTTTATAAAGAATGTGCTTAAATCACAAATATGCCCATGATCTGCCTTCAAACCTGCCTGCATCAGAGTCATGTCTAAATACAACCGTTCTTAGCATTACACCTGCTTGTACATGTGGGGTAATTTTCTACAAGAATCTGTGTGTTTCAGGTTAAATAGCCCAGGTGGGTGTCATTGTTAGAATGAGGCCCTGAGCTGTACTTGACTGAGGTCCTGATGCTCAGAAGCAAATACAGGCGTCAGAGGCCATTAGCGCCAGACCAGTGCCCGTTTGCTGACAAACCATGCTCAGCGGCCCCTACCATGGAGAAAAACGTACATGCCAAGGGATAGTGCAAATAGTATTAAAATGAGGAGTGGTCTAGTGGTTAGGGTGGTGGACTTTGGTCCTGGGGAACTGAGGAACTGAGTTTGATTCCCACTTCAGGCACAGACAGCTCCTTGTGACTCTGGGCAAGTCACTTAACTCTCCATTGCCCCATGTAAGCCGCATTGAGCCTGCCATGAGTGGGAAAGCGCGGGGTACAAATGTAACAAAAAAAAAATTAGATCATTTGCTATTCTTCTCTCCCATGCTCAGAAAATAGCACAGCTAACTAGGGCACCTTTACTGTGGGAAACCCTATGCCAGCTTTGAGCTGGTGTTAGGGTTTCTGAAGTAGCGAGAAGCGGTGGTGTCGAGCAGTCGAATTCAGGAGACCTACTAACACAGATCCCCGAAGCACACTCTGGCAGAAAGCTGCAAGGGAAAGAACGAGAGGAACTCAGGGAAAGCTGCTTTTGAACTTCTGTTGCATACAGCATGAGAAGGCAAGAGAGATGCCAAGGAGGGGAGGAAAGGCAATTCCAACAACTGGCGAGAGAGGGACCAATTTGATTGGGCAAGCGCCAAGAGACACAATCCTCCCATCGAACTCCCTAATGCTCAACGTTATGAGAGTATTAGAGTATTAGAGAGTTGTTCTTCTGCGCTGTTCCGGTGCAATTTCTCTGGCGCTGCTCAGTACAGTGCCAGAGTTTTGAGCATTTGGGTCTGAGAATCAGTGTTGAGAGTCATTCAGGCTCCCACAGGTTTTTATAGTGTGCATTAATCTTTGAAGCTGGACAGCTGTAAGAAGCTCTCTGCTGCTATTCACTCCCACCATAGTTTAATCCTCTGCTCTGCCAGTTCAGACTGGCATCATTTGCAGAGAATTTGTGCTTCTACCAGGTACAATCAAAGACACTGGAGAGAGCTGGGCTGGGAAGGCACTGCAGGGCAGATTACTGTTCTCCCCACCACCACCTCCCCCATCCCCACCCCATGAGCAAGATAGATAAGAACTTATAAGGGAATACAGATTGAAAGGAAAAAGGGGAAATCTGGCATTGCATGTCAATATTTACTAGGACTTCAGGCTAACGGAATCCAATTGCACCTCGCTCACATTAGAAGTGGTTAGGGTACTGTATCCTGAGAGATGTGGGTACGAAGGGAGTTTGAAATTGTTGATCAGTGACAGGAAGGGGGGGGGGGGTCCAAAATGGAATGCTAATCCTTTTCATCTGCTCTTAAAGCTTCAGCCTGTTAATGTCAGAGTTGGCGTAAGCATTAGGCAATACTAGGTGGTCACCATCTGAGGAGCAGCAGCAGTGCTCAAAGCACTGATGCCCAGATGATCGAAAGTCCCGAGCAGTTCAAAACAGTGCTGTAAAAATAGCACTGGAACAGCACGAGGCTTTACCGCCCCTATAATCAGAGATAATAGCATGCAAATTTATGTGCACTGTTATCTCTGATCATAGAGTAAAGTGCGGGAGGATTGTCCTCTCGCAATTGTTTGAGAGGTCTGAGCTGTCAAAAGCCCAGACCTGTCAAACACGGGCTGGAGGTCCATGGGACCACCAGACCCCAAACAGCAGGGCCCTGGTGGCCTACTGCCCCCACCAAACCCCCACCCCGAGCCAGCGACATGGGGGCTCGAGGTCCAGCAGACCTCCAGTCCCCCAACCCCCCGACACAAGTTCAGTGGGTCTCCAGCCCCCCTACCCCTTAGCATACTCCCAAGAAAAGCCCTGGTGGCCCAGTGGGCTGCAAATCAAGCCCCCTCCCGACCTGGTGGTCTAGCAGCTCTCTTCCCCCACCCCCCATACCTTTGTTGGAGGAGAGAGGTAGACTCCCTCCTCTTCTAGCAACGCCACCTCGAAAATGGTGGCGCCCAACCCTACCCAGTGCATCCCAGGATCCCTTTTATGGTGTGAAGCCCCACCCAGCGCATCCCAGGATGCACTGGGTAGGGCTGGGCACCGCCATTTTGGGGGCAGCGCTGCTAGAAGAAGAGGGAGTCTAATTGCATTCAGAGCCCGCGAGCACAGTTTCACATTGGGGGCTCTGATCATGGGGCAGTAGCAAACGTAGGCTAGTATGGCGCTAATAGCCTCTAGTGCCTGCATTTGCTTCTGATCATCGGCCCATGAATGAAGGAATAGCCTAATGGTTAGTGCAGTGGCCTGAGAACCAGGGGAACTATTTAGGAAATATAATAGGTTAGATTCTAATTGAGATTTCTGTTTATTTTTCAGCTCTTTTTGTATATTTTTATTTTGAATGATTGTAATTAACTAATTAAGTTTGGGTATGTCTGAATAATTGGTTCACTGTTTATACTATTGTAACCCGCAGTAAACTGCTTGTGATATTTGTGGGCTATAAGTCCTGTGCAATGTAATGTAATGTAACTGGGTTTGATTCTGGAATTAATTGCTGGAGAATGTGGTAAAAGCAGTTAGCCTAGCAAGGTTTAAAAAAGATTTGGATAATTTACTAAAAGAAAAGTCCACAAGCCATTATTAAGATAGACTTGGGAAAATCCACTGCTTATTTCTAGGATAAGCAGCATAACATCTGTTTTACTGTTCCAGGATCTTGCCAGGTACTTGTAATCTGGATTGGCCACTGTTAGAAACAGGATACTGGGTTTGATCGACTTTCGGTCTGTCCCAGTATGGCAACGTTTATGTTCTCATGTTCCCACAGCATCTACTTGTGACTCTCAGCAAGTCACTAAAACCTCCATTGGGCACCAGCCTGAAAGATGCTGGCCCAAAAATAATGGAAGAGAAGGCACATTATGAACTAGAAGGAGGAACCCACTGCCTCAACCCATTTGGACAGAAAGAGAATGCACATCATTGGTCCATGCAGGCCAAAGCAAGTAGCAGTAGTTTTTGTATGGGGAGGGGGGAGCTAAATTTACTCAAAGAGGGCAAAGGAAGTTGCAGTGGTGCAGCAGATTTAGAGGTAGGAGTTAAAAGGGGGAGTGTTGGCATGGAGGAAGGTTGGAATGTAGAATTAGGGAGGGGTAGAATGCTTGTTTTCGGCCTGATGAGGGGGCATCAACTAGGGTCAGGGTTTTGGAGCAGTAATAAGGGAATGTGGAATCCTGGAGTCAGGCCTTGAACAGGGAGAAAGTGCTACAATTGGGATAGGGGGAGGGGGTTGAGCAAAAATGGTAGCGCAAATGCAGACTGGCCTCTAGGTGCTAGAAATCCATGATATGCCAGATAGTTACATCCTAAAGGGTCAATCTAATAACCCAGTTTTAAGGACTAGGTCCTTCACTTGCCATCAATTTGCAGAATTTGGGAAAAACTATGGCTATTTTGTATTTGTGGAGGCTGAGATGTTTCAGTAACTTAGCAGAATTCCTTGTGCAAGTGGTTGAACCTGAGTTTTATTTTGCAAGTGCCATGAATTGGATGCAAACACAAAATTTGTTGCATATACAAAAATCATACAGTTGTGATTCATTTTACAGCTAGCACAAGAAAAATTGTGAGGTAAATATTCAAAACAACACTGAGCAGGCTAGCCACCAATATTCAGTGACACTGAAAATCAGCTCTAATTGCACATTCTCAAACTAACCAGTGGAGGAGCAGTCTGGGACTTAGGCCCTGATACATAAAATTTTGTGAATTGCTAACAGCCAGCGATGCACAAAGGGGATTGCATAAAATGAGCTGTATGGATATCCCTTTGTACATCCTCACTGTTTGCGAGCCCCCCAAATCCCCCTCAAAACCCACTGCCCACAAGTCTACACCATTACTATAGCCCTAAGGGGTGAAGGGGGGCACCTACATGTGGGTACAGTGGGTTTGGGGGGGTTGGACGACTAAGCATCAAGCAGCACAATTGTAACAGGTAGGGGGGGATGGGCCTGGGTCCACCTGCCTGAAGTCCACTGCACCCCCTAACAACTGCTCCAGGGACCTGCATACTGCTGCCAGGGAGGTGGGTATGACATTTGAGGGTGAAAATAAAAAGTTGTGAAACATCATTTTTTGTGGTGGGAGGGGGTTAGTGACCACTAGGGGAGTCAGGGGAGGTCATCCCCGATTCCCTCCAGTGGTCATCTGGTCATTTAGGGCACTTTTTGGGGCCTTATTCGTGAAAAAACAGGGTCCAGGAAAAGTGCCCTAAATTCTAGCTACAAACGCATACTTTTTTTCCATTATCGGCGAAAGGCGCCCATCTCTCCTCGGCCGATAACCACGCCCCAGTTCAACCTTTGCCACGCCTCCGACACGCCCCCATCAACTTTGTACGCTTCCGCGATGGAGTGCAGTTGAAAACGTCCAAAATCGGCTTTCCATTATACCAATTTATTCGTTTTTGTGAGATAAACGTCTATCTCCCGATTTGGGTCGAAATCTAGGCGTTTTTCTCTTTCAATTATAAGGTGGGTAGTCTTCCATATAAAGTCCGCTTTCCATGTAAGGGCAAAGAGCATTTATTTTTTCCTTTTATATTTCTCCAGACTCCCTGTGTTTCCTATTGAAAGATGTAAAGATTATTGTTTCTAAATTGCAAATTACTGTACATGTAGTTGCTTCTCTCTTTTTCCAGTTCTGTTATGCCTTTTCTTTTATGTATTTCTAGGTTGAAAATTCAATAAACAGATAAGTTTTTTTTAAGTCACAGTTGCAGAGTCCACATCAAATTTATTCTGATTTTGATGTGTGTGTTCATCCCATCCCTATATGATATTTCCAAGCTGTTTACTGAAAACACTAGCCATTAGTGTATCTGCTCAGATGCTCTTCTTCATCAGTTGATATGTGTACACTAAATATCTAGCTCCTGATGCATGTCTCTTTTTTTGTGTGTTTTTAAGAAAATCAAAGCCAATGGCTTCATTTTCTTAAGGCTGTTGACATGCGGTAATGTTGCCGAGTAGCTACTCCCCTTCCTCAACCTCCTTCTTCTTTCAAATGAATTACCTTCATAATTAGATTATTTAGTTTATTTGGATTTGATATACCTCCCTCAGCTGATTATCAGGTCAAAGCGGTTTACAAAGATTTTTTTTTTAAAGTATTCAGAGAAACAGAAAGGAACTACAATTTATGATAGGATAGAATTACACTCATTTCTAAATCTAGAAGAAAATAGAAAGAAGGTGGCCAAAGGAAAAAGTCAAAGGAACAGAAAAAGAATAAGCAAAATACAAGCAGATTGTCATCACATACCTCAGATATTCTGGTTTGAAACCCTGAAGGTTCGTTGAAAGAGGTGTGTTTTTAAGGAGGTCATGAAAGGATCCAGGAGGGGCTTTTCTTTCATATATCAAGGCAGTCTATTCTACAAAGAAGGAACTAGAATAAAAGAAGGCATTTTCTCTGGTAACATTACCACATTTGTGTCTCATGGGTCTAAAGGAAGAAATGCAGAAGGGTTCCACTCACACACTACCCTTATGGGTGAAAAATCAGAACTAGGAGACTTTTTGCTGGATTTGGAACTCAAGGAACATCAACAACAAATAGCAGATCATCTGGAGCTCAGGTGGTCCCCTGCTGGCACAATGAAGACAATGATGAGGCTTTCCCAATACTGACAATGTGGAGGAGGGGAAGGGGAGGGGGATGGGAGGGAGAGGGGAGGGAGAGGGGAGGGGGAAGGTGTGGTTGCCATCTGTCACTGGGGAAGTCACTGGAATGCATTAGAGCACAGGAACTCTTAGGCAGCAAAAAGTTAATTAAAAAAAAAGCCAATAATTTAGCATTTCACCAAGGAAGAGCTCTGAATGGATGTGTTTAAGCAGCATTGGATGTTCCCCTAGTACTGGATTGAAAATAAACTGGAAAAAAAAAAAGAAGCTAGCTAAGGAAAGCTGAACAGTAAGCAGGTCACAGAGCTGTGGACTGATGCTGCTCAGCTGTTTTGGTTATCCTTGGGGATATACCTTAATAATGTACTACAGTGTCTTCAGTCCTATCATTGGTACAGAGGCTGAGGAGGAGAGGATAAATCATTAATGCAAAACAAGATGCTGCGGCTATTTAGAGATTCTTTTTCTGGCAACGCTATGAGGAGGACTCAGGCTGTAGAAGTGGGTCCTGTTTTCTTTCCTTTACTGTAGACCATCAGAAAGAAGGATAAACAATTTGGCTAGACTGGCCTCAGGGACCTCACAGCATATTTTAGTGAGTACATAAGTAATAGTATTGTCATACTGGGACAGACTGAAGGTTTATCAAGCCTAGCATCCCGTTTCCAACAGTGGCCAATTCAGCTTACAAGTACCTGGCAAGATCCCAAAACAGTACATTTTATGCTGCTTATCCTAGAAATAAGCAGTGGATTTTCCCCAAGTCCATTTTAATAATGGCTTATGGACTTTTTTTTTTTTAGGAAGCTAGCCAACCCTTTTTTAAACCTTGCTAAGCTAACTGCTTTTACTACATTCTCTGGCAACAAATGACTTTAATTACACAGTGAGTGAAGAATTATTTTCTCCAACTCATTTTATTTACTACTTTGTAGCCTCATTGCGTGCCCCCTAGTCCTAGTATTTTTGGAAAGAGTAAACAAGTGATTCATGTCTACCCATTCCACTCCACTCTGTATTTTATAGACCTCTATCATATCTCCCCTCAGCCATCTTTTCTCCAAGCTGAAGAGCCCTAGCCACTTTAGCCTTTCCTCCTAGGGAAATTGTCCCATCCCCTTTATCATTTCATTGCCCTTCTCTGTACCTTTTCTAATTCCACTATATCTTTTTTGAGATGTGGTGACCAGAATTGTACACAACATTCGAGGTGCGGTTGCACCATGGAGTGATACAAAGGCATTATAACGGCCTCATTTTTGTTTTCCATTCCTTTCTTAATAATACCTAACATTCTATTTGCTTTCTTAGTCACCGCCGCACACTGAGCGGAGGGTTTTAACGTATCATCAATGATGACACCTAGATCCCTTTTCTGGTCGGTGACTACTAATGTGGAATCTTGCTCTACGTAGCTATAGTTTGGGTTTCTCTTTCCCACATGCACTTGCTCATATTAAATGTCATCTGCCATTTGGATTCTCAGTCTCCCAGTCTCATAAGGTCCTCTTGTAATTTGTAGGTCCATTCAGTATTTCCCTTCAGTTTTCTCAGTGCTTAAGAAAACAATGCTCCTCAACAGCCAAAGGAACCCTTCCCATTTAATGATATTATTATTAATAATAACAGTTCTTATATACCGTCACTATCAGTAGCTCTGAACGGTTTACAGGTGAAGATCAATTAACAGTGGCAAAATAAACAATAAACAAATGGTTACATGAAAAATTAAGAACTTTTTCCTTTTTAAGCAGATGTAGGGATGCTTTGTCCCTATTACAGATTAATTTGCCCAAGTAATTAAAAAAAATGTCCAGTAGGGTGAGTGTTCATAGTTTCTGCCAGTAGGTGGCAATGCAGAGAGTCCAGAGGAAACACTTCAGCCTGTGTTAGAGGAAGGAAGCAGTTTAGAAGTTCCTTAGCAGAAAGCAGTGTAGGGATATACATGGGAATTCTTTTGTTTCATGTCTGGATCATTTCTTATACTTTTATCCCAGTTTCTGGACATTTTTTTCACATTTTATTAAAGATAATTTTAAAAAAGAGGGGTGGAAATGACCAGTGTGATGAGTTTAGGATAAAAGCACAAGTCCTTTATAATTAACATATTTGCCAGCACTTGCTTGACAGCACATTGAAAAGCAGCAAGCTTCACTTAAAAGTGGACTCAACATGGTCCGTGTTTTAGCCTATGCCTTCATCAGGAGACCTTGTAAACATTACAACATACAGAAAAAACCATGTCAATACATGGTATGCAATACCAGCTACTTATACGAGCAAGTGGCAGTAACATACATACATACATACATAGTAACATAGTAGGTGACAGCAGAAAAAGACCTGTATGGTCAATCCAGTCTGCCCAACAAGATAAACTCATATGAGCTACTTTATATGTATACATTGATTTGTACCTACCATTTTCAGGGCACAGACCGTTGAAATCTGCCCAGTACTAGCCCCGCCTCCCAACCAATAGCCCCACCTCCCAACCACCAGTAGTTTCCACCCCTAGCACCATTTCGCTGCAGTTGGTGCTTACCCGGCGGTAATCGGTTACAGCCAGGTTAGCATGGGAGCCTTTACCACCACCTCAATGGGTGGCGGTAAGTGCTTCCCCCCGAAATGGCTGCATGGCAAGTGGTTCACTTACCTCACGGCCATTTCTTTTTGTGAAAAACAAACAGTCTTTTACCCACTGTGGTAAAAGGGGGCCTCAGCGTCCGTCAAAAATATGCGCTGACACTAGCGCAGGCCCCCCTTTTACCGCAGCATAGTAAAAGGACCCTTCAGAGAATAGCACTTGGATAGTTGATTATAAATATTTTCATTGCTATTTATTGCTTTTCTTTGGAAACCAAAAAAAAAAAAAATCCAGTGTGCTCCATATTATTATGGAGATCAAGATAGCTGGATTATTGGGAGTCTGTATCCTACTTCATTGGAGGACTTAAAAAGATTTATTCCATCTCCATGATAAGAATCCCATCTTATAAATGATGTGTGTATGTGTGTCTGAGCTTGAATGTTTTTCTTGTTGGTTTTGTATGTTTGTGTAAACTTGAATGTTATTGTTGCTGGTGTTGCTTTGTGTTCATGATAAATGTGTATCATCATCATCCCAGCCCAGGCCCCCTCTGAAAAAGAGGCCCAACATTCCCCCATTGTGCAATCTATAAGGAAAATACAGTTTTCAACTTTGTCCTTTCAAAACTATCAATACATTTAAAGGCAGTTAGGGTCATGATATATCTCCCAAAAGTCATTCCTTGCAGCACATTCAATGGAAGGAGGATGGATGGATATTATATATGTGTGTGGGTTGGAGGGGGTGTTTGATTTGATCTGATTCATTTCCTTATTACGATGCTTCCCACCGAAAGTGCTATTGTAATATAACTGCTGGGCTGGAAGTCATCAGCGTAGATGATAGGTATATCAGAGGGTCTGTATCCTGCAAAGAATAAGAAGGAACCAGCAAAAGAGTACTGTGTCTTACAGATATAAGAGAAGAGAGGAACCATAAGGAAAGAGAACTGGGGAGTGTAATACTGTGATTGAGGGTTGGGCGTGGGCCTTCACAGATATAGAAAAGTAAAGCAAAAGCTCTTTATTAACTCAAAATGTGCTGAAGCCTATTACTTGACAGTCAAACCACAGAGGCCCAGAGGAAAGTAAAGCAGCCCTCCAGTATATGCTTCCAGTACATATGTGCAAGCTATCAGAAACCTGGCTAAGGTAGGCTAGGCTTTATCTTGTGAGAATCCTATTTCTTGAGGTTTAGCTGGAGCCAGGTCAGGATTTGTGTTAACACTGCAGCTAGGTTGTGCACACTGTGTTGGGGCCTGTCAGCAACAGGCCTGTATAAAGATAACATCTGAATCTCAACAGACTGTATTCCCAACTTAGGGGTCCTTTTATTAAGCAGCAGTATGGCTAATGCAGGGGTAGCATACACCAAATCGGTACTACTGCAGGGGTACCTCTTATCTGTCCCCTTCTCCTCTACTGCTAATTCCAGACTCCGTTCCTTTTATCTTGCTGCACCTCTCGCCTGGAATAGACTACCCGAGCCTGTACGTCTAGCCCCGTCTTTGGCCGTTTTCTAGTCCAAACTTAAAGCCCACCTCTTTACCACTGCTTTTGACTCCTAACCACTACTCACTTGCCCTGTCCTTTTATCCTCACCTCTTTATTCCCTTACCCTTAATAGTTCTGTTTATCTGTCTTATCTAGATTGCAAGCTCTTTGAGCAGGGACTGTCTTTTTGTGTATGGTGTGCAGCGCTGCGTATGCCTTGTAGTGCTATAGAAATGATAAGTAGTAGTAGTAGGGCCAGCATGGGCGCCCTGCGGTACTTTCAAAGTCAGCGCACGGTTTCCCGCGGTGGTAGAAACTATTTTTCTACCACGGGGGGGGGGGGGGGGGGGGGGGGGGCGTTAAAGGCGGTAATCAGCAGCGTGACTACATTGGTACACGCTGCATGATTACCATGTGAGAGGCGCATGAGCCTTACCGCTAGGTCAATGGGTGGTGGTAAGGGCTCAGGCAGCAAATGGCCACGTGCTACGTTAAGTTGTAGCGCACGGCCATTTACAACCCCATTAGCAAATGCCTTTTTTCCCAGCCACAGTATAAAATGGCCCAGTGCGCCCCAAAAACACATGCCCACACTACTGCAGGCCACTTTTTAACGCAGCTTAGTAAAAGGAACCCTTACTGTTTGAACTGCTTCTGATCAATTGATATCCAGCTCAGTGAGGTCCTTTTCAAATGTTTGATGCCACATCTGTTTTGACCTTCCTCAACTTCTTTTCCTTCTGGTTTCCAGTTCATGGCTTGCCTTGGTATGCATTCTACATCCATTCTTTGTAGGTGCCTATAAACCATGTAAGTCACTGTTGCTGTAGTATCTTACTAACAGGTGACTGTTTACTTTGGTTTTAACCTTATCTTGCAACTTGACATGTTTGATTCTTCTTCAACTTTATGAATCAAAACCATCTAATCCGTTTTGAAGAGTTTTCATTGCTGGCCATGTTTCTGCACGGTACAACAGAGGAGGTATCACAGTACTATTATACACATTCATCTTCGTTCAAGTTGTTAGCTTCTTATTTTCCCAATTTATTCACTTTACTAATTCTAATTTTCATTTCTTGTTCAGGGTTGTTGTCTTCTGTTACCAGGCTTCCTAAATGGGTGAATTCTGGAACTTTTTCTAGTTCAGCTGCTTTGAATACGATTGCTCTGTTATCAGCTATGTTTCTAGTTATAAACATCATCTAGATATACAGTGGGGGAAATAAGTATTTGATCCCTTGCTGATTTTGTAAGTTTGCCCACTGACAAAGACATGAGCAGCCCATAATTGAAGGGTAGGTTATTGGTAACAGTGAGAGATAGCACATCACAAATTAAATCCGGAAAATCACATTGTGGAAAGTATATGAATTTATTTGCATTCTGCAGAGGGAAATAAGTATTTGATCCCCCACCAACCAGTAAGAGATCTGGCCCCTACAGACCAGGTAGATGCTCCAAATCAACTCGTTACCTGCATGACAGACAGCTGTCGGCAATGGTCACCTGTATGAAAGACACCTGTCCACAGACTCAGTGAATCAGTCAGACTCTAACCTCTACAAAATGGCCAAGAGCAAGGAGCTGTCTAAGGATGTCAGGGACAAGATCATACACCTGCACAAGGCTGGAATGGGCTACAAAACCATCAGTAAGACGCTGGGCGAGAAGGAGACAACTGTTGGTGCCATAGTAAGAAAATGGAAGAAGTACAAAATGACTGTCAATCGACAAAGATCTGGGGCTCCACGCAAAATCTCACCTCGTGGGGTATCCTTGATCATGAGGAAGGTTAGAAATCAGCCTACAACTACAAGGGGGGAACTTGTCAATGATCTCAAGGCAGCTGGGACCACTGTCACCACGAAAACCATTGGTAACACATTACGACATAACGGATTGCAATCCTGCAGTGCCCGCAAGGTCCCCCTGCTCCGGAAGGCACATGTGACGGCCCGTCTGAAGTTTGCCAGTGAACACCTGGATGATGCCGAGAGTGATTGGGAGAAGGTGCTGTGGTCAGATGAGACAAAAATTGAGCTCTTTGGCTTGAACTCAACTCGCCGTGTTTGGAGGAAGAGAAATGCTGCCTATGACCCAAAGAACACCGTCCCCACTGTCAAGCATGGAGGTGGAAATGTTATGTTTTGGGGGTGTTTCTCTGCTAAGGGCACAGGACTACTTCACCGCATCAATGGGAGAATGGATGGGGCCATGTACCGTACAATTCTGAGTGACAACCTCCTTCCCTCCGCCAGGGCCTTAAAAATGGGTCGTGGCTGGGTCTTCCAGCACGACAATGACCCAAAACATACAGCCAAGGCAACAAAGGAGTGGCTCAGGAAGAAGCACATTAGGGTCATGGAGTGGCCTAGCCAGTCACCAGACCTTAATCCCATTGAAAACTTATGGAGGGAGCTGAAGCTGCGAGTTGCCAAGCGACAGCCCAGAACTCTTAATGATTTAGAGATGATCTGCAAAGAGGAGTGGACCAAAATTCCTCCTGACATGTGTGCAAACCTCATCATCAACTACAGAAGACGTCTGACCGCTGTGCTTGCCAATAAGGGTTTTGCCACCAAGTATTAGGTCTTGTTTGCCAGAGGGATTAAATACTTATTTCCCTCTGCAGAATGCAAATAAATTCATATACTTTCCACAATGTGATTTTCCGGATTTAATTTGTGATGTGCTATCTCTCACTGTTACCAATAACCTACCCTTCAATTATGGGCTGCTCATGTCTTTGTCAGTGGGCAAACTTACAAAATCAGCAAGGGATCAAATACTTATTTCCCCCACTGTAATTAACCTAATCTGTTCACTGTGATGCTTTATTCTGTTTGTCTTGGTCTGCATTGCCTGAAGAGAATTCACCAAAAAGGCTACATCATTTGCAAAATCCAAGCCCTCTAGCTGAATGTTTTCAAGCCATATGTTTCTTGTGTTTTTGACTCCTGCTGCATTAACCAGTCCATGGCTAAGCTAAATAACAATGGTGACAATACACAACCTTGCCTGATCCCAGTTTTTATTTATTTATTTATTGCATTTGTATCCCACATTATCCCACCTTTTTGCAGTTACTATTTTAAACCAATTTATGCAGCCATTTTCCACTCTGACACAGCATTCACTGTTCTCACAAAGGTTTTTTTAATAACTCTGATGAGCTCGACAGGTATCCCTATTTCATAATATTCCATGTGCTATCTCCGTCAATGCTGTTCAACGCCTTTACAAAATCTACAAAATTTTATACTCAAGAACCTTTTGTAACCTAACAAAATGTGACCTAACAAAATGCTTCTTGAAAGAAGACAGCTTTCAAATAGAGATGGGCATTTGTGTCTCAGATTTAGTTTCTTTAATTACACATACAAAAAAATGCAAAATCAATTTTAGCACATGCTAACCAAATAATTTCTGCATGTAAAATATTTTTTAATATGTTAAAAAGATGTTATATATGAAAAAGTTTAAAACAAACAAAAAACTTCAAAAAGTGCCAAAAAGCCTTCTAAGGATCCTATTTTGTTTTCTGTGAACATCTCTATTTTCAATTTTAAAATTGAGAGCTTGATATTCAAAAAGGGTTTAACTGGGCAGGAGAGGCTCCTGTCTGGATAAACTCCACTGAGTTGGCCATCTGGCAATATTCAGCATCACTTAATATAACCTACGATCATCCAGGTCAGGGGTGTTCAACCTTGATCCTCGTCAGGTTGGGTTTTCAGGATTTTCTCAGTGAATATGCATGACAGCTATTTTCATACAGTGGAGGCAGTGCATGCAAATAGATCTATGCATAGTCATTGGGGAAATCCTCAAAATCCGACTGGATTGTGGCCCTCGAGGACTGAGGTTGGACAACCCTGGTCCAGGCACTGTCTTGTTGGTGCCTGGGAGGTCTGGAGCAGAGCTTGGGTGGCGCTGGAACTTATCTGATTAATGGTGATATTCAGGCCACGCACTGGCTAAGTAAGTAGATAAAGTTAGGCAACAAAAAAGGTATCCTAACTTTATCCGCCAAAAGTTGCGGCCCTACAATTAGGGGGGCCTCAAGCGGCACTCTTCATGGAGTGGCATCACTCCATTCCACCCCCCATACCGGCCACAGTCTGGCTTCTTCCCCCCCCCCCCCCCTTCATTTCTCAGCCTCCTTCCCCGAGTCTACCTTCTTTTTTTGTTTTCCAAAAGGTGGCGGTGATGGTGATTCCCATTCGCTCCCCTGCCACCGGTACTGGCTTCTTCTCTGTACTCCGGCCTGCCTCTCCATGTAACTTCCTGTTTCCTTAGAGGTAGGCCACAGTACAGAGAAGAAGCCATTGCTGGTAGCAGGGCAGTGTATGGAAATTGCTGCTGCTGCTGACTTTTAGAAAACATAAAAGGAAGGTAGATTCGGGAAAGGGGGTTAAGGAAGGAAGGGGGGGGGAGATGCCTGACCGTGGCTGGGGGGGAGATGAAGTTGGGAAAGAGAGAGAGTGAGAAGGCAGAGATGTTGGACTGAGGAGGGGGAGGTGGTGGGATGCTGAGAGGCCGGGGGCACCATCTCATCCCTCTCCTCAGGTGGCAGATTGCCTTGGGCCACCCCTGTTCACCAAGCTGACCAGCCACTGGTCTGAATCTTGGCTGATATGTGGTTAGCTTCCAGGTGACTGCATGTACCTGGATATTCAGGGCTGAGGTCAGACATGCCTAGCATTGAATATCCGGGGTTAATTCAGCCCATGGCTATAAGTGGTTTACAAACCTTTGGCTGCATCAAACTGAATATCTACCCCCTGTTGAAGGTGGTCTAGAAGCAAGTTCCACAATACTTAAAATAGAGGTTTGCATGTTGAAATGGCTCGTTACAAAATAGCCCATAGTATATCCAAGTAAAAGCAAGCATGTAATACCATTTTTCACATACTGTCACTTGTGACTTCAGAGGCATCCTTGGAGGCAAAGATAGGGTGGGGTTCGGACTAAGACTTATTTATTTATTGGGATTTATAAACCGCCTTTATGAAGAAAATTCACCCAAGGTGGTGTACAGCAGGTACAGTTTAACATTTCTGAGTTGCGGTTAGGCAGGCAGGCAGTTTACTCAGAGATGTGGGTAGATCTTGTTCAGTGGGTATGAGTAGTTTCACATCATCAGAATAGATGTAGAATTTTGTGTCTATTGACCGAAGCAGCTCAGCCAGAGGCTTGAGGTAGATAGATATTAAATAAAATGGAAGACAGTATGGATCCCTGTGGTACCCCACAGTCCAGTACCCAAGATGATGATGTGTTGTTGCTGAACAGAACTGATTATTGTATACCTGACTTGATTTGGATTTATTTGGATTTGAACCAAGTAAATACTGGGCCACTGATATTTCTGCCAGTCTTGTAAGCATGATATTATGATCCACGATGTCACAGGCTGCTAAGAAATCGAGCAACACTGGTGTCTCTGTTCCGTACCCAGGGTCTGAAGACAGACTGACGTGGGTCTAGCCAATTACTTTCAATTAGCCAGTCATTGAGTTGACTGCAGACTGCCCTTTCTATAAGTTTTGTCAGGAAAGGAATGTTAGAGACTGGTCAGCAGTTTTTGAGCTTGTCCTGGTCAAGTGAGTTCTTTTTCAGTAGAAGGCGCACCACAGTTCTTTTTAGTGTTCTTGGCAACTGTCCTTCCATAAGAAAGGAATTAACAATTTTAATGGCCCCTTCAAAGAGGCCTGTGCTTGCTTGTTATACAATCTTTGCTGGGTAGGGATCAAGAGGGCAGGTTGTAGGTCTTAGACTTTTCAGGATATTTTCAAGAGCTTCCTCTGTGACCTGGTTGAATGAGTCCCAGATGGCTGCACATAGTGGGGAACAGGGAGTGCTCTCTTCATTAGCTGGTAGGAGCTTTGATGGAACTGTCTGTAGGTCCTGATGGAGACCTTTAATTTTGTTGGCAAAGTGACAAAATCATTGCTGATTAGTTGTGACTGGGAAGGCTGATTCTGTTGTGGGGTTTGCAGAAGTCTGTTTATTATTTTAAATAGCTGCTTGGTTGAATTTGCAGCTTGTTCTATGTGTTGAGAAAAATATTGTTTTTTGGCTGTTGTTACGGCCTGGCAGTACATTGTCATGTGTTTCTTACAGTTGAGCCTGTCTTCATCTAAATGAGATGTTCTCCATTTTCTTTCAAGTTGACGTCATGATGCTTAAGGACCCGTAGTTCTGGGGAGAATCACAGAGAATGTTTGGTTGTGGAGCATAGGACCTTCTAATGCCGTTGCTAAGCATGCATTCCAGATATCAACCTGTTCTGACAAGGCCATCATCTTTTCATCCACATGGGGGTAGGACAAGGCCTCTAGAAAGTTATTAACAGTCATATTTCTCATGTCTTAGAATTCCTTCCAAGTCTGGATTGGGCCCATCTGTTTTATGTAGTCCTTAATAGAAAATTTGATTAGCAAATGATCAGTCCATGATAGGGGTGTTATCTCTGTGCCACCAGCCTTGTGTTCCAAGATGTCGATCCCTTTGCAGAACACAGAAAGTCTAGCATATGGCCCTTTTCATGTGTGTGTTACTGTGTTATGCGCTTAATTTTTTTTCTAATATTTTGTGCCAACTAAATAGCAGCTATATGTGTCTGTATAATTTAGGTGGGGTAATTTTCAAAGTCTGTATGCAACTTCCTTTGAAAATTGGATTACAGTTTGCACACACTTGCTACACAAGTTAGGTGGCCTATTAAAAAAGTACCTTCCAAGTTTCTAATTGTGTTTATAAAACATGACCACTCAGTGGAGAGTTCACCTACAAGGCGATTTAACTGGCCAGAAATATCTCCTGGCCAGTTAAATTGCCTGTTCAGCGCTAACTGGTCATTTTCAGAGACAGTTAGCTGGTTAGTGCAGCTGAAAATGTCCGGCTGGCGCCTATCTCAAAGCCAGCTGTTTTGTGGGCATTCAGGGGATAGAGTCAGCACTTAAGTGCCGATATTCAACAGTTGACCTTCCAAGGTAACTGCATAAAAGTCAGTCCTACCTTTATGCGGTGCTCCATAGCCAGTTATGTGCTGAAGATCGCACTTAGGGGTCCTTTTACAGAGCCGTGGTAAAACGTGGCCTACGGTATTGTTGGCGCGTGGGATTGCTGCTCACCGAGCCACTTTCAAAAAGCCCCTTTTCCCACTGCTGTCCTTAACGGCCAGGTACTAATTTCACAATTAGTGTGTGGTCATTACTTCCTGAGCCATTACTGCCACCTATTTACTTGGCGGTGAGGGTTCACATGCTAATCTGCCTGTAATTGGGCAGTATGCGGCAATGGACATGCACTGCCCGATTACAGCTGGGCATGCCTACTCCCTGCTCACCGTGCTAGAAAATAATTTCTATTTTCTAGCACTGGAAACGGAGCGCTGAAGTCAGAACTACTGCAGGGTGTCTGGCCATAAGTACATAAGTAATGCCACACTGGGAAAAGACCAAGGGTCCATTGAGCCCAGCATCCTGTCCACAACAGCGGCCAATCCAAGCCAAGGGCACCTGGTAAGCTTCCCAAACGTACAAATATTCTATACAGGTTATTCCTGGAATTGTGGATTTTTCCCAAGTCCATTTAGTAGTGGTTTATGCCCCATGGTTCTGCTGTTTCACCATGCGCTACTTGCACAGTAGCCCCTACCACCCTTTAGTAAAAGGACCCCTAAACTAGCTATATTTTAGCTGGCTCCGCAGATCCAGAAATTCAACGCCGAAGCCTGGGCATGGCCTGGCAATGAATTTTTGGGCAGAATTCTGACAGCAGTCAGCAAAATGCTGAGTGCCACAGGCTGAATATTGGGCCACTTATTTTTTTTTCTATTGCCTTTTACTTAGGGCCCCTTTTATTAAGCTGCGGTAAAAGAAGGCCTGCACTGGCGTCAGCGTGTGTTTTTGGCAAGCACTGAGGCCCCGTTTTACTGCAGTGGGTAAAAGGCTCTTTTTTTTTTTTTTAAAGAAATGACCATGCGGTAAGTGAACCACTTGTCGTACAGCCATTTCAGGGGGAGCACTTACCACCACCCATTGAAGTAGCAATAAGGGCTCCTGCGCTAACCCAGCAGTAACCACGCAGCACTACCTGATTACCATCAAGTAAACACTGGTGCTACAAAAATAAAAAATATTTTTGTAGCGCCGGAAATGGCACTTGCTAGGGGTGGGAGCTACTACCGAGCTGCTTTGGTAGCCCAGCAGTAGTTCCAGATTAGCGAGTGGGCTTACAACTGTTTAGTAAAAGACCCTCTTAGTTTGGAATATGCACAAGATTACCTACATTATCACTTCCTGTGAGCAGTCCCAAGTTCTCATTCCCTCCCTTTAGCTTGGTTCAGAGTCCAACCTTCTTACTTCCAGTGGCGTAGCAAGGTCGGCTGCCACCCAGGGCGGATCACCGCTGCGCACCCCCCCCCCCCCCGGGTGCAGCGGCATCCTCCCACCCAGGGTGCAGCACAACACTCCCCCAGCGCAATGACACCCCCCTCCCCGGGTGCATTCTTGGCTGTTGGAGGGTGCAGAGAGCAGCCGTGCACCTGTCGGCTCCACTGTCTCCCTGCTCCCTCTGCCCCGGAACAGGAAGTAACCCTCCAGCAGCGTGCACCCGGGGCAGACCGTCCCCACCGCCCCGCCCTTGCTACACCACTGCTCACTTCCTGTCTTATCTTTTTCCTCTTTCCCAGAACTGCCCTTCTTTCACAGAATTTTACTCATGTTTATGGACTCCAGGCTGTGTGGAAGTCAATTGTTGCTGTCATGAGTAACTGTCAACTCTATCGTTTGAACTAAATCTTAAATCTCTAAATAAAATCAGGATGGCAGTTTCCGTCAGCACTCTTGCAGTCTGGTTATTTTATGTGCCTCTTGCTGTTGCAGCTACATCCTCAGGGGCAAGAAATAAAACAAGAACCAGAAAGAGAAAAAAAAAGTGGTATGGATCATAAAAATAAGCGAGAAAACCTAAACACATAGGAACCATCTAAAGAGGAGAAAATTCTGAGAATAAAGTGCTGAATTCTCACGCAGGAGCCAGAGGAGACTCAGGGATTGCAGAATAACCAACCTCACACATATAATGTGGGATCAGATGGAGTCGGCATATCAGGGAGAAGCCCTGCAATTCGCTGTATACTGTAGCATACTAAGAGGGTTATTTTAATCAGGTGTGTAAAAAATGTAACAAATGAAATGTAGAAATCCCCAATGTTCTCTTGGGGTTGATGTCTCCAAGTGAGTTAGGGGCCCTTTTACTAAGCTGCGTAAGGCTCTACGTGCTCCCAACGCGTACCAAAATGGAGTTACCGCCCGGCTACCATGTGGCTCTTGTGGTAATTTCATTTTTGGTGCATGGCCGATATGTGCAGCCAAAAAATAATGTTTATTTTCGGATGCGCGCCAAGTGGCATATGACGTGTGTAGGTCATTAATGACTGGTTACCATGTGAGACATTACCACTAGGTCAATGGCTGGTGGTAAAGTCGCAGACTCAAAATGGACGTGTGGCAATTTTGATTTTTCCGCACGTCCATTTTCAGCAAAAATTAGAAAAAGGCCTTTTTTACAGGCGCGCTGAAAAATGGATCGGAGCGTGCCCAAAACCTGTGCCTACACTACTGCAAGCCATTTTTCAGTGCACCTTTGTAAAAAGACCCCTTAGTTTTGTGCATACTATGATAGTAAGGAACCTCACCCTCTATGGATGATAGAGACCTCTAGTGGTTCTACTGAATTGTTGCACTGTGACCTTTTATACCAGCCACTTTTTCCAGATAATTACAAGATAGGAAGAGACCCTAGTCTGAAGGGAAAACTGAATGGTATAAATAGTAATCTGAAAGCAGCTTTGGCTGGCTAAGCCACTGCACTGTACAGGAGTTAGAGGAGTTAGATGCAAAAAGAAGCCTTGAGAGAAGGAGAAGAAAAAAGTTCTACTGATCCAGGAAGTGAAACAGAGAAGAGAAAGGATAACCTCAGGAGTTGGACAAAGGAAGGCTGTGGACTCAAGGGAGGAAATCACCTACAACCTAGATCCTGTAACCTACCTACAAGGGAGGAAAATTTAAAAAGAAAGAACTATAAGAATACTGGCATCTTCAGTGTACCAGAAAACTAGTAAGGCTTCCTTATACCCAGTGGTAGGGGACAAGGAGAAAAGACCGAACTGTTCTTTTCCTGTTTTGTATACTCTACATGTATATTGGGAACTGGGTAAAAGTTAGATCCTCCTGATTTTCAGGATCTGCAGTCTGAGAAGGATTTATAAAGCTGGAACTGACTTTATTGCTAAGCATCAACCTGCCTGGGGCAGTTCAGAGGTGGCCTGAGGCAGGGAAGAGAAGGAGGGAAGGAAGGAGTTCCATGGTCTGAGCTTGGCTGGGATTTTTTGGATCTGAATTAACAAAACAAAAACAACCTGTCTTAGCCTAAGGGACACCTTCCCTCCCTACTTTTCTTCACTTCCTTGGCCACCTCTGAACAGCCCCCAGGTATGTTTCCTTCCCCAGCACATGCCTTCATGTGCTCTCTGTTTCCAGGGACTGGCTGATCTCTTGAGTGATTTGTTAATCAGCCCTTGGTGCTTCCCCTTCTCCTGGACTAGGGGGGGGGGGGGGGGGGGTCCTTGCTGCTCTTCATTCCTTCTGATATCAGCTGAACAAGAGCTGATTTGAACTTTCCCTCTTCCTGTTTCTTGTGTTCAGAGCTCCTAGGCACAGGCTGCTCCAGTGCTGCAGCTGTCTCTTTTGCTTGTGCCTGGCAGTTCCCACCCACCAATTCCCCCCCCCCCCCCCCCAAGAATTCCCACCTAGGACAATTCCCCCGGGACAATTCCCACTTAAAGGGGACAATTCCCACCAAAGACCCCCCCCCCCCCCTTAGGTCATTTCCCACCCTCCCTAGCCCTTTTTTTAACCATAGATTCTTTCTTGTATTTATTTATTATCTCATTTATACCCCACATTTTCCCAACTGTATCAGGTCTGGAACAAGGAAGTTAGAGCAGCATACAGATGTAAACAGAGCACTTATAATAACAGAATAACTTTTTGTAGGTAGAGTAGTAATTTATTATAAATTGTGACCAGTGTCATTGGGGGGCTGAATTAGGTTGAAACCTGGTTTGGCGGGGTATGTGTGTGTGTGGAGGGGGTATTTGCACCCCACATGAACTGCATGTGTAAAAGATAATGTTGGGGAGGGGGTGAGGGGATATGATCTGGAAGAGAAAAGGTAGGGAGATTACTTGCCTTGTGTGTTTTGTATTTTTTTGGGTTATGGGTGGGAATTGTCCTCTCTGGTGTGGTAGCAATTAGTTTAGTGGGAATTGTCCTAGGTGGGAATTGTCCAGATGGGAATTGGTGGGTAGGAACTGTCCGGTGGGAACTGTCCAGGTGGGAACTGACCTAGAACCCTCTGCAGCAGCCTTGTTTTCTGGTTGGCTCTTCTTGTAAAAAGTAAAGAGGTGTGGTAGCTGTGTTAGACCACTTTTAAAAGTAATAGAAATAAAGCAAAACATAGAAAAGAAAATAAGGTGATACCTTTTATATTGGACAAACAATTTCAAAATTCTTTATTATGTCTGCAACTTTATGGATTATTCTTGCTTTTTTATACTTGTATATTTTCTTATTAGCATTAGTGCATGGTAGCTTCTAGCATGGCTTAGTAAATAGGGGGGATAGTTTGATCTCTTGTCTCTCTCATAATTGAGGACTTGGGGAATGGCTTGGGACGTCACGTGATTTATATTTCCTTAATTACTTTACTGAGAATAAACCATTTGTTTTTTCTTTTTCAAGAGATATCTTGATGTAATATTTTTGAAATTCAATAAAAAAAAAATTAAAAAATTAAAAAATTCACTTAACTAAATAACTACCTAAAATATTTTTAAAAAAGTGAAATGTGTGCACTTAAGTGCAGTCACCCCAACATGAAACTAACTAGCAGAGGACCATCATCGCACAACACATGGTAAAGGTCAAAATTCAGAATATGATGAAGTGCAATCGATAGAAAAATCTTTTTAAAAACTCAAAATGCAAGTTCACGCGATGATAAGTTAGGTGGCTCACGATTACCCCTCCTGGATAGTCTAAGAAGTGATGTAGAACTCGTGGAGGCCAGAATAGCAACAAAAAGGTAGTTTTCACTGTCATCAAGTGACTCATACGGGAAAGAGGCTGGCTCTGTATTGACTTCAGAGGAATCACTGCTTTGTCACCTTCTTACCACCCATCCATCTCTTCTTGTCTCTCACCCACCCAGCTCTCCTTGTTTCTTCCCTAACCCACCCTATCCTCTTCCTGTGAGACTGTCATTGGAATACTTTTATGTTTCACTTATATATTCTGATATTTGTCAACATTTGCCCATTTTTGATCTGAAGGAGTTGCCTTTGAAAGCTAATAAAAATGTATTAAGGGGTCGGTTGATTGTTGAATCTCTTATTGTTTGCTTTATTGATTTTGATGTTGTAATGACTGCATTCTTTTTCTTTACACTTTAGTAAAACAAAAAGTAAAAAAAAAGTATTAAGTTCATCCAATAAAAAAGGTATCATCTTTTTTTCTTTTCTATATTTTGTTTTATTTCTATATATTTTGTAAAATAGGCGTTAGGCGTCAGTGTGAAGCTGAAGGCCTGATTTGCATAGGCACCATTTTACTCAAATTCGTTTAGGGGAGCTTGCACCCCACCTAGCTACGCCTCTGAGAAAGGAACAGTTCACCATTAAACTACCAATAGAGGGGCTAGAAGTAGCGCCCTAGCTCAAGATTTCATTATGCCACATGATTGGGCTACCAAGGCATCTAACAGGAAGTGGCATTGCTGCAATAGTTAGCTAATGCCATGAAGTAGCATACCTTTTACCAGAGCTAGTAATAAAGATACAGAGTTAAGCCAAACAAGTCAGTCTGCTTTGGATCAATTCACATCTTGGTTTTATTATTTTGATGTGTAGTATAATGGTCAGTAGTTTACTATTTAGCTAAAGGCTATGGGATTGATACTCATATTTGTCCACGATGGTAAAAACTTCACAAGAGTTGCAATATTAATTTGATGTAACAAAAATGAGAGGCATCTTATATATTAACCATGCCTCAATAAATTGGTTAGTCTATAAGTTACCACCTGTCTCTGTTATTTTCATATTTTTCTTGATAACTTTGGCAGTTGCCCAGACAACTCAAAGGTGACTGGTAGAAACTTTCCTTATGCAGCTGTTTTATCATGAGTACATAAGTATTGCCATACTGGGAAAGACCAAAGGTCCATCAAGCCCAGCATCCTGTTTCCAACAGTGGCCAATCCAGGTCACAAATACCTGGCAAGATCCCAAAAAAGTACAAAACATTTTATACTGCTTATCCCAGAAATAGTGGATTTTCCGTAAGTCCATTTAATAATGGTCTATGGACTTTTCCTTTAGGAAGCCGTCCAAACCTTTTTGAAGCTCCGCTAAGCTAACCGCCTTTACCACATTCTCTGGCAACGAATTCCAGAGTTTAATTACATGTTGAGTGAAGAAACATTTTCTCAGATTCGTTTTAAATTTACTACATTGTAACTTCATCGCATGGCCCCTAGTCCTAGTATATTTGGAAAGTGTAAACAGATGCTTCACATCTACCCCGTTCAACTCCACTCATTATTTTATAGACCTCTATCATATCTCTCCTCAGCCGCCTTTTCTCCAAGCTGAAGAGCCCTAGCTGCTTTAGCCTTTCCTCATAGGGAAGTCGTCCCATCCCCTTTATCATTTTCATTGCTCTTCTCTGCACCTTTTCTAATTCCACTATATCTTTTTTGAGATGCGGCGACCAGAATTGAACACAATATTTGAGGTGTGGTCGCACCATGGAGCGATACAAAGGCATTATAACATCCTCATTTTTGTTTTCCATTCCTTTCCTAATAATACCTAACATTCTATTTGCTTTTTTAGCCGCAGCAGCACACTGAGCAGAAGGTTTCAACGTATCATCAACGACAACACCTAGATCCCTTTCTTGGTCCATGACTCCTAACGTGGAACCTTGCATGACTTAGCTATAATTTGGTTTCCTCTTTCCCACATGCATCACTTTGCACTTGCTCACATTAAACGTCATCTGCCATTTAGATGCCCAGTCTCCCAGTCTCGTAAGGTCCTCTTGTAATTTTTCACAATCCTCCCACTGAGCACTGTGACTTTGGAGCTGCTAAATAGAAGCAGATCTGGAAACAGTCTAGTGACTGGAGACCAGGACATGGATATATTATTGAAGCTACAGCATAAGAACATAAGAATAGCCATACTGGGTCAGACCAATGTTCTGCTTAGCCCAGTATACTGCTTCCAACAGTGGCCAATCCAGGTTACAAATACCTGGCAGAATCCAAAAGAGTAGCAATATTCCATGCTACTGATCCCAGGGATAGTGTAATCCCTCCAAAATGTGGCTGCTAAGCTGATCTTGAGAGGACAAAAGTCTGACTATGTGAACCCACTTTTGGCTGAATTACATTGGTTGCCTCTGAGAGTAAGAATGGAATTTAAAGTTTTAATTTTATTTTTATGATAATGTATGGATTGTGTCCGGGTTATTTAAATTCTATAGTATCAACTTATTGGCCTTCTTGATGTCTGCTATCTTTGCCAGAGCTTTTACTTGCCCTTCCATCTGCTATGGTAATGATCATTGTTTTGTGATGCTTATCTTATGTAAATGATAGTTCTGTTTATTGTTTAATGATATGATCATTTTTGGATGTAATCTGATTTGAACTACTTGAAGATTTAGCAGTATATAAGTATTGATATTAAATTAAATTAAATATCTTAATAGCAGATTATGAACTTTTCCTCCAGGAACTTCTCCAAATCTTTTCTAAACCTAGATACACTAACTGTTGTTACCATTTCTGAGCTTAACTATTGATTGAATGAAAAAAAAATATTTCTTCTGTTTTAAAAGTATTACCATGTAACTTCATGGAGTGTCTCCTAACCTTTGTACTTTTTGAAAGAGTACACATTTGATTTACGTTTATCCATTCTACTGCACTCGGGGTTTTGTAGCCCTCTCTTATATCCCACCTCAGCCATCTGTTTTCCAAGCTGAAAAGCCCTAACCTTTTAAGCTTTTCCTCATATGAGAGGAGTTCCATCCCCTTAATCATTTTGGTCACCCTTCTTTGGACATTTCCTAATTCCGCTCTACCTTTCTTGAGATCTCGCATTCAGAATTGCACATAATACTCATGAGGCATTATGCAAAGGCATTACAATCTACAGCACTAAGCTGATTAAAGCACAGAAAAAAGCTCCAACCATATAGGACTAGATTCAGTAAATTGCGCCCAAATTTGGGCTTGGAAACAAATGAGTGCTGAGCTCTATTCTATATATACAGCACTCTGAGGGGCCCTTTTACAAAGACGCGCTGAAAAATGGCCTGCGGTAGTGTGGATGTGTGTTTAGGGCGCGCAGAATCATTTTTGAGCGCACCTGTAAAAAAATGCCTTTTTAAAATTTTTCCCGAAAATGGACATGCGGCAAAATAAAAATTGCCGCATGTCCATTTTAGGTCTCAGACCTTACCACCGGCCATTGACTAGCGGTAAAGTCTCACACAGTAACCGAGCAGTAATGGCCTATGTGTGTCAAATGCCACTTGGCATGTGCCCAATACGCGTGTCAAAAAAGAAAAATTATTTTTTCGGACACGCGTATCGGACGTGCACTAAAAATGAAATTACTGCAATAGCCACATGGTAGCCGGGCGATAACTCCATTTTGGCGCGTGATAGGCACAAGTAGATGCTTGTGCGGTTTATTAAAAGGGCCCCTGATTTAGGTGCCGTTTATAGAATAGTGTGTAGCACTGGGATCTGCTCCCAATTTTGGGCATGAAGACTTACACCAACTGAAACCTGATGTAAATCCTTGCACATAAATTAGGTGCAGATCCCCCAAATTCTATAATAGTGTGTGCATCTTTAGTGAATGCCCCTGACCTTCCCATGTCTCTCTCTCATGGCCACACCCATTTTCAGTTGCATGGCACTCATCTTTATTGTGAAATGCTTGCATAAATCCACATTGTTTCCAACTAGTGTCAATAATCGTTAGAACTCAATTATTGGCGTTAATTGGCTCGTTACTCAATTAAAATGCATGTGTAATTTGGGCATGCCTCCAAATCTGAGTGCGCAACTTTGAGTGCCAAATATAGAATCTGGGGGATAGAGCACAGAGGAGGTATTATGTGGGGAAAAAAAAAGCCTCGGAGTAGGAAACAAAGCCAAAGCAACTGCAATATCAAGCAGATAGTTAGAGTCCTTATTCTAGAAGAAAAGGTGGAAGGTGTGGTGGAGATCACCTGTCCACCAATCCATGCCCGGCTGTAGGCAGAAATTGCACCAAATACCAGAAATGTGGGCCAGTCCCTCCTTCATTACTTCACAGTGCTTGAAAGGGCCAGTTAAGGAGAAAGGATTCCAGAATGTTCTTCCTTGCGGACATAGAGGGCACATTTTTGGTGATCCTGCTTCACGGAGATAAGTTGAGTTTATAAAACTCAACTGTGAAAGGCAATCTGTTTGTTTAAATTCCCTGCACAAATGCTCAGAGCCAGCTGGGGCTTAAGGAAAGCATACACTAGCTGTGTTCAGG
Source organism: Microcaecilia unicolor (assembly GCF_901765095.1). NCBI lineage: Eukaryota > Metazoa > Chordata > Amphibia > Gymnophiona > Siphonopidae > Microcaecilia > Microcaecilia unicolor. The sequence continues at coordinate 327,800,541 of NC_044034.1, forward strand.
AACTGTGAAAGCCATTCTTCTACTTGCCTAGATTAATTGTACTATCCTTAAATCTGGTTGAAGTATAGCATAGAGAGGAAGCATCTCTTACTGTGATGAGAACTGAATAAAGGAGGAGACCTAATTTAATGTCCAATAGACTGGTATTGAAATGTAACCCCCAGAGACACTGATATAAAGACCACACAAATGGATCTGTCTACTTACGTGCAGAGAGGAGTGCTGCCAGCCATCCAAACTTTTAAATTCTAGGTAACATCTCTTCCCAAATGTAAATATAGCACCTCAAGAGTACAGATATATTAACAATGTGCATTATGCAACAGGCATTTACTTCAGTAAGGAAGTTTGCTCATCTGGCCAGAAATAAAATATCTTTTTATAGAGAGCCCACATGTCCTGAAGGCTCAGTTTCTAGAAAAGACACTGAGGGTCGTTTACTAAGGCGCGCTCACGTTTTTGGTGCGCGCTAAAATTGCGGGCATGCTAAGCGTTAGAGACGCCAATGCATACCTATGGGCGTCTCTAACGTTTAGCGTGCCCACATTTTTAGCGCGCGCCAAAAACATGAGCGTGCCTTAGTAGTAAAAGATGTCCTAAACATCCCGATGATGAAAGGTGGTTCTCCTTGACAAGACTCTCCTTTGCTCTTGTAGCTTCTGGGGAATATCTGCCTTCCTAATTATAAAACAAAAATCAATTTAAAAAGCCTCTCTACAGAGAAATCTTCAGCAGTATATAATTCACTAGGGAAAAAGGCCCGTTTCTGACACATGAAACGGGTGCTAGCAAGGTTTTCCTCGGAGTGTGTGTGTTTTACAGAGTGTGTGTGAGAGTGAGTGTGTGATAGAGAGAGAGTGAATGTGTGAGTGTGTGAGACTGGGTGTGAGAGTGTGTGTGAAAGAATGAGAGTGTGTGCCAGGGGCCCCCCTCCCTCCCTCCCAGTTCCAGGGTTTCCCCCCCCCCTCCCTCCCTCCCTCCCAGTTGCAGGGTCAGCCCTCTCCCCCTCCCTCCCAATTTCAGGGTCACCCCCCTCCCTCTGTCCCTCCCAGTTTCTGGGTCCGCCCGCCCCCCTCCATGTTCCAGGGTCGTTGCCCACCTCCCTCCCTCCAACCCTCCCAGGGTCGTTGCCCCCTCTCTCCCTCCCTCCCAGTTCCAGTGTCGTTGCCCCCCTCTCTACCCCCCCCCTTCAGCCACCCTGCAATGTTTAACTGCAAAATTAGGGAGCTGTGTAGTGTAATAAAACGCACCTGCAATGTTGTGAAGCTGTTTCCGTGGCTTCACTGAAGTGAAGGGTTCGTAAGGTTCATCAGATTCGTCAGATTCGTCAGTCTGTCAATATCTCTCTCGGCCCTGCCCTCGCATCTCTGATAGGTCCGCCGTCCTCGACGTCATTACGTTTTGACACGAGGGCGGGGCCGAGACAGATGGTGACAGACTGACGAATCTGATTAACCTTACGAACCCTTCACTTCAGTGAAGCCACGGAGTCAGCTTCAGAACGTTGGAGGTGCTTTTTATTATAGTAGAGATGTTGTCCTCCTCCACTAGAGTCTCAAAGGGCCTTTTTACTAAGCTGCGGTAAGCATTAATGCGTGCTTACAGCACCTTAAAATGATCTACCGTGGGGTGCTCTCAGGCATCCCATGGGAAGTTTTGCATATGTGTGCGCTATCCACATGTTAAAAACTGCTACTACTTAACATTTCTAAAGCGCTACTAGGGTTACACAGCGCTGTACAATTTAACATGGAAGGACAGTCCCTGCTCAAGGGATGTGTTTGAGGGTGGAGAGTGGTGGCAGTTATGCTAAAGCTACTTAGCGTGGGATTAGCGTATGAGCCTTTACCACCTACGAAATAGATGTTGATAAATACTCATGCGCTAATGGCCACATGATAATGGGAAAATTAGCACGTGCAAAAACAAAAGGGGTTCACACTTTCCACAAGAATAGAACACAACAAAAAACAGGGTGGAAAAGAACCAGGTCCAAGAGATCAGTCCAAACACCAGGATAAGATGCTCCAAACACAACTTTATTTGTTGGACCCTACACGGTCCGTGTTTCGACTATAAAAGCCTTCCTCAGGGGTCTAAAAATAACATATATATATACAAATATAATTAAAACCATATGTAAACAAAATGTATCAAAAAATGAACAAACATTAAATGTTTTAAATTAATTCAACTAAAAAAATACATAATAAAAATTGTATAATTGTACCTATACATCATCATAGATTGAACAATCAAATTCCATCAATTACGATATATCAAAAGTACAAAAAACAAAATACTCTGAAACATAACATACCTCAGAGTTAGTATGTATAACATTCACTATCATAATCTGTTGCATCTGTCTAATTTGTAATATTTATATATTTAGAAAAACCCAACCTATAGTAAATATAAATTAAATTCCAAAGTTAACAAGCAGAACAATGACACTAAAAATGAATATAATACACATGCAAAATGCTCTGATTTATAGGGTCCAAATAAAGTTGGTGTTTGGACTGATCTCTTGGACCTGGTTCTTTTCCACCCTGAAAATTAGCACGTGGCCATTATTGCAGAAATGTCATAATCAGTCATTTACCGGCAGCACTAAAAATGGCCTAAGCACGTGGGAAAGACCCACTTTGGAACTAGTGCAGGCCACTTTTTGGCGTTGCTTAGTAAAAGGACCCCTAAGTGTCACTGACTTGTAAGGAAAATAAAATAACCATGTTTTAATATTGTCATTCTTAAAACACACAGGTAAATTAACTACACACAGTTATGCTGCTGGCTTTGCAGGTTAGTTTTCATTTCAGCTCCCACAACACTTACTTAGAAAATGATCACGGGTCTTTTATTTTAACTCTAAGCCTGTTTTTACTCAGGTTCCTTTTTGCTTTACATTACTATTTTATCACTTTCCCAAAATTTCCATTCCCCAGCCCTCTCATGGTGCTGTTCAAGCAGGTCCTGTCTCATATGTGTTTAGTGTACAGTGCTGCGTATGTTTAATAGCACTATAGAAATGATAAGTAGTTAGTAATAGGAATAGGGCACTGGCAGCTTCTCATAGCTGCCTCACTGAATTTTTCTAGCTGTTTCTCCCACATACTTTCACAAAAAATGTCTCCCTAAAGATCGTCAGGCTGGCTGCTCACTCTACCCAGCCCTCTCCCTCGCTCCCCGCAGGAGCCGGACAGGGCCAGAGGCTCACCAGGTAGCGAAGTAGTCTCACAGTTTCCAGCCCTGGGAGTGTTTTCGGCGCGCTCCACATACAGCGCCGAAGTTCGTTGATCTCCATGGTGACGGTGTAAACTCAAGCTGTCGGACATGCTGATTTATCACAGTCGCTGCTGCTGCTGCTACTACCTCGCTCTCTTTCTGCAATGGGTGTAATGGAAAGTGTTTATATGAAGAAAAGGGAATTGCTAGAGTATCAGGTCAGCTCTAAGTTTGCTTCACTTCAAGTTTGGAGAGTAGGGTACTGCTCTTATCTGTCCCTTTCTCCTCTACTGCTAATTCAAGACTCCGTTCCTTGTATCTCGCTGCACCTCACGCCTGGAATAGACTTCCCGAGCATGTACGTCTAGCCCCGTCTTTAGCCGTTTTCAAGTCCAAACTCAAAACCCACCTCTTTACCACTGCATTTGACTCCTAACTCACTTACCCTATCCTTTATTCTCACCTCTTCATTCCCTTACCCTTAATTGTTCTGTCTGTTTACCTGTCTTATCTTGATTGTAAGCTCTTTGAGCAGGGACTGTCTTTTGTGTTTGGTGTACAGCGCTGCGTATGCCTTATAGTGCTATAGAAATGATAAGTAGTAGTAGTAAAGAGCTGATTACGTTATTCATAGGCTTGTGCCCCTGAATCAGCTTCCATGTGGAAATCATACACTCAGGGTTGGCTTAGGGGGTGGCAACCAGGGCAATTGCCACGGGCCCCTATGCAACAGGGGGCCACAAGCCTGCAGCAGTCTGAAGGCAGAATAACCTGTGGGTGGGTTTTGGGTTCCCTCCCTGGTTTCTGCCTCTGCATTTGCATGTCTAACACTCATAGGGTTACCATATTTGCGGAGACAAAAAAAGACACAAAAATTAAAAATGGTTGCTATCTTTGCTAATGAAATATTTGATCGTAGCAAATGTGTAAATGGCTTTTGCTTAATGAACACACATCAAGCAGTGTCTGACTTATAGTACAGCAGTAGACAATAATTTGATTTTCAAAACCTTCCTGATTTGAGTTTGACTGAGTCTGAGCCCAAGCGTACTTTTCAGAAGAGCGGATATCCCTCAACAACTTTGGCTGGTTTCTGATATACATGTGAAAGTCTTGGCATGACATATGCAAAAAGCTGTGCTGTATAAAAAAAAAATTCCTTTGACAGATTCAACCAGCAGGGAGAGAAGAAATCAGCAATGCCTGTCTCCCTCTTTAGCACCCCCATGTGTCCAGACTGACTAGGCCAGAGATGGCTTCTCTCATTATGTGGGTCATAGATATACATAAGAAAAATGGATATTTTCCTAAACAGTAAAAAACATGAAGGACATATTTGAAGAAGTCCTAAAAGAGGACATATGGAGGGGCATTTTCGAAAGGGACGTCCACGTTTCGATTTAGACGTCCTTGCAAAACGTCCTGATCCAGGGGCGGGGAAACCTGTATTTTTGAAGTAAGATGGATGTCCATCTTTCGATTCGAAAATACCATCAGGGACATCCAAATCCTTAAATTTGGTCATCCTTAGAGATGGACGTTCCTAGACATGGATGTTTCTGATTTTCAAAACCAAAGACGTCCATCTCAGAAATGACCAAATACAAGCCATTTGATTGTGGGAGGAGCCAGCATTTCTAGTGCACTGGTCCCCCTGACATGCCAGGACACCAACCGGCCACCCTAGGGGGCACTGCAGTGGACTTCATAAATTGTTTCCAGATACATAGCTCCCTTACCTTATGTGCTGAGCCCCCCAAACCCCACTACCCCCAACTGTACACCACTACCATAGCCCTTAAGGGTGAAGGGGGGCACCTAGATGTGGGGACAGTGAGTTTCTGGTGGGTTTTGGAGGGCTCGCTGTCTCCTCCACAAACATAACAGATAGGGGGGGTGGGGCTGGGTCTGCCTGTCTGAAGTGCACTCACCCACTAAAACTGCTCCAGAGACCTGCATACTGCTGTCATGGACCTGAGTATGACATTTGAGGCTGGCATAGAGGCTGGCACGAAATATTTTTAAATATTTTTTTGAGGGAGGGGTTAGTGACCACTGGGGGAGTAACGGGAGGCCATCCCCAATTCTCTCCGGTGGTCATCTGGTCAGTTCGGGCACCTTTTTGTGCCTTAGTCGTAAGAAAAACAGGTCCGGGTGAAAACGTTCAAGTGTTCGTCAGGGACATCCTTGTTTTTTTCCATTATGGGTCAAGGATGTCCAAGTGTTAGGCACGCCCAAGTCCTGCCTTTGCTATGCCTCAGACATGCCCCCTTGAACTTTGGCCATCCCTGCGACGGAGTGCAGTTGGGGACGTCCAAAATCGGCTTTCGATTATACCGATTTAGACATTTCTGAGAGGACGTCCATCTTCCAATTTATGTCGAAAGATGAGTGTCCTTCTCTTTCGAAAATGAGCCCAATGGTAACCCTAAACACTGGCATTCCATATGTTGCAATGGTTGGAGAAACCTATTGCTGCATCAGTACCAAACTCAATTCCGGTTTCCTCTAGGGACTCATTATAAAGTGATATCAGCTGTTTGGTTTGCTGCTGCTGCTACTAACTTCTGTTTAATAAAACTTGTTATATCGCCTCTTCTGATGGACAAGCCAAGTATTCAGGTAAAATGGCTATTGTATATTGTCTTTCTGTGCCTGACTAAAGGTATATGCAGATTTCCACAGCATTTATAGCTTGAGGCATCCCTGGTACTGCTGTACCGATTAGCATATTTTGCTATTCGGCCGAACACAAATAATTAAAAATATTATTCGGCAGAATATGAATAATGGGCATTGAGCATTAACATACAAATAATAAAAGAAGAAACATCAAATCAGATAACAAGTGTTTATTTCAGTAGGATTTAGCACAGTACAGCCCTGGATTATTCATATTTGAATTTAAATCACTATTTGGCCAAATACGAATAATGTATTTGGGGTACTATTTGGAGCCAAATCAAATACAAATATTTGGTGCAGTCCTAATCCCAGGTACCTGTGTAGGTCAGCCTAATTTAAAGCAGGCTCTGGGGTAAGAGTCACCAAAGGTGACCTTTGCCACTCAAAATAATGAACTTTAGCGTCTTGAGTGAGAGTCTGTGAAAATTCTTCTTAAATCATTCTCTATCAAAACAATTTCTTTAATCATTTCTTTAAATACAGTACTTATCTTACAATTAATGGATTGATGATGAAATATTGAGAATCAAATTAAAATGAGGCAGGACAGCAGTTGAGCAGAGGACTCCGTCAACAATGGACACATCATGCACGTGCTCTGCCCAAGTTGGGAATAAGTGTCTAGAATGAAGTTCCACACTCGGCCGGGTGTTTCTCAACCAACTTTAACCTCCTGGTCCAATTAATGGCCACGGCCACGAGGAAGTAGATCAAGTGGTCTTGGTTCCGTGCTTCTAGGACTCTTGATATGATGCATTTATAAATGAAGAAGTGAGGGGTACAGGATAACCAACACTTCAAAAATTGCCACTTGAGGAATGTGAGGAAGGGGGTCAGCCGTGGGCGGAGCCAAAATATGTGGCCCATGTAGGTCAGAGGAGGAAGAATGCAATGAAGGTACAAATAATAGTAAATTTAAAATTAATCGGAGAAACTTTTTTCTTCACTCAACGTGTAATTAAACTCTGGAATTCGTTGCCAGAGAATGTGGTAAAGGCAGTTAGCTTAGCGGAGTTTTAAAAAGGTTTGGACGGCTTCCTAAAGGAAAAGTCCATAGACCGTTATTAAATGGACATGGGGAAAATCCACTATTTCTGGGATAAGCAGTATAAAATGTTTTGTACTTTTTTGGGATCTTGCCAGGTATTTGTGATCTGGATTGGCCACTGTTGGAAAGAGGATGCTGGGCTCGATGGACCTTTGGTCTTTCCCAGTATTGCAATACTTATGTACTTATGTAATGTTGACTGGCATACATTCAATTTTCATAAATATATGTGCTACATTTTCCTTGCATATCAGTTGACACAAATAGCAGTCACAATCTATGCAACTTAAACCTTCAGATGATTTCAGCACACATACTTTCAAAGAGAAAATGTGTGACTGAGTTTCCCATTTAAAACTGGCTGCAATTTACATCAGCTAAGGGTCCCCAAATACCTTCAAAACTGCCCACATCATTTGAGGGCAAACAGGTCACCTTTCTATCAATCTGAGGTCTAGATGAAGGAAGGCACAAAACCACTAGTGCAACCACCCTAAAGTGCAATACTTTCTACCACTAATAGAGACATGTGCCTCTCTGCACAGGATTGGGGACCTGTGCCAAGTCATCTGTCACCGTGGTCTCTAGCAGCTGTGCTACCTGTCGGTGAGTAACTCTTCAGGATCTGAAAGCTGGGGGAGGCTTCCCTTTCAGCTCATCAGAACTGTGCCATGCTGGCAGCATTAACAACTGAAATCCTCCCCAAAGTCAATACTAATTACAGAAATGTTTTACAATTGTCAATCATGCAATTCTGGGTGGAATTGCTTTTATTGTTAAGTAAGTTCCAAGGAGCTCAAGGAAAATGCCTTATCTCAGAAAAACAAGTTTCGTTGACAGCTACAACTTGAGAGCCTGATTATGGAACATCTAATTCCCATTCACTTTGCACTATGGGGCCCATTCTCCTGCATCCTTCTTGCAAAGGCGTCCGATGGGAGCATTTACTGAAAATGAATTTACTGTTAGGGGTGGGGAGGAAATCAGCAGGTTTTTCTATTACTCTGAGAATGAGGAACACATAATATTCCGTGTACTGAAGCAGTTCTGTAATGCCGAGTCAGGATACGAGGTTGTCACACACTGTTTCCCGAACCTAGCCACCAGGAAAGAGATGAGTTCCTGAGGGAGGATGACATCTCAACTTTCTCACAGTAATGTTTCCACTTCTATAGAAGTGTGGCTGTATTGTGTGCTGTTCTACCTGTCATATTACAATATTCATTTCATTTGTCAGTTCTTGTTATGTACATAACATAGGCACGTTAAGTAATTACATTTTCAAGCTACATCTCTCACACTCTCAGTTCAGTTTTCTTTAGACTGAAAATGCTACATAGGTAGTGGATCTGTTTCAGCTGTAGTCCAGCTGTCTGTCCTTCCAATTTAGGATTATGTATTGTAATGCTCTTTGTCCGAGGACAAGCAGGACATTATCCGCTCACAAATAGGTGACATCATCCGGTGGAACCTTGGGGCGGTTGCTACCCAACGTTCAAAAACTTTCTCAAAGCCTTTGATAGTGCCGTGCCACACGTGATTGGATGCCGTCCCACCTGACATGAGTGTGCGGGACCAGCAGTCTTCATTTTTCTGCGGATCAGTCCTGTTTGTCAGCTTTCCTCAGCGCGTCTCTTATTCAGAGTATTGGTGCATTCCCAAGAGATACACGGGACCTTTTTTCATTTATTTCTTCAGTTTTCTCCCCTTTTATTTTCTCTTAGCATTTTTCGGCCTGTTTAAGCTTCTTTTCATTTTTGCACATCTCCTGTTGATCCTCTTAGGCTTGAGCACCCGGTCAGGTTTCCTTTTGTTTAAAAAATAAAAATTGAGCCATTTGATTTTGCTTCAACTATTTTTTCCCCTGATGTCATGTAAAACTCCAAGTGGTTTTCAAAACTGTACTAGGTGTGGTAAGTCTATTTCTATGACTGATAGTAACGTAATATAGTAGATGATGGCAGATAAAGACCTGTACGGTCCATCCAGTTTGCCCAACAAGATAAACTCATTGTATGAGCTACCTTATATGTATACCTGACCTTGATTTGTCCTTGCCATTTTCAGGGCACAGACTGTAGAAGTCTGCCCAGCACTAGCTTTGCTTCCCAATTACTGGTGTTGCTACCCGATCTCCGCTAAGCTTCTGTGGATCCATTCCTTCTGAAAAGGATTCCTTTGTGTTTATCCCATGCATTTTTGAATTCTGTTACTGTTTTCATCTCCACCACATCCTGCGGGAGGGCATTTCAGGTATCCAGCACCCTCTCCATGAAAAAAATACTTCCTGACATTTTTCCTGAGTCTGCCCCCCTTCAACCTCAATTCTTGTCCTCTAGTTCTACCACCTTCCCGTCTCTGGAAAAGGTTTGTTTGCAGATTAACACCTTTAAAATATTTGAATTTCTGTATCATATCACCCCTTTTTTTCCTTTCCTCCAGGGTATACATGTTCAGGTCAGTAAGTCTCTCCTCATATGTCTTGTAACACAAATCCCTTTTTGTAGCTTTTCTTTGTACCGCTTCAAGTCTTTTTACATCCTTAGCAAGATACGGCCTCCAAAACTGAACACAATACTCCAGGTGGGGCCTCACCAACGCCTTGTGCAGGGGCATCAACACCTCCTTTCTTCTGCTGGTTACACCTCTCTCTCTATACAGCCTAGCATCCTTCTGGTTATGGCCACCGCCTTGTCACAATGTTTTGTTGCCTTCAGATCCTCAGATACTATCACCCCAAGATCCCTCTCCCTGTCTGTGCATATCAGAGTCTCACCGCCTAACACATACATCTTCCATGGATTTCTATTCCCTAAGTTATTTATTGCATTTGTACCCCACATTAATCCCACCTTTTTGCAGCCACATTGAGCCTGCAAAAAGGTGGGATAATGTGGGGTACAAATGCAATAAATAAATAAGTGCATCACTTTGCATTGAAAATTAATTGCCAAACATTAGACCATTCTTCTAGTTTTGGCAGATCCTTTTTCATGTTTTTCACTCCCTCCGGGGTGTCCACTCTGTTACAAATCTTGGTATCATCCGCAAAAAGGAAAACTTTACCTTCTAACCCTTTGGCAATGTCACTCAAAAATATATTGAACAGAATTGGTCCAAGCTCCAATCCTTGAGGCACTCCACTACTCACCTTTCTTTCCTCCGAGTGAATTCCATTAACCACCACCCTCTGGAGGCTGTCCGTCAACTAGTTCCTAATCCAGTTCACCACTTTAGGTCCTATCTTCAGCCTGTCAAGTTTATTCAAGGGCCTCCTATGAGGAACCGTGTCAAAGGCTTTGCTGAAATCTAAATAGATAACATCTATTCAATTGATTCAATTCTATGGTCACCCAGTCAAATAATTCAATGACATTTGTTTGGCATGATTTACCTTTGGTAAAACCATGTTGTCTCAGATCTTGCAACTTATTGGATTCCAGGAAATTCACTATCCTTTCCTTCAGCATCGCTACCATTACTTTTTCAATAACTGAAGTGAGGCTTACCAACCTGTAGTTTCCAGCTTCTTCTCGGTCACCATTTTAGTGAAGAAGGACCACATCCGCTCTTCTCCAATCCCATGGAACCTCCCCTGTCTCTAAGGATTTATTAAACAAATCTTTAAGAGGAGCCGCCAGAACCTCTCTGAGCTCCCACAATATCCTGGGATGGATCCCATCTGGTCCCATGGCTTTCTCCACCTGTAGATTTTTAAATTGTTCATAAACACTCTGTTCCGTGAACAGAATAGTAAGGCAGGTAACCCTTCCGCCCTTTAGTAAAGGGGCCCCAAAGAGAGGCTGGAGTCTGCACAATCCAAGCAGAAAAATCACAGCAGACTGTAACATAAAAGAATACTTAAATTTAAACGGTTTTAATAAAGATTCATAAAAAATATAAAATTACCTTTCTTTCTCAAAATCCTCATTTTATTGTAGCACTACTTCCTCTCTTTGGAAAAAACTGTTCCTTTCCTATTGGATTTTGTATTACTGGATTCTGATATTGATTGCTTCCTCCACATCTTCTGCTCTTGGAGGAGTGTTGCTGATGGATCAAAATATTCTTCAGAATCACTCCTACTTCTTTTTTTTTTTTTTTTTTTTCTTTCTTTCGTAACTGCGACTAATATTCTTAGCTTGTCTAATAACTTTCTCTCTAGAACTAAATGTAACTTGTTTTATAGTACATTTGTTTTGATGTATGTCAGGGATAAATCATACCATTTTTATAGTCCAGTTCACTTCTCTTCTCAAATGTTGTTTTTTTTTCTTCTCTTTTGAATTTTTCTGGATTTTTATTATAATCGTTTAAAACCATATCAAAGCAGAAAAAGAGAAAGAGGGAAACAAGGACTGAACAGGTATCAGAACAGTTTTTAAAAACAGAAAGCAGACAAAATTCAAGTTTTGAACAAGAGTTTTTCTTTTGTTCCCACTCCAAAGTACAATACTTTTAATATTAAGAGTTGACCTATGCTATTTATTTATTTATTAAATAGGATTTATTCACTACCATTTGAAAGAATTCACTCAAGGCGGTGTACAGTAAGAATAAATGAAACATAAACAATAGACAATTACAGCAGTAAAAATATTCAAATAACAATACAAAGTATGGCATAATATACTACTTACAATGTCAATATAATATGTAATAGCACATTTTAATAGCATAGGTATAAGCAAAGATGGAACATATAGGTAAGAGAGTAAGAGGAATTAGAAACAAAGGTGACTAATTTAAAGAAAGTTGCACGTGAGGTCAGAGAGATGATTAAATGTTATCTCAGCTAGGGTATGAGTGGATAAACATGTCCTGATGCAGTATGTGCAGCCTATGTCACTCCTTGTGTGTGTGTGTGAGACTAAGAAGTTAGTTACTTCTTCCATTAGTGGCCTGGTTGAAGAGTCAAGCTTTCACCTGATTCCTGAAGCACAGATAGTCTTGTGTTAAGCAGAGCTTTCAGGGAGTACGTTCAGAGTGTGGGGGCTACTCTGGTGAAGGCTCACTTGCGGGTATCACACGTGTAATGTCTTTTGGAGAGGGTGTGGTCCTTGGGAGGACCTTAGTGTACTTGGAGGTGTGTAGGGGATCATCTTGTTCTTCAAGTACTCAGGACCATTTCCTTTAAAGGTCTTGCAGATCAGACATACGCCTGTGTTTACAAAGGTGCGCTGTGGAGGGGCATAATCAAGCGGGGCCAGCCATCTATAAGGGCGGCCATCTTCAAGGCCGGCCCCATAAAGCGGCGTCCCAACTGTATTATCGAAACAAGATGGCTGGCCATCTTTCTTTTCGATAATACGGTTGGAGCCGGCCAAATCTCAACATTTGAGCTGGCTTTAGAGATGGCCGGCATTGGTTTTCAGCGATAATGGAAACTAATAGCGGCCATCTCAAACCCGGCCAAATCCAAGGCATTTGGTCGTAGGAGGAGCCAGCATTTGTAGTGCACTGGTCCCCCTGACATGCCAGGACACCAACCGAGCACCCTAGGGGGCACTGCAGTGGACTTCAAAAATTGCTCCCAGGTGCATAGTTCCCTTACCTTGGGTGCTGAGCCCCTCAACCCCCCCCCCTAAACCCACTCCCAACAACTATACACCACTACCATAGCCCTTAGGGATGAAGGGGGCACCTACATGTGGGTGCAGTGGGTTTTGGGGGGGGGGTTGTAGGGCTCCCATTTACCACCACAAGTGTAACAGGTAGGGAGGGGATGGGCCTGGGTCCAGCTGCCCGAAGTGCACTGCACCCACTAAAAACTGCTCCAGGGACCTGCATACTGCTGTGATGGAGATGGGTAAGACATTTGAGGCTGGCATACAGGCTGGCAAAAAAAACGTTTTTTAATTTTTTTTAGGGTGGGAGGGGGTTGGTGACCACTTTGGGAGTAAGGGGAGGTCATCTCCAATTCCCTCCGGTAGTCATCTGGTCAGTTCGGGCACCTTTTCGTGGCTTGGTCGTAAGAAAAAAGGACCAAGTAAAGTCATCCAAGTGCTCATCAGGGATGCCCTTTTATTTCCATTATGGGTCGAGGACGCCCATGTGTTAGGCACACCCCAGTCCCACCTTCGCTATGCTTCCAACAAGCCCCCCCCCCCATGAACTTTGGTTGTCCCCGCGACAGAAAGCAGTTGAGGACACCCCAAATCAGCTTTCGATTATGCCGATTTGGGCGACCCTGGGAGAAGGATGTCCATCTCCCAATTTGTGGCGAAAGATGGGCGCCCTTCTCTTTCGAAAATAAGCCTGTATGTTACTTTGAAAGGACTTCTGTGCAATATTTTTCACAGTTCTTAAAAATGACATTATATGTTCCTTCCTTGGACCTAGAGGCAATAAGGGCTAAACATAGTAGTAAATTTTAGGAGTTCTTGGCAGGAGCCAAGGGAGACCAATTTTCAGTATCAGAATTACACAGGTTATTATTAAATGCATCTCAAGGGAGAAATACGATTGACCTGATGCATAGATGGTGTATTGATTTGGATAGATCGGTCGATTCTCTCAGCATTTCAAATTTGGTTAGGAGAATCCCAGTTTTAGTGATAAATGTGGATTTAAGAGAATGACAATTCAGAGTTTTGCATCGGGTTTATCTAAGCCAGGAACAGCTATTTAACATGGGGAAAACAGATTCACCACTTTGTCAGAAATGTCAACAAGAGACAAATGAATTTTTTCACTTTCTGGAAATGCCAACACTTTTGGAGATATATAGTTATTTATCTGGAACAAATATTATACTCTACCATACCAGTTTCTCTTATGGGTTTTCTTGTGGATCATTATGAGGTTTTTGCAGTGCAGGGGGGCATGTCAACTTATTAGAAAAGCAGGCTTAATGGGTTAAAAAATTACTCTCGGAATATGGACTTCCAACAGAATTACTCTTGTTTTGGGCATGGCGAAACAAATTTCATACATTCGATGATGAAATAATAGAATATGGCTAGGATCTCCTTTATATAAGAAGGTTTTTTTTAATCTATATGGGAAGTCTACATACAAACCGTATCACTCCAAGCCCAAAGCTGGGTTCTTAACTCATTTGACAAGCCTATGATGTGTGGGTTTTTTTTTTCATTCTCCCTTCACTATGGTTTAGGACAGAGGATCATAAGAGCCAAGGCCTTCTGAAATCGACTCTGATGCTTATAATTCTTGGGGATGAGGGGAGGGTGAACGAGATATAATGGTCTATCGGAGCGCTTTGGTAATTTTAAGATACTGCTTTCATAACCATCCTGATTGTTAGCGTATAAAAGGCAAAATACATGGACATTTGGGATTAGAGTGGGGGAGGGTATGAGGTAGGTTAGTGTCCGTTTATTGCAGTTCTATCACAAAATTAAGATAACTATTATTGTACTTTTCAATTTGTTTATTGTTTGTATTATGAAAATTCATCAATAAAAAGATTTCAAACAAAATAAAATGACTATAATTTCTAGGAGTATCAGCTTTCCTTTATAACTCTTACATATTCAGAAGCATTTTTGTTCTTTACTCTGAAGATCCAGTTGCAATTAGCATTAACTAGCTGTAAATAAAGACCTGCCAAGGGATCTTTGTAATGACCAATGCCATATTGACACATAAAATATTCAGCAATACAGTATTACTTCACTTTGCAGTCCTATTAATCTAAGTTTCAGAAGGAAAGACTAAACTGAAAATAGATTCTGAACAGCTTCATAAGCAGAGAACTTTCAAGTTGAAAGACTTCTGGATGCTTAGGGTTGTCACTTAACCTAGGTCAGGCCTGAAAAGTTCAGCCAGTTGTTTCTTTGCCCCAGTGCATCCCTGAAATCCTAGTCTCATTTTCTCTAGGAACGTTTATAGACGTGATGAGGCAAATCCAGAGCTAGCTGGTCAAGATTGACCTGGGTCAAGTGGCAACACTATGGACAATGCAGAAGACATTGTTAAATGTAATGACCATATGGTAATTAGGGATGTGCAGGCAATATATATATTGTCAGACTCTTGCTCCTCTCCGGGCTGTCTGCGCTCTAGTTGCACCTCTCCGTGCTGTCTACAATCCAGCCGCACCTCTCCGTGCTGTCTGTACTCCAGCCACACCACTGTCAGACTCCTGCTCCTCTCCGGGCTGTCTGCTCTCTAGTTGCACCTCTCCGTGCTGTCTACCATCCAGCCGCACCTCTCCGTGCTGTCTGCAATCCTTGCAAGTTATGCAAACCTCCCTCAGGCTTACACAGTTGTGTTCTCTCCAGCCAGTAGCCCACCCCCTAGTTCAACCCCTACCGGCTACTGGCACGTATCTGTTTCCTGGTGGAGTCCCCCTCCTCATAGACTAGCCGCCTAGGTTCTTTCCAGTCCGGCTATTAAGTCCCCGACCAGGCCTCTGGACTGGGACCTGTTCCTGGCACAGGCCCCTTTCTTTAGAGTCTCTATTCAGAATCAAATGCTTATCACACAGTTCAGCTTTTCTCAAGCACCACTATAAAGTTCCAAAGTTTCCCCTACGGTATGAATTCCTCTAGGTTTAGCACTGCATACTGGCTACACCTAGAGACCCACCTCCCTCATTTGTCAGCACTAACTCCTGACAACCACCCACCCGGTTTGCCACTCCCTTTCTCACATACCCCCCTCTTTAAGCGATTGCTAGCCCATTTTTCCAACCTTCCCTCGTTCCCCGGGCTAGCAACCCGACTCAAGACATCTACATGAGGCAACAACTTCCCCGCTTTATGCTCAATGTGATATTGAAAGGGTTGCAATGCCAGATACCACCTCATCAATCTGGCATTGCTATCTTTCATCCGGGACAACCACTTTAAAGGGGCATGATCTGTAAACAATTTGAATGTCCGTCCCTCCAGATAGAACTGACATTTTTGTATGGCCCATTTCACGGCTAGACATTCCCTTTCAATAGTGGCATACCTCGTTTCATGAGGGAGCAACTTTCGGCTCAAATACAATACTGGGTGTTCCTCCCCCTCAAAAACCTGTGACAGCACTGCCCCCAACCCAGTGCCCGAAGCGTCCGTGTGTAGAATAAATTCTCTATCAAAATCTACGGCCCTAAGTACAGGTTCCTCACACAAGGCTTGCCGTAGGGCCACAAACGCTCCCTGCTCCACCTCCCCCCACCTTAACCGGTTGGGCCTATCCTTCTTTAACATCTCGGTCAAAGGAGCGGCCAATGTAGCAAAGTGAGGAATGAATCTCCGATAGTATCCCACTAGCCCCAAAAAACCCCTCATCAATTTCTTGGTCTCCGGGCGGGGAAACAGTTGGATACTCTCGACTTTACCCTGTAATGGTTTTATCTGGCCATTTCCTACTTTGTAACCCAAATATTTCACCTCCCTCTGTGCAAAATAACATTTTTGGGGATTCAGTGTAAGCCCAGCTTGCCGAAAAGCCTTTAATACCTTCCCCACCTGTAGAAGATGAGACCCCCAGTCTTGGCTATGTATGATGACGTCATCTAGATACGCGGCGGCATATGCCTGATGAGGCCTCAACACCTGATCTAACAGGCGTTGGCAAGAGGCCGCCGCTGAATTCAAGCCAAATGGCATCCGCTTGAACTGAAACAGGCCAAGAGGAGTACAAAAGGCTGTCTTGGGCTTAGCTGCAGTAGAGAGCGGAATCTGCCAATAGCCTTTTGTTAAGTCCAGCGTTGACAGAAACCGGGCTGACCCTAGTCGGTCTAGTAGTTCCTCTATCCTCGGCATGGGATAAGCATCCGGGTCCGATAGAGCATTAACTTGCCGAAAATCAATGCAAAACCGCCAGGTTCCATCGGTCTTGGGCACCAGCACTACCGGGCTGGCCCAGGGGCTGTGTGATTCCTCAATCACCCCATATTCCAACATTTCCTTAACCTGCCGATTCACCTCTTGCTGCTTCATGGGTGATAACCTATACGGTCTTTGCCTTACTACCTTTCCCTCCCCCGTTACAATATCGTGCGTAATCAATCTCGTTGCCCCGGGGCAAGGAGTCAGCACATCCTTAAATTCTCCCAAAAGAGCCCTTATCTGATCTTTTTGGGGTCCCTCTAAATCCTCTCCCACCTGCAACCCCCCTTTAGAATCCATCTCCGATATCTGAGGACCGAGATCCTCCTCCGTTAAATCCTCTGCAGTCGCCCAACAAACCTCCCGGGCCTGCCAAGGTTTGATCAAATTTATATGATAAGTCTGCCTCTTCCCCCGTTCATTCCTCACTTCATACGTGACTGGGCCCAACCGCCTCGTAACTATCATCGGACCCCTCCAGTTCCCACTAAATTTATGAGGACTATCTGAGACCATGATCAGCACTTTAGCCCCTATCGCCACCTCCCGGACTCGGGTCTTTTTATCATAGGCGGCCTTCTGATACTGCTGAGCCGCCTGCCATCGGCCCCTAGAGTAAACCCCCAACCGCCTCAAGCGCCCCTTTAAATCATGCAGATAAGATATTACAGTGTTATCCTCGGCTTCCGGGGGTACCCATCTTTCTCTCACTATATCTAAGACCCCCCTTGGTGCCCGCCCAAAGAACAACTCGAAGGGCGACACCCCTAGGGTGGCCTGCACACACTCCCTCGTGACATACAGGACAAAGGGCAGCAATTGATCCCATTTCTCCGTGCAAGAGCCCACTCCCTTCCTAAGCAAAGTCTTCAGGGTCTTATTAAAACGTTCTACCAGGCCATTGGTCTGCGGGTGATATGCAGCCGTACAAATGTGAACAATCCCGAAGGCCTCCCATACCTGTGCTAGAACCCGTGATCTAAAGTTAGACCCCCGGTCAGTCAGCACCTCCCGAGGGAATCCTACTTCACAGAAAATGTGAATAAGTTCCGCAGCAATAACTTTAGCCGAAATGCTTCGTAACGGAATGGCCCAAGGAAACCTGGTGGCCATATCCATGATTACTAAGATATAGGAGAACCCCCGAGTCGATTTTGGAAGAGGACCAATTATGTCCATCGCAATCCTGCCTAGGGGAGTCCCTATGCGGGGCAAAGGATGTAAAGGGACTCTCCCTGGACCCTGTTCGGCCACCTTCTGACATAAAGGGCAAGACTCACAATACTTTTCCACCTCTTTATATATCCCGGGCCAATAAAAGCGCCGTAACAATTGGGAAACCGTATTCTGAGCTCCTTTATGTCCCCCCAGAGGATGATCATGAGCTACCCGTAACAGTAGATTCCTAAATCCCCTCGGCACCACTAACTGGCTCCGTCCCCCCTCTCCTCCGTTTCCTGCAGGTGTCCGAAACAGAAGGCCCTGCTCTATCACAAACCCAGGTCCCTGCACCTCCCTGTCCCCCTCCCTTGCCCGCGTCCAAGCATATTGCAGAGTAGGGTCGGCTTGCTGTTCCCTCTTAAAAGAGGGGAATTGTTCCTGCACCTCCCCTGCCTCCTCAGGGAAATCCGCCGTCTGCTCCAAGTCTTTCATAGACTGAGCCCGCTGACGCTGCCCCGTCTTCCTATGCCCCCCCGAATCCCTGGTTTTCCCCGGGTTCCCCAATATCTCCATCTGAAACGGAAATATCTGGGCCAAAGCCTGCTCCTGCTCCGTCCCCTCCGCACCCCGTTGGGACCGGGTAACCACTAACCCCTCTCTCTCTTTCAAATATTGCGAAAATGGGGGCCAATCCCTTCCTAAGATAAGGGCCTGAGGCAACCTAGGTAGTACCGCCACCCAGACCCAATGAGCCCCCAAAGGTCCTACGATCCTCACCTGCCGCAACGGGTACCTACTGGAAGTTCCATGCACACACTGTATGGTGACCTCTCGCCCTTTCTTCCCCCCTCCCCCAACCCCCTTTTCCCTGATCCTCTCCCACAAGGACTGGGCTAGCATAGTTTGGTCTGCTCCAGAATCCAACAGCCCCTCCACCCCCACCCCCATCACTTCTACCCGTTGGCAGAACTCCTCCCTGCCCCCCTTTCCCCCTCCGGCCACCAATTGTAACTTCACCACACAGTCTCTCCTCACATGGCCCTTCCGCCCACAACGATAACACATTCTTTCTTCCCCTTTTCTCCCCTCCCACACTCTCATGCCCCTACCTTCGGAAACCTGATGCCCTTTTGGACCTCCCAATCCCCCTCCCGGCGGGGTTCCCCTGTGGGCACAATGCTGCGACTCTAGGAAACAATCCATGCTCTGGATTGCCTCCTCGAGGGTACTGCAGCCCCGCTTAATCAAGTCAACCTGAAGCCCTCTAGGTAAGGACTCCAAGAACTGTTCCAGCACCAGGTCTTCCATTACCTTTTGCATGGACCGTCTTTCAGGCTCTAACCATTTTCCTGCCAAATCACTTAGTTTCTGAGCAAGTACCCTAGGTGTCTCTCCCTCCCCCCACCTGAACTCCCGAAACCTCCTTCGGTACGTATGCTTGCTTAGCCCAAACCTATCCAAAATAGCGGCTTTCAGCCTTGGGTAGTCTGTTATTTGGCCCGTAGGTAGGGCCCGAAAAGCCGCTAAAGCTTCCCCAGCCAGCGCAGGAGCTAGTCTTAGGGTCCATTGCTCCTGAGGCCATCCTGCTGTCACCGCCACCCTCTCAAAGGCCCCCAGATAATCTTCGATATTATCTGCTTCAGTTAATTTTCCCCAAGGTAACCAGTTCACCCCCACAGGTCCTACCAGTCCAGCAGCCCCTTCGCCCCGCACGGTTGTCCCACTTTCGTTAGGTCCGGACATTCGTCCTCCAGTCCGCAGAAATTCCTGAAATAGGTCCAAAAGTGGCTGCTGCTGTGCTCGGGAAGCTGCCAACGACTCCTCCATAAGTTTATGTGCCATCTCTTGTTGCTTTTGAAATTGGTGAGTCATAAAGGCAAACATCTCTTTCGGATCCATCCCGATAACTTTGATCTTCTTCCTATAAGAAAACACAAGAGAAAACAAAACCCAAGTGTGGACTTTCACAACACTTCCACTCCGCCCTCCAATCCCCCCCTGCTCCCACTATGCTCACCGGAAGCAGGAGGTTTGTTCGCCTTCGGGTTCAAGCTCCCCAGCTTTCTGGTCCGTCTCGATCCTCCGTCCTCCTCCTCGGCTTACTGGAACTCGGGCTCGACCGATCCCACCACTGCCACCAAATGTCAGACTCCTGCTCCTCTCCGGGCTGTCTGCGCTCTAGTTGCACCTCTCCGTGCTGTCTACAATCCAGCCGCACCTCTCCGTGCTGTCTGTACTCCAGCCGCACCACTGTCAGACTCCTGCTCCTCTCCGGGCTGTCTGCTCTCTAGTTGCACCTCTCCGTGCTGTCTACCATCCAGCCGCACCTCTCCGTGCTGTCTGCAATCCTTGCAAGTTATGCAAACCTCCCTCAGGCTTACACAGTTGTGTTCTCTCCAGCCAGTAGCCCACCCCCTAGTTCAACCCCTACCGGCTACTGGTACGTATCTGTTTCCTGGTGGAGTCCCCCTCCTCATAGACTAGCCGCCTAGGTTCTTTCCAGTCCGGCTATTAAGTCCCCGACCAGGCCTCTGGACTGGGACCTGTTCCTGGCACAGGCCCCTTTCTTTAGAGTCTCTATTCAGAATCAAATGCTTATCACACAGTTCAGCTTTTCTCAAGCACCACTATAAAGTTCCAAAGTTTCCCCTACGGTATGAATTCCTCTAGGTTTAGCACTGCATACTGGCTACACCTAGAGACCCACCTCCCTTTGTCAGCACTAACTCCTGACAACCACCCACCCGGTTTGCCACCCCCTTTCTCACAATATATATATATATATATATATATATATATATATATATATATATATACACTACTACTACTACTACTTAACATTTCTAAAGCGCTACTAGGGTTACGCAACGCTGTACTATTTAACATAGAGGGACGGTCCCTGCTCAAGGAGCTTACAATCTAAGAGACAAGTGAATGGACAGTCCGATAGGGGCGGTCAAATTGGGGCAGTCTGGATTTAGTGAACGGTAAGAGTTAGGTGCCGAATGCAGCATTGAAGAGGTGGGTTTTAAGGAAAGACTTGAAGATGGGCAGGGAGGGGGCTTGGCGTAAGGGCTCAGGAAGGTTGTTCCAAGCATAGGGTGAGGCGAGGCAGAATGAGCGGAGCCTGGAGTTGGCGGTGTTGGAGAAGGGTACAGAGAGGAGGGATTTGTCCTGTGAACGGAGGTTACGGCGGGAACATAGGGGGAAATGAGGGAGGAGAGGTAGTGAGGGGCAGCAGACTGAATGCATTTGTAGGTAAGAAGGAGAAGCTTGAATTGAATGCAGTATCTGATTGGAAGCCAGTGAAGTGACCTGAGGAGAGGGGTGATATGAGTAAATCGGTTTTGGCGGAATATGAGACGTGCCGCAGAGTTCTGGACAGATTGAATGGAGGATAGATGGCTAAGTGGGAGGCCAGTGAGGAGTAAGTTGCAGTAGTCAAGGCGAGAGGTAATGAGAGCATGGACGAGAGTTCGGGTGGTGTGTTCAGAGAGGAAAGGGCAAATTTTGCTGATGTTAAAGAGGAAGAAGCGGCAGGTCTTGGCAGTCTGCTGGATATGCGCAGAGAAGGAGAGGGAGGAGTCAAAGATGACTCCGAGGTTGCGGGCAGATGAGACGGGGAGGATGAGGGTGTTATCAACTGAGATAGAAAGTGGAGGAAGAGGAGACATGGGTTTTGGTGGAAAGACGATGAGCTCGATCTTGGACATGTTCAGTTTCAGGTGGCGGTTGGACATCCAGGCAGCAATGTCGGATAGGCAGGCTGATACCTTTGCCTGGGTCTCTGCGGTGATGTCTGGTGTGGACAGATATAGCTGGGTATCATCAGCATAGAGATGATACTGGAAACATATATATATATATGTTCCTGTTTAGTTTCCTGTGTTGATGTATATTTTATTTTGTTTTGTTTCTCTAAATTTTTGTTTGATGGCAATTTTCTTAAGAGGTGGCTGTGGCTGCTGCTGCTTCTCCAAGCAAACAAAATAACTCATGGCATACCACCCCAACACCACTGATCCCAATTTGAACTCCATGATAACCCACACACCCTAAGAGCACCACCAAACCTACCTTTGACCCACTCTGATCCCCCCCCCCCATGCCCGACACCAGTATTTCTTAATTTATCATAACCATTCACTGAAGAGGCAGCTGATTCCCCTGGAACTTATTGGAGCAGCTGAGGGCACTCCAAACCTGAGGGTCATGGAAGTTATAAGGCCTTTCAGATTGCACAGAAGTGAGCTGTTTTCATCCAACATTGGTGTAACCCAGCATAAGGTTTTTTTCTGTGAGGAGGAGGCAAATGAAGCCCACCTAGCCTCTGCTGTAAGAACTTCTCGTGGGTGTGGTGTGCCAGGAACCACAGGAAATCCTTCAGAAGGAACCTCTTTAATGCAGAGTTGTCAGCTGTTCCAGTTCCAGGAGGGAGACTTTTTGGCCAATCCCATTTAAAAATTATATCGTAAAGCAGTGTAGGATTTATAATCATAAGAACATAAGAAAAGTCACACTGGGGCAGACCGAAGTATCCTACTTCCAACAGTGGCCAATCAGGGTCACAAATACCTGGAAGAATTCCAAATAGTAGCAAGATTCATTGCTACCAATTCCAGGGAGAGAATTAGCTTTCCCCATTTCTATTTTAATAGCAGACTATGGACTTTTCCACCAGGAACTTCTCCAATTTTTTTTTAACCAGATACGCAAACCGCTGCTTCCACATCCTTTGGTAACAATTTCCAGAGCTTAACTATTTATTGAGTGAAACAAATATTTCCTCCTTTTCATTTTAAAAGTATGACCATCTAGCTTATAATCGAAAGACAAAAACGCCTATATTGCGACCTAAATCGGGAGATAGGCGTTTATCTCCCAAAAACGAATAACGCGGTATAATCGAAAGCCGAACTTGGACGTTTTCAACTGCACTCCATCGCGGAAGCGTACAAAGTTGACGGGGGCGTGTCGGAGGCGCGGTGAAGGCGGGACTGGGGCGTGGTTATCACCCAAACAGAGATGGGCGCCTTTCGCCGATAATGGAAAAAAAGTATGCGTTTGTAGCTAGAATTTAGGGCACTTTTCCTGGACCCTGTTTTTTCACGAATAAGGCCCCAAAAAGTGCCCTAAATGACCAGATTACCACCAGAGGGAATCGGGGATGACCTCCCCTGACTCCCCCAGTGGTCACTAACCCCCTCCCACCACAAAAAATGATGTTTCACAACTTTTTATTTTCACCCTCAAATGTCATACCCACCTCCCTGGCAGCAGTATGCAGGTCCATGGAGCAGTTGTTAGGGGGTGCAGTGGACTTCAGGCAGGTGGACCCAGGCCCATCCCCCCTACCTGTTACAATTGTGCTGCTTAATGCTTAGTCGTCCAACCCCCCCCAAACCCACTGTACCCACATGTAGGTGCCCCCCTTCACCCCTTAGGGCTATAGTAATGGTGTAGACTTGTGGGTAGTGGGTTTTGAGGGCGATTTGGGGGGCTCAACACACAAGGGAAGGGTGCTATGCACCTGGGAGCTCTTTTACCTTTTTTTTTGTTTTTGTAAAAGTGCCCCCTAGGGTGCCCGGTTGGTGTCCTGGCATGTGAGGGGGACTAGTGCACTACGAATCCTGGCCCCTCCCACAAACAAATGCCTTGGATTTATTCATTTTTGAGCTGGGCGCTTTCATTTTCCATTATCACTGAAAAACAAAAACGCCCAGCTCACAAATTGTCGAATAAAACATGGACGTCTATTTTTTTCGAAAATACGGTTCGGTCCGCCCCTTCACGGACCCGTTCTCGGAGATAAACGCCCAAGGAGATAGACGTTTTCGTTCAATTATGCCCCTCCACGTAACCTAGGTGTCCCCTAGTCTTAGTACTTTTTGAAAGAATAAACAATTGAATCACGATTATCCATTCTACACCACTCAGGATTTTGTAGACCTCTATCATATCCCCACCCCCTTTAGTCTTCTCTTTTCTAAGCAGAAGAGCCTTAAACTCTTAATCATTTTGGTCACCCTTCTTTGAACCTTTTCTATTTCTACTATATTATTTTGAGATACGGTGATCAGAATAGCACACAATATTCAAGGTGAGGTCACACCATGGAGCAATACAGAGGCATTATCATATTCTTTGTCTTGTTTTCTATCCCTTTCCTAATAATTCCGAGATGTCTGTTTGCTTTTTTGGATGCTGCTGCTGTACACTGGGTGAAGGACATTTAGCATACTGTCCACAATGACACCTTGATCTTTTTCTTGGGTGCTGACTCCTAAGGTGGAACCTATTATCAGATAACTATGATTTGGATTATTTTTCCCAATGTGCATCACTTTGCATTTGTCCACATTAAATTTTCTCTGCCATTTGGATGCCAAGTCTTCCAATTTCCTAAGGTCTGCAATTTTTCACAGTCCACATGTGTCATCTGCAAGTTTGATCACCTCACTCATCATTCACATTTCTAGATCATATATAAATATGTTAAATAGCACTGGGGCTATTCACCCTCCTCTACTGGAAGAAATGGCCATTTAACCCTACCCTCTGTTTCCTATCCATTAACCAGTTCCTAATCCACAACAAAACATTGCCTCCTTTCATAGTCCCTGATTCTACCCATTGAAATTCATGCTGCAAGTCCCATCATGATAGGCTTGTTAGAAAGCTAGAATTGGCTTAAACCTCCTTCTTGGATTTAAGTAATTTAGCAGCTCTGCTTAAGCATCTGTGGTCATTCAAATTTTACTGAATCCTTCTATCACCTTTTTTATTTAGGTGACTGACCTGCTTATTTTCGAAAGAGAAGGGTGGCCATCTTCTGACAAAAATTGGGAGATGGCCGGCCTTCTCCTAAACCCGGCCAAATCGGTATAATCGAAAGCCGATTTTGGCCGGCTTCAAATGCTTTCTGTCGCAGGGCCGGCCAAAGTTCAAAGGGGCGTGACGGCAGTGTACCGAAGGCGGGGCGGGGGTGTGGTTAAGAGATGGCCGGCTTCGGCCGATAATGGAAAAAGAAGGCCGGCTCTGACGAGCATTTGGCTGACTTTACTTGGTCCTTTTTTGTTCACAACCAAGCCTTGAAATGGTGCCCGAACTGACCAGTTGACCACCAAAGGGAATTGGGGATGACCTCCCCGTACTCCCCCAGTGGTCACCAACCCCCTCCCACACTAAAAAAATAAAAATACAAAACTTTTTTGCCAGCCTCTATGCCAGCCTCAAATGTCATACCCAACTCCATCACAGCACCATGCAGGTCCCTGGAGCAGTTTTAGTGGGTGCAGTGCACTTCAGGCAGGTGGACCCAGCCCCCCCCCCCCCCATCTGTTACACTTGTGGTGGTAAATGTGAGCCCTCCAAAACCCACCCGAAACTTACTGTACCCACATGTAGGTGCCCCCCCTTCATCCCTAAGGGCTATGGTAGTGGTGTACAGTTGTGGGGAGTGGGTGTTGGGGGGGTTTGGGGGGCTCAGCACCCAAGGTAAGGGAGCTATGCACCTGGGATCAATTTGTGAAGTCCACTGCAGTGCCCCCCTAGGGTGCCCGGTTGGTGTCCTGGCATGTCAGGGGGACCAGTGCACTACAAATGCTGGCTCCTCCCACGACCAAATGGCTTGGATTTGGCCGGGTTTGAGATGGCCGCCATTAGTTTCCATTATCGGCGAAAACCAATGGTGGCGATTTCTAAGGGCAGCCCAAATGTTGAGATTTGGCCGGCCCCGACCGTATTATCGAAATGAAAGATGGCCGGCCATCTTGTTTCGATAATACGGTTGGGTATGCTGCTTTACAGAGCCATCATTAGAGATTGCCGCCCTTATAGATGGCCGGCCCCGTTCGATTATGCCCCTCTGAGTCAATCTGTCAGTACCTTTACTTTGGCTGATTCATTCTGTCACAGCGTTCCTAGACATGAAATGGACAGCTCCTAGATAGGGATTCCTGATTGTATGTATAGTTTCTTTCTGTCTCTTATTAGGTTGTAAGCCACTTTATTATGGGCAGGATAGAAAGTTCTAAATAAACTTGAAACTTGAATCCCTAGAAGGTTAAAGTAATATTATTATGTTTGTCTACTTGAAAGTACAGAAATAAAGGTCAATATGGAAACGAAAAACTAGGATATAAGTTATAGCTTTTTGTTGAACTAACCTAATATATTTTTGACTAGTTTTCAAGAGCAAAAACCTCCTCACTGCTTACGTATTTTAGTGTTGTCACCTTTTGCTCATTTTGTCTTGACCTGAAGAAGGGGATTTTAGCTAATCAAAAACAGTATTAATTTAGTCCAATAGAAAGGTAACATGATCTTTTATACTTTTCTGGTTTGTTTTTAATTTATTAGTCTTTATTTCTAATTAGGGCTGCACTTTAATCACAGTTAATTCTGTGATTAATGCATTAAAAAAAAAAACACTAATCACATTGCAGTGTCTCCTGTCCCCTCCATACATCTCTTTTGCTCTCTTCCACTCCCAACCCCTATCCTTGGTGCATGCTAACATCTTTCCTTCTATCCACAATTCAACATCACACCCCCTCCCATGACATTCTACCTTAACTGTGGTCTTGTTTTGATACTCACCAGCAGCAGTGTTGCTCATATGCTGCCTGGTCTGAAGCTTTCCCTCTGACATGTCCTGCACAGTCAGAAACAGGAAGTGATATCAGAGGAAGTGGGGTGGTCCTGAGGGAAAGCTTCAAAGTAGGCAACAGACAGCATATGTGCAATGCTGACATTCCAAGGGCCAGCAGAACACCCTCTTTAAGGTGGAGGGCAGCAGCTGAACCTTAGATGGGAGGAGAAGTGTGAGCAAACAGAACTGGAGGAGTTACTGATGGAAGCTATGACCAGGGCAGTGAGCTCCACAAACCATAAGAAGAGCTTGGTGCTGCTCACCACCAAGTTTAGGTCACTGCTCGTGGGGTGGAAGTGAGGGAGGGAGAGGTGCTGGACAATGGGAGGGAGGAAGCAGAGAGAGAGAGAGAGATACTGGACATTGGGGGGGGGATTGGGAAGAGTGGGAAGATTGAGAAAGAGAGAGATGTTGGATCTGGGGGTGAGAAGGAGGGAAATTATTAGACCTTTAGGAAAGGAGGATGGGATTTGATATGCTGCCTTTCTGTGGTTACAAATAAAGCAGTTTACATATTATACTTATTTTGTACCTGTGACAATGGAGGGTTAAGCGACTTGCCCAGATTCACAAGGATCTGTAGTGGTAAATAAATAAATAAATATCTAAAAATGCTTTTAATTATGTAATTAATCATGATTAAACTTTTTAATCGAAATGCAGCCCTACTTCTAATTCATAGATGGAGAGGGGCAAAACAGGACTGATCTTAGTCTTTCTGGTCATAAATAAATTATAACATAAAAAATAATGTGATAACTTCTTACTGTAATATCTTAGCACGTTTCCTGCCTGGCTCTTGGGTGCTATTAGGTCAAAATAGAATAATTTTACTGAGGCTTGACAGCTGAGGCCAAGATATGCAGACCTGATAACTAACTCATCAGGGATATGCCAGGTCAGTCCCATTTCATAAAACTCACATATTTGGTTATTCTACCTGCAATGATCAGAAAAAATAAAAATATATTTCATGTCCTAAGATACTTTAGTGACAGAAGCTAGCCATTGCACTAGCACTAGGACAGTCTTAAACTGCCTCTGTTATTTTATCGTTTATCGTTTATTTATTTACTATACCGTCTCTTATTGCATGGCAAATCAGAATGGTTTACATCTTAAAAATATACAAATAACATGCAATAAAATTCCAACTTGTAAAATTAAGAAATCCATTTTATGATAGGATAGCACTAACAAAAACTTCCATACCATAGAGAACAAAACCAATTAATTATATCAATCATACATATCACATCAATCATACTATTTCCTTTAATAGTATATAGCCCTTATTTAGCAGAGATATTTCACTTCCTGAGTGGTTCTCTAGATAGATAATGTTATATTTCAACAGCCTTTTCAAAAAAATAGGTTTTCAAGGCCTTACGAACGAGCATAAATGATTCCTCCACCCTGATAAATTTTGGGAGGGAATTCCACAGTGATGGTGACAAAAAGAAAAAAACCGAGGCTCGGGTTAATTCCCACCTAGCTCTAGAGGGAGGTGGAATTACCTATTATCAATAAGTGAACGTAAAGTTCGCGGTGGTGTGTACGGAATAAGTAAGGTCACAAGATAAGATAGTGTGGCTAGATAAAGCGCTTTATATGTAAGAATAAGAACCTTAAATGAAATTCTCAGATAAATCGGTATCCAATGAAACTGACATAACAAAGGTGTAGCCTTATCATATCTTGAGGCTCGACAAATTATACAGGCAGCTGTATTTTGTAAACATTTCAAATTGTACTTAGTAAATCCCGCATAAATATTACAATAATCAAGACGTGTCGCGATGTAAGCGTAGACTAACGTATGCAATGAGTTATTATCTATTGTATTTCTAATAGAACGTAATTGTCTTAGATGATAGAAAGACTGTTTTACTACTTCTGATATCTGGTGATTGAAAGATAGAGCTGAATCTATGATCACACCTAAATATTTGACAGATTGTATCGGAACAATTTGCTTGTCAAACAATATAGGGATGATTGTTGGTATCAAACTGTTTTGGAGTTACTTGGTGTGCCTTGAGCTTGTTCATCTGTACTGTGGAATGGCAGTCTCTTTTAGGATTACTAATATTACCTCTTTATAAGGGGTGTCTCTTTTCTTCCCACCTTTTAGGGTTGCCATCTGACAAGTAGAAACAGGCTGAATTGGTCCTCCTTATGCCCCATCTAATCCAGGATCCAATTCTAATTCCCCCTCTCTCTCCCACATCAAGTAAATCAGAACTAAAAATCTCTGCATGCAATACAGCACAGCAGGGCAGCAATGGACTGTTCCTTCTCACTTGTAGGCAAGTGCAGCCCCTGTGTGGAACCCATTGTATTCATGCGGAGTGGGCTGTACAGTTTTGACAAGGTCGCTAATCAAATCCCATATTTATATCCTTTCTTTTCAATCCAATAAGACTGTATCCAAATGACTTTTCCAAGAAAATGTCATGAATCAACATCTGCACTTGCCATGGTGTGGGAAGACTTCATCTACAGCACAGTTATAGATTCCTCTGACTCATGGAGGTTTTTGTGCTTAAGTACCCTGAAAGTATGTTCAACAGCAAAGGGTAGTTGATTGTTGGAAAGAAATAAATGGTCTGTCAGTGCAAAGCCAAATCTGTGTCTGGAATAATAAAATGAGAATCTAAGGTCCTGCAGTGGGAAGCAGCGTACTGGCGACCCCACTGTCACCTCTCACTACTGTAGCTTCTATCCAACAGTACTTGTTAGAATTGGTCTTCGAGGGTTTGAAAGTTGTTTTTGACACTCACATGTGGCCTTTACTGTTGTGAACCTAAGCTGTGATACCTCACACTTCCTCTGCTGTCATTTACTCCACTTAGGATTCTGTAGAACTGGGAAAAGCGTGACACTCTGCTATCAAGTTTAGATTTAGCAACTTTGCGCATATCAGAGCAGCTACTGGCTTTATGGACTCACATTCACATTGTGCTCATTGCTCAAGGTAAGAAGTTTGAATTTTTAGAAGAAAACAGAACCGAGGTGCTTCTATGCTTGTAGAATGCTGAGGAACTAAGGTGGGGCATGAAGAGCTTGAGTGCTCCCCATGTGTCCCTATGCTAGCTAGCTCCTTGCCCATCCAGGCTATTTTTTGAGTAAAACTAGGATTAATTACATGAATGTGATTGCTGTAGTAATGCAGTAATTAATTCTCTAGGTTTTCATTTTCACATCTAAAGGCTGGTACTTGACAGCTCCTGCCAATGAAGTATATATTGAGCTTTGAAACTAACAAACAGTGATTTAAGGATGATCTGGGTTACCATAAAATTCTGCTGCCTCTTACCCCCTTACCTTCTCATCATCCATTCATCTTCCCCTCCCCACTTTTATCCCCTCAGACTATCATTGGAATGTGTATGTGTGTAGCCAAGTGCATGTGGGGTGGGGGGGGGCAAGGGTGAACTAAGGGATCCAGGTATTCTCTCCCTCCCCCCTTCCACCACCGCTACTGTCACCATGGCAACTGCAACATCGAGGCATACCTTTGCTGGTGAGGATGCCAAGCCCCACCAACCAAAGAGATCTCCTCCGCGAGTCCTGCATGTGTTGCTAGAGCAACGAGTGTGCAGCACACTTCAGCTGCCAACGTCTGCACTCCCGCACATGCTCAGCTCAGTCAAGACAGCCGGCATTGGAGGCCGAAGTGCTTAAGTGCTGCTCTGGAAGCTCAAGCAGGACTCACAAAGAAGATCTCTTTGTCTGATGGGGCTTGGCATTCCAACCAGCCATTAATGCAGAGGGGGCCTGAGCCAAAGTGAGGGGTCCTGGCCCCCCCATGGCTATGCCACTGGTGTGTGTGTGTTGCCATATTATAGATGTAATCCCCTATTAGGTTGTGATTATTAAGAGAGCAAGTCCCTGTGGAGAGTCACTGGGGTGAGTGACTGGGAGGCCCCTGGGTGGGAGGAAGCCCAGCCCAAGGGGAGTAGTTCTGAAACAAAATGCAAAGAGAAAGTGCACTGAAAGGAAGAGTGAAAAGGGGGAGGGGGGAGGAGACTAGGAAGAGAAAAAGTAAAGTGTTTGCTCTGTAAGGGGGCTGTCTCTCTTTTTTTTTTCTTTTGGGTTTTTGTTCCTTTGATGTTTTTTTTTTGTTGTTGCTGTGGGTCTTTGGTTGCCTGCAAGCCCCTGCCAAGTGATCTGAAGAAGGAGAAGGGGGATCCCATTTTTAAAAAAGTTAATCCATTGGCTAAGGACAAGGAGAGTTGCTGCAGCTAAGAAAAACAGTAACTGTGAAGGAGAGTTCTGGGTGGGCAGTGGAAAGACCCAGACTAGGAGCGCAGGATAAAAGCTAGGGAGAGCTCATCCTAAGGCCAGGGAGGGCAAACACAAAGGTCACCCAGGGTGGAGGTCAGACCAGGAGGGTCTGAACCTGAAACTCAGAAAGAAGCACAGCCTAAGGAACACTATCTTTGGGGATAGGCACAGACTGGAGCTGTATAAAGTGTAAATAACCCTGTTTCAGAGTGCCTTGTAAAATATACCCTAAAGGAGGAGACTGCAGGAATTCCCCTGGGGAATAATAAAAGAATAACTTATTTAAAGATTGCACCAAGTAATGGAGAGTTTATGCAGTTGGATGTTGTGGCAGTGGCGTACCAAGGGGGGGGCGGTGGGGGTGGTCCGCCCTGGGTGCACGCCGCGGGGGCGTGCCGCGGCGCACGCCTGCTCCCCCGAGTTCCCTAAACTTCGGTTCGCTGCAGCTCCCTCTGCCCCGGAACAGGTTACTTCCTGTTCTGGGGCAGAGGGAGCTGCAGCAAACAAACGAAGTTTAGCGAACTCGGAGGAGCAGCGGCGTGCACCCGGGGGGGGGGGGGGGGCATCCAGGCCAGGAACGCCACTGTGTTGTGGTTTATGTAGTTGGATGTTGTGGTTTCAAGTTGAAGAATAAACTGTTTGATTTTAAGCTGCTGAGCTTTTGAGCTGTCCTAAATTCACCTGCTAAGCTATGCAGATGATGGCACTGAATATTGCTGGCACCCACATAACTCCCGACTCCTTCCCAACGCCACACCCAGTGCCGCCCCTGACCTGGCCACTTTTATGTTTGGTAGTCTGTGGAGTGGAGGAGTAGCCTAATGGTTAGTACAACCGCCTGAGAAAGGGGACCTGAGTTCAATTCCCGCTGCAGCTCCTTGTCACTCCGGGCAAGTCACTTAACCCTTCATTGCCCCAGGTACAAAATAAGTACCTGAATATAATATGTAAACTGCTTTGATTGTAACCACAGAAAGCTGGTATATCAAATCCCCTCCCCTTTCGCCATGTTCAGCAGCACTGTCTAGTTAAGTGCAAATGAATATCACCACTTAGGTGGTAGTAAGCAATTTAAGTGGGCAGGAGAGTCTCCTGTCCACTTAAATTGCTTTGAATGCCTGCTGGAGTGTTTCTAAGGTCTCTGATGTCTTGGAAAGTGTTATTTCCAAAGACCCATGATAGTGTTCTGGCTTCTGCACAAAATGAACAATAGTGACATTCCTGCTCCATTCAAGTGCCTGTATCCAGGTGGCTGGGCGCATGTAACACCTGCTCCGACTCATAACCGCTCTTTTAATCCGTTGCTTCTGTTGCCTGTTGTATTTGACGGTTTAATAATCCGAATAATTCAGCCACTAATATGCTGGACTTAACCCATCCTGCTTTGTGCCAGTTTAGGATCTCTTTTTATTACGCGTGTCATCTTGATGACAAGCGGCCTTTCGATGCGTCTCTCCTTTGCTAACTGCTGAAGGTAAATGACTTTCTCTCTTTTTTTTTTTTGTCCCATTGCAGCTGCAGCTGGAACAGCAGAAGTCTCTTCTCTCACTCTCACTTAAATAGCAATGTTACAAAAGTGTATTTATAAGTCTTGCAATCAGGATACTATTCCCTACTGCCATGGGGTTTAATAATCTATAGATCATATACTAATTTCATTTTGAAGCACAATAAAAGTCAAATTAGTTCCTGAGAGTAGGTTATATATGATAATCTAGATTCCTGTAACCTCCAACTGCCAATATTAGCATTCTAATGTGGTTTCTGCCACTGGGATTCTATTTGATTTTCACTTGGGATTGATGTTCACTGTTTATAAGATTCTTATGACAACCAAATGCTTAAATTCTAGAAAATGTTGGTTTGCAGAGAATTAAATGACAGTGTACATTCCGTGCAGTATTTCACATTACTGTGCTGTAACAGCAGGGCTACTCCCTAGGGGGCATGTGGGGGCCAGGGCCACCTCAGGATAACTGGAGCGCCTCCCTCACCAAGTGAGCCATTTTCTCTTTTCCTTCCCACAACTGTTCTTCACCTATATCTTTTATCCCTCCCTCCCTGCTTCTGACCTCTATCTGCTTACTCCTTTGCTTCAATCTGCTGCAAAACATATGGGTGCTCAAGGGCGAACTGACCATTCAGGCAACAGGGCAGTGCCCAAGGTCTCAGAGGCTCTGGTTCTAGGTTGCCCACAGGCAGGGCCGGTCTTAGCAAGTGCGGGGCCCTATGCAGACCAATCTGATGGGGCCCCATTCTAGCCCCGCCCTAACTCCAGGGCCAGCCACCCCTCCCTCCGAGCTCCCGGGCCATCCCCAGGCTCCCCAGCTCCAGGGCTGGGCTGGGCTCCCCAGCTCCCTCCCTCCCTCCCAGCTCCAAGGCCGGTCTCTCTCTCTCCCTCCCTCCCACCCACCAGCTCCAAGGCCCCCCTCCCTCCCAGCTCCAAGGCCTGTCTCTCTCTCTCTCTCCCTCCCACCCACCAGCTCCAAGGCCCCCCACCCAGCTCCCACCCAGCTCCAAGGCCCCCCTCCCTCCCACCCACCAGCTCCAAGGCCCCCCACCCAGCTCCCACCCAGCTCCAAGGCCCCTCTCCCTCTGAATTTTAAAAGTTACCTCGTCGTCGACGTCGGAGCGGCCAGCAGGTAGCAGCAGCAGTGAAAAGTGTGCGAGCTGCTGGGCAGCGCTTCGGGAGCCTTCCTTTCCTGCGGGACCAGAGCTGAACGAGGGAAAGGAAGGCTCCCGAAGCGCCGCCCAGCAGCTCGCACGCTTTTCACTGCTGCTGCTACCTGCCAGCCGCTCCGACGATGAGGTAACTTAAAATTCAGAGGGAGGGGGGACCGGAGCTTGGGCGGTCGGGGCGGGGTGACTTCAGGCGTGCCGCGCGGGGCCCCCTTGAGTGCGAGGCCCTATGTGGTTGCCTCGATCGCCTCGCCCTAAGACCGGTCCTGCCTACAGGCTCTGCCTGATTGCCTGCTGCTACCGCACATTACAACCCCACCCAGCCTCAGTAGGTCCTTCCCGGGCCTACTTTGAAGGGCCCTGGTGGTCTAGTGGCCTCTCTGGGAGGCAGGAAAGAATCCCACTCTTTACTGCTCACTGCCGCTACTCTGCCTGGTGGCACTGCTGTGTTTTAAAAATGGCAGCCGAGACTTCCTGCGGCAGTCTCGCAAGACTGCCGAGACCCACTAGACTACTGCGGGAAGTTTCGGCAGCCATTTAGAAAACACTGCAGCGCCGGGCACAGTAGCGATAGCGGGCAGGAAAGAGTGGGGTTGTTTCTGCCCCTGAGGAAGAAGCCACTAGACCACCAGGGCCCTTCAAGATAGGACTGGAGAGGGTCCACTTTAGCTCAGGGGTCTGTAGTGTGTGGGAGGGGGGGCAGCAACTGTGGTGGTGGTGGGGCTGTAGTGTCTGGGAGGGAGGTGGCGGTGCAGTGGTGGGGTGGCAGGCAATGGCAGGGGGGACCCCCAATGACTCTCACTACCCGGGGGCCCTGACCACTGTCAGTCTGCCCCTGTAGGTGCTAAAGACAATTGTGCGCAAAATTTGCCATTATAGAATAGAGCATGAGTATTTATGCAATGTCAAAGGCTGGTGTAAATGGTCATGCCCAAATTTGGCACAGAACTGCAAGACCCGCCCTGACCTACCCATGTGCACTATAGCAATTCAGTCTTAAGTTTATAGAATAGCTCTCCTTATTTGTCCTCTTTGTCTGTCCTAGTTAGATTGTAAGCTCTTTTGAGCAGGGACTGTATCTTTATGTCCAGTCTACAGCGTTGCATACGTCTAGTAGCGCTATAGAAATGATAAGTAGTAGTAGCAAGTGCAGTTACACCCGTAGCTCCAAAATTAGTGCCAATTAGCAGCAGTTAACATCATTTAAGGGCTATTATTGTTACTTAAGACCAATTGGTGTTTAATTTAACAATTAAGGGCCTCTTTTATCAAGCCATGCTAGCGGCTCCCCGTGCGGTAATGTGTTGCTTGATATAAGAGGCTCTAAGTTAGGTATATAACTGGCACTAGTCTATAATTTGTGTGGCCAAATTTGCACGCTGCTCGGAAATTTGGGGACACAGCTTTATAGAATCCGGGGAGGGGGGGGGGTTAATGTACAGTTTGGAGTCTGTTTTGCATCAGAACCTCCAGCCAGGCTGTGCCTCCCCCCCCAAAAAAAGTCTGAGAGACCATCATGTAACCTTAATGTATTCAGAGCGAGAGCATTCCATAAAGGATAAGAGAGAACAATCTCTCCTGAATTTCTCTTCTTTCCTCTTTTGACTTTTATAGTCTTCTATTTCACTCTCTCCATTTTCTGACTTGTGTTTTCTCTCTGTCTCATTTACATTTCTATTAATGTTCTAGAAATAAAATCTAAAGATGCTGCTGATTGCACTTAGGGAAGGAAGAGGAATACATTTTTCTTGAAAATGTAGCTGTGGGCAGCCATAGGAGGCATGTTGCATTAGAGGTTTCTCTATGCCATGCTCAGTTCTGCACCTTCACCTGCTAATTCTGAATCTAGTTTTCTGCTTCACAAACCTCCTTTAGGGTATGGAAGGAAGCATGGAGAAAGAAGGAATGAGAAAAAGAGGGAATGAGAGAGAGAGAGAGAGAGAGAGTATGTGAGTGTGTGTGTGTTTGTGTGTGTGTGTTAGGGGTGGGGGAGGGGTTAAGCTAGAAGTGCCAGAGAAATGAGTCCCACAACTGTAACCATTAAAGATTCATTTGGCTCATAAATATGCTTGTATTGGAAAGATGATTATAAAGAACACAGAATAGCAAGTCTGAAAAGATTTTTCAGTTTAAGCTTGTGCTACTGTACCTGATAGACATAATAAAATTAAAAAATGAAATGTTCTCTCACCCACTCCCAACCCCCATCCATAAACAACTGCCCAAGGAAAAAGTACCCGTGCTGTGGAATTAACAACTGCATTTATAAAGCAATATTTCCAGCCACCTGTGGACACTTTTCTGACCTCTCCAACTCCCCCACCTACCTCTAATGCAGCAGTGATGCCCAATCATTCCTGTCCCCAACCTGTCATCTTACTAAATGGCGGTGCTTGACCTCTAGCATTCCGTTGTGATGCAATTCTAGGGGGGGGGGTCAGTCTGACAAATAAGGCTGTGTTCTTCCCCCATAGTTGTGTGTATGCGCATGTTTACATTTACTGTACAGTGAAACCTCGGTTTTCGTTGACTTCGGATTTCGCTGTTTTCGGTTTTCGTCAAATTTGTTTGCAAAAAATTTGTCTCAGTTTTCATCTGTTGCTTCGGATTTTGTCGGTGTGCCCACGCTGCTAATTTTGCGTTCTTCTGCGGCGTTCTTCTGGGGTGTTTTCCTGCGGTGTTCTTCTGGGGCGTTGTTTCTCGTTGTGTGATCAGTGCCTGCTCTCTTGGTTCAGTGCCTCTGCTGTGGCTTGAATTTCGTCGGCATAAATGACTGTCTTCTGTATTCATTAAAAAAAAAATTCTTATTACCTCGGTTTTCGTTGGTTTGGGATTTCGCCGATTATTTTCGGACGGATTATCGACGAAAACCAACGTTATACTGTATTTGTATTTATATATTATATAATTCAAGCTGGTGTCAACTTCCTGGTGGGACTTGTAATCTCTGTTTTCATAGGTCAACTCTTGCATGTGACCCATTTACTACAGTCACTGAGTAACCTGCCAGGCTCTCACTTCATTCCCCCCAAGGTTTAGATTTAGGTTCAGTTTATTTGATATGCTGCTTATATAAAGTCTAAGCGGTTTACAAGTAAAAGAATTCAATAATAAAACAATCTAAAAGGTGAAGGGGTCAATTAAAAATAAAAAGAAAGACAATAAAAGACAGGACATTGATACAAAAGCATAATAGGAAGAGGAAAAATGACAAAGTACATTTCCCTTGTCATTTTCATATATTTTCTAAATGAAGTGATAAAAATGTCTCCGCCCCTCCCCTCCCGATTTTATTTTATTCCCTGTGTTATAAATCGTGTACACTATTGCTCAGCAGCATGACTATTTATTAACAGGCATACTATTCTTCAATGGTGCATGCAAGTGAATGTACATCAACAAACCACCTAGAAATCTTGTACGACAGGGGTCCTTAACCGTTTTCGGTTCCCGCACCTCTTTAACTGATCAATGAAACCTTCCTAAACTCAGTATAAGAATTTTAGGGAAGTTCTTAAAACACACCTTTTCCAGCTATTTAATAAATAGCGTTACATATTTCTGTTATATCTATAATTTGTAGCTCTCTGGGAATGCCTGGTTCATTTTCTTATTGTAAACCACATGGAGCGCTAATGGGACTTTGCGGGGTATAAGTGTCTCATGTAATGTAATGTGTCTACTAGTGACTACTGACAGCTACGAACGCTAACTGCTAATGTGTTGCTAAAATTATAGTAGTACACAGTTATACCACGAATAACTGTCTTCACTCATTGCCTTAGATTTCAAAACCCTTCTCTGCAACACATCTGACTTCTTCCTGCACTCCGTGGGGATGCGGACAGCACTGGTTAAGAACCCCTCTTCTACAAGCTTAGCTAGAGGAAGCTCTTTCTTTAACTCAACAGTGGAGTCCGTGGGGTGCTGTCAGAAAGTTGCAGGTTCAGATCTGAGGCTCCAGCTGGAGCTTTACCTCGCAGAGTGTATCGGTATCTGTTGAATCATGTTAAATGATGCAAGAAGTGGAATCTCAACACTAACCATGGACAAGGGTAAGAAGGATGTTGTTACGTGGTAGGGTTCAATGGTAAGGAGGAATCTGAGAAACCAGACTAATGTAGCTAGGGAATTTATAGTTTCTGCTACTACTGAAGGGTAGAGCCTTGGCGTGGAACCCGAAGGATGTAGATTCAGATTCTGAGATTTTAATAGGCTCATGCCCCCTAATCTTGCATGTACGTTTTTACGCTTAGTGTGCAAAATTGCATGTGCAGGTTATAGAATACTGCTGGTTAATTGCTACATTGGGTGCTAATTGGCTATAGTTGGAGTTAATTAGTGTTAATTGGCACTAATTTGCAGTTAAGCATGTAACTGTACTCAGTTGGCATTCGATAACCTTAGCATGTAATTCTTTTAGCATGCAACTACCAGGGAGTGTGAAAGTGGGAGGGATATGGGCAGGTCACCTAACTCTACGCACTTGGTAAAGATATAGCAGTTAGATGCGAGCCATTGAGCTAGCAGACGTGGTTGCACCTAAAGTTAGGGTAAGGGATTTGAGATTCTGCTTTACTGTAGCAGAGGAGTGGTCTAGCAGTTGCAGCACTGTTCTTGACATCCAGATGTGGCAGGTTCTATCCTACTGCTGCTCCTTGTGATCTTGGGCAAGTCACTTAACCCTCCATTGCCTGAAGTACAAACTTAGATTGTGATCCCTCCAGGGACAGGGAACTACCCAATGTACCTGAATGTAACTCCCCTTGAGCTACTAGTGGAAAAGGTGAGAGCAAAATAAAAAAAAAAAACACACTGTCTCATCCTCTCATCACAATACAACATGAACAATACACAATACAATATAAACACCCCAGACTAAACCCTTCCTGTTTCAGACAGCCTGAAAATTCTCAGAGTTACAATCAACCGAAACCTCACGCTAGAAAGCCAAGCGAAAACTACAACAAAGAAAATGTTCCACTCAATGTGGAAACTCAAACAAGTAAAATCTTTCTTCCCGAGGGAAATATTTTGCAGCCTGGTACAATCAATGGTGTTAAGTCACCTAGACTACTGCAATGCAATCTATGCCAGATGCAAAGAACAAATTATTAAGAAACTCCAAACTGCCCAAAACACCGCAGCCAGACTCATTTTTGGAAAAACGAGATACGAAAGTGCCAAACCCTTACGAGAAAAACTACATTGGCTCCCAATCAAAGAATGAATTGTGTTCAAAATCTGCACCCTGGTTCATAAAATTATTCACGGCGAGACCCCAGTCTACATGGCAGACCTTATAGACTTACCAACCAGAAACATAAAAAGGTCAGCACAGACATACCTAAATCCCCACTACCCAAGCTGCAAAGAACTAAAATACAAATCAACATATGCATCCAGCTTCTCCTACATAAGCACGCAAATATGGAATGCACTACCAAACATCATGAAAACAATGCAAGACCTAACTAACTTCCGGAAATCATTGAAAACCAATTTGTTGAAAAAGGCATACCATAATGATCCAACCTAAACACATGAACCCTGCAAAACAACGAAACTTATACCAGAACTGGACAAAACTTAACTCTTTCTCCTTAACTACCTAATTTACTCTGTTACTCATGAACTTTAACGCAATACCACTCTGTATTTCTCATACCGGAATTGGCTATCGCCATTACGGTACTATGCAAGCCACATTGAGCCTGCAAATAGGTGGGAAAATGTGGGATACAAATGCAACAAATAAATAAATAAAATAAAAAAAACAAAGTAGTTTACATATTACCGTATATACAGCTACTTAGCATGCAACTGTGGGCTTAAGCCAGTATTCTAGAGCAGCAATGATGTGTATAATTGCAATTATCAAATTTGTGCTTAGCACACGCACTTTAGAAGACATTTTGAGAATTACCTTCTAAGCATTGAGTGCTTTAGTGATGTTAAATCTTTACAGCAGAGCTTTCCAAACTGTGAATCAGGACCCCAAATAGGGTCTCAAAATCCACATTTAGGGTCACAACTTTAATGAGCTCTTCATAGGTACATCATTATTATGCACCTCCAGGGGGTCACACAATTTTATTTGGCCATGATCATATGGGGTCATGGCCTCAAAAATATTGATAAACACGGCTTTACAGTCTTATCCTCATCCTAGCTTCAAAGACCCCTTGATCTTCTCTATATGACTTACCCATATAAAGTGCACTAGGGAGCACTGACAGACATATCAGTCACTCACAGCTTAACTGAAACGTTAACCTAATATTGCAACTGAATTCATAATCTGCTCTTCTAGGTACATCGGCCACTCCGGAGCACAGGCGGGTTAAGAGTTCCCACAACTATTGATCTCAGTACATTAAAGGAAAAAAAGCGGGGTGGCTGAAAATTAGATTATTTCCATGACAGGAATGTGCTGAATCACAGAATATTATTAGGCCATTTCAATAAAAGCACAATGGCCACATCACTCTCTCACATGAAAAACCTCAGTCTCTCTGCAGAGGGCACAGTGAGGTCATGGAAATAAATCCTACAACAGGCCAAATCAAATCAAGGGAGGCATAAGGAAAAAAGAGGGAGACAGGTGAAACTAACAAGTCAGTTCTATGTACACCTATTACAGGGCCGGCTTGAACATGGCTGGGGTGCTGGTGTTTGCACCTTGGAGTGTTGCAGATGACTGCTGCAGGCTTCTGACATCTTCGGTTGGTGGGACTTGGGGATACCTGCCAGTTCAGGTATTTGTTTTAAGTTTGGGGGGGGGCAGGGTGAGAAGAGGAAATGCATGCCCACCCATCCTACATGTTGGTCCACCCAAAAATTGCCTTCTGACTATACTACATTCTCTAGTAGATGTCCTTAGGGACACTGTCTTTGTTAGAGGTTCCTAATAAAGTTCTGGGGGGAGGGGGCAGGATTTGATATGCTGCCTTTCTGTGGCATAAGAGGCAGTGCATGTCAATCTCTCTCTTGCATATTCATTGTGGGTATCCTGAAAACCTGACCTCCTGATATAAGATAGATAGATAGAGAGAGAGAGAGAGAGAGAGAGAGAGAGAGACTCTGGCTGATGTTCAGAGCAAGTTAACTGGCCTGAACTAATCGGTCATTTTCAGAGGCACTTAACCAGTTGTTATTTTCACTGAAAATAACTGGTTAGTACCAAAATGCAAGCCGGTTATGTTGGAGGTGTTTTGTGGGTGGAGTCTGCTTAGCTCCCGATTTTCAGAGCTAGCCAATCAGTGTTAGTGCATAAATAGGACCGCAAAAATAGCTGTCTTATGTGCTAAGGCATAGCCAGTTAGCTCTGAATATCAAGGCAACTGGGCATGCGTTAGTCAGCTTTAAGAAAATGGATATTCAATATCGCTGGCGGCTGGATATAGCCCAGGGTGGAATATCTGGGTTTAATGCCAGCAGCAGACATCAATAGCGCTACCTGCTGCTTCCTGAATATTGAGGGAGACTATCTCTCTCTCTCTCTCTCTCTCTCTCTCTCTCTCTCTCTCTCTATATATATATATATATATATATAAACGTAGATTAGGGGTTCTCAACCCAGTCCTCAGGACATACCAAGCCAGTCTGGTTTTCAAGATATCCACAATGATTATGCAAGAGATAAATTTGCATGTACTGACTCAACTGCATGCAAACCTATTTCATGCATATTTATTTTGGGTATCTTGAAAATCTGACTGGCTAGGTGTGTCTCAAGGACTGGGCAGTCATGATTGTTCATTTAATTATCAAAGTCTCAGGTAGGAGAGAAGATGGGATTTGATATACTGCCTTTCTGTGGTTACAATCAAAGTGGTTTATATATTTTATACCAGCACTTACTTTGAACATCGCTCAGAGCTGATATGCCCCTTCCATCGTTTAAAGCTCTTCTGAAAACCTTCCTTTTCTCTAATGCCTTTTCAGCTGTTTCATAGACTTTCTCCATCTTTTCCTGATTCAAAGATCTTTTCTGTTTTTTCCCCTTTTCCCCCACCAGCAGTCACAGAAAGAACCTGTTTGTAACTATTGTAAACCACTTAGTTGCCTATATAGGCTTAATTTGCTGTATATCAAGAGTTTGGAAATAAATAAATAAATAAATAAATAAATAAGTTAAACAGAGTCCTAAGGAACTGCAGTTGGAATTGATCCTAGTTCTCAGGCCACTGTATTAACCATTAGACCATGGACCTCATTTTCAAAAGAGAAAAATGTGTAAAAAGTGGCATAAATCTGCATTTGGATGTTTTTCTCACAAAAACATCCAAATTGGTATTTTCAAAACCAGATTTTAGAAGTTTTTCTATAAAGTCCGTCAGAAGTGTTTTCAAACCACAAGGGAGTTTGTCAGGGGTGTGTGAAGGGTGGGATGTGGGCGTTCCTAACACTTGGATGTTTTTCGGCCATAATGGAACAAAACAAAACAAAACCATCCAGGGCTAAAACTAAAATATTTTGAGCTAGACCGGTTTTTATAATGAATAAGGCACAAAAGGTGCCCTAAATGACCACTAGAGGGAATCAGGGATGACCTCCCCTTACTTCCCCAGTGGTCACTAACCTCCTCCCACCCGCCCAAAAAATGTGATTAAAACATTACTTACTAGCCTGTATGCTAGCCTCAGATGTTATACTCAGGTCCATTAGAACCTCTATAGTCAATGATCTAATGTATGTTACAATCCAATTTTATTACTCAGGAACCTTCATGCTATACCATAATGTATTCTTCTTTACCATGTATGTATACACATTGTATATATATATATATACCATGATCTGCTCCATATACGTTATATTCCATGTATGTTACCATATATGTTCGCACCTTAACGCAATACCATTTGTAATTCAGTTACCCGGAAATGGCAACCGCCATTACGGCAAATGTAAGCCACATTGAGCCTGCAAATTGGTGGGAAAATGTGGGATACAAATGCTACAAATAAATAAACAAACAAACAAACAGCATGTAGATCCCTGGAGTAGCCTAGTGGTGGGTGAAGCACGGTAGACAGGTGGACCCAGACCCATATCTTCCCCTACTTGTTACACTTGTGGAGGAAACTATAAGCCCTCCAAAACTCACCAGAAACCCACTGTACCCACACATTGGTACCCCCTTCACACGTAAGGGCGATGGTAGTGGTGTACAGTTGAGGGGTAGTGGGTTTGGTTTGGGAGGGAGGTCAGCAGACAAGATAAGGGAGCAATGGTGAGATGTGTACCTGGGAGCATTTTATGAAGTGCACTGAAGTGCCCTCTAGGATGCCCTATTGCTTTCCTGGGATGTCTGGAGGACCAGTTCACTAAAAATGCTGGCTCCTCCTTCATCCCAATGGCTTGAGTTTGTGCATTTTGCACTTGAACTTTTTTTTTTTTTGAAAAAACGTCCAAATCACAAAACCTTGTTCAAAACAGTATTTAAAAAAAAAAAAGATAGATGTTTTTCTTTTTTTGGAAATGACCATAGGCACCCCGTATAAGAGGCTTGGGGAGGCTAATCCTCCCCAGCCCAGCTGTGACCTTCCCCGCGGCCCCGCCTTCCTCCTTCTCTAAATGCAGACGACTCGGAGACAACACTCTGGACGAAATCTTCTGCTGCCCGCTTCTGTTGAGCAGCGCAGCGGCAGCCAGGAACGAGACGTATGATCCGCTGCCGTCGCTACTCTCCACAGCCAGCATAACAGAAGAAGAAAAAGAAGCGGGGCCGCAGCAGCCTTCAGACATGCACTGTCGGCTCTGCCGGTCTCTGTCCCGTGACGTCAATTTCCCGTTCCGGGGGCAGAGGACCGGCAGAGCCGACAACGCGTGTCTGAAGGCTGCTGCGGCCCCGCGCTTCTTTTTCTTCTTCTGTCAGCGCTGCAGCAAAGAGGCCCGGGCCGGAGGGAGAGAAGAGAACGTGGTCACTGGCGGGAAATGGTAGGAGGAGAGAGAGGGAGAGCAGAGGAGAGCCAGGGGGCATGGATAAGAGCAGTGGAGAGCCAGAGAGCGATAGGGAGAGAAAGAGGGGCCATGGAAAAGAGCAGGGGAGAGCCAGGGACATGGAAAAAAGCAGGGGAGAGCCAGAAAGAGATGGGGAGAGAAAGAGGGGCCATGGAAAGGAGCAGGGGAGAGCCAGGGACATGGAAAAAAGCAAGGGAGAGCCAGAAAGAGATGGGGAGAGAAAGAGGGGCCATGGAAAAGAGCAGGGGAGAACCAGGGACATGGAATAAAGCAGGAGAGAGCCAGAAAGAGATGGGGAGAGAAAGAGGGGACATGGGCAGGAGAGAGAGAGAGAGAGAAGCTGCTAGGGAGAAACTGGGGGAGACCCTAGCTGTCAGACTGAGAAATGCTGGCTGGATGAAGGGAGGGAGAAAGAGGAAAAATGCTGGAAGGAGGGGGCAGAATGAGGGAAGACGCTGGTAGGGAGGGAAAGAGGAAAGACACTGGAAGGATGGGGTGAGAGAGGACATGCTGAATGGAAAAGGGTCAAGAGAGAGAACTGTCTAGAAGGAAGGGGAGCTAGAGGGAGACAATGGACAGAAGGATTGGGAGAGGGTAATGGGTGGAAGGATGGAGAGAGAAAGAGGGATGACACTGGATGGAAGGGTAGGAGAGAAAGAAGGAAGGTGCTGGCCATGGATGGAGGGGAGGGAAGTATATGCACATGGATGGAGGGGAGTGAGGAGAAATGCTGGATATGGATGGAGGGAAAACTGTTGAATTTAAGAGCTGGATCAGGATACTGAAGGATAGGGACAGGGCTACAGATGGTAGACAGGACGCATAAGGAC
Source organism: Microcaecilia unicolor (assembly GCF_901765095.1). Taxonomy (NCBI): domain Eukaryota; kingdom Metazoa; phylum Chordata; class Amphibia; order Gymnophiona; family Siphonopidae; genus Microcaecilia; species Microcaecilia unicolor. The sequence continues at coordinate 327,844,875 of NC_044034.1, forward strand.
ACAGGAGGATGGTGGACATGGTGAGAGAAAAAATATCAAATGGAAAGAAGATGCTGCATAAAACAGAAGACACTGGGACCAAAGCGAATAGAAAAACTAAATGATCAGACAACAAAGGTAGAAAAAAGTATTTTATTCAGAATTTATTAACTGGAATATGTCAGCTTTTGGAAATGTGCATCTGTGATGTTTTGCGTGTAAGTTTCAATTTTTCTAGTATTGCTGCATGCTGAGTCTGACTTCTTGAGGTAACTTTCCAGTTCAGTATTTTGCCTTCATATCTGTTGTGTCATGTGTTTTTCATGTGATCAAGGTGCAGTATTCTGCTAGCGTGTAGTATTTTCAGCCCTTTTTGGGGTTTTCTTTTGTTTCACTAGGTTGTGCACTGGTGTTTTAGAGCCCGGTGTAACTACAGTGCTGCCTTTCCATGCATAAGTTTGTAGCTTGTCCTGTCCTTGGAATTAGTACTGTTATGGTTTGGTAAGGTTATGAGTGTGCTTTTGCACAAGTTTGTGTATAGTGTTTTGCAGTGCAGAGATTGTGTATTGGCCTTACTGAGGTGGTACCAAATCATCAGAAAGGGTTTTAGAGCCAAAATCATGACACACTACCTCTTGAAGGATCTACATATAGTCATTCATAAAAGGAGCTAATTGTGAACATTATCCACCCTAAAGGGTGTTTTGTGGCTCTACATGAGAATTGTGATATTATGATCCCTTGTTTCATATTGTTGACGGTCTGCATTTTCTGTATGGGTGGTATATTGGTTTATTAGGGTCTGCCCAGTGTTATGGTACAGTAAGGTTTATGAGTGTGTTTTTGCACAAATTTGTGCATAGTGTTTTGCAGTTGAGCAATTGTGGTTAGTACATGCTTTGAGCAACCACTTTATTCTTTGACATACGATACATATTTAATATCTAAATTTAATAAAAGGTATTAATTGTGACTTATTTTTTACTTATTTTTTTTCTATGTTGTCAGACAGTTATGGATGTAAGCCCCGCCCCTGCCTCCACCCCTAACCCCACCCCCTTTAACCTCCCCAAACAGTTGGGCCACCGACCGCCTATGGAAATTACCTTCTTTCCTACTCAGATTTTTTGACGTTTTTTTGCAAAATTCCATATTGAAAATGCCCTTCTACATGACTAAAAGATAATTGAACTGATGGGTGGAGGGACGTACAAGACTTAAGATTTGCATAGGTGATCTAATACCTTTGCCCTGTTCATGACAAAATATTAAATAGAATACTCTCTATATCATCTATGAGAAGTCTTGGATTCTTTTCTACAAATGTTCTAAATCCAATTAAACACCAGTTCCTTATATTTGATTCTTAATCATTACCATCATATCATTTCTTAGCTTTTGCCTTTAGTTCACACACACATGCAACATGAAAGACAAAAGAAGAGAAATGTCACAGATAAACATGAATGTTTAACTTTGAATTCTGTTGGCTTTCATTTGAATGCCTGCTCTATGTGTTGTTAAATTGGAAGTGAGGGTGGAAGGTGCTGTAATGTTGTGTTAGCTGCCTTTTGTGAATATGGAGCTCAGAGGAGATATATTAATACTTAATGAGAACTTATTTATATTTATTAAGTTTCAACTCAAGTGAAGCTTCCAAGCCAAAAATATTGAGTTTGAGATCTTTATGTTGTAACAATTGATTGCCCGGAAGGCTGAAAGTTAATTGCAATATACCCCCACTATATTAAAAAGTTAATTTTGTATAACACAATATAAAATTAACTTCTTCAGCAGTCAAATGCAGAAGGTTTAAATCAGTAGAGATGTCATATCCTGGGTGTACTTCATAAAATTGTGCTGGATTAAGAATATCCAAGCCAACAAAAACATATGCTTACAACCCTTAGTGGGAGTCAGAACTCGTAGGAACGCAATCTCTGCACTTACTATACAGCAGGAATTCCTGGGGACTCATTATCTGTCCTCATTACACAGTAGGAGCTCCCGAGAGTTCAGTTCTGACTCTTATTATACAGCAGGAACTCCCAGAGGCTGCTTACCTATGTTCATTATACAGAAGGAATTTCCTGAGGCTCAGTCCCTATACCAGTGGCGTAGCTACATGGAACCTCCCAAAATTTCCTCTGGGCCCCTGGTTTTGCTGGCGGGGTCCCCAACCCCTACCAGTTGGAAATTTGCTCAGAGCCTGTCTCCAGCACCACCGCGTTGCCTTCCTTGCTCTCTTTTCCCCTCACGTCCAGCACGCTCCTTTTAGTGAAACTGCTCAATTTCACTAAAAGAAGCATCCAGGACACGAGGGGAAGAGAGAGCAGGGTAGGCAATGTGGCAGCGCCGGAGACCGGTGCTGGACAAGGCTTCAGGTGGCGGGGGTTAGGGATCCCGCCAGCCAAGGTATTTGCTGCAGCAGTGGGTGGGGAGCGGCAGGGCAGCGGGGCTGTTGGGGGGGATGGCAGCGCAGCAGTAGACCAAAATGTGCCCCCTACCTTGGGCTCTGGCCCCCTCCCACCGAGAGGTCTGGCTACGCCCCTGCCCTATACTTATAATACCAGGGGCTGTCTCTATTAGATTGTAAGCTCTTTGAGCAGGGACTGTCTTTCTTCTATGTTTGTGCAGCGCTGCGTATGCCTTGTAGCGCTATAGAAATGCTAAATAGTAGTAGTAGTAATGCAGCACTCCCTTAAACAGCTGGTGGGGATGCCGATGCCCCATCAGCCAAAAAAAAAAAAACGTAGGGCCCGTGCTGCTACCCTCCTCCTTGCATTGCTTCTGTAATGCAGTATTGTTAGCCGCAGAGCTTATATTCTTTCATTTACTTTAAAAGCTCTGCTTGCACTGCCCTTCTCCATTTTGGAGCTTTGGCTTAAGAAATGAACCTGATTACCAAAGTAGGCAGAGTATGTTCCTGGACTGGAACCACTGGAAGTATTTTAGGGGGAAAAAACTGTTTTTCATTTGACTATATCTGGTTAGCTTGAAGGCAGATGCCTGCATATCTCTTGTGTTGGTTCTGAATGCATGAACAAATAAAGTGTGCACTACAAAAGACTGCACTGTTAAACATTCTGCTGATTCCCATTCTGTGTTTTATTGGAGTTTTGTCCTACTATCTAGTCCATTCCTCTCCTGTTCTAACCTGCACAATGCCCATGGGGTTACAAAATGTAGTATCACACCATACCTTATGCTATGAATTTATCTTGTTGGGAGGACTGGATAGACTGTGCAAATTTTTGTCTGTTGTCATCTAAGGTTGCTGCCTAGATAGGTGAACTGATGCAAAATTCTCAGTGGAATGGCATACAGCAACCTACAGCATATACCTGCATGATTTTCATTTTGTCATTACTTTATCCTTAGACTGATTTTATGAGCCTCCATTTCCAAATTAGTAGTTATGCCTCTAAGCATTCCCTTGTTTCTGCTAGAAGTGCAATATCATTCATGAAATCCAAATCTGTTAGCCTCTGGTGCTCATTTTCAAAGCAGATGGATGTCTCAAAATGGCCAAAAAAAAAAATGATTTTTCAAAGGCACAATTTAGACGTCTTCCACTGCAGTTCATCCAAATAGGAAGGGGGCATGTTGGAGGCATGTTTGGGGCAGAACTAGGGTGGGCTCAAAATTAGGACATCTTTCAGTGATAATGGAATGAGAAGAAACATCCAAGGCAAAAAAGGGCAGACTCAATACTCAAAGTGATTTAGCCAGCTGCTTGGTCGGGGCTAGGCACTAATATTCACTGTCACTTAACTGCCTAAGTGCCACTGTGTGAGCACATACAGATATAACCCTTTTTACTACCACTACTACTACTACTCAACATTTCTAAAGCGCTACCAGACTTACGCAGCGCTGTACAGTCAAACATGAAGAGAGACAGTCCCTGCTCAAAAGAGCTTACAATCTAAAAGACATAACAACAGAGACAATCAAATTAGGACAGCATAGTACATCTGATTATACAATAGTTCATAGGGACAGACTAATAGATCTAAACAGCTAAAGACAATTAAGGTATGGAAATGCATAATACAGACAGATTGGTAGTGGTATTGAATAGAGGAGTAGTGGTTAGGTTAAGTACCAATAACACCTTTTTGGGGTGTTATTGAGATACCTGACACAGCATAAATTCTAACAGGAATAGGTCTCTGGTAATACCAGCTTTAGTAAGTGAAGTGTCAGAAGCAAATGTGTTCCCTCTTATCCTTAGATCCAAGCTCACTGCACCCCAGATAACAGAAAGAACTAACTCCACAATCAAGTATTATAAAAATAGAGTGTGCATTTATTTACAATAGTAGCAAAGATAATATGCAAAGTAGGCAAGAATAATGACACAGGAAGTGTTATCATAGAAACAGCTCAGAGTAAACACACCTAAATCCCTAAGCTAGACTCCTAAGTAAAAGAGTCATACTGAGCCCACAGCCCCTATGCAAAACTACATGACGCATTACAACCTGATGCAGACTTCTAGTTGGCAGCATGCTCCTCAGATGTTCAATCAGCTTCAGCACAGTCTGCTCCTTGGATGGAATGTCAACAAAGCAGCCCCTTGCCTCAGATAAGAGCCCCTTTTTATAAGGAAATCATGGACTGCAGCTGTGCTAATAACATACATTCTGGCCTTGGGGGAAACACACACATAAATTTGTTTACCCAAATATTGTGGCTTTAAGGGACAACTGATTATCTCATTGGCACCACATTGAAGGAGTCACCTTGACAAGAAGCCAGGGTTTCATAATGTGCCATTTGCCAGACACAGCATCTCTCCAGCTGCAAGGTTAATTCCAAGAGTCCATGATGTTGATGCTGATAACAACCGTGTTATTCTATCTAGAACATCAGGACCCTTGTCAACAGTCTTCATCTGTGTGGAAGGTCGCAGCTTCAGCAAATAATAGCTTTGCATTGAAAGACGGAATAAGCTTGAGTCTTCATTTTTGAAGTCAGGTTATTAATGCTGAATAGTGCCATATATTATAATCCCATCTATCTTTGCTATATAGGAACACATTTAGTGCTTCATAGTGCTTGTTTTGCCCCTACAACTGAATATCGCAGTTATCTGGCTATGTTGGGGATATGCCAGGGGCGTAGTCAGCACTTGGCTGAGTTATGGCAGCTGCCAGCGGTAATCCCAGAAGAGCGAGTGGTAATCCTGCATTGGGCTTACCGCCGCTCTGAAAAAGGGCCCCTAAGTGATGAATATCAACTTAAGCAGCTATGTGTTAGCCAGCTTAAAAATAATCGGATATTCAAAGCCAAAGCCCGCACAGCTGAATATCGAACCCAACGTTTTTATCTAGACCTGTTTCAAAAGATGCCCTGATTGAGCAGATGACCACTGGAGGGATGAAGGCTTGATCCCTCTTTAATCTCCCAATGGTTACTGACAACTTATCACCCCCCCCCCCCCCCCCCCCCCCAAGAAGTGAAAGTGACAGCTTCAGGAATTATGGCCATTTCTAATAGACAGGGCCGCCGAGAGACACAGCCAGGTCTACGACAGGACTGCAAACCGCCGCCCCCCACATTTGGGCCGCTGTCCCCACCTGACTCAAAAGGTTTGATGATCTGAGTGCCCTTCCCTCGGTCTGTCTTCTCCTGCTTCTGTGTGCCAGGATCTGGATGATTGCATTAACACGATAACTCGGATCACCCGGGTTATCGTGTTAATACAGTCATCCAGGTTTTGGCACATAGGAGTAGGAGAGAGACAAACCCAGAAGCAGGCAGGAAGATGCATGTCGGCACCGGGACCCCCTTGCTTGGAGGCCAGACCCGGGGAATGTTTCCCCCCTGCCCATCTCTGCGGCCTTGCTAATAGAGCAGCAAGCAAGTGTAAAGAGTAGCCTAGTGGTTGGTGCAGTGGACTTTGAATAATGTGACCAAGATGTAATTCCCGCTTTCTTTTATTTCTGTACAAATATGTGAGCCCTTCTGGAAAATAGAAATACCTACTGTACCTGAATTTATAAGACACCTGCAAGCATGAAGGCTATTTCAGTGGTGTACCTTTGAATACAGTAGGTTTTTATCTGTTCCTGGAGAGCTCACAATAACATATAATGGAATTAAGGTGGGATTTGCACTTGGGTCCAATTATTTACAGTCCACTGCACTGACCACTAGGCTGCCCCTCTGACCTGCAGGGCCATTTTTGTACAAATGATACCAGATGTTTTTGTGCCTGTTTTTTTTTTGTGTTCATATTTTGGATATTTTATTTTGGAAAATGGCTATTCGTTTTGGATGTTTTCAGTGCAAGAGCATCATTCTCATCTATTTTTGAACTGGAAATCCCGATTTTTTTTTTTGTTGTTGTTGAAAAATGGCTGTGAGATGGCCATTTGGGGGGGGGACGTTATGAACAGGACATCCCAATTCTGAATTAGATGTTCTTTTTGAAAATTCACTTCTCTACTGTTTTTCTACGGGATACCTACATTTTCCCACTCAACCTTTCTTACAATGAAGTCCACAGCCAAAAGAAACAAAACAGGAAAAACGATGCAGTACTCCAGTACCGATGTTGAAGAAACAGTGAAAGAGTCCAAAATAGAAGCACGGACGGCTTTCAAGAACGGTACAGGTGTGCTTTATTAATAACTCTTGATAACCTGACATGAGCCATGTTTTGGCGTAAAAAACACCTACCTCAGGGGTCAACGCAGAGCAACAACACTGATTGCATAAGCTGTAACTTAAATCAGCATAGTAGTAATCCGCTCGGAAGATGAGGAACCAAAATCTCTATGCGGGACAAACGCCATGTAAATGCACCAAAAATGAAACAGTGATGCTATTATTGGTCCTCACGCAGTGCCTTGTCCTCTGTGTCCAGTAGCCACCTTGAGTAGGATAATGCAAAAACAGCTTGCTGGGGATTTGGGGATTGTAAGGATTATGATGCCTCTCCAGTTGTTACAGTCGGTAACACAGTGGCAATCCTAGGTCAGCTGCCACCTGGAGTGGATCGCCACTGTGCACCCCCCCCCCCCCCCCGTGTGCAGTGGCGTCCATCCCCCCAGGGTGCAGCACGACACCCTCCCGCCCTGGCGCAATGACAACCCCCTTCCCAGCGCATCAAGCCCCCCCCCCCCCCGGGTGCATTCTTGGCTGCTGGAGGGTGCAGAGAGCAGCTGAGCGCCTGTAGGCTCCACTGGCTCCCTCTGCCCTGGAACAGGAAGTAACCTGTTCCGGGGCAGAGGGAGCAGGGAACCAGCGGAGCCAACAGGCGTGTGGCTGCTCTCTGCACCCTCCAGCAGCGTGCACCCGTGGCGGACTGCCCCCCACCGCCCCGCCCTTGCTATGCCACTGCGGTAACATTACCCCTTTTGTGGCAATTTGACACTCATTTCCTTTCTCTGCTCATCTTGGGCATATTCTCTTTTATTCAACAGCCCCATTAGTTCCTACACCATGTTGTTCCTGGCATGTTTCAGTAGTTTGACGATGATTAGGCTTAAACCAGCAACTTCATTGTTCTTTAATGTTCTTACCAGCTGACCTAAATTGTTGGAGAACACCTGCTGCCTAATATGCCCTGCATCACAAGTGCACCTAATGTCACGTTTTCAAAGCTGGAAACTGGTTTGTGAGCCCTTGGGCCACTGCCGAGGAGCGGCAGTGGCAGGCAAAACCACCCCCACAGCGGAGACAAGGCAGAGCTTAATGAACAGTTAGGCTTCACCTGCACCTGGCCACTTTTCACCAAGGGTTGAGCCCTTGGCTTCAGGTGTCCGGCAGGACTTGTAGGACAGGGCAGGAACAGGATCCCAACTAGACTGAACAGGGACTGAGGGTCAGAGGGGAAAGGAACATACAGGGACAGCAGGGCAAGGAAAGGGTAAAATAAAGGACAGACTGAAAGCTGAAAACAGCCACTAAAACAGGGAGCAAAACACTGACTAACAAGACACAAAACTAAAAGCTGCAGAGCAGCCACTAAGATACAAACAGACAAGGACTACACACAAAACTATAACCCAGAGACAAGACAAGCAAACAAACAACAATCTAATCTAACTATCCACAGACTAGCAAGAACAGACAAGAATCAAGGCAGGAAACCAAACTAGAACTGGACTCAGCAGAAGTGCACCAGCACCCCAACATACCAGGGCCTTAGACGATGCAAAGGCAAGCAGAAATGTTCTAAGATGGCTAATAAGCCCAGAAGCAGTTGAGACTCAGCTGCTGCAATCACCAGGCAGCTATGGGTGCTGTGCAGGCTCAAACAACACAAGCAAACCTGGCAGCCTGGAAGATCCGGACCGGACTGAGCTAAAATCTGGAACGGGTGATGGTCCATAGCAGCCACCCGTTCTGGCCACCAGAGGGCGAGGAAAGCACAGACGTAACACCTAAGTCTAATCCATTGCCTCAGGTACAAACTTTGTGAGCCCTCCAGGGACAGGGAAAGTACCCAGTGTACCTGAATATAACTCACCTTTATCTACTACTGAAAAAAGTATGAGCAAAATCCAAATAAATAAAATAAGTAACCTTAAGTCAGAGGGCTTACATTGTAGCCTAATGGTTAGAGCAGCAGGGTGAGAAACAGGAAAGCATACTTCCAAGTCCCATTGTGAATCCTTCTAATCTTGAGCAATTCACTTAGGGGTCCTTTTACTAAGATGCGCTGAAAAATGGCCTGCGCTAGTGTAGGAGCATATTTTGCATGTGTGCAGATCCATTTTTTCATCGCGCATGTAAAAAAGGCCTTTTTTGGCCGAAATTGGACATGCGGCAAAATAAAAATTGGTGCGTGTCCATTTTGCACCTGAGACCCTACTGCCACTCATTGAGTTAGCGGTAAGGTCTCATGCGTTAACCTGGCAGTAATTGTCAGCACGTGTACAATGCCAATTACTGCCTGGTTAGCACTGCACGTTAGAAAATTTGTCACTTATGTAACTTTAATGCAATACCACTCTGTATTTCTCAAACCGGAATTGGCAATCGCCAATACAGAACTATGTAAGCCACATTGAGCCTGCAAATAGGTGGGAAAATGTGGGATACAAATGCAACAAATAAATAAATAAATAAAATAAATAAATAAATAAATTAGTCCATGGCCATTAATGGAGAAAATAGACAAAAACCATTTTTACAACTGCAGTAAAAATGGCCTTAGTGAGCAGGAAAGACCCACATAAGGTCAATTTTTATTGCAGCTTAGTAAATGGACCCCTTAAATTGTAAGCCCTCTGGGGTCAGAAAACGTTGTGCCTGAGAGTAACTCACCATGACCTACAACTGAAAAAGGCATGAGCTAAATCCCTTCCCTTCCTTTACTAAGTACATTACTGGATTAGCATGTACTAACACTGCAAATGCACATTATTAGTAAATAGATGCTATTTTGGAACCTGTTGCAAATCTAGCCCTCCCCCCCCCCCTCAAGAAGTGAGAAAATGGAGGATGAGGTGTGTCACCCAAGGTCACAGGGAACACTAATGGGTAGAAGCTAGATTGAAACCCTGGCTTTGAGCCCACTGCTCTAGTCATTGGGCTACTCTTCTACCCACTGCTTGCCCAGAAGCCACAGACCACAGTCCCCAGCAACCATCCACTCCCATTCTCCAGAACTCAGTGTGTGTGTGTGGGTGTGTGTTACCAGCTGTTACTGCTATAAATGATAAGAGGCTTCTTCTCTGTCCTCTAGGAAGCTGTAAATGATGTCTGTCTGTTCTTCAGGAAGTTGTGAGCTCTTCCATCTTTAGGTCAACCTGCTCTCACACATTTCACTCCAACTCCTGGAATAAGTCCTCTTGTTAATTTTTTGTAAGCAGTGCAAATACATACATACTGTATCTGTATGACTTATGGCATGGCAGTGATTAACTGGGCAGGTAGATTTCTATCTGTCTATCTCAAAATGAGAGTGACATCTCTTTTTAATGGCACTTGATGTTTCATTAATAGAGGCAACGGCACAGCAACTTCATTTCTGATATTTTAGCTCCATTGAAAGCACCCGGGATGTACTGTACTGGCATGTTGATTAATTGCCTTTGGCATTTGATTTATGATTCAAAATGACTTTAATTAGGATGTAAATAATCAAGTAAACAGTTGACTGATCATTAACCTCCATTATGGAAAGTCTGCAAGTGAGTATGAGGAGAGGGGGCAGAGGAGCCCTTCTCTCTCTCCCACCCCTTCCTTTCTTGATCTGTACTATAAAGTAATTGAATGTGGTTCTGTCCTTAATGAGCTGATAAGGACTAGGGATTTGCATAGGAGAATTATTTTTGGTTTGTTTAGCCTTTTCTTCCCAAGTTTGGGATTTTTTCGTTCATTTTTAACATTAATTTAATTAACATTTTTTTTACCACATATATATCAAGTTTACAAGCTGAACTGTGCTAAATTGACTTTGCATGCACTACATATTTTAAATGTGTGCTAACAGACCAAATGTACCTCTAACGAATGCACATCCCTAATGACAACTGATATCAGCTGAATAGGGTAACACCAACCATCCTACCTGTAACCCCCTAGAGGGTTTTGCCATTTTCTCAGCAACTGATATGAATTTCAACGTGAATTTTACAGCTTTATTTGTTGTTACTATTTATACTTATGTAGTGAGTAGAATGAGATTATCTTTAAACATGGCGATGTTACTGATTTCTTAGAGTGACCATCCAACGATTTTTAGCACATTCAAAAATATTTGCACTGTAAAACTACAATTATTTGAAAAAACAAAACAGGGTCCCAGCTTACTGTTAATGACATCACAATGATGTCTGGGGAGCAATGTTGGAGGTCTATCACAAGCTCCACCCAAAGCCGCAAACAATCACCACACTCAAGGAAGAGCAGCAGATTATCTGGAGCCTGCTACAGGGGCTGATCCACAAGGCTGTTAAGAACTTCCCAAAATGACAGACGGCCTGTGTTAAAGCTTTGAACATTCACAGTGACTGCAAAATTCTGACACATTGTTAGTCGTATTGTTTGAATGATGTTATTTTACTGTGTCTAGCGTGAACATTTTTAATGCACAAAACTCACTAGGTATTAACGCTAATATGCCAGTACATCAACATAGCTTAAGATAATTAAATGTTGTTTAATAGTAATACGTAAGTATGATGACTAAATAAGTACGTAAAATTTCTTATTGAAATTCAAAGCGGTTGCTGAGAAAACGGCAAAAAACTCAAGGGGGGTTACTTTTATTCATCTCACTCTGTAGTCCTACATTTGTGTGGTTAATTATCAGGGGATCAATATTCAAAAGCGCTTAAGTGGTTAGCTTCTAATACTGTCCACATAGATACATATATATGGTAGCTCTCCCTGGGCACAAGCATCAGAAGACTCATGGGGGCTGCTACAAGCATGAGGATTTCCACAGTAGGCCTTGAGTGGGGTGGGTTGCCAATGCTTGCCCTAGCCATAAAACCAGTGTAGAGTGCATTAGTACATATGTACATAAGCACCGCCATACTGGGAAAAGACCAAGGGTCCATCAAGCCCAGCATCCTGTCTCCGACAGCGGCCAATCCAGGCTTCAAGAACAGTAATCCAGTCTTGATGTTATCATGGTATGCACAACTGGGATGTGATTTGCCTTCTCAGTGTAAGGAGAGAGGCAGTGTAGTTGTCACAAATAGTAGAAGCAGCTCTTGAAGGTTGCTTGGATTTGGGGAATCAGAGTTAAGTGTTGAATCTAACTGTATTCCAAGGTTCCTGACTTGTGATTTGAATGGGAGTTTGTACATCCCAAAAGAGAATTTGATATCAGGCATGAGTCGACTTGTTTATGCCTTCAAAGAAATGAAGCAAATTGGTGAGGCAAGACTTCCCTTGACTGAACCCATGCTGACTCTGTCCCATTAAACCATGTCTGTATATGTGTTCCGTAATTGTATTCATTATAATAGTTTCCACTATTTTCCCCGGCACTAAAGTCAGGCTTACCTGGATCACCCCTGGAACCCTTTTTTAAAATCAGCGTTATATTGGCCACCTTCCATTCCTCAGGTTTACAGATGATTTTAAGGACAGTTTACAGATCACTAACAACAGATCAGCACTTGGTCAGACATTCCAGTCAATAGGCTGTAGGGGAAGGCAAGAGCTGTAACTAGGATACAGAAACACTTCCTTACTGCCTTCTTTTGTTGCCCTGCAGGATGGTGTTTTGCTCTAAATTTAATAATGGGGTGTCCAGGCACACTTGGCACCCACAGAGCTGGTGCCTATGCCAATTACATATGTTTGTGTCACTCGTCATCAGCACAGAAAAAGCACAAAAACTGAGCGAGAATACAAGAGAAGCCAGGGAAAGAGTGAGATAATACTAGCAGGGGCGTAGCCAGACAACAGATTTTGGGTGGGCCTAGACAAGAATTGGGTGGGCACCAAGTGTTCTCCACCCCCCCCCCCCCCCCCAAAAAAAAAAAAAATCTCAGCTGGTGGGAAAACGCTTCTTTCCACCTTGGCAGCAGGAATGCACTGAAAACTGAGCATGGCAGGTGCCGGTGTTGTGGAGAGTGGCATTTTCGTTACCATCAGGGGGAAATCTTCAGCTGGTGGAGCTTGGGATTCCCACCAGTTACCACTAAAGATGTGCTACTGTTGGGTGGGCCTGAGCCATAAACCTGTGGCTACGCCACTGGGAGGGGGAGAGAGAGACACACGCACACAGGGGTAGGGTGCTGGGGTCATCAGCACAGAATTGCAGAATGGAGAAGGGCTACTGATTTCTGCCCTATGCAATATCATATTAAAAGCTTGATTTACTAAGCTCTCTTTTCCAGTGGGAAAATAGAATAGTAACTCAAGCTATAAAGTAGCTGTAGTAGACTGAGGGGGGTGCCTTGGAGATATTGTGAGGGGTGTTTCAGATGGATAACTCCAAAGTGTTTAGGATGATAATAAATTCAAATAAAATTCATCAAGGAATGCAAAATTCTAACAAGAAGCACATGTACAGGTTGTAAAAGATTATTAAACGAAAAGTGAGGGCAGTAGTTCAATGTATTATAATTTCATTTAAAACCATACATTCAACAATGAATTTCCCCATTTGAAAGATATTAACAGCTTTTAAATTATCATAAATTTACTCCATTGAGCACATAGTGTTTGTATTGATCCCATACCCCTCTGGGACCCAGAACAGCAACAGACCTTCCATTCCCCTGACCTTGTTCGCGGGAGAAACCAGACCTAGAGCAGCTGAAGGGCTGCCACTCTTTGCACTATGTACAGCCACGGGCCGGAAAAACTTGCTGATCACAGCCTGCCCGGGAACATCCAAACTGCCCCGTTTCTTCTGCTGCATAACAACCAAGCGCCCAAAGCATTTAGTAGCACAGAACCAGAGGTAACCTCCTCGCACTTAACTCTGCCTGGCTGCTGCTGCACGCATGACTCGACCCGATTCAAGCCTCATTCTGAACATTGCCCCGGCGATGCTTGAGAAGCTAAACAGTTCATTGGTTCAGTGAAGGTACAGGGCAGAGCAAGTTGACACTATCCTAAGGTGATTGGCCAAACCCGATGAAATGAAAACAGATAAGGTGACCAAAAGAGTGGCACGAGAGTGATGATAGACATTAGACGCCACTTGCTCTTTATAGAGCAACGCAGGGGCAGTGACGTAAGAGACGGGAGGAGCCTGCAGAGCCATCAACCAATGCCTCAAGGCTGCCTGCGGTGCCGCGCTTTTTTTTTCAACATTTTTTGTCGTTAGCGCTCAGCTTAGTCAGCTGAGCGCTTCTTCTTTTTGTAGCACCGGCCCTGCTGCTCAACAGGAAAAGCAGCAGTGGCCGGCAATGGGAGCTGGGGCTGGCGCGGGCCTGGAGGGAAAGTGGGCGGACAGTGTGTGTGTGCGCTTGAGTGGGCGGGCCTGAGCTGAAATTGGGTGGGCCTGGGCCCAGCCAGGCCCACCCGTAGCTATGCCCCTGAATACTAGGACAAGTGGTGTTTTCCTGGGTTTATTCAATAATTACCTTTTTTTTTTTATCCAAGGTGTTTTATTAGTGTTTATCATTCAAGACCTAAAACCAAAAGCCCTAAATATTTTATATGAAGTAGGGCTTCTGTCAACAACAATATTAATAGTGGTGCAAAACCTTTTTCAACAGAGAATATACATTTTTTTCACCACTATTTTTTGTTGTTTGTTTTGAGAACAGCTGTGTTGCATTCTATAACATCATTTCATATTTCTCCTCACGGACTTTTTAATCCCTATCAGGAATTTCCCCCCATTGTTAAGTAGAGGAGTGTGGTAGCCGTGTTAGTCCACTCTTAAGGTTAACAATGTACTGAGCCATTTTTAACCAGTAGCAGAACCACTGCACACTGGCAATCCTGTTCCCAGTTTTCCAAACTACTTCTGTTGCTGGCAAAACCCTTTTATCACTGCTCTTCATGATTTATCATGGTTTCTAAACTACTGATATAAATATTTCATAGTTATGGCTTTATCAGTGAACATTTTTCTCCATTTAGGAGTAAAAAAGTAATTCAACCCAAGAAGCAGTCATGCGTTTTAAGTATTACATTTCAAGCCGTCACTTGCACAGGCTCCCGAGTCAAACAAACATTGTCAGGTAATGGAAAGGCATATTTACTTCAGTTTTCATCTGCCCATGTCTTTTCAAATACCACCTCTTGACAGTTTACAAACACTTTACCTTGTAATTCACTACCCTAGGGATTGCAGGTGCCTCCTTCCCTAAATACCAGGCCACCCCAACTACATAAAGGTAAGTACCCCCCCCCCCCCCGATACATGTTTCCTTGTGAAATTACTATGAAATGCATCAGTTAACCCACACTGTCCTAGAGCAACTGTAGCAGAGCAGAAATATAAAGGAAAGAACAAAAAGAAATATTCCAACACAGGGTTGCGGATGACATGGAAAGGAGGACACATCAGCTTACCTGCCATGACTTTTCAGGAGGCCAGAAGCCATGATATGGCAACAATCAAAAGAAAGTCATTTTAAAAAGCATCTTCCTTATGTAAAACATATTTTACAAAATTGCCCACATATAAGCACATCTATGATGTAGGTCAGGAGAGGGCAACCTACTGTATTTTTCGGACTACAAGACGCACTTCCCCCCCCCCCCCCAAATTTGGGAGGAAAATGGGGGGTGCATCTTATAGTCTGAATGTAGTTTTTAAAACACCGTAATTCTGTTTTGCAAGGTCCCTCCCTCGCTCCCTCGCTTCGTTTTGCAAGGTCCCCCCTCGCTCCCTCCAAATTTTAAAAGAAGTTTTACCTGGTCGTGGTTGCGGCAGCAGCAGCAAAAAGATGCATGCTGGGCGTGTCAGTCTTCCGTTCTGACGTCTCTCTCAGCGGGACCAGAGCAGAGAGAGACGTCAGAACAGAAGACTGACGCGCCCAGCGTGCATGCTTTTTGCTGCCCCGACCACGACCAGGTAAAACTGGTGGCCACTGGGGGAGGAAGGGGTGGTCATCCCTGATTCACAACACTGGTCATTTAGGCACTTTTTTGTGGCTTATTCATTAATAAAACAGGTCTACTACAACTATTACTACTTATCATTTCTATAGCTCTACTAGACGTATGCAGCGCTGTACACTTGAACATGAAGAGACAGTCCCTGCTTGACAGAGCTTACAATCTAAATGTTCAACTTATAGCCCTGAATGTCTTTGTTTTCTTCCATTATGGCAGAAAAATGTCCAAGTGTTTGGAACACCCAGATCCTGCCCTTAACATGCCCCTGACATACACCCTTGTGATTTGAGTGCACTTCTGACAGACTTCATAGAAAAATGTCTAAAAATTAGTTTCAAAAATAACAATTTGGATGTTTTTCTCTTTTGAAAATGAGCCTCGTGGAGGGGCATTTTCGAAAGGGACGTCCAAGTTGCAATTTGGACGTCCTTGCAAAACGATGAAATTCAGGGGCGTGGAAACCCGTATTTTTGAAATAAGATGGACGTCCATCTTTCGTTTTGAAAATACCATCAGAGACGTCCAAATCCTTAAGGGCTATGGTAGTGGTGTACAGTTGTGGGTAGTGGGTTCTCCCACGACCAAATGGCTTGCATTTGGCCGTTTTTGACATGGACGTGTTTGATTTCGAAAATTGCCGAAAGTCAGAAACATCCATTTCTAGGGACAACCAAATCTAGGGACGTCCAAATCCTTAAATTTGGACGTCCCTAGATTTGGTTGTCCCTAGAAATGGATGTTTCTGACTTTCGGCAATTTTCGAAATTAAACACGTCCATGTCAAAAACGGCCAAATGCAAGCCATTTGGTCGTGGGAGAACCCACTACCCACAACTGTACACCACTACCATAGCCCTTACGGGTGAAGGGGGGCACCTATATATGAGTACAGTGGGTTTGTGGTGGGTTTTGGATAGCTGACTGTTCCCTCCACAAATGTAACAGGGTACGGGCCTAGGTCTGCCTGTCTGAAGTGCACTGCAGTACCCACTAAAACTGCTCCAGGGACCTGTATGCGCTGTCATGGACCTGAGTATGACATCTGAGTCTGGCATACAGGCTTGCACAACATATTTTGAAAGATGATTTTTGAGGGTGGGAGGGGGTTAGTGATCACTGAGGGAGTAACGGGAGGTCATCCCCGATTCTCTCTGGTGGTCATCTGGTCATTTCAGGCACTTTTCTGTGCCTTAGTCGTAAGAAAAACAGGTCTGGGTGGAAACTTCCAAGTGTTCGTCAGGGACGTCCTTGTTTTTTTCGATTATGGGTCAAGGACGTCCAATTGTTAGGCACTCCCAAGTCCCGCCTTTGCTATGCCTCTGACACGCCCCCTTGAAATGTGGACGTCCTTGCGACGGACTGCAGTTGGAGAGGTCCAAAATCGGGTTTTGATTATACCGATATGGATGTCTCTGGGAGAAGGACGTCCATCTTCCGATTTGTGTCAAAAGATGGACGGCCTTCTCTTTCGAAAATGAGCCCGATAGTCTCTTAAGCTGTATAACATTTACTGGCAGGCTGCAGGTTGCCCACCCCTGATGTTGTGTTGCACGAGAGCACCTATTATTATGTACTCTGCACGTAGGCGTTCTGAGGGTTGGAGTTGTGCTGTATATATGGATTTTGTAAAGTATGCCTGAAAAATACAATGCAGTCCTATAAGAAACATTCTTACATCTATGTGCTAATTAGATCCATATGTCATTGGAAGAATGGTTAGTGCAGCGAGATGAGAACTGGGTTAAACTTCTATTGCAGCTCCTTGTGATTCTGGGCAAGTCACTTACCCCCAGATTCTCTATAGTGCACTTAGTTTTAGGTGCTGAAATTGGCACAAATTCTATTACACCGCACGTAACTTAATTGGCTTAACATGCTAATGAGGACTGATAACAGCACTTACCAAGCAATAATAAGCACTAATTGGCACTGATTAGAATTTAGGTGCACAGATCACTAAGCATATTCTGTAACGATGTGTGCCAAACTTCTAACACGCGGAGGCAAAAGGGGGTGTGGTTATAGGTGGGGAAATGGGTGTTTCATGGGTGTTCCAAAATGTAGGCGCCTAGTTATAGAATATGGCCCAGTACGCCTAAATCTATGCACTGAGATTTACACCAGGTTTTCGTTGGCATAAATGGATGCATGCTGATATCAGTGCTGAAATATCAATTAAGCATATTCTATAATTGGAGCCTAAGTCTAGATGCCAATTATAGAATATGCTTAGTTGGCACTGATTTCAGCGCCGATTTTTTAGGCGCCATATATAGAATCTCCTCCTTAGGGGCCCTTTAACTAAGCTGCAATAAAAAATGGCCTTTCGTTAATTTGGATGTGTGAAATTGGTGCACGCTGGACCAGTTTTTACCATGGCAGGGAAAAATTCCTTTTTTTTTAATGGGGCTGTAAATGGCCGTGTGCTAATATGAAAAGTAGCACATGGCTATTTACTGCCTGAGCCCTTAATGCCACCTATGTACTTGACGGAAAGGGCTCATACGCTACTTGTGCGGTAATCAGATAGCACTTGCCAATGTGATTGCACTGACAGTTATCGCAAAAAAAATTATAAAGTGTAAAGGTTTCATATTTTTTACACAGCAATACCCAATTCCACCACATAAATACTGATAAATGAGTGTTATCTTTCCAGTGATTAACAACTAATTTCAGAGCTATAGTAATAAGAAAATCAAATAGAGCTTTATCCTCTGTTGATAAGATGGAATTAAGTGATATCAATTTCCAAATAATGTGTTGTAGAGTGAAGCATTCAGAGAAATTGAATATTTTCTGAATCTTGTCTCAAATATCCCACCAGTATAATTGTAAATTGTCACATTTGTACAGTAGATGAACCCGAGTTCCAGTTACCTTATGGCAAGACCAGCAAAGGTCTGCAGACAAGGATTCACTAGTTTGGATTTCCCGGGAGTCCATAATGCACGATGTTATAAAAGTACATGGAATGAGTTATCGAAGAGGATAAAGAAACTCTAGGGCCAAACATTCAGAAAGTGTGCCAATCTTCTTGAGATTGGTGATCGTTGATGGGTTTTTTTTCCCAGACTGAGTATCAACACAAAAGTTCCTCTTGTGTAATTGGAAAGCATTTAAAAAAAAATTGAAGCTTTGTGTAACAATAAACATGTTTTTTTTTTCTTCAATAAAAACATCAATTGAATATTTGTTTCTAAAAAGCGAGAAGTTCCAGTTCTGCTTTTCAGAGCATGATATAATTGGAGTCAGTGATAAGATTGAGAGCTGGGGATATTAAACTCTTGTAATTGTACAAATGTTTTGAGAGATGTAGTGGAGATTAAACCAAATATTACAAGATTTCCATATCTGCCAATTAATAGGTTTACCATCCACCTTGATATCTTTATTGTTCCATATGACAAAATATCATTAATGGCATTCTATAAAGCTGGCATAATCTTTGACAACTGTAGAAAAGAAAGCATGGTAGCTAAAGTAACATTATTATTTTTGAAAGGAGGTGGTGAAGAGAATTTAGATAATATGTTCAAGGGAACATATTTATTAATTTCTTGTTCTAAAATGAAGAAATATAAGGGGAATCATCTATGTTAAACCATCTAGAGCCTTTACATAAAATAAATGCAGAGCAGTAGCTAACAAAATCAGGAAAACGGACTTTCATTTTGTTTGGGGAGTTTCAGAATTCTGGTGTCTATTCTAGGTGGCTTTGATTTCCATAGAAATCTATCAATAGTTTATCCAGTTGTTTGAAAATTTTTTTTGGGGGGGGGGAGGTTAACCAGAAGCATACTTGAATTTGGGGGCAATTGTTGTTTTAATTGCCTCCAGCCTACTCCACCAGCTTAAGTATAAGGGAGAGCACCAGGCATCAAACAGTAGAGGAGAAAAAGGAACCTCTCGCAGATGGTGTCCTGGAAACATCTTTATTAAACAACAGTCTTTGATAACAATAAAGGGGACCCGACAAAACTTGTGTTTCGGCCCTAACTGCCTGCATCTAGGATTCTAGGAATCTATCATGTCAAACATATTCCCAGACAAGTCATGAAACAAAGTCTCCTATTTGCAATCTTTTTGTGTGTAAAGAGTTTGGTCCCCTTTATTCTTATCGAAGACTGATGTTTAAAGATTTTTCCTGGACACCATCTGCGAGAGGTTCCTTTTTCTCCTCTACTGTTTAATGCCTGGTGCTTTCCCTCAGTGGAGTTTTTTCTTCTGTTTGTGTTTGTCTTCAAGTATAAGGAAGACCATTTAGAGATGGTGAGTTTAATTTCTTGGAGAATATAATTAATATTTTCAGAAATTGCTTCTTGAATAGAATGACCAAAGTAGATTCCTAAATATCTGATAGAAATATATTTATTTATTTATTTATTTTATTTATTTTCTAGTTCTTGTATTCCACCTGTACCTGTTCAGTTCAAGGACGGACCACAGTTAGTTAAAAAGCTGGGCTAATCAGACCAGGAATTACAGATAAATTGAGCAGCTTAGAGCATAATTTTAACATCAAGGTGAAAATAGAGCAGTTAAGAACATAATTTTAACATCAAGGTGATAATACATAGATTAAGCATTTGATAGACCTGCCTTGCAAAATAAAAAGGTATTTAGGAGTTTTCTAAATTGAAGATAACACATGCACAATCTTAAGGGTAATGATAATTGGTTCTATAGATTGGCTAGCTGGTATGGAATGGACAGAGTAAGATGTCTGATTGAGTTTAGATTCTTGTACATTGGAAATTTGAGCTGGAGGGAGTTGCGGAAGAAGGATCACATGGCAAGGATACTAAATTCGATATGTTTTCAGGAATATCCCCTGCAATAGCTGTAAAGGTGGTAGTACCAAATTTGTTTTGTATACTCTAGCTAATTAGTAGCCAGTGGAATTTGGAGTAATAGGGTTGAAGTGGTTTGAACTACGTTAGCCTAAACATTGGTCTAACTCAGTGGCGTACCCAGACCCAGTATTTTGGATGGGCCTAGAGCTAACTTAGATAGGCCCTTCCACAGCACAGCATGGCATACCACAGCTCTCCCCTCCCCCTCCGGAGTCATAAAAAAATTATAGATTATTGATGTGGGGTAGATTTTTTTTATCTACCCCACATCAACATCTCTCCTCCTCCGCGGCATCCCGGCATCTGACCACCCATCTGACTGCCCATTGCTGAACCCCATCCCTCCGCAGGCTTCCGTCAGTCGGGTCCTGCCAGACAGGAAATGATGAAAGTGAGGGTGGGGGTAAGTATGAGTGGGAAGGGAGAGAGAACTCAAGGGGAGAGGGGTACACGGGGGGGGGGGGGGGGGAGTGAGAGAGAACTTGAGGGCAGAGAGAGCTGGGTGTCTTCCTCAGAGTTATACAGCAAAAACTAGTGATGGTCAGAGAGCTCTGGGAGACTTATTGAGGTAGTGGGTAGAAAGAACTAAGGATGGTAGACAGAGAGAGAGAGATGGGGGTCTTGTTGGGGGGAGGGAGGGGAGAGAAGGAATGGAAGCTGGGGAAGTAGGAAGAGAAAATAAGTATGGTGTATAGAGAGAATGCTGGGGTTGAATGTGTCCAGATGAAGGAAGATCATGCCTAGGAAGGGGTTCAAGCTATGCTGGGGATAGGGAGACCTGGGTAGGAGGAGTAGCCTAGTGATTAGTGCAGCAGACTCTGATCCTGGGGAACTGGGTTTGATTCCCTCTGTAGCTCCTTGTGACTCTGGGCAAGTCACTTAACCCTCCGTTGTCCCAGGTACAAATAAGTACCTGTGTATAATATGTAAACCGCTTTGAATGTAGTTGGAAAAACCACAGAAAGGCGATATATAAGTCCCATTCCCTTTCCCTAGGGTTGAGCCTGAGGAAGAAGAAGGTTGATGTCAGGCCCCAGATGCAGAGGATTCAAGGCTTTTGATAGGGGATTCTATACAAGGTAATTATTGTCTTATTTGGCAGACTGACCCCTGTAATGTGTTCCAGGGTCTTCCATACAGGAGTCAGGTGCCACCATTTGCCAAGATGGCAGCATAGTGACAAGTGTAAGTGGGCATTGCTCCTGGCTCCCAATGTTAACAGTGTTTGGGTGATGATATGGAGGAACTGAAAGAAATCTTGGTGAACTTGGAAGATGTAATGCACCAAATTGACAAGTTAAAGAGTGATAAATCACCTGAACCAGATGGTATACACCCCAGAGTATTGAAAGAACTCAAACATGAAATTGCTGATCTGCTGCTAGTGATCTATAACCCGTTATTAAAATCGCCCGTAGTGCCTGAAGACTGGAGGGTGGCTAATGTGATGCCAATTTTTAAAAAAGAGTTCCAGGGGTGATCTGGGAAATTACAGACCAATAAGCCTGACTTCAGTGCTGGGCAAAATAGTGAAAACTATTATAAAGAATAAAATTACAGAACACATAGGCGAACATGGTTAGTGGGACAGAGTCAGCATAGTTTCAGCCAAGGTAGGTCTTGCCTCATCAATTTGTTTCATTTCTTTGAAGACATGAATAAACATGTGGATAAAGGTGAGACAGTTGATGTAGGGTATCTAGATTTTCAGAAAGCTTTTGCCAAAGTACCTCATGAGAGACTCCTGGGAAAATTAAGAAGTCATGGGATAGGAGGCAATGTCCTTCTGTGCATTAAGAATTGGTTATTGGACAGAAAACAGAGTATAGGGTTAAATGGCTATTTTTCTCAAAGGAGGAGGGTAAATATTGGAGTGCCGCAGGGATCTGTACTGGGACCGGTGCTCCGTAACATATTTATAAATGCTCTAAAAATTGGAACAAAAAGTGAGGTGATTAAATTTGCAGATGACACAAAACTATTCAAAGTTGTCAAAACGCATGCAGATAATGAAAAATTGCAGGAAGATATTAGGAAACTGGAAGACTGGGCATCCAAATGGCAGTTGAAATTTAGTGTGTACAAATGCAAAGTGATGCACATTGGGAAGAATAATCCAAATCATAGTTATCTGATGCTAGGGTCCACTTCAAGAGTCAGCATCATTGTAGACAATACGCTGAAATCTGCTGCTCAGTGTGCGGCAGCAGCCAAAAAAGCAAACAGGATTCTAGGAATAATTAGGAGAGGGATGCAAAATAAGATCCAAAATATTATAATGCCTCTGAATCGTTCCATGATACAACCTCACCTTGAGTATTGCATTCAATTCTAGTTGTCGTATCTCAAAGAAGATATAGCGGTATTAGAAAACGTTCAAAGAACAACCAAAATGATAGAGAACTACTCACATATGCAGAAAGGCTAAAGAGATTAGGGCTCTTCAGCTTAGGAAAAGAGACGGCAGAGGGAAGGGATATGATTGAGGTCTATAAAATACTGAGTGCCATGGAGTGGGTTGAGGTGAATTGATTTTTCACTCATTCAAAAAGTACAAAGACTAGGGGACACACAATGAAATTGTATGGAAATACTTTTAAAATAAATAGGAGGAAATATTTTTTCACACAAAGAAGTTAAGCTCTGGACTGGAACTTGTTGCCAGAGGATATGGTAACAGCAGTTAGTGCATCTGGGTTTTAAAAAAGTTTGGACAAGAGAGTCGGGGGAGGGGGGACACAAATAGTCAAGGGATGGGCTACCAGGGATCTTTGAGTCATCTGAGATGGAAGTGTCACACTTCATCTCAGATGCCTCCTTAGCACTGATGTTGAATCTTTAAGCCAGCCCTGAGCTAGTGTGAAGATGCAGCATTAAGAAAAGAGAAAAAAAAACCAATGTGTTGAATTCTAGTACAGTTTTTTTTTTAATATTGGGAGTAATTTCATATTCAAATATTTTGCATGTGTTTTGCATGCTCATTGCGCTGTGGTTTCACTCATGATTTTCCCATGCTAGAAGTCTTTCTGCATCACGAATGAAACCAGCACAGGAAAATCTAAATTTTACTACCTGTGTGAGTACTGGCCTGACCAAGTCAGTGAAATGCCATAACAAATTTATACTTCAGCTTTGCTTCTTTAAAAGAGGAATAGGAGTTTGGAGTTATTGTACCATGTTATATATATGGAAGCACTGAATAATAAGTACTGGGTATTTATTACATGACTGTGTATGTATTATATGAAATGTGTACTGTGTCAATTAGTTAGAGTCTGATAATAATATATCTGTTATGTACCAGTTGGGGGGAGAGAGAGAAAGTGTGTAATGTGTTTCTTTCTAAGTGATCAAAAGAGAAACATTTTGGGTCCCTGCTGACCTATCCAAGGTGGTCATGAGGAGGAACGTGCATGACAAGGGCACATCACCCTGAAACTACTAGAGGACAGATGCCAAAGAGACAGTGAGAGCACTCAAATAGTGAACAATCTGGACACCTTGTCACTACTTAAACTTTCTTTCTGCACCATGTACAGTACTTGATTGTCGTTATTTACTTCCTGTTATACATTTTTGCTCATCTAGGAAGTGCCCAGTTTATATAAAAAGTGCCCTTTTCATATAAACTGTTCATGGATACTGGAGTGTTCCCATTAGAAGGGGAGGCCTGGCTAGGCCTGAAGGCATATGCAAGTACTGATTGTATGTCCACTGGGATCTTTACCTGTGTACTGTGCATTGGAGAAGAGAGAACGTGAGTTTTACCATAGATGCCTGCAGTAATGCCAAGAGAAGATCATTTCAAGAATGACATTTACCACAACAAAGAGTGAGATTTTTCAGATAGTGCATCTGAGATATAAATCTGGAAAGATTTAAGTGAGGTATTACTTTGCAAATGAAAGAAGCAGTATAAAATATTTAGGTTTCTTTGCTGGCAGAGTGAATGCAATATGAGGACAATTTTGAAGGAATGTGGCCTGATAACTATTTAGTCAATATTCAGTTGGCAGTGGTCAGTGTTTTTTTTTTTTAAATGCTGACTGTCGCAGAAAGAATTATGCTCCAATATTCCAATGCTGGTACTGAATATTCGGGACTCACTGGATCTTTGTGGGTCCCAGACGATATTCAGCCTGGTCTTATGTGGATCCCAGCTGAACATTGATTGGGACCCATATAGAGGGATCAGTCATCCCCCCACCATCTCCAATTCCAATTCCACTCCCCAGATAGCAGTACCATAACAACCCCCTATTCCAATTTTGTCCCCCCAGGCCCCACCACCAATACAGGGCTCTCCCCATTTCCAGTGCCCTCCTCCATGTCCAAATAGGCTCTCTGGGTCTACCTTAAACTCCCTGGTGGTCTAGTAGGTCATCGGGGCAGGAGTGGCCCCACTTGTTTCTACCCCTAGTGGCTGTTGCTGTAAAATAGCAGCCATGATTCTAGTGCTAGTCTTGCAATACTACCGTTAGTGGTTAGTTACCCTTAGGCCAACTGAGAAGAGATATGCAGAAGGGATCCACTATCTTCCTTAAATCCAGGCCGCTTTAATAGAACATAGCTGGGGAACCCAGAGACAAGTGTGAGCCCTAAGGAATGAAGATAAAAGCTCAGGCCCAGAAGGGAACAGAGAGGCCCTGACTGGCAGAAGGAAGGTCCCAGGAATGATAGAAGCGGTCATGTACTGAGTGGTTGGTTGTAGTCCTATTGTGAGTTTGCAAGGTAAGACAAGCATGTTTTCTGTTGATGTAAATACATAGTTTATTTTGTTCTGAACCTGGGCTCAGCAGGCCTTATTTGTATCCATAAGCCTCACCACAGGTCCAGAACCTGGCTGCATAAACACACTACTACACCAATGTACTAAACCGCACTAAGCACAGCAATTTACTTCAATTTGATTTAATTTGATTTGATTTATTAATACTTAATTGATCGCCTTTCATCACAGGGATAACAAGGCGATGTACACAACAACTAAAATGTGAGAAAAACATGGAAAGGAGCGCCATCAAATTAAAGGACAGAGACAGAGGAGGGGAAAGGGGAACTGGAGACAGGAAGCTAGTGGAGTTAATGGCAACAATTGGAAACTGGGTGGATGGAAAAAGCCATTTCAAATAAGTGGGTCTTCAAAAGAGTCTTAAATTTAGGGTAGGAGTGTTCTAGGTGGATTGGAGCTGGTAAAGAATTCCAAAGGAAGGAGCTAGCCAGAAGAAGGCATGGGTGCAAGTGGGGTCAAAATGAGCCTCCTTTAGAAGCAGGATTCAAAGGTGATTGTTGTGTAGTGAATGAAGGAGTCTGGGCAGAGTGTAGGAGATCAAGGAAGAGGAGAGGTAAGATGGGAAACCCGAAAAGAAGGCTTTGTGAGACAGTACCAACATTCAGAATGAAACGGGTAACCAGTGGAGTTGAGTAAGAAGGGGTTTAACCCAATCAAATCTCAATGCACATAAGAGAATCCTAGCCACAGTGATCTGAATGGTTTGAAGTCTACGAACAGAGTATTGTGGGAGACCGGCACAGATGGCGTTGTAGTAATCAAGATGAGAAATCATAGTGCAAAAAGAAGGAACTGCTGTGATGAGAGATCTAAATAAGTTATTTTATTTTATTTTTGTATTTATGCATTTTAAGAATAATACACAAGATACAATTTACTCTTCCTTAGACCACAATTATGTAGGGGATGAGAAACCTGAGATTAAGTAGGAGACTTAAATCAAAAGAAGAACAAATTTACTAAGGAAAAAAGCTTAACA
Organism: Microcaecilia unicolor; assembly: GCF_901765095.1. Taxonomy (NCBI): domain Eukaryota; kingdom Metazoa; phylum Chordata; class Amphibia; order Gymnophiona; family Siphonopidae; genus Microcaecilia; species Microcaecilia unicolor. The sequence goes on from NC_044034.1 coordinate 327,870,988, forward strand.
GGCTATCCCTTAAGGTTAATTACAAGCAAAGATTGTATCATTCTAATTTCTTCAGATTCAGGAATTCCCTCAACTGTTCTGGGGTAAAGAAGACATACTTTGCTTGTCCATATCTAATCCTGCATTTACAGGGATAAGCTAACAAAAAAGTAGCTCCTAAATCTTTCACTTCTTTTGCCTTATAGCAAGAAAAGCCTTTCTACGTTCCTGTGTTACCAGATGACCTTGAATTGATGTTAAGGTGAGAAAACATGCTTGAGCAAGACAGGATATTTGATAAGTGAATGAAAGCTCATGATCCAGAATGATGCCTAAGTACTTGAAATGATACACTAAAGAAACTGGAGCATTGGAGAATAGTGGTGAAAGAGATGGCGAGGGGGCAGGGCCAGTTATTGAACAAGCGACAGTTTTTGTCTGATTCAGTACCAAATGATTATCAAACAGCCAGGATTCAATTGAAACAAAAGCTGAATTAAGAACGGTCAAATCTGGATTAGTAGTAGAAGTTTCAAAAAAGAGAAGGATGTCATCCACATAGTAGAAATCGCGGAGGCCTAGAGTTTGAATCAGCAGTGCAAGTGGGCTAAAAAAGATATTGAAGAGAAGAGGGGCCAGGATCACCCCCAATATAGCAAACCTAACAGCTCACAAAAAAGTCAGTGCAAAACCAGAATCTTACCAGAATTAACAATGAAATGCATGCTATTGAGCTGGAAAGAAAATCCGCAAGCGCGGAGAACGCTGCAGTCCCACGAAAAGGTCCCGAAGCAAAGAAGAAGTGGGAGGTTGACCACAATACCCAGAGACTGGAGGAACACAAGATTGTGTTGTGGTCAACCTCCCATTTCTTCTTTGCTATTGAGCTGCCCACAGAATGACTTCCAATGCCGCAAACTGCGCTAAAGATTAGTGTGTTTTTTGTACTTCCACAATAGTCCTAAGTAGAGAGGTGTGGTAGCCGTGTCCAATCTGAGGAAGAAGGGCAACCTTCGAAAGCTAATCAAGAAATGTATTAAGTTATGTCCAATAAAAAAGGTATCATCTTATTTTCTTTTCCATGTTTTATTTTGTTTGATTTCTATTGATAACACAATAGTCCTGAAACTATTTCACTTTGGGAACTGAAATAAAGTTTTAACTTCTCAATGGACTTTCATCCTGGGGAACTGAGTTCGATTCCCACTGCAGCGCCTTGTGACTCTGGGCAAGTCACTTAACCCTCCATTGCCCCTGGTACAAAATAAGTACCTGCTTATATGTAAACCGCTATGAATGCAGTTGCAAAAACCTCAGAAAGGCGGTATATCAAGTCCCATTTCCCTTTCCCTAAATATTAGCCTGTACAAACTGGGATGCCTGTTTTGGGGGCCCCTGGAGATGGGATTCCTGGGTTTGGGATCCACAGACCCCCAGATCACCTGACAAAGCCCACTTTGTCCCAAGGCACCTTTGGCTTAGTATCCCCTACAAAAGGAGATTTTCAGATCAGAGAGATCCCAAACCACCTGCATCCCTGTACTTTCCACTGGTCCAGCAATATTTATGTGGACTGGAATAAACATCATCATATGTCTTCTTCTGTTGCTTCTGCTAGAACAGTTCAACTTATACATGTGCTGGTGTTCTTTCAAACTACATATCTTAATTGAGTAAACGGAAGCAGGAATATTGAATAGACCCTTGAAGCAGGCAGTTCACCTAAACAAGGGCCTTGTTGGGTCTTCAATAAAATTTGCCTCCTTTAGCCCTTCTTGTGGCCTATTATAGTTGTTTTGGTGTACTGTCGGTGCAGTGTTGTTGATTCCCTCTGATTTGGTGCTCTTCTGCTACCTACATTCTTGGAGAATGAAGGTGGTTCTGCTGAAGTCATTGACATCAGCTGAACTCGCATCATTAAGAAAATTACCAAGATTCAACTGAAGCAATTGATCTCAGCTGAACCACTAAGATGGTGTGTGACAGAAGGGGATCCTTCCCTAGGTCAAAATAAATATTGCTGGAACATCAGAGGGGAAAGAGGAAGCAGATGGCCTGGGGGCACTAGCTCTAGGGGTTACCGGTGCAGGAAGTCTCTAATCAGAGAGCTTCCAAAGCTAAAACAGAAGTACAGTTTACTTTGGGGTTAGGTGTACTATTTTAATGCATCTTTTGACTTCAGATTTATAACTATTTTGTCTGTCACTGGCTTTCGCATATCATTATATTATTATATTGAAGGTAAAAAGCTTTAACATAGAAGTAAAATAAACTGATGATTTGAATGCAGTTTTAATAACATTGGTCTGTATTTTGTTATTTTGAATTGGCTTTTCACTCTTTACCTGATCATAAATTTCTCGGAGTCCTCTGCATATTCCTATTGTGGTTCTGCCATATGAACTTTAACTTACCACAACATCACATTATATTTGTTCACACCGGAATCTGTAAATGCCTTTCCGGTACTATGTAAGCCACATTGAGCCTGCAAATAGGTGGGAAAATGTGGGATACAAATAAATAAATAAATAAATAAATAAATATGATGCCTGGCCTGTTGTGTGCTGTCCTAGCTCCAAGTCAATTTCTCTGTCTTCTCAGCACTTACTATAGAGTGACTGGATCATGGGATTCATAAAATCTAATTAGGAAAAATCCTAGCATTTATTCTTTATACCAGAACTGTACTCCCTAATTCTTACAAATCCTTCCCCCTGTGGAGTTATAAAAACCCTCCTTTACTTTTGAAAATACCACTAAGCCTGTGTGGTCAGAGATGGAGCAGACTACAGTTAGGTGGCCGATGGGCTCGCTGTATGTTTCAAGTTTTGAATATCTTAGTCGGTGAAGATAAAGTATTGCCATAAGTGGAGTGGGCTCTTCTCTGTGATGAATATTGATAGACTGCCACATTCTTACTGGGAGTCTCTCTCTAGCTTTGCTCCATTCCAAGAAATGCTTTTTGTTTTCAGAAATTCATTTTATAAGGTGCTCCCAGGAGCTCCTCTTTTAGCATATTACTGATTATGAAGGGGACAGGAGTTCAACTGCAAAGGTGAAGAGGAAGAAGGGGAAAGTGGTGAACTTACGGAGTCTGCATCGTGGGTTCAGTGGAAAGGCAGGTGGACTGACTGTTTTGATACTGTGCAAGTTACAGCGGCTTACAAGATTTCCTTTTACAGCTCAAACACGAAAGTTTCTGATGTTTTATTAATGTAATACTTGATTGTTCATTTACTTGAGGTTTATAAAGGCTTGATACATTATTAACAGCTCTGTTAGACATTAAAACAAAACTTAAAAAAAAGAATCACATTAAGGATACAGAGATTAAAGAAATCACAGCAACAAATGTTATTATAATTTTATTGTTCTCTTCTAAAAGACAGAACTAAATCCAATTAATTCATTTAGCCAGGATTTTGTTCTCCATACATCAGGATTTCTCATGTCTCTTTGGATGTCTTGGGGGGGGGGACTTTTTTTCCCCCTGCCCATTCATTAAACATTACCAGAAGTGGTGCAATTCATTCCCATCTATGGACATCAGACCTGACTATTATTAAAGTGATATAGTTCAGAAGGTAACAGATTACTGCCCATACCAGGGTTTTGCATACACAGCTATTGTGGTGAGGACTATAAAATACTGAGTGGAGTGGAACAGGTAGATGCGAATTGCTTGTTTACTCTTTCCAAAAATACTAGGATTAGAGGGCACACAATGAAGGTAATAAGTAGTATATTTAAAACAAATTGGACAAAATATTTTTTTAGACAATGTGTAATTAAACTCTGGAATTCATTGCCATAGAATGTGGTAAAAGCAGTTAGCTCAGCAGAGTTTAAAAAGGTTTTGATAACGTGCTAAAAGAAAAGTTCCTAAGCCATTATTGAGATGAACTTGGGAATATCCACTGCTTATTTCTAGGATAAGCTTCATAGAATCTATTTTACTGTTCTGGGATCTTGCCAGGTACTGTCCCAGTATGGGAATGCTTATGTTCTTATGAATGATACTGGTCAAAACCTCATTATGTTTCATAAATCATAATTTTAACAATCTTCATACTCACTCCTACCTTTTCAAAACAACAATTTAAAAGTGCACACTTAACTGTGATATAGAGGGGCATTTTTGACCAGGGACGCTCATCTCTAAGGGTGCCCATCTCCGAGGACAGCGCCGCGAAGGGGTGGGGCCGACCGTATTTTCGAACGAGATGGGTGTCCATCTTTCGTTTCGATAATACGGTTGGGGGCACCCAAATCTCAACATTTAGGTCAACATTAAAGATGGTCGACCTAAATGCTGAGATCGCCGGATTTAGAGCTGGGCGCCCTCAGTTTTCGCCCATAATGGAAACCGATGGTGCCCATCTTAAAAATGAACAAATTCAAGGCATTTGGTCGTGGGAGGAGCCAGCATTTGTACTGCACTGGTTCCCCTCACATGCCAGGACACCAACCGGGCACCCTAGGGGGCACTACAATGGACTTCGCAAATTGGTCCCAGGTGCTCTCTTACCTTTGGCGCTGAGCCCCCCAAAACCCCACTCCCCACAACTATACACCACTACCATAGCCCTAAGGGGTGAAGGGGGACAGCTACATGTGGGTACAGTGGGTTTCGGGTGGGCTTTCAAGGGCTCCCATTTTCCACCACAAGTGGAAAGGTAGGGGGGGAATGGGCCTGGGTCTGCCTGTCTGAAGTCCACTGCACCCACTAAAACTGCTCCAGGGACCTGTATACTGCTGCGATGGACCTGAGTATGACATTTGGGGCTGGCATAGAGGCTGGCAAAAAAGGTTTTTAAGTTTTTTTTAGGGTGGGATGGGGTTAGTGACCACTGGGGGAGTCAGGGGAGGTGATCCCTGATTCCCTCCGGTGGTCGTCTGGTCAGTTCGGGCACTTTTTTGGGACTTGGACCTGAAAAAAAGGGACCAAATAAAATGGACCAAATTCTCTCCAGGGATGCCCTTCTTTTTTCCATTATCGGGCGAAGCCGGCCATCTCAAAGCACGCCCCTGTCCCGCCTTCGCTTCCCTACCAAAATGCCCCCTTGAAGTTTGCCCAGCTCCGTGATGGAAAGCAGTTGAAGCCAGCCAAAATCAGCTTTCGATTACACCGATTTGGCCGGCTTTAGGAGATCGCCGAACATCTCCCGATTTGTGTTGGAAGATGGCCGATGATCTTCTTTGAAAATAAGCTGGATAGTGGTGCATTTTCCAATGCTCCATTCACAAATTCAGGCACCCCTGTTTGGGGGACTCAGTGGAAAGGACATTGTCAAGTGTGTGTTTGTAAGTTGGCAGGGGATACATAAATAGGTAGGTAGGGGAAGGCTATGTGGTGGGTGGGGGGTCACTGGTGGTGATGTCTACATGTGTAAGTGGAAAGGCAGTAACTCTATAAAGGAAACACTAACATTTCTACAGCAAACAAGGGGTGGAGTAAAAAAAACACATAAAAGAGGTATGCAAATAAAATCAACCTTTTATTGAAAGGACCAGACACGGTTATCGTGTTTCAGCTAAAACAGCCTGCATCAGGGGTCAGTAAAACCTTTGGCTGATGTAATGTAAAAGGCTTCAGTATGCAAACACTAATTAAACATACACTGGGACAGGCTGCGCTGAACCCGATTCCAACTGCGTGAACCCGATTCCTCAACCTCCACTACCCTAAGTGCAAAGGCATAAAGTATAAAGGATTACATGCATCAACCTTCTCCTACAAAAGCATGCAACTCTGGAACGCACTACCACGCGGCCTGAGAGCGGTCTACGAGTTGACAGACTTCCGCAAATGATTGAAGACCTATCTCTTTGAAAAAGCATACCACAAGGATCAAAACATATAAATCCCATATACAGTACATCACAACAATGCCTCAAGACATTACCTCACGTACTCCACTTCCACGTACTCTCTCCCTTCCAACAATCTACCCCTAGATAAAAACTGTTTACCCCATCGCACTCCTGCTATTATTCGATCACCGTAGCAATTCCCCAACGTCTTATCCTATAGTTTCTACGCCCCAAAGGTGATTGATCTGACTCTATCTTCTTAACTTTTCACAATGTAACCCATAATTGTAATGTAACAAACTGTATTTCCATTATTTACAATGTATTGTAAGCCACACTGAGCCCGCAAATAGGTGGGAAAATGTGGGATACAAATGCAATTAAATAAATAAATAAATAAATTGGTTGAACCAAAGGTTTTACTGACTCCTGATGCATGCGGTTTTAGCCCCGTGTTGGGTTCCTTCAATAAAAAGGCTGATTTTATTTGCATACTCCATATGTGTTTTTTTTTTTTTTACTCCATCTCTTGTTTGCTGTTTTTTGCTTCTTTGTAGAGTTTGGACTCCCCCCCCCCCCCTTTTTTTTTTGTGCTAACATTTCTACACCAGTAATACGTGAAAATGTTCACAATACTATGTGTGTACATGCCAGATGTGTGCCTATGTGCTATTCTATAAATATGTGCATATCTTAAATAGCATGAATTTTACATGTGAGTGTGCATACAGGCAGAAAATGGGCAGGGTGCACATTACACATTGTAGGGTATGATGGTTATCACCGGCACTTAGGAGCACACAAACACCAGATCTATAGCCGGGTATAGGTGGTTTTGGTACAGTTGTATTGTAGGGGGCATGCAAATTCTGCCTATCAAGAGAACTTGGCAGTGATCCCTATTGCCTCTAGTAAAGTTGGGTGTATGGACCTTTGACCTGGAAAGTTCTTGCTTTTATAGACACCAGGATTGTGGTAGAAAAAATTAAGTGCCCAAACTCTGTGTGCTAAGATAGCATGCATAAGACACGTGTAAATGTTGGGACAAAAAAGGATGGTACCTAGGCATACACCTTACAATATTCTATAAGTTTGGTGCCTAACCATGTGACCCGCTCATGCCCCACCCACATGCACATCCCCTTTGCAAGTACACGCTAAAGCACTTAGATACCAACTTATTAAATAGAGCCTCAGTACAGCTGGGCGCCTAACTGCCATTTATCTCCATTTGGGTGCCTAACTTCCATTTGAGCACCTACAGTAAGGTGCCTAATCGTTGCTTAACTTATGGCGCCATATATTGAATTAGCTGGATAATGTACAGTGTGCACCAATTTTAGAATTAGAGAGATACCTCAGGATTCTATAAGATGGTGTCCAGATTTGGTGCCCAATTTTGGGAACACTCCCAAGATGCACATACACAACTTAACTGGCTAATGAACTGTTAACCATCAAGAATTGTATGCTAACAATCTTTTACTGACATTAATTGGCACCAATTAGGATATGCGCACACATATGGCTACACACCTGAATCCCATAGCGCACAATCCAAAAGGGGGCATGACCATGGGTGGGTCAGGAGTTTTCCCAAAATGTGCACAAAGGTATAGAATAATGGGTCAGTGTGCCTATCTTAAGAGCCAGAATTTACATCAGGTTTCAGCAACATAAATTATGGCACCTACAAAAAAATTGCTATTCTATAAAGGGCGAGTGAGAATCAGCACTAAGTGGTATTCTCTAAACAGTGTGAGAGAACCAACAATAAGTGCTATTCTATAGAAGGTGTGCAAGAATCAGCGCTAAATGCTATGCTATAAAGGGCAAGCGAAAATCAGCAATAATTGCTATTTTAAAAATGGCATGTGACCAGTGGCGTAGCAAGGGCGGGGCGGTGAAGGCGGTCCGCCCCGGGTGCACGCTGCTGGAGGGTGCAGAGAGCAGCCGTGCACCTGTCGGCTCCGCTGGTTCCCTGCTCTCTCTGCCCCGGAACAGGTTACTTCAGGAAATGGTTATGTGGCAAGTGAAGCACTTGCTGTGTGGCCATATCGGTGGGGGGGGGGGGGGGGGGGGAGTCCTTGGGTGGCGGTAAGGGCTTCCACACTAACCCGGTGTGAACTACTGCTGGGCTGCTATGGTAGCTCATTGGTACTTCATTTTTAGCGAGCTGTAAGCCCGCGTTGGGTTTACCGCCACTTTGTAAAAGGGTGACTTACAGGCTCATTTTCAAAAGAGATAGACGTCCAAAAAGTGGCAGAAGTCAGCATTTGGACGTTTATCTCACAGAAACATCCAAATTAGTATTATCAAACCCTCTTTTTGAATGTCTTTCTCTGAAGTCCGCCAAATCTCAAGGCAGGACTTGGGCGTTTTTAAGACATGAACATCTTTCAGCAATAATGGAACAAAACAAAGATGTCTGAGCTTGACCTGTTTTTATAACAAATAACTGTTATGGGAATTGAACCCACTTCCCCAGGATCAAAGTCTGTTGCACTGACCACTAGGCTACTTCTCTACTTCACATAAGTGGTGCCCCAAAATGACCAGATGACCACTGGAGGAACTCAGGGATCACCTCCACCAAATCACAAAACATTTTTCCAAACAGTACTTTCAAAAGAAAAAGATAGACTTTTTTTTTGTAAAAAAACAACCTTTCCTGTTCTGATTTTGGACATTTTACAAAAAACATCCAAATTCAGACTTAGTTGTCATATCCAAAAATGCCCCTTGTGCATTTGACTTGCCCAAAGTCACAAGGAGCAGCAGTGGAAATTGAACTCATGCTGCCAGGATCAAAGCCTGCTGCATTAACCATTAAACCACTCCACCTCTGTTTTGGACGTCTTTTTTTTTAAAATGGCCAAAAATCAAAGACGTCCAAATCCAAGGACGTCCATGGTATAAAATGACCTTTTGCACGCCGCCAAATTTGGACATTTTACAAAGACGTCCAAATTCCAACTTAGACGTTTCTTTCGAAAATGCCCCTGCGAGTGATTTAAGCAAGATAATTGAATATGGAGGAAAAAAGTGAAGGGCTAGGATTAACTGGGATAGACGGGAGTAGTGGGAGGTGGAATGAGGTAAAAATTAATGCCCTGAGTTTATTTGAGAAGAGTGCTTATTTCCTCAAAAGCTAGACTGAAACAGTGAGTTTTTAATAGACTTCAGAATAACAATCATCAGTGCATTTGATGGTTTTAACGTTATTATATTCTTTGTCTTATTTAGGAGGCCCTAAGTGACCCCCGTTATTCCTGCATTATCCAGTTAGCATGCTAATCATAATACTAATCATATCGCAGAAATTCCTACTCCCTGCTCCTCCCCCAAATATTTTTTTAATCCACTAATGTGCAGATTACTGCATACTAACAGGCAAAATATTGCAAAACACTTTTTTTTTTAGTTCCAATATTTTTTATTTCATTTTATCAATGAAACAAAACATAAATGGCTAAAATGTTAGCCAGTATACAAATATGAACAATAATCTGAGCATCAAACAATATACACATCTGATACAAGACAAGAATATCAATTATTATGATTACGGATTAGTAACGATTGTGTACATTTAATTCTGCAAAACACTTTAATGCGTTTCTCTGGTAGCCTGTCGGCACATGCTAACTGTGCGTTATGGACTTAATGCGTTTTAGGAAAAGGGGCTATAGCAGCCTGAGTCATATTCAGAATTATAACCCTGATCATCTAGGCTGAAGAACAACATGTCCAAGGAAAGGTACTTTCTTAAAACAAAAGCCAGGCAGGGTACTAATTATAATTGTTCATTAATTGATAACACAAAAATCAATAGCTCAGTGAAAAAAGTTCTGTATTCTGACTATGTGTAAGTAATGTGAAATGCCAGGGGAAACAAAGAGTTATGAGATTAAAATCAGTGAATCACTTGTTTATCCTTTCCAAACATACAAGGACTAGGGGGGCACACAGTGAAGCTATTAAGTAGTAAATTTTAATCAAATTGGAGAAAATATTTCTTCACTGAACGTGTAACTAAACTCTGGTATTCATTGCCAGAGAATATGGTAAAATCTGTTAGCTTAGCAGGGTTTTTAAAAGGTTTGGCTAATTTCCTACAAGAAAAAGTACATAAGCTATTATTAAGATGAGCTTGGGAAAATCCACTGCTTATTTCTAGAATGAGCAGCATAAAATCTGTTGGAAACAAGATACTGGGCTTGATGGACCTTCAGTTGGTCCCAGTATAGCAATGCTTATGTTTTTATGTTCTTAAGAGAGAGTAAAATCAAACAGGGCCCTCAATACAAATTATACATAGAACATAAGGAGCTCTATAGACCTATACCCCTGAATTCTATAAAGGGTGCCCAAATTTGGGCATGATTCTGAGATGTGTATGCAAACTAATTGGTTAATGAGCCAATTAACATCAATAATTGGACAGTAACAATTATTGATAATTGGCACTAATTAAGATTTGCATGCACATCTGACTGCATACTATTCTATGATCCTGGGTGCCCAAATCCTATAGTGTACAACCCAAAGGGGAGGAGCATGGGCAAGTCAGGGGCATTCTCAAAAAAAATGTGTGCAATGTTATAGAATTCCGGGGATCTGCACCCAATTTGTGCACCAGGATTTACACCAGGCTGGCATAAATCCTCGTGCCCAAAGCTGGGTGTGGGAATCCCTGCTAGGTACTATTGTATACAGGGCACTCATCCCAGAGCACATCCTTTCCTATATAATAAAACGCACCTCCAACATTCTGAAGCTGATTGCATGGCTGAGGCATTCCTGCTCTCTGTATCCATCTCCTGAATTGACATCACGTACTTCCGGGTTCGTCACAAGCAGAAGTGACCAACCACACGAGGTTTCTCGGCTTCAGAATGTTGGAGGTGCATTCTATTAAATAGGATTGGTCAGTTCCTTGAAGCACAGCCAGAGCTCAGCGTCCTGCACAGTAATGCTCAGACACAAGAGAGAGGGGGGGGGGGGGGGGCTGACACCAGAGAGGGGGGGAGGTATCTCAGTCACACACACATTCTCTCTCTCTCACACTCTCTCTCTCTCTCTCTCTCACAGAATGTCTTTCTCTCTCCCACTCTCACACACTATCTCTCACACACTCTATGTCTCACACTGTATCACATTCACTCTCTGTGTCACACAGTCACTCACACACTCTCTTGGTCTCAAACACTCAGTCTCACAGAGAGTCTGTGTCTCACACACACATTCTCTCTTGCACACACTGTATCTGTGTGAAACACACTCTCTCTCACACTGTGTCTCACATACGCACTTGCACAACTCTCATTCTCACACACACACACTCTCTCTCTCACAGACACATTTGCACCCAGACTCACTCTCTCTCTCTCTCTCTCACACACACACACACTTGCACATTCACTCTCTCTCTCACACACAGTCACTCTCACATACACTCTCTCAAACATACACACTCCAAGGAAAACCTTGCTAGCGCCCGTTTCATTTGTGTCAGAAACGGGCCTTTTTTACTAGTTTTAATAGAATAGCACTGAGCGCTGATTTTTTTTCTGGTGCCATTTACTGAATCTGGCCCATACTGGAAGAAAGAAAGGACAAGAGGGATTATGAAACAAATATTTCAATATTTAGCAAGCTTCTGTAAAATACAAGAAAGTACATTTTTCATTCAAAGAGAAAGGGTGACGGTGTTCCCTTGAAGTTGCAAAGAGGATTGCCAGCACCTTTCTCTCCTGCCCTCATGGTGTGGAGTACGAGAGGCCCTATATTCACAGGAGCCAGTCCACTGAACTTCAAACTGGGTAAGGCTGGAATGGATTTAGTGGGGAGAAAGGAAATAGGAACAGGGATAATGGCCGGGGGGGGGGGGGGGGGGGGGCGGTGACAGAGTAAATGTGAGGAAATGCTTCTTTTTCAAGAGGGTGATGGGTATCTGAAATAGGCCACCATCAGAGGCAATAGTTCCTGTGACAGATTTTCCAAGATTGAGGGAAGAGCTTGCAAAATGCTGTGGAATTACACAGCACATTTTCATAAATGTGTGTATATTATTAAATATACACAAAGTTTTGGTTGCACAGTTATTTAGCCCTTTGGGAGGAAAGGGATCTTTAGTGACTGGTGCTGGGAAGAAAAGAGAAGGATAGAGAATAGGAAAAGAAGAAGGGACTGTGGGAATAGGGAGAGTGAAAGATTTCAGATGAGGAAGCTGGTAAAGGGATCTCAGGCAGGAGGGATACAGGCATGGGAAAGAAGAGGCATGGAGTATAGAGGGAGTGGAAGATAAGGAGGGAGAATCATTGTGTACAGGAAAGAGAATGGGAGAGGGGAAGAAAGTGGGATGCGGGGCTGGAAATAAAAGAGTTGATGGGGCAATCTACTCACATCCCTCTTTTCTTTACTGATTCCTTCTCTCATTCATCTTCCATGCTCCCTTCAATTCCCTCACTCCTCCTCAATATCCTCACACCACGCAAGTCTTCTAATCTCCTCCCTGACTCTTTTTCCCCAATCCTGTCATTCACACCCTACAACACCTCCAGTCATCTCACTCATTCTTGGTCCCTATTCACTCATTCGTTCTTCCCTTGTCCCTATCCTTTTACACATTTTCCTTCAACTCCATCCGCTCATTCGTATTCATTTTGCCCCACCCCGCCCCATCCCCTTACTCTTGTTCCCATCTATTCTCCTCTTGCCTCATCATCTTAATTGCTTGTCCCTCATCCACTCCCTCATAGTCCCCTTTCTCTCCATCTACCTGTCCACCAATGCTTCCCTTGCCTCTCTATCCACTCGCTCACTTGCTGTCCCTTTCCCCATCCACTGACTCACTTCCCCTTGCCCTCATCCTCATCCATCCCTCACTAACCCTGACATCCCTGCCCAACAAGATAAACTCATATGTGCTACTTTTTGTGTATACCACAAAAAGTAGCACATATGAGTTTATCTTGTTGGTCAGACTGGATGGACCATGCAGGTCTTTTTCTGCCGTCATTTACTATGTAACTATGTAACTATCCCTGCTTACCAGTGATGTTCTGTGTTAAACTGTCCGCCCCTGTCTGTTCCCAGGAATGAACTGTCACTCTTTGAACCGTGTAATTTAGAAACACCGATAGTCTGGACCAAGAAGCAGACAGTGAAGGATGCACTTAAAGCAAAGTGCCACCAGGATTATAGCTGTATTCTGGCCCTCCATCTCCCATGGTGATTAAGTAGGAAACAGGGAATTCCTGTGACTGCAGAATTGTGGGAGATTGGGGTCCCTGACAGTAAAGAAAACTGACAAAATTCATGCATGTGTGACACAGGTCATTGAAATGCTCTAGTGACTGAATGTTATGTGTTTGAGCCTCAGTCATTTACTCAATATCTGATGGCAATGTGAAATAGTGCAGCTGTATAGAGTATAATGTGTGGAAAGTGTATTCAGAAGGCCATAATAGGAGATTTGGTGATGTAGTAGTAGGAGTAGTAGTCATAGAGGAGTATAAGTGCCTAGAAGACAAGACAAAGTTTCTTTTGCCTCTTTTCTGCTACCAAAAAAGCAGGCTGAGAGCTCAGCACACTGGAGTCTCAGGCTTTGTGTGGAGTCTTGGGTGAAAGGAAAAAGAGATGAGTTCTCAGTGTTTTGCCTTCTTCCTGCTATTCTAAGACAGAGAACTTAAATATTCCTGAGCTCCAGGCCTTGGAAACCAACCCTGTTGGGGTAAAGCAAATAGAGAAGAAAGGAATTCCTTTATCAGTGACAGGGAGACTCAGAAGTTCTAGGGCTGGGAGAATTCCTAGTTCTGAAAACCTTGATTTAGTAGACTCATAACTCAAAGGTCCAGAGTGTTTGGGCTACCCAATCCAAGGTTCTGTAGTCAAAGTGCCATGCAAGATTGAAGACGCTACAGAATCCAGACCCAATGAGGTATTAGTCCCATGACTCAAGGGGGCTCAGGGAGACATAGCAGAAAAAAAAGGAGTTGAGAAAAGTTCCTATTCAGCGGACCCTTGGGTTCAAAGAACTCTGTGAGAGAGTTGTAATAAAAATAGGTTTTGAGGTGTATTCGAAGCAACAGGTAAATTCCTGGATGAAAGAGGAGAAAAAGGAAGCTTTTGCAGTGTCTTGTGGTATAGAAGAGCGAGTTCCTGACTGTGAGAATGAGGACAGAAGGAGAAGATTTCTGACAGCTGGAACAGAGAAGAGTCTCCAGATGGACGGAGAAGTTTCCAAGGTTTGTCTAAATATTTTCTTTTTCTCTCTTTTATTGTCCATGGTATACAACCAAGACCTCAATTGGATGTGTCTTCATTTGAGTGAGTGAGTAGAGTGCTTGGAAAGAGGAAAACAGACAAAGGAGAGAGAGAGAGAGAGAGAGAGAGAGAGAGAGAGAGAGAGAGAGAGAGAGAGAGAGAGATTCCTTGTAAAAGAGCAACTGAACATGGGGCCTTGAAGGCTGTGTTCCTCTACTTCTGAGGACCCAGAAGGTAAGGCCAGAGATTGCACCTTCACAAACTGTAGCCCTTGATAAAAATAGGTGCCTGAGGGGTCTGCTACCTAATTAAAGGTCTGGCATAAGTATGTAACTCAGCCAATTAATTTTGTGCTATTCTAAAAGCTGAAGAGAAAGAAACACTAAGCTCTGTCCGAAGAACATTAAGATCACAGCTTCTACCCTTCTCTGTGTTTGATTGAGTTTCAGAGGAATGTCCTATTGATTGTTTCCAGCAAATTAACTTTTCTGCAGCCAGTAAATCAATTAGGACAAAAAATAGCCAGAGTCACACTCAGGTAATCCAGAGCTGGCTTTTCTTCTGGGGGTTGTGGGTTTTCAGAAAACGTTTGATAAAATTCCCCATGAGAGACTCCTGAGGAAACTAAAAGCTCATGTGATAGGAGGCAGGCAATATGTTATTATAGATTGGAAACTGGTTAAAAGTGAACAGAGAGAGGATCAAATGGTCAATTTTCTTAACAGAGAAGGCTGAATAGGGAAATGCACCAGGGATGTATGTATTGATTGTGAGTCGCCAAAGATTTTTAGATTGTGCAGGGTATAAGTTTTAAAATAAATAAATTATGCAGCAGACCCCTCAGGCACATGTTCCCCCCCCCCCCCCCAAACATACCCAAGGGGCAGAGTTTTGAAAGAGAGACTACTCTCCTTACCTTTTGGGCCCTGAGTAGTGGATCACGACAATCTTTGAGGCCTCGTGTTCAGTGGCTTTTCTCTCCCTCTCTCTCTCTATCTCACAGAAATGAAGTTAGGTCCAGTTGAGGTCTTGGCTGTGATTAAAAGCAGATCAACTGTTATCTTTTTGGACAAAAAAGAGAGAGATAAAGAAAAATATTTAGATAAAACTTGGAAACATCTTTTCTTCCTTCATCTGGAGACTTGGGCGAGTGCGAAGTGATGCACAAAGGGAAAAATTACTCCAACTCAAGTACACAATTCTGCATCACCTGGCCATATATGGAAATGTACACAATATTTCGAAATCCTTCATTCTGTGTGTTGCAGCACTCAAAAATGCAAATGAAATGCTAGGTATTATTAGGAAAGGAATGGAAAATAAAGAATATCATAATGCCTCTATATTGACTCATGGTGCAACCACACCTTGAGTGTTCTGTGCTATTCTGATCACCACATCTTTAAAAAGATACAGCAGAAATAGAAAAGGTTCAGAGATGGGTGACAAAACTGATAAAGTGGATAGAACTGGTTCCCTGTGGCAAAAGGTTAAAGTGGTTAAGGATCTTCAGCAACAGCTTGGAGAAGTGACAGCTGAGGAGAGATATGACAGAGGGCTATAAAATCTTGAGTGGAGTGGGTACTTTGAAATGGTTGTTTGCCCTTTCAAATAGTACCAAGTCCAGGGGACACTCCATGAAGCAAATAGATTCTGGTATCACTTTTAAAACCAAATGATAGGAAGTATTGTCACTCAAGGAACAACTATGCTATGGAATTTGTTACCAGAAGATGTAACAGCAAGGTTTGAAAAGGGTTTAGAGAAGTTCCTGGGGGGTAAAGTTTTTAAACTGTTATTAGCTAGGTACACCTAGGATAGTCGCTGCTTATTTCTGGGTGTAAGTAACAAGGACTAGATGTACTCTTTGAGATCCTGCTGAGTTCTTGTGACCTGGATAGGTCAAAATGCCTGGCTTGATGGAGGAAGTGCTGGAATGCCAGAAATACATTGGGTGCACAGAAAATGAAAAGGTAGGTAAGAAAGACACCTTTATGACGCAAATGAATGCAGTAAATTGCAAAACTTTCTGGATCACAAGTGCGTTCTTAGACAAAAAGTCTAGAAAGAGTCCTTCTTAAATAGGGGTAGGTAGATGTGTAGGATGTGCTATTTTACAATAGTATAGCTCTTTGTTTTTTCTTGGCCAACATTTGAGATAGGGAGGCCACACTGGCTCCTACATAATCTCTAGGATTTTTTGTGTGAATGGGGATGAATTTTTCAGGGTTCTAGGCATCTGAGGTTGTCTGCATATAGCTTCCTAGCATAAAGAAAAACATAAAAACATACCAGTTGGGCTTGTTAAAAAAAATAATAAATCCTTTACTGGGCAAGTAGAAAAGATTAATACATGTAGGAAGTCATTTTATAATCCATTTTTCATACATACAGGATGATTTAGACACAGAAAATGGCTTTTATAAGCCTGCACAAGTGTATACTCACATATAAGCAAGTGTACTGATAGGAACATGCATACGTCTAAATGCTTTGGGTGTAGGCATGCCTGGGGAATAGCTTGGGCATAACAGGGACAGACTTGCAACATATTTCCATTGTGCTGATCTCTTAAAATTCAGCCTAGTAAACCATAAAGAAGACTGTTTACCTGAATTTCAACTGTTTATTACAAAATAAACATGACCAATTTACTTAGGGGTCCTTTTACTAAGCCGCGGTAAAAAGTGGACTGCGGTAGTATAGCCTTGGGTTTTGGGCGCGCGCAGAATTATTTTTCAGCTTGCCTGTAAAAAAGGCCTCTTTTTTTTTCCTGAAAATGGACGTGCAGCAAAATCAAATTTGCCGCGCATCCATTTTGGGTCTCAGACCTTACCGCCAGCCATAGGCCTAGCGGTAAAGAAGTTGGGCATTAATGACTTACGTGCGTCAAGTGCCATTTGGCGCACGTCTGCTACGTGTGCCAGAAAATAAAATATATTTTTCAAACTCGCGTACTGGACGTGCACCAAAAATGAAATTACCGCAAGAGCCACGCGGTAGTCGGGCCTTAAGTCCATTTTGGTGCGCGTTGGGCGCGCATAGATGCTTACGCGGCTTAGTAAAAGGGTCCCTTAGTGCATGCAGAAGCTGAAACCACAAGTCTTTCTGCCCCAGGACAAGAGTCTTTGTAACATATTAACATACTAACTGATAGTAAAGACTTGTCTGCTCAACAAGGTGGCCAGAGCCGTGCCCGCCACTCTGTGCGGGCCCCAGTCATCTATACTTAAACCAGGGGCGTAGCCAGACCACGCAGTGAGAGGGGGCCAGAGCCCGAGATGGGAGGGCACATATTGGGCTGCCGCCCCTCCCCCCGCCACACTCCACTGCCTCACTCCCCTTTGCCCTGCCGCTCCCCACCCATTGCCGCAGCAAATACCTTGGCTAGCGGAGGTCCCCAAACCCTGCCAGCTGAAGCGTTGTCCAGCACCGGTCTCCGGCGCTGTCACATTGCCTGCCCTGCTCTGTCTTCCCCTCACGTCCGGCATGCTTCTTTTAGAGAAATTAAGCATGCTTAGTTTCACTAAAAGGAGCGTGCTGGACGTGAGGGGAAGACAGAGCAGGGCAGGCAATGCGGCGGCACCGGAGACCGGCACTGGACAATGCTTCAGCTGGCAGGGGTTGGGGACCCCACCAGCAAAACCAGGAGCCCAGAGGAAATTTGGGGGGCCCAGGCCCCCATGGCCCCTTGTAGCTACACCACTGGCTTAAACACTGGTTGTCAAGTCTCCGCCATATCAGTCTCTTCTCCCCTTCTTCAACTCCATGCCCCCTCCTCTTCCCCCCACACTGAGCTTTCCTCCAGCTACAGGCAACAGTACATACACTGATTCATAACTTTGTTTGCTCACAGTTGAATTATTGTAATGTGGTCTATGCGGGTCTTCCACTCTCTGCATTGAAACATCTTTACAAAATACAGAGAGCACAATTATTGTGTCATGCGGAACATTTGGGTCATGTTATGCTTCTGTTATTGAAATTACATTGGCTGCTGGCTCATTTAAGAATTCAATTTAAGGTTCTTATGTAGATTCATAAAGCTACTCATACTGGTTTACCTGACTATCTAGCATCTCTGACTATCCCTTACACTCCATCTCATTGTTTGCACTTGCTCAGCAATCATAGATTGGTTTTACCTAGTCTAAGACAGGCATATTATGAAAGCACAAGAAGAAGTGTTTATTTTTTTTGGCACCATTTTTGTGGAACAATCTTTCTTTGCATTTGAGAGCTGAACCTTCCCTAAAGAATTCCACTTTATACAAATTACTGGCAATCTTTCATAGTTGATGAGAAGATCCCTTTCTGACCCGTCTCACTACTGGCAGTCTTCACTGACAAATGAGCAGAAGTGATCACTGGTCACTGGTTTCACACAGCAAAATGGAGCCAGTTGACTCAGCCATTTTGAAAAAAAAATGCCAGCTCATCCGAGGCTGGTCGGATGAGTTGGCACTTTTTTGTCATAAGGAAAAGGTTGAGCAGGAGACAATGAAGATCTCTCCTGCCCCATTTACAGACTGTGAAGGGGGTAAGATGCCAAGAGGGAGGGCACAGGTTGAGTGGGAATGACAGCATGAGAGGATGGGAAGAAGGTCTGAAAAGGTGCTTAATATGCAGTGAAGGTGGAGGAGTGGCCTACTGGTTAGGGTGGTGGACTTTGTTCCTGAGGAACTGAGTTCGATTCCACAGGCAGCTCCTTGTGACTCTGGGCAAGTCACTTAACCCTCCATTGCCCCATGTAAGCCACATTGAGCCTGCCATGAGTGGGAAAGCACAGGGTACAAATGGAAAAAAAGCAAAACAATGATTTTTTAAAAAAAATTATTTTAAAAATTAAAGGAAAAAAAAGCAGGAAATTTAATTGATTTTTTTTTTCATTTTCAATGTAAGCAAATCCCTATTCATAAGAAATTCATTATTTCAGGACAAAGAGATTTACACATGCACAAACAGATACATACAAAGGGATAGACACACAGACAGACTGGTCCTGGGCAACAGGCTCTCTTGCATTTTTTGGTGAAACCCACACAAAGATCAGCCATTTAAAGGAGAGGAGGGGGCTGGTGCAGTTTCTTACATTCTAGTGTGTGAAAGTACATTGCTAAGCATAGAATAGCTCTAGCAGTCCCTTGGCCTAGAGCATTTTCCCTTGCCCTTCTCTCAAGGTGACATTCCTCTCCTCCCCCCTCCCCCCACCTCACTGATCAATTGTGCACTTTAGAATCTATAAACACAAATTAGATTTTCTAAAAAAAAAGACAAAGCAGAAAACTGTGACCTCCCAAAGTCACTTGCTATACTTGCTAAATGTAAAATAGTGAGTATAATTAGTATTAATTAACTATGAATGAATACAGTCTGCCCAAAATTCAGCCAACAGCGGTAAGCAGCATCTCTGAGTTGCTCACAGCTGCGGGCTGAACTGACCCCTGGAGATCCACTGCTGGGGCATGTGCAGCTCCTGGCATTGAACATCTGGGTATCAGCAATCACCTAGAAGTTAAACCGAACACCAGCCAATAGTTAGACCAGTTCACAGTTAATTTCACTGTATAAAGTTACAGCCTTTATGCTGTCCTAACTTTGGGGCCCTTTTACTATAATGTAACAAAGAGAGGGAACTGAGTACAAACAAAGTCCAACCAAAAAAAAACAGCACAAAGGGCCTTTAAAAACAAAAGGCGCACAGTTCTTACATTTAAAAAATCCTTTAATAATTAAATTTGACTGATGAGAGACCCGACTCGGGCCATGTTTCGGTGCTACCGCACCTGCGTCAGGGGTCACACCAATGACGAGGAGGCTTTAACATACAAATTCAGAACATCTGATGATTTTCAAGGTTGTCTATAATATATTTCCTCCATATATCATACAATATAGAGCTCACGCACACCTTCAGTGTGAATATCAAATAGACTGTTTTTTTTTGGTTGCCCTTTTACTATGCCATGGTAGAAAGTGGCCTGCATTAGTTTTGGTGCGTGAAATTGGCACACGTTTGGTCACTTTTTACCATGGCGGGAAAAAGGCCTTTTTAAAATGGGGCAGGAAATAGCTGTGTGCTATTATTAAAATTATCACGCGGCTACTTACTGCCTGAGCCCTTACTGACACCTATTTAGAAGGCGGTAAGGGCTCACGCGCTAACCCCGCAGTAATCGGGCAGCATGCGGCAATGTGATCACATTGCCGATTACAACTGGGAATGCCCTCCTTGGTAGAAAATCTAAAATTATTTTCTACCGTGAGAAAATGCATGCGCCAACTTCAGAACTACTGCTGGGCTGCCACACTACCCGGGTGGTAGCCCTACCGAACATTTGTAAAAGGACCCCTTTGTGTGGCCGGGTAATGGACTGAAAATTGCTGCTAACTGGCTAAGTAGACTCTCCAACCAGGCCTCCGGCCCTATCCCACCCTTAACTTATTCAGTTAAGGGATGATCAATTAGCAGCAATATTCAACGGCTCTAATCGGTTAACATTCCAGAACCCCAAATAATAACAACATCCCGGAATCCCAAATAGTAGCAACATTCCGTGTTACCAGTCCCAAGGACAAGCAGTGGCTTCCCCATGTCTATCTTAATAATAGTTTATGGACTTGTCCAAACCTTTTTAAAACCCAGATATGCTAACTATTGTTACCACATCCTTTGGCAACGAGTTCCAGAGCTTAACTATTCGTTGAGTGAAAAAATGTTTCCTCCTATGTGTTTTAAAAGTATTTCCATGTAACTTTGGAGCAGAACAGGTATCTATGTGCTACTAGGACTGATTTTGGGAGGTGTTTTATAAAGGAAGATTAGAGACCATTTTCCAAATGCTGACATAGGTGCACTTTTATAAAATTAACCTCTTTGTGTCCACGGGAAAGGAACTTAATATACCAGGCCCTATTTTTTTCTCTGTTTCTGCCCCTGTTCTTCCCATTTTTCTGCCCATTTGTTTCTCATGTATTTCTTCCCTTTTTCATTTAATGGCACAAAGCCTAACTTTCTATCCTCTCTCTCTCTCTTTCCCACGCCCTGTGCTTCAAAGTGAAGGGACCCATTGCCAAGTTCAGCCAGGCGTTTGCTCACCAGCCTTTGCCTCCCAGCCTTTCAAGTTCTTCTTCTCAGCTGTTTGACAGCCCTTGATACTTTAAGACTGGGTAATCATCACAGGTCACACAGAAATGCCCCTTTGTTGCAGGCACTGTGAGGATTTATAAATCACTTTCTAATAACTAGCCATTAAATCATCTCCACTCCTAAAACTCAAACAGCAGGGCATTGTCTGGGTCTGGTGCACATGGAGGCCTGTGAAGAGCACTTGGTTACAATTAGGCTACCACAGACTTCCTGTGGGACCACAGGCAGAAAAAGGCTTTCCCCTCATTCTATAACAAGTCGTCTAAAGTTAGGCACCAAGGGCTAGATTATATAAATGGTGCCCAAAGATAGATGCCAAAATGATATACGCTAAACAAGTATTCTGTAAAGGGAACTCTGCGTGGAGTGACATTTACAGAATAAGCTTAGCGGCTTGTTTACTAAGCTGCGGTAAAAGGGGCCCCGTGCTAGCGACACACTGGAGCAGGTGAGAGACAGACTATGCCATCAGGCCCCCTTGGAGGCCAGGGAAGAGCAGACACATTGACGTATGGGGCAGGGTCCTCACATCAGTGCATCAGCTCCTCCCCAGCCTCCAAGGGGGGGCTCAGCACCGGGATCTGGTGGCAGTCAGAAAGTGAGTGAGGGGCAGCAGTGGTGGCTGCGTTCGGGGTTGGGCTCAGTGACTGCATCCGGGGGGGGGGAGGGGCGGCAGCGGCCCTGTCCTGGGACCGGCTATATCTCTTGGCAGCCCTCGGTCTGAGGTAGCAGAGGTTTACATTTATATGCAGAGTCTGACTTCCTGAGGTTTTCAATTGAGTGTTATGCCTTTATATCTCTATTACTGATCTGTGGTCCCCTATTTTGTATTTGTTGAGAGTCTGTTTGCGTTATTGTGTTATGCTCATGTGACCAAGGCCCGGTGTAATATTTATAGTGCTGCCTTTTCTTGGATAATGTTCTTGCTATTTGAGTCTTGGGAGTTAGTGCTGTTGTGATATGGAATGGTTCTAAGTGGTTTAATGTTGTCAATAGAAATCAAACAAAATAAAACATGGAAAAGAAAATAAGATGATACCTTTTTTATTGGACATAACTTAATACATTTCTTGATTAGCTTTCGAAGGTTGCCCTTCTTCGTCAGATCGGAAATAAGCAAATGTGCTAGCTGACAGTGCATATAAGTGAAAACATTCAAGCATTACTATGACAGTCTGACAGGGTGGGAGGATGGGGGTGGGTAGGAGGTATGCATGGGGACATCAAAGCATATCATTGATATTCTAACAGGATGGGTGTGGATAGGTGAGGGGAGGGGAGGGTGATCAACAGAGAAATACAGCTTTATGGTTTATAATGGGCTAGGAACCCCAGATCCTTGTTAAGTCCTTTCTGTTGGGTGTTAAAATATTCAATCATTCTGACTTCAAAGGTCTTACGTTCTTGTATGGTTTTAAAGTTACCTTTCAGGATTCTCACTGTGAAATCACTGGTACAGTGTCCTGGTCCTGTAAAATGTTGACCAACAGGGGTGTTGGTTTAATGTTGGTAAGTGCTTGAAATAATTGTGTTTAAAATATGTAACATGTCACTCATAATGCAGGAATCCATTTTTAGGTGTATGTGAAGCCATTACTTGGCAATAAGATTAGCTAGCAGCCCTTCTTCAGTTTTCTGCCCTCCTCCTCCCCTGTAATTCCCTTGCCCGTAATGTCTTGTCTGTCTGTTTTACCTAGATTGTAAGCTCTTTGAGCAGGGACTGTCTCTCTATGTCAAATGTTCAGCGCTGCGTGCGTCTGGTAGCGCTATATAAATGCTATTAGTTAGTTAGTTAGTTAGTTCATTCCCTTTACCACTGTACCATATTTACACCCCCAGTACACCATGAGAAAAACCTCACTAATTGGCCTACATTCTCACTCGTAGAAGTAACATAGTAAATGACGGCAGATAGAGACGTGAATGGTCCATCCAGTCTGCCCAACAGCATTATCAATTCATGATTAAATCAACAATGAATGTGATATTATATACTTTATCACAAGTCTTTCTTTGGTGTTTCTGGGACATAGACCGTAGAAGTCCGCCCGGCTCTGTTCTTATGTTCCATCTACTGTAGTAAATCTAACTCTTAGGAATTGGTCACTCTTGACATCTCTGCACACTGGTTCAGCATCTTCCTTCCCTTCCCTCCCTTACCACCACCACCACCAGCCCACAACCATCAATACTGCTGCTTCCAACAACAACAACAACAACAACAACAAAAAGAAGTATAAATGTATGCTGCTGTCTAGGCTGCACTGCTGATGACTTTGCTAGTCCCACCCCTTCTGACATGAACTTCCTGTTTCTCAGCAGGGGCGTAGCCAGACAGCAGATTTTGGGTGGGCCTAGTCAAGAAGTGGGTGGACACCAAATGTTCTCCTCCCCCCCTCCCAATGCGATGAGACCAGTATCAGCAGCTTAGGAAGCTTAGACTGCTGAAGTGGAGAGCAGTGTTTTCAGCACCATCAGGGGGAGGTCTTCAGCTGGCGGAGCTTGGGATCCCCACTAGCTAGCACTAAATATGTGTTGCTGTTGGGTGGGCCTGAGCCCTAAGTGGATGGGCCCTGGCCCACCTGTGGCTATGCCACTGTTTCTCAGGTGTGGAAGTGGCAGAGCCATCAGCAGTGTGGCCTAGATAGTGGCTTCATGCATTTATGCCACATTTTTATAGTGGGAAGCAGCTTGGCTGGCAAGGGGTTAAGAAAGCTGCACTGCTGCTCCATTTGGGGGAGGGGGGGTAAGGCACTGCTGGACAGAAAGGGGGGGGGGGTTATCCACAAAACATTTCCCAGGGCATCATAAGCCCCTTCTTTGGGGACAGAAAAATCCCTACAGTATCTAAATGTAATTTATCTGGAGCTACTAGTGAGAAAGACATAAGTGAATTCTCTTCCATTTCTAGGGGGGAATGAAAGGCTTGTTTCTTACCTGTAACAGAGAGAGGGGAGGGAGAAGGAGGAGGAGCAAAGATGAGATGGAGCAGAGCTGTGGATATGTTTCCTTATTTCATAACATATGCATTCTAGCAATTCAGAATTGTATTAAAACATAAAAAGGGCATGAGAGGATTAAGAATGTACCAAAATGGATGAAACTACAGTTGGAAAAGGTGGAGAATTAAATTATATGAAAATGGACATGTTTTTCATATTCTCTTTCATGGGCGCAATCTGTGAGTTACCATTTCTCATGTGCCTTTCACATGAAATAGGAACTTCTGCAGCATCTAGACATGGCTGTGCAGAGGTCTCTGTGGTCACATCTTCTATGCCAAGGAAAATGCCCCCCCCCTTTTTTTTTTTAAACTCAGGAGGGAATGAATGATGGCACATTAAACCCCTGCCTGCACATTAGCAAATAGAATTTGCAATATTTTCTCTTTTCTGGCTCCTGCATCAGAATAAAAGGGATTGATATACATGGTGCAGGGAGGGAGAAAACGTTTACTGACTAGCGTTCTAATGAGGATTATTTGTGTCAGTGTGTTCGTACACTTAATTTACAAAAATATTATTGATGTGGCATTTCCAAATTCCCTCCCACTCACATTTTCAATTCTTTATAAACTAACTCTCCCTCCCTCCCTCCCTCGCTCTCTTTCTCTTTGTCAGATTCAAGAAAAATTCTTGGTTTGACAATTGGTACATGTTCTGTTTAAATAATATATAAACCCCTTCATTCTGTAATCTTAGCGCTTAAATAGAAGCACCATTTGTACAGTAAGATTATGGACTACTATATCAAGCCTTTATTAAACATTATTAAACTTATGTACATAACATTCACGTGCATATCTGCTGGTTGGGTGCTAAGTGGTATTTTACAGGCTTAGCATACATGGTGTCGAATGTTAGACGCTACTTCGGCGTGCAAAAGACTTCTAACGGATGCAAGGCGCTGAAAGGCAGAAACGGCAGAACAGCACAAAAACACACTTACATGCCCATTTATGGAAAGCACCTAAGTGTTTCCATGCGGAGTCAGTGGGGATCCTATGTCGGCTGCCACCTGGGACGGATTGCCGCTGTGCACCCCCCCCCCCAGGTGCAGCGGCATCCGTCCCCCCAGGGTGCAGCATGACACCCCCCCCCGGCGCAGACACCCCCTCCCTGGCACATCAAGCCCCTCCCCCCGGGTGCATTCTTGGCTGCTGGAGGGGTGCAGAGAGCAGCCGCGCACCTGTCAGCTCCACTGGCTCCCTGCTCCCTCTGCCCCGGAACAGGAAGTAACAGGAACCAGCAGAGCCGACAGGTGCGCGGCTGCTCTCTGCACTCCTCCAGCAGCGTGCACCCGGGGTGGACCGCCCCCACTGCCCCACCCTCGCTACGCCACTGTGCGGAGCTGCAAAGGGGTGAAATGATGGGAGGGGCATAGGCAGGTGAGGGGTGTTCTCTTAAAATGCGGGCAGTGTTATACAATAGTGCTGATTTGCACCCAGTTTGCATACCGCGATTTACAATGCGGATTTACAGCACGGATCCTGACACTATGCAGTAGTCTATAAAAGACTCTCATCCCGGAACTTCCTTTATAGAATACCGTTCAGTGCCGAATTTTGAGCGCAATTCCCCAGATTCTATATAGTGTGCCTAGAAAGACGTGCCAAAATCTAAGCATATTCTGTAACAACTTGCGTAAATCGGCTTCACAAGCCAATTAGCATTGCTAACAACATTTAACAAGCAATAATGAACACTAATTGTCAATAATTAGAATTTATGCACAATTCCCTAAGCGCATTCTGTAATGCACTGCACCTAAATTTTAATGTGAGCAGGCAAAAGAGGGTGTGGTTATGAATGTTTTGTGGGCGTTTCAAAATTTACATGCGCTGTTATAGAATACTAGGAAAAAAGGCCCGTTTCTGACACCAATGAAACGGACGCTAGCAAGGTTTTCCTCGGAGTGTGTGTGTTTTACAGAGTGTGTGTGAGAGTGAGTGTGTGATAGAGAGAGAGTGAATGTGTGAATGTGTGTGACAGAGAGAGTGATACTGTGTGCGAGTATGTGTGAGAATGAGAGTGTGTGCCAGGGGCCCCCTCCCTCCCTGCCTCCCAGTTTCAGTGTCCATCCACCCCCCCTTCCAAGTTCCAGAGTCCGCCCCGCCTCCAAGTTCCAGAGTCCGCCCTCTCTCCCACCCACCCATCCAGTTCCAGGGTTGTTGCCCCCCTCTCCCCCTCCCTCCCAGTTTCATGGTCCGCCTGGCCCCCCTTCCAAGTTCCAGGGTCCACCCACCCATCCATCCATCCAGTTCCTGGATCGTTGCCCCCCTCTCTTCCTTCCTCCCAGTTCCAGGGTAGTTGCCCCCCCTGTTCCCCTCCGTCCACCCTGCGATGTGTAATTGAAAAATTAGGGAGCTGTGATTGTGTGTGTGTGTGTGTGAGAATGAGAGTGTGTGCCAGGGCCCCCCCAGTTCCAGGGTCCGCCTGGCCCCCCTCCAAGTTCCAGTGTCGTGGCCCCACCCCCACCCACCCAGTTCCAGGGTCATTACCCCCCCTCTCTCCCTCCCTCCCAGTTCCAGGGTAGTTGCCCCCCCTCTTCCCCCCCTTCTATGCACCCTTTGATTTTTAATTTGTATATTTGTGAGCTGTGTAGTTTTAGAGAACACACCTGCAACGTTGTGAAGCTGACTCTGTGGCTTCATTGAAGTGAAGGGTTAGTAAGTTTCGTTACCTTCCGAAATCTGTAACCATCTCTCTCGGCCCCGCCCTTGCGCCTCTGATAGGTCCGCTTCCCTCAACGTGATGACATTGCGAACATCAAAACGTGTTGACATCGAGGGCGGCGGACCTAACAGAGTTGCGGGGGTGGGGCCGAGAGAGATGGTTACAGATTTATACGAACCTTATGAACCCTTCACTTGAGTGAAGCCAAGGAGTCAGCTTCAGAACGTTGGAGGTGCTTTTTATTATAGTACAGATGGCCCTCTGTACCTAAATTTACTCACCAAGTTTTATGTCACAATTTTGTTGGTGTAAATGGAGGAACATAGTTTTAGATGCTAGGATATCAACTAAGTATATTCTATATACTGCGCCCTATGTATTGAATCCAACACAGTGTGTAACTGCTGTTGGGGGCGGCTTCCACGCTTAATGTATAACTTACTGATTTCTATAAGCACTGTTCCTTCTAAGCTGAAGGGAGTCCTCCACCTACAGTCCTGCCAGTAGAGGGTACTGTTTCACTATCAATAGTGAGGGACAGGCAAGTTCTGCAGGACTCCAGGGCACCTGCCTGTCCCTAGCAATTGAAATCACAATATTGAAGCACCACCCTCCATTGACAGGATGCAGTTTGAGGACTCCCACTTAGCTGAGAGGGAACTGTGGCTATAAATTACACACTCAAATACATGCGCTAACATTCACACCTGCCTTTTATATGGCATAAGTGACAGCATCTAAATGTTGCTGTGCAAATGACAACTTACTGTCTATTCTGTAATGGAATCTGGACAAAAGAAGCAAAGCATATGTTATTGAATTTGTGCTCAGCGCCTTGCATGATAGCACCTAAATTTAGGGTTACCATATTTTGACACATGTGCCGCCCCTGTCACACCCTCGCTCCGCCCCCGTCACATTTTCCCTTCCCCCCTGTCACATACCCCGTTGCCCCCCCTCCCCATCACCCCCCTCCCTTTACTTGACCTCTTTGGGGCAAGAAAGAGCCCACTCTTTCCTGCCCAGAGTGCTGCCCTGCATGCATCCTTCCTGTTGGGGATCCTCAGCACCGATTCAAAATGGCCGCCGAGAGTTGAAGTCTCGCGAGGTCAGTTCAACTTTTGGCGGCCATTTTGAATCGGCGCCAAGGATCACCAACAGGAAGGATGCATGCAGGGCAGTGCTCCGGGCTGGAAAGAGGGGGCTCTTTCCTGCCCCGAAGAGGTCACTAGACCACCAGGGCACTAGTAAGTAAGGGGAGGGGAGGCTAGCAATCTGCCCGTTTGCCCAGACATGCCCTCAAAAAGAGGACATATTCGGGTAAGTCCGGACATATAGTAACCCTGCCTAAATTTGAACAAGCTTTATAGAATTGACCCCTAAGAGGTGGATTCTATACATGGCACCTAAAAAATCCATGTGGAAAACATTTCCACCTAAGCGTATTCCATAAGCAACGCCAAGATTGAGGCACAGTATATAGAATACGCTTAGTTGATATTCCAGTACCTAAAACTATGTGCGTCCATTTATGCCAATGAAAACATGGTGTAAATCTCGGCACAAAGTTTTAGGCGCACTGGGCCATATTCTATAATGATGCGCGTAAATTTTGAAACGCCCAAGAAGCATTCATTTTCCTGCCCATCACCATGCCTCTTTATGCATGTGCACGTTAGAAGTTTGGTGCAGTGCATTACAGAATATGCTTAGTGAGTTGTGCACGTAAATTCTAATTATTGCCAATTAGTGCTCATTACTTGTTCACTGCTGTTATCAATGCTGATTAACTTGTTAAGCTAATTAAGTTACACGTGCTGTTATAGAATCCGCTTTGATTTTGGTGTGGAACGTTAGGCGCGCTATATAGAATCCAGGGGTAAGTGGTTAAAAATAAAGAGAAAAAAATAATAAAATTACAGAGCACAGAAGGGACAACAACAAAGACAATTCCCATGTTCCAGTCCATATTGCCTGAGGTTAGATTATGTGTCTAGCCTGGTGGTGGGATACAACTAAGTTTTGCTGCCTTGGCTGTTGTTTCTCCTTTTTTCCCTGGGATTCAACTGAATTTTTCCTGCTCCATCTTTTAATGAAAGCATTTTCTCTGTCAGCTTTGGAAAATGTTATCCTTCTCTATTTCTCCCTCTCTTTTTCACTCTCTTTTCCTTTCTCTCTCGTTCTTGTTCCCGTTTCTCTCCGTCTATTTCCCTCCCTCTCACAAGCCTGAACAAAACTGAATGAAGAGCTTTTTTGACAGCTGGTACAAGGCATCTCCCCTTGATCTGCTGCTGGTGTTACATCTGATAACATTCTCTTCAGGCTTCTGTGGAGATTTTAGGGAAACATCAATGAGTTTTACCTCTGTGTGGGCTCATTTAGTCTGTTTACAGAATGCTATCAAATGTCCATATCTGTCCTCTGATTCTTTCCCTGACGTTTAATTATTGCTCAGTAAATCACTTATCTAGCAAAACAGTTCAGCAGGATTGAGCACAAAAAGGAAATTTGATGATGCTGTAATGAGCATTATGTAGGATTCATTCCTTTTTGTGGTAAAAAAAAAAAACATACTTTTTTCCAAAACTCTTCTTGGAAAAGGGTTTGTTAGGCTGATAAATCACCTCTTTTATCAAGACGCGCTAACAGTTCTCGCACGGCAATGCCAATGAAGCTCACTCAAAGTGAATGGGCTTTATCAACGTTACCGCCCCAGGAGCTGCTACCGCGGCTTGATAAAAGAGGTCCAAAATTATTTAAAAAAATGTAAAAAGGCAGTATTCAGCAGGCTGGCAACTGCATAAAGTTATTAGGGATGGGCTGTCATTTGCAATTACACAGGAAATATTCCATGTCCTTGCATGACCTTAAATGAAAACAAGCAGAGAAAACACAACATTTTGGGCTCTTTTTACTAAGCCGCAGTACTGATATCCGGCGCAGCCAATGAAACAAAACCCATTCAATTCCTATGGAATTTGCCACTTGTCCCGTGCGAGAATCAGTACCACGGCTTGGTAAAAGGAGCCCTTTGTGCGCACTATTATCAGCAAGCAAAAAAACACAATTTGCAAAGACAGCACATGCAGTAGTGTTTCCCAATAGTGTGTACGTGTGAGCCATGTACGCATGCACTCACTATCGGCAAAGAGTGTGCATTCGTTCTGAAACAGTGTGCCCGCTTTGCAAGTAGTGCACACTCTTAATGAAAATGAAGATTAACCAAAACAAAACATTTTACTAAGTTACAGTTTCCTTCTTTCTTCAAACCAAGGTTAGTTTCTTAAGAGTTTTTACTTTTCCTTTAGTTCCTTTGTGGAACGCTGTGTCATTCGAAATTCGGACTGAAATGAATTAGCTGAGGTTCCACATGTTATTTATATTTTGGTGTTTACTAAATACTTTTCTTAAATTTGTACTTTGATGTTTGTTTGTACTTGCTTTTTATTGTAATATTTATTATATTTTATGTAGCTTGCAACTGCTATTTGTAACTGTATTATTTTTTTTTATTATGCTGTAAACTGTTCTGAGTCTTTGGTTTGATACGATATATAAGATTTGATATGTTATGTTATGTTAAAACAAAGGGGTTGATATTCAAAGCGATTTAACCAGCCAGTGGTGTAGCCACAGTTGGGCCTGGGTGGGTTGGGGCCCACCTGTTTTGAGCTCAAGCCCCCCCAAAAGCAGTGCTCCATGGGTATGACTGGCAGGTGTGACCCATGTTATCTACCCAACAGTGTAGGCTGAGAGTTTCCTGCCAAACACCACTTGCAAAAGAGCAAACCGGAGCCACAAGATGCAAAAGAGTAAACCGGAGCCACAAGACCAAAACCACAGTCCACACAGCTTACTAAAGTGTAAGCCAAAATCCAGAGCACTGTTTGCTGAACTACAAACTGAATTCCCCATCCACTGTTTACTGAAGCATAAACCAAAATCCAGAGCACTGTTTGCTGAACTGCAAACTAAACCCACCACTTATCAAAGAGTAAGCTAAAATCCAGAGCACTGTTTGATTTGATAATCTATAAACCAAATACACAGCTTGCTAAACAATAAGCTGAGATCCAGACCTTAGGAAAGATCAGATTCTATTTGCCTATGCCTCCTGGGCTAATAAGTCCTATTAACAAGTCCCTTTCTCACTCAGGGTGAAATAGTTCCACTTTCAAAAACTCTCTTTCAGGTAATCCCAGATAATTTCAGGGGCTTCAGGTCAGTCCTGAGAGCTAGTGGGTCCAACTCTCCTCCTCCTGGGGTTTTAAATCAGTCAAAACTCTGTGCCAGTCTCTACCCCGGACTACAACCACCCTAGCAGGATCCCAGGAGTCTACCCTGAGTAAGATGGAATGAACTACACCCAAGTGGTCCACCTGTATGGGGCTGGGGATATTGTTTCTTGTTTGATGGATATATTTCCCAGTGATGGGATGTACACCCTCTCATAGGAATGATTTGCAAGTCTCTTCCATACCAGCCAAGCACTTCCTTTTGGCAGAAAGAGCCCTTACATTCTGTGTTTTTAGCTGTGGTGTTTCTAAACTGTGATCACTCCACATGTCATACGTACTCAGTTTGCCCACAAGTGTGAGCCTGACTGTGTTAATGATACTGGTAACTATACAGGGTGTAAGTGTTCTTTCTGCTGGGTGAAAGCCTTCAGTTGTCAGGGCTTGTGGATCTCCACCGGCTCAGGTATTTCTTTTGGGTTTTGACAGTGGAGTGAAGTGGGGTGGAGTGGAGTGGGGAAGGGAAATGAGGAAGAGAAAAATCTTTAGGGCCACCGTCCTTGGGGTCAGGCCCACCACAAATCAGCCATCCAGCTACGCCACTGTAACCAGCCAGAAACGGATCCTGGCTGTTTAAATAGTTTCTTCAGGGCTAATCACTGATATTCAGCTATACCTAACCGGGTAGTGCCACTGAATATCACCACTGCCCTCTAAATTAAAAGCCAGCTATTTTGTGAGCAGCCCATGGGTGCAGCTGGCACTTAGACGGTTATGTGCCAATATTCAGTACTTAACTGCCCAAGTTTAGTGGTCAAACTGGACAGCATCAAAGTCAGTCCTATCTTTGGGGCCCCTTTACTAAGTTGCAGTAAAAGGGACCCTGCGCTAGCGGCAGTGGTTATTTTTGCTGCGTGCCGAGGCCCTTTTTACCACAGCGGGTAAAAAGGCCAAAAAAGAAATGGCTGTGCAGTAAGTTTGCACTTGTCGTGTCGCCATTTCATGGAGAGCACTTACCACCGTCTATTGAGGGCTCTCATGCTAACTTGGTGGTAACCCCTGTGCTAGAAAATCAGACCTGATGCTCCATAAAGCTGAAAATTTACTGTCAGGTCAAGGGCAGTGTATAAAGTGTTCAGGACAAGATTTCTTGTTAGTTTCTCACATTAAACAGTGGGTTTGGTCTTCTTTTGCAAACGGAAGAAAGCCCGTGCAACTTTAAGCACTGATAGTGAGAAACAAACATGTGTGAGTTCAAGCAAAACTGAAACTGAAAGCACACATTGGCACCTGTTTTTATACACTTAAATATGAACCTTACAAAAATGTTAAGTGCAAATAATTTTTGAAAGGCTCATATTTAAAAGTGCAGAAGAACAGCACTGATGTGTGATTGCACTTCTGGTTTTGTCTGCACAAGAGCCACGCTTGCCGCAAAACCATCGTGAGCATATGCCAGGCAGTGGTGTAGGCTTGGGAGCCTGCCCCCCCCCCCACTTTGGGCTAAGGGCCCCTCCAGCAGCACCCCTTTAAATAGCTGATGGGGAACTGAAGCCTGGCCAGCAAAAGAAATACAGTGGATCTTTATTTATGGGGAAGTGAAGGGATAAAGCATTGGACAAATTCAGAAGATCCTCAGGTGGGGAATGGGGGGGGGGGGGGAGGGATAAAGCCTTGGACATGCTTAGAAGATCCTCAGGGTTGTAAAGTGAAGGGGTAGATCCTGGGATAAACTCAGAGGATCCACAGGGCGGGAAAGTGAGGGGGTAAAGCCTTGGAAAAGCTCAGAAGATCCTCAGGGTTAGCAAGTGAAGGGGTACAGCCTGGGATAAGCTCAGAGGATCCTGTGTGGGGGAGATGCAAGAAGGTAAAGCCTGGGAAAAGCTCAGAGTATCCCCAATAATGGGGAAGTGAGGGGTCGAGCCTGGAAGAGCCAATGTAGAGACAGAAACAGTAGCATCATTGAGGGAGACCTAGGAAAACTCAGAGGATTCTCAGTGGTGGGAAGTGAGGGTGTAAAGAGTGGGATAAGCTCAGAGTATCCTGTGAGGGTAGAAGCAAGAAGGTAAAGCCTGGGAAAAGCTCAGATGATCCTCAATGATGGGGAAGCGAGGGAGTAGAGCCCGGGAAAAGCTCAGCGAATCCTTAGTGCTAAGGAAGTGAGGGGGTAAAGCATTGGACAAGTTCAGAAGATCCTCAGGGTGGAGAATGAGAGGATAAAGCCTTGGACAAGCTTAGAAGATGCTCAGGGTTGGCAAGTGAGGGGGTAAAACCTGGGAGAAGTTCAAGAGGATCCTGTGTGGTGGAGAAATGAGAAGTTAAAACCTAGAAGAAGCCCAGAGGATCCTCAGTGCTGGAGAAGTGAGGGTGGGGAAGTGAGGGATAAAGTCTTAGAAAAGCTCAGAGGATCCTCAGGGTTGGCAAGTGAGGGAGTAAAGCCTTGGACAAGCTCAGAAAATCCTCAATGGTGGGGAAGCAAGGAGGTAAAGCTTGGGACAAGATCAGAGAATCCTGAGTGGTGTGGAAATGAGGAGGTAAAGCATTATACCTATGTTAGTTGGTTATCTGAAAACTAGCCTCCACAATGTGGCCAAAACTCTGCGGGTCGTTTCACAAATGGTTGTATCCACATGGAAAGGAAGTGTGCCCAGGGATACATTTAGGACCAGGGAGAAAAATTATATTCTCAGAAGTCATTTTCAACATCAACATTATCCACCTACCTTTCCATCTAAATTCTACCCATAGAAAGGTTTCAAAATAAAAAGAACTTGAGAGCTTTGTCCCCTTGTGGATTGTTTGAAAATTGCCCTGTTTCCCACAAGCCATTCTCTACTCCAGTTATACAGACTCCTGTGCTTATCACACAAATGCCCAAGGCTATCACTTTGGGCCTTCACTGAGAAGGCAATCAAGAAATCCAAATGGATAAAAAAGTAAATTACCACAGTAGTTCGACAGTGATTTCTAGGGGCAAGTGAGGATTTACCCAGGGCTTGAAAGGAGCAAGGTTTTAGCTATAAAATTAACAGTCTGTTGACAAGTTTTCAACCTCTGGCCGTAGGCTAACAGTCTTGCAAAATGGCTATGCTACAGGGCATCTATCATCAGAAGTATGCTAGAGTCTGTTCCCAGGTGAATTGACAATGAGTGGAATGGTGGATAAGATTGCAACTGGAAGATGGGTTAAAGGGTAAGGAAAGGTTAACTGGAGTGGCACAAGCTCCTGTAACTTATTTTGCAGAAAATGCTCAGGATTGGTGGGGTGGGCTGTGAAAAAAAAAAACCAAGCCATTAATTTCTTTATATAAATATTTATAAGTGAACAATTGAATTTCAGTTGACTGATGCTCCTTGTGATCTTGGACTAGTCGCTTAACCCTCCATTGTCTCAGATACAAAATTAGATTGTGAGCCTTCCAGGGACACTGGAGCTGCTACTGAAAAGGTGTGAGCACATCCAAATAAATAATTAAATAATAAAAGAATGATATCTCCATTGGATTGTGAGAATATATGAAAGAGAGAGAGAGAGAGAGAGAGAGAGAGAGAGAGAAGTCTCTTTTCAATCAAGGCCTTATTCCTTTTCTATATGCAGATGATGTCACAATATACATGCCTTTCAAATCGAACCTTTCAGAAATCACCACTATAATAAAAAACAGCCTAAGTCTAATGGATACCTGAGCTATGACATTCAAACTAAAACTTAATAAAGAAAATACACACTGCCTTATTCTTTCATCTCAACATTTTACAAACTACCCCACAGCCATACATACCCCGGAACACACTCTTCCAATCTCAGATAACCTGAAAATCCTCGGCATTATTATTGACAGCAACCTAACGCTAAAGAACCAAGCCACCGCCATTACAAAGAAAATGATTCACACAATGTGGAAACTCAAACAGGTAAAACAATTCTTCCCGAGGGAAACTTTTCGCAACATGATTCAAATAATGGTATTAACACATGTCGATTACTGGAATGGAGTATGTATGGGTTGCAGGGAACAAATCCTAAGGAAACTACAGATGTTCAGAATATGGCAGCCAGGCTTATCTATGGAAAATCTAAATTTGAAAGCGCAAAACCCCTCCGGAAAAAACTACACTGGCTACCAATCAAGAAATGTATTGCTTTCAAGATTTGTACCTTTGTTCATAGAATAATACATGGTCTAGCTCCGAGCTATATGTCTGAACTAATTGACTTACCAATTAGAAACACAATTGAATCAGCCAGAACGTACTTAACTCTTCACTTCCCAAGTTGTAAAAGCCTGAAGTATAAATCAACATACGCATCAAGTTTCTCTTACATATGCACATAGCTCTGGAATTCTCTACCAAAATGCCTGAAATCTATGAATAATCATCTAGAATTCCGAAAAAAAATTAAAAGCTTACCTGTTCAAGAAGGCATACCCCACAGTATCTGACATAAATTCCGAATAATGAAATATGGCATTTTAATCAGGAAATGGACAGTTTTCAACCCTGACGCATGATCACACCCTAACATTTTGTATCACCCCAACCTATTTACCGATACTTCTTTACTGTATTTGTCACTGTAATAGTACCCCTATACTGTATTTGTTCACACCGGAGTCTGTAACCACCTGTCCGGAACTGTGTAAGCCACTTTGAGCCTACTAATAAGTGGGAAAAGGTGGGATACAAATGTAACAAATAAATAAATAAAGAGTGAGAGAGAGAAAGAAAGAGAAGCAGTAGGAAGTTTGACTTTGTAAGCTGCTCAGATAATTGTGTTTGATGGGTGGGATAGTAAATTCCCATTAAACTTGGAAACTTGGCTCTAGAAGAAGAACAGATAGGGCATGTGAGAAATGGAGAGCGAGAAAGGATGAGATGTGTGAGAATGAAAGATTAAAGCTATGTGTATGTGCTTAAAGGACTGGAGAGGAGCCGTCAGAATGAAAAAGGAGGTAATCTTGGCCTTGTATAGATCAATAGTGAGATCCCACATTGCGTGCTCTGTTATTTCTTTGAGGTTGTACCACCATAGGCACATTGAGAGGATTGAAGTAGTTCCAAAAATGGCTACTAAAACGGTATAATGATTGTAACACAAACTCTATAGGCAGAGGATGTAGGTGGTCAAGTTAGAACCACTAGGGTATAACAAAAGAGAGGGAACAAAGTACAAACTAAAGTCCAAACAAAAAAACAGCACCACGGGCCTTTAAAATGGAACAAAGTTCTTTAATGAATGAGCCTTGACCCGACACGGGCCGTGTTTCGGTGACTAGCACCTGCGTCAGGGGTCACAGTGATGACGTGGAAAACTTGGGGAATAACTCGAATATTTTCATCTACAATATTCCTTACCCCACGTCTCATGTAGTAAAAGCTACAAAGCACCAAGGCACTTTCACTTTCTGTATCAAAATGGATACAGAAAGTGAAAGTGCCTTGGTGCTTTGTAGCTTTTACTACATGAGACGTGGGGTAAGGAATATTGTAGATGAAAATATTCGAGTTATTCCCCAAGTTTTCCACGTCATCACTGTGACCCCTGACGCAGGTGCTAGTCACCGAAACACGGCCCGTGTCGGGTCAAGGCTCATTCATTAAAGAACTTTGTTCCATTTTAAAGGCCCGTGGTGCTGTTTTTTGTTTCAAGTTAGAACCACTGACAGCTTGAAGATATCCTTGTCTGAATTAGTGCAGGCAGGGTCAGCAGGTCAGAGTAGGTGAGATAAATGGTTCTTATCTGACAACTTCTACCGTGTGTGTGTGTGTGTGTGTGTGTGTGTGTGTGTGTGTGAACAAGAAGGTCAGAGAGATATGTGAGTGTGAAATATGGGTGTGGGTGAGAGTGTGAATGTTTATGAGTGGCATGCCTCTGCCATACATCAATCAGGAACAGCCACTACAGCGCCACTTGTCTTGGAGAACAGCTAATCTCAATGCCACAGCAGCAGCATCAGTGAAAAATGTAGCAGGAGGCCTGCATACTCTTGCATGCATAGAGTCCATATGATAACACTGCACTAGAACAGGGGGGTGGGGCATCATAGGGCTGGTTGATTTTGAGAGCTTGTGGACGGACGGGTCCAGGCTGAATTTTCTCATCAGTATTGCTGCTTTGGGGCTGAGGCCAGGTGTTCTCCATGACAAGCAAAGCAGGGACTAAAACAGTGCTTCCCAAATTTTTTGTGGCTGTGACTCCATGATTGTGCCCAAATAAAACTGCGTACCTGTAGATTTAGAATAACGATGAACCTATAGAGAACCCACCTAGCTTGTGACCCCAAACTTAGGTTTTGTGACTTCATTTGGGGTCCTGACCCACAGTTTGGGAAGCTCTGGACTAGAAGGTAAAGGGACAACCTGGAAAGGGGAGGATCTAAGCAGGGGTGACTGATGACTCTGACTTACGGGTGCCCAAAATATAAATCTGTCCCCTGACTGAAACAGTATGGGTGGATGCTTGGATGAAAAAGAGAGAGAGAGAGAGAGAGAGAGGAGGAGGAGGAGGAGAGTGTGTGTGCAAGTAAGAGAGAGAGAAAAAAAGAAAGAAAGAAAAATTTACAACATAGTGAAGGAAATTGGAGACCTTGTTCTCTCCAGCAGTGGAATAAGCAGCAGGATGCACATGCTGATTCTTATCAGGTGAATGAAACATTGTTATCGAACGCTGGCTTTAGCACATAAGGATAGGAAATGGATATTCCACTATACTGTGCAAGGGGCACCTTAGAGTCCAAGTCCCCTGCATCAGCAAAAATCATTTCAGATCAAATTTTCTGCCTTATTTGATTTACCTAAATCTCCTATAACCCCTTGTTGCCTGAGCATCAGGGCGACTTACTATGAAAAATTTGTAGAACTGTTTGTTAGGTCAGGGCCGGGACCAGCAAGCTGGAAGGCCAAAAGGCATCACAAATCCACTCATTCCAAATACTCCTCTCACCCAAAAAAAGTCAGTCCAGGCCAGTCCAGAAGGTGCAATTTCAACCAAAGGTTTAAAGGTTTACTCAACTTGGATGACGCAGAAAATAACAAGGAACAGCTTCTCCCATGCAGTCATAAAGGTAATCTCTGACATTTATAATCTCCCTTGTAGTAGGTTTATTGAATCCTCTGCCTTGGAAAAGGTTTTTTATAGAAAGCCTGGCCTATACAGTTACTCTCTCTCTCTCTCTCTCTCTCTCTCTCTCTCTCTCTCTCTCTCTCTCTCTCTCTCTCTCTCTCTCTGGACTGTAGTTCCAGAGAGAGAGAGTGATTGCTATGAGGTAGATGGTTTCTCAGGGAGCTTGGCTCTTATCTAGCCTTGATAGAGGATCCCTTCTCCAATGGGAATACACGATTGAGGTTTTCGGTCCTTGTGCTTTTCCTAGATAGAAGTTTTCACTGCTCCACTCATTTCTCTTATTAAGGCAGTTTTGGTGGTCATGTACCTGTTCCACATTCATCTGGGGGAGGGGAGGTTTGGATTAGGTCAGGGATGGGGGATTCTAGTAATTGGGCAGAGGGGAAGGGTGAGGTTGGATCGAGGAATGGGAAGTGAGGTTGGGTTGGGTGGGGAGAAGGAGGGGGCCACTAGACTACCAGGGATTGGGTCCAATCCAGAAAAGTGGGGGGTGATTGTGGATCTGGGGTCCTGAGGGGGGGGGGGGCAGCTTATTAACCTTTCTGCCAGCCCTTTTCTGCCACCTTAGACCAAGTAGTAATTTTCTCATGCTGTACTTGCTTAGAAACTTCTCTAGATGGGGGCAGAATAGCTAATAGCCTGCCTTACATTTATTTTAATGTATTGTTTTCTGATATGTATGGACTGTATGCAGGATGTAAAGAACTACTCATAAAGAAACTACAGACTGCTCAAAACACAGCAGCCAGGCTTATATTTGGTAAATCCCAATTTGACAGCGCCAAACTCCTATGAGAAAAACTGCATTGGTTCCCAATCAAAGAACGTATTACTTTCAAAATCTGCACCCTGGTCCACAAGATTATCTATGGCGATACCCCAAGTTATATGGCTGATCTCATAGACCTACAAACCAGAAACACAATTAGAACATCACAAACATACTTAAATCTTCACTACCCTAGCTGCAAGGGACTCAAGTACAAATCAATTTACGGATCTAGCTTCTCCTATATAAGCACGCAACTATGGAACGCATTACCGAAAGCCATAAAGACAACGCAGGATCACCTCAATTTCCGGAAATCACTAAAGACCGATCTGTTCGAGAAGGCATACCCTACTGATCCAACTTAAGTAACTGAACTCAGCAACACAACGAAGCCATAACCTGCAATGACCAATATATCACTCTTTTTCTCTTGATTCTCTAATGTTCTGTAACAACATCACTCTGTAATTGTTTCATCACCGGAGGTGGCTAACACCTCACGGTACTGCAAAGAGGTGGGAAAATGTGGGGTACAAACGCAACACATAAATAAATAAATAAATATGTACTATATGAGCTAACTCCTGCACCAAACATGTTTCTGCATTATTCATTGGCTATTGTGCACGTCTACTCCTCATAAACCACACGCTGCTGCCTGTAGTAGCTTTGTGTATCAGCCCCTGTGTCCAATCCTGGACTCCCCCCCCCCCCCCCAGCACAATGTCTGTTCCCCATCCCCTCTCACGCATATGGTCTGCTCCTGGACCCTCCTCCCAGAACAGCACCTCCTCCCCATACCAGTACTCACTCTGTATCTGTGTTTATAGCCTTGGTAATGTTTCTCCACTATTTACTTTTGAGTTTAGGACTTTCTAGACACTGTTTATGCATTCTGATTTTGATTTGTCTTTAACTGCTTCTTGTAAGATGTTACCAGTTCTAAAATTCCTTGGTGCATGTAACTGCTGTCTATAGGTAAACATTTTATCAAGTTTTCCATTTTCAGAATGTACCCCTGCTGTTTCCTCAATTTTCCCCTTCTTTATACTGATCATCACACGCTTCTCATATCCCTAATCCATCTTATGCCCTTATTGTAAATTCTTACTGTGTTTAGCATTGATTCAGTTTCAACTCTTTACGTTTTGTAAGATTTCAGATCATCCATGTAAGTGGGATATTTATTTTTCCACTCTGTTTTTAACACTTCATAGCCTAATTTTATTTTCTTCAGGATGTAAGTTAAGGGGATCAGTGCAATGTTGAATAGCAAGGGTGATAGTGAATCCCCTTGGAGTATTCCCCTTCTGAGGTTCACGTTTCTCAGTTCTTGTCCATTTACTAACAAAGAAGTCCAAAGTTTTATGGATTTTTTTCCATTATATTCTGGATGTTTTCACTAATTCCAACCATTCTTAAACAATGCAGCATCCAAGCATGAGATAGTGAGTCAAAGGCCTTCTTGTAGTCTATGTAGGCCAGGCTTGTCCGACCTTTTTCTATCGGGAGCCACATTTTACATTTTGTAACATTCAGAGGGCCAAAACATGCACTGTTATATGTTTCATCAAATAGTAGCAAAATACAATGCTACATTGTCATCCCCCCTCCCAGCCTCACTCATGTAATTCCCCTCCCCCAGCCTTCATCCAGTTTCTCTCCCTCATGTACCTCTCCAGCTTTCACCTAGTTTCTCTCACTCATATACCCCCCCCCCCGCCAGCCTTCAACCAGTTTCTCTCTCTTGTACCCCCTCCCAACCTTCACTCAGTTTCACTCATTTACCCTCCCTCCCCCAGTCTTCACCCAGTTTCTTTTCCCCTCACCTGGCATCAGCTGCAGAAGAAACAGTGGGATTCCTGCTTCACCACATGACTTGGCTTTCTGTACTCTTAATCCACGTGGTCCTGGAAGTTCAGGGTGGGTTTGTGGTTTGAAGTCAAACTTCTAGCACTGTTGAATATTGATGCCCTAAATTTCTATTTTTAAACTCTATAATGCTATTTGAAAGTGTCTGCTTTATGCAAATGCATGGGCGTAGCTTCTCCCATAGAGCTCTGGGCCAGTGGCGTAGCCAGACTTGACATTTTGGGTGGGCCCAGAGCTAATATGGGTGGGCACTATGTATATATAGGTGTGAGTAGTTTTTTGGGGGATCCTAAATCATTTTTAATAAACAGTCTGCCCAACAGTCTGTTCCACCCGTAGCTACGCCCCTGCTCTGGGCATATGCAGAGGCAGACCTGCACATCCTTGCAAATAGAAATACATATGCACACATCTGATCATACACACCCACACATGCACAAAGGTGTGCATGTGGAAATGTATTTACAGGCAGAGGTATACATGCCTGTACATAAAGTTGTTATTCAGGTTGGTTTTTTGTCTCTCGGGGGAGTGAAAGTGTGAACTGTGTCAGCTCTAATAAGTGAGACAAAGGGACAATAGCATGCCAGTCCTATAAGGTCAAATGCAGTATCATAGCCCAGCTTTTCTATGTGAACCGTGTCCCTTGCTGCCCTCAGTCTGCTTATGTCTGGGGCACTGCCAGGTCAAGCAGGAACCTGCCGAAAAGGATTGAGACTGTGAACATACTTGAATAAACCAAGGGGGCAAAGTGATCTAGAAGACGGGTAAAATAGAATTGAGGTGAAGGTCATTGAAGTCCAGGAGAGCTCTGCAGAGGACACTGGGAAGGGAAGGAGGTTTTGAAAGAGAGCTTCAGATGTTTGAGAAACAACACTGAAAAGTGTAATTGTTCTATGCTGGAGCAGAATACGACAGGGATGAGAAAGGGAAGGGGGCAAGCTTGCACTGCTACTGTCCATGCTGTACCTCTCCTATGGTGGGGCTATGTGGGTGTCTGTATGTGTGCGAATCAGAGAAGTTTGCTCTACTGCTTCCCATACTGTTCCCAGGACCCTCACAGACCCAAGTGGTGTCCTGGGTGGGGGGGGGGGGGGGGGCTCGTGTTGTGATGGGAGGAGTATGAAAGTCA
Source organism: Microcaecilia unicolor (assembly GCF_901765095.1). NCBI lineage: Eukaryota > Metazoa > Chordata > Amphibia > Gymnophiona > Siphonopidae > Microcaecilia > Microcaecilia unicolor. The sequence goes on from NC_044034.1 coordinate 327,913,017, forward strand.
TCATCAGGTAAATCACTTTCATCACAGCAGTTCTTCTCCACTGCCAACTCCAGACTCTATTCCTTCCATTTTACTATGCCGTATGCCTGGAATAGAATTCCTATGTGCTCCATTTCTGACCCTATTCAAATCCAGAATGAAAGCCCACCTTTTGAAGCTGATTTTAAACCTTAACCCCGTATTCACCTATTTAAAACCCATGTTACTTTAATCAGTGGTGTGCTGGAGCCGGCTCACACCTGCTCGCAAGAGCCGGTTGTTAAATTTTCTTCCGGCTTGCGAGCCGGTTGTTGAAAATAGCGAGCCGGCTCTGGCTCTCCGCCCTCCCTCCTCCCTCCCTCCGGATCCACCTCACCGCCTGCTTGTTTTTTAAATTCTTCGCTTCCAGCGCCGAGTCGCCGACTGTACTGAGTCCTCCCTTGCCGATTTGCGCTTTAAAAATGGCTGCCGAGACTTCCAGAGGCAGCCTCACGAGACTTTCTCGGCGGCCATTTTGAAGCGCGAATCGGCAAGGGAGGACTCAGGACAGTTGGCGACCCGGCGCTGGAAGCAAAGAATTTAAAAAACAAGCGGGCGGTGAGGGACCAGATCGGGAGGGAGGGAGGAGAAGAAGAATTCACAAAACAACTCGGGAGGGGGTGGCAGGGGAGAAAAGAGAGTCGCTGCTGGGCATGGGTGGATGAAGGGGGTCGCTGGACATGGGTGCATGCAGGGCAGGGGAGAGGAGGGTACACTGCTGGACATGGGTGCATGCAGTGCAGGGCAGAGGAGGGTCGCTGGGTATGGGTGCATGCAGGGCAGGGGAGAGGAGGGTCACTGCTGGACATGGGTGCATGCAGGGGAGAGGAGGGTCACTGCTAGACATCTGGGTGCATGCAGGGCAGGGCAGAGGAGGGTCGCTGGGTATGGGTGCATGCAGGGCAGGGGAGAGGAGGGTACACTGCTGGACATGGGTGCATGCAGGGCAGGGGAAAGGAGGGTCACTGCTGGACATGGGTGCATGCAGGGGAGAGGAGGGTCACTGCTAGACATCTGGGTGCATGCAGGGCAGGGCAGAGGAGGGTCGCTGGGTATGGGTGCATGCAGGGCAGGGGAGAGGAGGGTACACTGCTGGACATGGGTGCATGCAGGGCAGGGGAGAGAAGGGTCACTGCTGGACATCTGGGTGCATGCAGGGCAGGGCAGAGGAGGGAGAGAGAAGAAATGCTGGACATGGATGGAGGGGAGAGAAGAGTGAGGAAGGAGATGAGATGAGGGAAAAGGAAGAGCGGAGAAAAACTGCACATGGATGAAGAAAATAGGCAGAAGCTGAGGACCAGAAATGAAGAAGAAAGGAGGAAAGAAATAAATGGAAAGGAAGCCCTGGAAACGGAGTTAAGAGGACAGATAGCAGTAGAATCGGATACTGGGCCAGCATGATCAGAAAAACAGTCACCAGACAACAAAGGTAGAAAAAAAATCATTTTATTTTGATTATAGTGTTTGGAATATGTTCACTTTGAGAATCAGGTGCTCAACATTAAAAGTTTATATTTATTTACTTATTTATGGCATTTTATCCCACATTAAACATGAATTAGATTGGAACCTGGGATCATTTAATTTTTTTTCCTGGAGAGTAATGCATTGCCCCCCTCCCCCGCTATAGCCAGCTCTGCAATTTTGGGGGGGGCGCAGTGGTGGACGGGGGGGGGGGGGGGGGGGGGGGCGCTGAGGTGGACCGGGGAGAGAGCCTGTTGTTAAAAATTTACCAGCACACCACTGACTTTAATTATTCTCATTATGGATTGTAAGCTTTGTTGAGCAGACTGTCTCTTACGTGTTTCTTTACAGCATTATGTATGTCAAGTAACACTAAAAATACAGAAAATGAAGGCAGATGAAGACCATCAGGCTTATTTTCGAAAGAGAAGGACGCCCATCTTTCGACACAAATCACAAGATGGGCTCCTTCTCATAGGGTCACCCAAATCGGTATAATGGAAAACCGATTTTGGGCGTCCCCAACTGCTTTCCGTTGCGAGGACGGCCAAAGTTCAAGGGGCATGTCAGAGGCGTAGTGAAGGCGGAACTTGGGTGTGCCTAACACATGGGCGTCCTCGACCCATAATGGAAAAAAAAAGGGCGTCCCTGACGAACACTTGGGTGACTTTACTGGTCCTTTTTTTCTAACGACCAAGCCACAAAAAGTGCTTGAACTGACCAGATTACCACCGGAGGGAATCGGGGATGACCTCCCCTTACTCCCCCAGTGGTCACTAACCTCCTCCCACCCTAAAAAAATTTTTTTTTTTAAATATTCTTTGCCAGCCTCAAATATCATACCCAGCTCCATAACAGCAGTATGCAGGTCCCTGGAGCACTTTTAGTGGGTGCAGTGCACTTCAGGCAGGCGGCCCAGGCCCACCCCCCCTACCTGTTACACTTGTGGTGGTAAATGTGAGCCCTTCAAAACCCACCAGAAACCCACTGTACCCAGGACGTCAGACTCACAGAAACAGAAGCCTGCGCGACTGCGTTGCTGATCTGCAAGGGCAGGCTTCTACATGGAATATTGCTAGTGGAATAGCAATATTAACATTCCATGTAGAATCTCCAATAGTAGCAACATTCCATGTAGAATCTCAAATAGGGAAAGGGAAATGGGACTTGATATACCGCCTTTCTGAGGCTTTTGCAACTACATTCAAAGCGGTTTACATATATTCAGGTACTTATTTTGTACCAGGGGCAATGGAGGGTTAAGTGACTTGCCCAGAGTCACAAGGAGCTGCAGTGGGAATCAAACTCAGATCCTCAGGATCAAAGTCCACTGCACTAATCACTAGGCTACTCCTCCAGTAGAGAGGAGTAGCCTAGAGAGGACTTTGAAGGTAACTCCAGTAGTTGGGACATAAGGATTATGCCAGGCAGATTTCTACAGTCTGTTTCCTGTAGTTTATGATCTATATTTTACACCACATTCATTGTTAGTTTAATCATGAATTGATGATGAGTGTGATTGTTGGGCAGACTAGATGGACCATTCAGGTCTTTATCTACTATCATCTACTATGTCACCACGTTAGTAGTAGAAGACATGATCTGCCAAAACTCTGTTCATGATGCAGTGCAAAAGCACACTGAGGCCTGGCACCCTGAAAGAACGCCCCATATTGTCAACCTTTTCTAACAGTTCTGGCTGTACTTAACTGGGTGGGGAGTGGGGCAAGTTTGTGCGAATGTGTGTGTGTGTCTGTGTGTGTGAAACTTGTATTACCACTGCCTTCATTGTATATGCTCTGTAGATAGCTGAGGGCTTAAGACTGTAACAGTCAAACACCTTTCGAGTATAATAAATTCACTAGGAAGATATTAAAAAGGAGACAAGTTGATAGAAATTGTCTTTTTGTCGGAGTGAGCTGTGAATATTGGAGAACAGCCATCTGTCTTTCTGCACATGGTTGTGCAGGTTTCATTTCTGAGTCTGATGAATAAATAGATATTTACTTCAGCTTCTTGGTCTACACTGTACATACAACATAGTGACATAGTAAATGACAGCAGATAAAGACTATAGTCCAACCAGTCTGCCCAACGAGATAAACTCATTTTACATGGTATGCAATACTTTATATGTATACCCAAGTTTGATTTGTCCTTGCAGGGCACAGATCATAGAAGTCTGTTCAGCACTGTTCTTGTCCTAAAATTTCTGAAGCTAACATCGAAGCCCCTTAAAATTTACACTCCATACAAGCCCACTTTCCAAACAGCCAGGCTCCATTTTAAATCAATCTTTAAAGAAACCTCCTCTGCTCATCATATTAAATAAGTTCAAAGCAACAAGCAAGGATTCTGTTAATAAATGTGTCAGAATAGTTCCTTTCATGCAAATAGAGGGGATGTGATAAGCCATGTGTTAGAACCCTACGCTGATGTTCAACACAGAATTTACGAACACATGCAAACAAAAAGATTTTTGCTCCCAACACTTTCTGTAACCAAATTGCATGTAAATAATTTTCACACAAAAAGGACCAAATTCTATAAATGGTGTCAAAGCATCGCCATCGAAAAAAATAGTGCTTAGCACTATTCTATAAATAGCACTCAAAGTAGGGTGCTGCACTTAGTGCTGGGATCCGCAACCAGTGGTGTAGCTACGGGGGCCACGGGGCCTGGCCCCCCCCAAACTGGATCTGTGCCCCTGGTTTGGCTGGCGGGGGTCCCCAAACCCACGCCAGCTGAAGTGTTTATTCCAGCGCTGGTCTCTGTCGCTGCTGCATTTCCTGCCCTGCTCTCTCTTCCCCTCACTTCCAGTACGTGCATTTTAGTGAAACTGAGCATGCGCACATGCTCAATTTCATTAAAATGAGCATGCTGGACTTGACGTGAGGAGAAGAGAGATCACAGGAAATGTTGCGGTGCCGGAGACCAGCGCTAGAAAATGCGCTTCAGCTGGCGGGGGTTAGGGACCCCTGCCAGCCAAGGCATGTGCAGCAGCGGCGGTGAAGGTGCCTCATCTGGCAGCGGTTGGGGATCCCCGCCAGCCAAGGTACATGCAGTAGCAGCAGCAGCAGCAACAGTAGCGGCGGAGGTAGTGGGTGGGTGAGTGGGGGGTGGCAAGGTGGCGGTGGGGAGGTGATGGGGAGAGTGATCAAAATGTGCCCCCTCCCTTTGGGCTCTGGCCCCCTCCCACCTCGAGGTCTGGCCATGCCCCTGTCCGCAACTACTTTTATGCACAAGCATTTATACCAATGGAACCCTGGTGTAAATCCTTGCTCCTAAATTAGGCATGGATCCCCCTTATTCTACAATAGCACACATAAATTGTGAGAACACCCCTGATCCACCCATGCCATGCCCCCTTTTTGGAATCACATGTAAAATTTACGTTCAGATCTGACTTCGTAAATATGCACAAGTAACTTTAAATTAATACTAATTAGCACCAATAATTGATTGTTATGGGCTAATTATCAGCGCTTATTGGCTTGTTATTCAATTAAATTGTATGTGCAAATTGGGCACACACCCAAATTTGTGCACAATTTAAAGTGCCGTTTATAGAATTTGGGGGAAATGTGCATAAACACAGGAGAGCATACCAATTGCCATGGAAATATACACATATGGGCATGCGTTAGCAGCAGATTCAATATTTTGTGCACAATTGTATTAGTACCAGGAGGAGTTGCATGTACATACATGTCTGGAATGCTATTCCATGGATCAATGTTACCAGTATGGTATATCTAAATTTCTACAGTCAAGCGCTTTACTATTTTACAACACATTTTCTTCCCTTAAGCATACTTTTGGCAAAACAATCACCTCAGTTCCCCATTCCCCTGTTGTCTTTATTCATTGATCCATCCCTGTGAGGCAGTCTATAGGATGCTACCACTTCCCCTTAAGGATATGCCCTCACAGTGTCAGAGCTACCTTAAAACCCTTAGACTGCCCAAGGGAGAAGTGACAGGGGAGGAGTGGAGCCAGGAGAACATGGTCCAGGAAGTATAAAAGTCTAGAGCACAGCTAGGTTAAGGAGGCCCAGAGGGAAGCAGCAATGCCCAACTGTATTTGCCTCCATTGTGAACTGCAACTGCTACAGTCAGGACCCCTACCCAACACTTATAATAAATAGTATTTTTCCTTTACCTGCACCCATTGTGTGGCTCCAGTTTGTTCTGGCTCCAAGCCGTCCTTGCTCATGTTACCACAATCCCCTTCAAGAAAACAAGAAAAAGTTGTGGCTACTTCATGCTCACACAAAAGAAAAGAGATAGGTATGGATGGGTACTCTAGATTGGCCACTATTGGAAACAGGATACTGGGCTTGATGAACATTCGGTCTGACCCAGTATGGCAACGCTTATGTTCTGAGGTAGTCCTATAAAAGGTGTTAGAATGTAGGTGCAAAAATAATGAGTGCTGAAATAATGGCATACCAGTGTAAATCAACAGCAATGCATCTAAATTGAGGTACAACCATTTAAGCAATGTTTTTAGTCTTAAATGCTGACATGTTCCATTACACTTTCTACCAGTGTGGACATGACTATTAAAATAGATGCTAAGTGGTTCAGGTCCCTCTTCGCAGTCCCTTGTACACTTAGGGTGAGGAAGAGAAAAATGAGTTAATCTTCCATACTGGTACAGTACCTTCAAACAGTCAGAAGCACCTCTTCCTTATCCACTTTATATGTGGTTTAACTTTATTTCTCCAGATTGTTACAACAAAGAATAGCTTTCCCAGCAAGAGCTAGGAAATATGCAAATTAGGTTGTTTCAGCAATCAGCCCGTCCCACAAGGGGCTGACCCGAATGGGGGTTCCTAGATCAATGTGAAATCAAGACTGGCTCTTTTCTTTCATGGTCTGAGTTCAGCCTTTTACAGCCTCCTTTCCATAGATAGGACCACACACACTTTCCACAATTGATTTTCTTGTTCCTATCCTCTATCCATGGCTGTCAAACAAAAATTAGTCAAAAACAACTTCCAGCCAATTCCTCTTGCTGGCTTCCCCCATCCCTGCCACTTTTACGTTTGAACAAAACAGTATCTTGTTCCTCTCCATTTATATCAGTTCCAAATGTCCATCTTAGTTCTGGAGAAACAGGCTTCCTCACAGAGCTTCTCTGCCATAACCTCTCCAGGTCCCAGCTTCTGGCTTTTCCCCTTTTCCTTTGGCAGTCCCTTTCAGGCTGTGGGGCTCTTCCCTTTCTTACTCCTCTCAGGGAGGTTTATAAGCTCCAATGGAGAACTGACACGTCCCTCCCCCTTTTCCTCTGAGCCATGTGGTTAGTTAATCCCTGGCCCCTGGGTCATGTGTTTAGGCTGCCTGGGACCCTAACTCCATCCAGTCTTACTCTGTACACACAGCTAGCAGGTTTGCCTTAGAGTTCAGAGTAGTGCATTTTCCCCTCCCTCATTCTTTAAAAATATTTGTGCTGAAATGCTTTTGAAAAATTACTAAAGACACATTTTTTTATGTTAGCTTTTAACATTGTGCCAGAGAGGGAGGGAAGAATATGAAGCACATTATAATATCTCGTGGTCTTTGTCTCTCTGTTGGAATGTATGTGCCTAGGTCTATACTATCAAGTTTATGGAGTTTATTTTCATTTTTATGTATTCTTGTTTTTTTTTTTAATTGTAAACTACCTTAATCTGGTAAGGTATTAGCAGTATATCAAATTTTAATAAACTTTAACTGTAAAAAGATATACTCTGTTCCTTTAAATGCTAGCTGAACCTGGGCTAACCCTTGGATTCTATAAACGGCGACAAATGTTGTGCATGCAACTTAATTGCTCAACAAGCTAATCAGTGCTATTTGGCCACTAGCAAGCAATAATTGTTACTAATTGGCACTAATTAGAATTTACATACACAATGTTCTTTTTTTTTAAATTATTTATTTATGGCTATTAAATTACATATCGCAAGTTAATCCACTTGAAAGGAGAAATTCAGCTAATACAATATAGACAACCATAAGGCATCCATTTAAGGAAAACAAAAAAGAAAAACAGGAAAACTTTTCTTTAGCTTCATTAAAGTCCACAAAGAGGAGTCCAATTTTTCAAATATTGGAGATTCAAAGGAAATTAAAAATACAAAACATGCACAACTTTCTAATCATATTCTGTAAAGTGATGCGCGTAAATACTGTGTGGATCACAAAAGGGGGTGTGGTCATGGGAGGGGCATGGACAGGTCATGGGTGTTCCTGAAAATTAGGTGTACTGTTATAGAATACTTCCTAACCATGCCTATATTAGGTGCGGGAATTTACACCAGTTGTGGGGACAGGAGCTACGTGTATTCTATAAACCATGTCTAACTTTAGGAAAGGTTTATAGAATAGCGCTAAGTGCGATTTTTAGACGCCATGTATAGAATTTGGTCCTAAGTTTATAATTCTGCAAATTAGTACCCTTTAATGCTTCTTAGTGCCAATTAATGAAAATTATTGTCAATTGAATGCCAAATAACTAATTAGATTATGTGCATAACTGATATTACTCTATAACCGAACAGCAAAATGCACTCCTAAGTGTGTACATCCTATAGAATGAGGGGGTTATTATATTAACAGATCAGACCCAGCTCAATCATTATGCAAGGCTAGGTAGTTGCCTGGGGCAGCAGCTTCTTGGGGGGGCAGCAAGAGTAGTCTGAGCAAAACAATAGGTCCTGACAGCCACACAAACTCAAAGAAACCTTGATGTGTATTTTAACCTGCAAATGTTTTTAAGTGGATGTTTTGTGTGTGATCATGATTGATAAGTTTAATTATCAAGGTGTTGGGGGGAGGGGTGGGTGTAAAGCTGAAGGTTCACCTAGTGCACCCACCACCCTTATATCGACTCTGTAGCAGATATTTCAGCCATGGTAACTTTAGCAGCCTTTAATCAATACAGACGAGGATCAAGTCAACAAGTTGCAGATTCAGTTGGGACATCAGACCAGGAATGTCATCAAGACTAATCTAATAGAATTCATCCCGAATTGCATGGTGGACAATTTACAAAGGGTTCCACAGTTTCGGGCCTAGCTAATAAAGTGTGCTCAGGCTTTATGCATAGGCGGTCGGTGGCTCAACTGTTTGGGGAGGCTAAAGGGGGCGGGGTTAGGGGTGGGGCCAGGGGCAGAGCTTACCTCCATAACTGTCTGACAACACACAGAAAAAAAATAAGTAAAAATAATAGTCACAATTAATACCTTTTATTACATTTAAATATTAGATATGTATCATATGTCAAAGAATAAAGTGGTTGCTCAAAGCATATACTAACCACAATTGCTCAACTGCAAAACACTATGCACAACATTGTGCAAAAACACACTCAGAACCTTACTGTACCATAAATATTACACTGGGCAGACCCCAATACACCAATATACCACCTATACGGAAAATGCAGACCGTCAACAATATGAAACAAGGGATCATAATATCACAATTCTCATGTAGAGCCATTGAACATCCTTTTAGGGTGGATAGTGTTCACAATGAGCTCCTTTTATTAACGACCATATGTAGATCCTTCAAGAGGTAGTGTGTCATGATTTAGGCTCTGAAACCCTTTCTGATGTTTTGGTGCCACACAGGCCAATACACAATCTCTCCACCACAAAACACTATACAGAAACTTGTGCAAAAACACACTCATAACCTTACCAAACCATAACAGCACTAATTCCAAGGACAGGACGAGCTACAACCTTATGCGTGGAAAGGCAGCACTGTAATTACACCGGGCTCTAAAACACCTAGTGAAACAACCTAGTGAAACAAAAACAAAAAGGGCTGCAAATACTACACGCTAGCAGAATACTGCACCTTGATCACACATGAAATACACGACACAACAGATATGAAGGCAAAATACTGAACTGGAAAGTTACTTCAAGAAGTTGGACTCAGCATGCAGCAATACTAGAAAAGTTGAAACTTACATGCAAAATATCACAGATGCACATTTCCAAAAGCTGACATATTCCAATGAATAAATTCTGAATAAAAAATGTTTTCTACCTTTGCTGTCTGAGCATTTAGTTTTTCTATTAGTGTCTTATGCAGTGTCTTCTTTCCATTTGATATTTTTGGAGGTCACGTGCTACCGTGATGCGGAGCGGCAGCTGAAAAGCAAAGCTCCGTGCAAACCTTCCAAAAAGCAGCGAAAATAAGCGGACCGGGGCCAGAATCTTGACCCCATTTGATATTTTTTCTCTCACCGTGTCCTTTTTCAAGATCTTATTTCCATTTGTTTCTTCATGAGGCCCAACTCCTTTCTTTTCCTTTCTCTCTTCTCCTATATCTGTCTCGGACACTGATCTTTGTTTCTCTCTATGTTTTTTTTCCCTCCTCCATTCCTCAGTCTCCCTCCACTTACCTCTCTAGTCCTTCCATTTTCATGTCTCTCATTCTTTGTCAGCCTCCTATTCCCTTGTCTTTCAGCTACTTTTTAGTTCCCCATTTCCACTCTTTGTGCTCATCCTCTTCCTAGACTCATCTACATTCATCTACCTCTCATCCCTTCACCAACCAGTTTCTTCCTCATCACTCATCCTCTCTCCACCTTCAGTTCCTGACTTACATCACACACCCCTTATCTACACTCCTACCCCACTTTTACTTCCCCATTTCTAACCTCTCACACCTCCATCAATAACTTCTCTTACCCCCTTAATAGCCCTCTGCCTCTTTCTTTTCATCCCTGTGTAATCTGAGGTTTAAAAAAAAGAGGGAAAAAAAGTTACTGTCCTTCTGATGGCTGCAATTTTTTTGAAGGATGGCTAGCAAGAGAGAGAACCCTGGGAGCCCAACTGGCTTTGGGGGTTGCTCTGTAGCTGTGTGGTTGAGGTGGAAGCCAGCAGACGACTGTCAGTGTCAGCACAAAGAGAAGGTAGTGAAGGCAACAGCCACAAACCATGGCAGCGGCGTCAATCAAGAAAAAGGCATTACAGGCTCGCCTCCAGCTTCTCCCTTCACACAGTGTTTCGCCCTCGCAGAAACAGGAAATGCATCATCGCAGAAGGCGGGACACTGTGTGAAGGGAGAAGCTGGAGCCAGAGGCGAGCCTGAAGTGCCTTTTTCTTGATTGACGTCGGTGGGAAGTAAAAGGTTAAAGCGCGTACGTGCGCGTGCGGAGGGGGGGAAGGGAGGAGGAGGGCTGCTGATTGGGAAGCCGGCGAGAGTGGGAAGGAAGGAGGGAGAGCTATCTGGCAAAAGCGCTGCGTTTGTGAGTGCAGCAGCCAAAGGAAGTCCACGATTGGGCTGGGGAGGCTTAGCCTCCCCAAGCCTCTTATACGGGGCGCCTATGGCTTTATGCAGGGTTAGCATGGCTTTAGCAAACAATTTTGATGGTGCACAATGCAGAAAGAGGTTTTGCGTACAAGCTAAACCTGTTAGACACTAGCGCACAGCACATTTAAAACTATGGTAATAAGTCTGATCAGCTATATGCACCAATGCAGAGGAGTGCACAGAAGACATAAGGGTGCATACATTCCTGGGGCTTTAACGCCAAGTCTGAGGAGGTGTAGAAGGACTAGTTTCATTCTTCTGTAGTAATCTGCAAGGATTTAATACCTGTTCTTTTTCCTGTGAGTATATGGGACCCACCAACATTTATCTGCACATGAATACACAAATGACAGAATAGAGGTGATGGTTCTGAACTTTGGGCAGGTACAGTTGTGCACAGGTCTGAGCAGAAAAAATGGTCTCTCTCTCTCTCTCTCAATACCCCTCCAATTCTGGGCCATGCATAAAACTGTGTATAAAAGTCCTCTCTTCTTTATCATATTTAATTCAAAGTTTACTAGCGGACAGTTCCATTTTGCTGTACTTCACAGTTTCTGTATAACAATGATGTACTATCTTAAAATGTGTTTTTCTCAACCACACCCTTCTTGTGTAATTTTAGCAAATCTTAGCTCCTGCTCCATTATGCCCAGTGTCCTTGACAATTATCCCACCAACCCCTGCAATGTACGTATATTTATTTTCCCATGTGTACATACCTCCAACCAGGGTAATCATATTCCCCCTGACCCCCCTAATTTGCTTCTGCTCTGAGTCCCTCTATGCCCAGTACAGCCCTCCTATGCAGTGTCTTAATTGAATGAATCCACAAATCCATGAGCTAGACTATACCAATTGCACAATTGTTTATATGAATACATGTGGCCATTCTCTCTATCATACATATCTCCCACAATTCCCAGCCCCTTAACCATTCAACCTTGAAACATGTCTCCTCCTAGTTTCAGATGAACTCTACGTTTCCCCTAACAGGCAGATGGACTGATCCCACTTGGGGGTGGGAGGGGGAAGAATAAATAGTTGAAAATGGATGCATAATAATAGTAACCTAGTAAATGTTGGCAGATAAAATGTGCAAAGTCCATCCAGTCTGCCCATCCACTCTGCACAGGTTCCACTCCTACATGATTAAACACTGGTATATTTAATCTCTATCTCCCTCTGCCAATTTTGGGGAACAGACCATAGAAGTCTCTCAGGTCCCGGTCCTACTTCCCAACTTACTGGGGTTGCTGCTGAAGCCCATTCCAGTCTTGATCCTGATCCATTTTTGCCATTTATGGGACCCAGACCGTAGAAGTCTGCCTGGCATTGGTCTTGCTTCCTTACATCTGAATCTGTCGTCACAGCTCACACCAGTTATGAGGTCATTTAAGTTTTGCTTTAATTGGATTTCATCCTTTTCTATATAGTAATCCTCTGTGTTTGTCCCATGCATTCTTAAATTCCATCACTATTTTCATCTTCACAACCTTATGTGGGAAGGCAATCCAGGCATCTACCACTCTTTCGATACAAAGTGTTTCTTGACATTGCTCCTAAGTCTCCAACCCTGGAACCTCAACTCATGACCTCTAGTTCTACCACTTCCCTCTCTCTGAAGAAGATTAGTTTGAATATTAATACCTTTTAAGTATTTAAACATCTGTATCATATAACCCCCATCCCTTCTTTCCTCTAGATTATACATTATACTATATGTCAGCTAGCACATTTGCTTATTTCCGATCTGACGAAGAAGAGCAACCTTCGAAAGCTAATCAAGAAATGTATTAAGTTATGTCCAATAAAAAAGGTATCATCTTATGTTATTTTCCATGTTTTATTTTGTTTGATTTCTAGTAAATTTAAAACAAATCGGAGAAAAAGTTTCTTCACCCAATGCGTAATTAAACTCTGGAATTCGTTGCCGGAGAACATGGTGAAGGCGGTTAGCTTGGCAGAGTTTAAAAGGGGGTTAGACGGTTTTCCTAAAGGACAAGTCCATAAACTGCTACTAAATGGACTTGGGAAAAATCCACAATTCCAGGAATAACATGTATAGAATGTTTGTACGTTTGGGAAGCTTGCCAGGTGCCCTTGGCCTGGATTGGCCGCTGTCGTGGACAGGATGCTGGGCTCGATGGACCCTTGGTCTTTTCCCAGTGTGGCATTACTTATGTACTTATGTACTTATCTTCTCATATGTCTTTTGGCACAAGCCCCATTTCATTTTTGTCACATTCCTCTGAACCGCCTTGTCTTTTAGGTCCTCTTTTATCAAGCCACAGTAGCAGTTCCCACTCGTCAATGCCGAAGAAGCTCTGGGCTTCATCTGCATTGCTACATCAGGGACCGCTAGCGTGGCTTGATAAAAGAGACCCTTAATGTCCTTAGTGAGTTATGGCCTCCAAAATTGAAAACAATACTCCAAATGCAATAATAATCATTGACCATTAATATTTAATTGGCAGATGACTGATACTAAAATGTTGGAAGTTATTGTTGGGTTACAGATATGGAATTTTAGCATTTTTGACAATCTTTATGTGTCAACAAAAAACAAATAACAACAAACTGTATTTGCACACATCTGCTGGAATGTAATTCTGCACCTAAATATCAGCAGTGCAATGCACAGAATAGCATTCCAGTACAACTGCAGATTTATGCAGATACATTCTTCAGCTCACACATGTGCACAGCATTAATTGCCCTTAGTGCAGAACCTTGTGTGCATGCATCCAGTGTGCTCTCCCAGATAGCACACAAATTTTCTGCAGACCCTGTTACCTTAGAACTTGTTTATTACATGGTGTCCAGAGAAAAAAAGGGATCCCTTACATAGTTTCAAAATACTTTTCAATTGTTGAAACATTTAGTATGACCTTTTAAAATATATTAGTCCAAACGTTTTCAGGAAACTCCGTTAGCAAACTCTTTGCACCATCTTCCTGATTCTGAAAAGGTTGTGAAAAATTGCATGTGCAAATTTAAGCATGTTTCCAATTTGTGTGCACAATTTAATTGAATAACAAGACAAGTAGTGCCAATAACTGTTTTTTTTAACAGGTAATTATTGGCATTAATTAGATTTAATTGGGACCAATGAGCATAAAGTTAGGCGTGGAATCTGTGCCTAAATTTTACATGTGTTCCAAAAAGGAGGTGTGAAAATGGGAGGGTCATGGGCATTTCAGGGCAGAACAGAGGTGTGGCTTTGAGTTATGCACGTAATTACAGAATAATGGTGCTTTGCACATAAATTTAGGCATGGGTTTTCTTTGGTGCAAATTCCTACGCCTAAATGTACGCATGACTTTCCACTTAAGCATGCATTCAATAAACTGCACCGAACTTTAGGCACGCCTTATAGAATACCGCTTAAGCAGGTATTTTGGACGCCAATTGTTTAGGCGCTATTTATAGAATTTACCCCCATATGCCTTATTCTGCAACAAAAATGTAATCGCAACTTTATCTTCTTTGCTAAACGCCATTTTGCTAAAAAAACAGATCTCAATGGTCACTTCCTAAATGACATCATTTTGAAAACAGGGATCATCCAGTTTTTACAGTATCTTGCAGTAACACTTGCTAACAGTAGTTTTTTTAAATAATAGTACATATGATTTTGGGTTATTTGGAAAAATGTTGGGGATCCCACTTTTTCTGGACACAGTGTGCAAGCAAAAACTGAGTGTTACACTTGTGTTAGGAAGACGGGTAAAAAGCCTTCAGCATATGCCTCTGACACAAGCTTTTTACATAGGCCCCTTTGAACCCTTACGGACTTCGTAAAGGGACAAGCGTATCAACCCAGAAATCTGCCAGCGCTTCACAATCAGTGCTCTAAGAAAGTGCAGATGACTTAGATTTATCAAGACAGCTCCTTGCAATAGTAAACAATCACAAGGCTTATTCAAAGATCTTTCAATTTGCCCTGTAAAGAACGGTTTCATAGTTTAGCTTTGTTTAGAGTAATAATAACTCATCATAATAAGATTTATCAGCTAGAAGTTCAAATCTGTGCCCTGTGCTTAGGTAGCCTGACCACTGCAGAGTAGCAAGGGCCTTGAAACTTTGTAGATTTAGGTATATAACAAGGAGACCGCTTTCTGTCCCAGAATTCAGCTTTCTCATTCCTTTTGCTGTTAATGTGTTTGCCTTCTTGATGGCATTAGAATAAACATTTGTTATATTACACTATTAGGTTTTTTGAAAAAAGCATCTACGTAAAGCTAAGATTGAATGTTTCCAGAAGTTGAAATAAAAATATAGTATTTAAAATAAATGACATGTTTTAAAGTGTGTTTTTCCCGTGTAGTATTATCTATTTATTTTTATATTACAATATATTGTTATTGCACCATATTATAGTGAAGACAGCCCCCAGGCACAGTAGGAAATATAAGATAATCTAATGTAACACCATCAGTGTGCTGGCTTTTGCTGCCTGCTGTTGCAGATCTGAAGCCACCTGGGAGTAGAATTAAACGAGGTCTCTAAAATAACACAGAGCCAATATAATCTAAATGCAAGGAAAAACAAGCAAAAACAAAGATGTGGAAAGCATCTTGAGGGAAAACCAGTTTCTGTCTGTGTCTCTTTGCCTGCCTGCCTCTTTCATACTTGGTCAAGTTTTGGTCTAGCTGTTTCTGTATCTGCTGTGCTCCTCAGGCACATTATCTCCTGTCCTCACTTCTAGAATTTTCTCAGGCCTATTATTTTGCAGGATCACAGTATTGTTGCTTCTACTGTAAAGCTCTCCCTGCATCTCACTCTTTTCTGGTTCTAAGGTCTTGTAAAACAAGAAGGAGATGAGAAAAAAAACTATGGAGGTCTTTTACTAAAAATTAGCTCGAGTTATCTGCAGCAGGGCCCATTTTAGTTCTATGGGCCCTGCTGCAGATAACTCGTGAAAAGACTTCCAGGGTTGCCTGGTAGGTTCCAGAATGTCTTGAACTTTAGAACTTGCAAGAGTATAATTTGCTATCCCTGTGATTAATCACACTGTGCCCAGTATACTACATATTTCTTTATTGGCATCTCTCTTTTCTGCATTTCTTTCCCCCTTCTTTGTTAGAGGTCCGTTGGAGTATTAACTTCCTGGTTTTGTTGTGTACTTTGAAGTTTTCTTTTCTTTCTTAGTATTTCATAGAAGCTTGCACTCATATTATTGATACAAGATGGCATATTCCTTCTATGATATTTTATGTACATTTGAATAAACATTAAAAAGAAGCCAAACGCAGTTGCCTATATTGCTTGTAACTAGATCAAGGCCTGCCTTAACTCAGAGCTCCAGGTCACAGTGGTCCTTTAACTGGGGTTCCGAGATACCAAGTCCAAAGTCTGGGGTCTCCAAATTGGGGATTCCAGGGACTGTTCCCTCTAAGCTAAGTGGGAGTCATCCAACTGCATTGCTGCCAGTGTGTGTGTGTGTGTGTGTGTGTGTGGGGGGGGGGGGGGGTTAATATCATGTTGGGACAAGCAGGTTCCCTGGAGTCCTGCAGAGTTTGCCTGTTGCTTAGTAGAAGGACCCCTTAAAGAGAAGAAATAGTTGAAATAGCCTAAAATAGAATACACCACACTCCATGTAATAAGCTGCAGAAAAATAAACAGAAAATAAAACCCAAATGGGGTACCAAACAGATAGACCTAATGGAGAGGAAGAATTAAAATAAAACAAGGGAGAAACGAAAAACAAAGTGAATAGAGGTCACAAAATATCACCAGAAATGAACCACACCCTCCCTTAGAGGAAAAATAAGAGGTCAAGAAATGAGACGGGTGTAGGTGTAGCATCCTAGGCACAATACCATATACCAATAGCTTGGGCACCAAATAACAAGAATATGAACATAGTATGCATCAAGGTGAATAGAAGAAATCTTGTAGTTGTCATGTTAATTGATTCCTGTTCCTCGAGGTACTTCTCCAACAACTTTGAGTCAGTATAGGATTTTATCACATTTCTGTGGGTAACTTTCATAACAGTCAGAGAAAATAGTTCATATCTAGCATCAAGTGCTTTGAGTCTATTATGCAGAGAAAGGAAATGTTTGCGCTCCTCCAATGTACTTTTAGTAAAATCAGCCATGATGTAGATCATGTTATTATAGCACTGAATATTTGGGAATGCTTGCGCATCATGAAGGATCTCTGTAACTTGTGGATAATGCAAGACTTTCATGATAATCAGTCACGGGACTTTCTGAACCGAGCGTTGGCATGTTGGCACCCTGCACTCAATTTCGAACATTCTAGAGAAGTGCAAATGAAGCAAGTTTGGAATAAGCTCTTCCAACAATTTGGTTGTATCTGAACCTTCTGTGCCTTTTGGAAGGTCAAAGAGCCTGAGATTGATCCTTCAATTTTGATTTCCAGCATCTTCCAGCACAGCCTATATCTCCAACGTTAGTTTGTGAGTGAAACGGTACTATGCACCATTATCTTCCAAGACACTAATTCTCTGTTCAGCTTAAGTTAAGCAAGCTTCAGATATAGCAATGTGTTCCTCCACTTGCGATAGATCTAACTTCATCTCTTTAATTGCTGTGTTATTCTCCATGAGGAGTACTGTGATAGTATTCAGCTCCTCGGTAATAGAGGCCAGATTATTGATGCCATCTTTGTTTGCTGTTACCTTGCAGAGGGTGGATCAGGGTTTGCTCTTATTATTGCCTGTCCCAATACAAAGGCATCTTCAATTTATTTTGTTTCATCGAAGTCATGTGTACATTGTAAGAGAAGCAGAAAATTGTCAAAACTACCATGCACAAGACAGAAAAAAGTTTAAATTGTCCAAATTACCTGAAGAGCTCACCACCTACATGTCCATTTAGTAGCTGCTCTCAAGTGCCCCCACCCCTGACACTGAGTCTTTTCTAAAATATATGTAGAAGTGCAGAGGGAGCTGCCATTTTACAAATATATGAGTTGAAAAAGTTAACAAACTTGGCAGCTTCTGCATGGTGTTGGCAATTACATATGTGTCACAAAACATCTAGCCACCTGCCTGAGGATACCCTGCAGCCACTTAGAGGGTCTATCCCCAGCACAGCTCAGGTCCACCTGCACCTGCTGTTTGTGCTCTACACTAGCATCCTCCTCCCACCGACTGGGTCACAACCACCTCTGGGCGAGTCTCCCGCTCTCAAATTATCCCCAGTGATTTCTAGGTTACTAGAGCCACACTCCCAGTGGTCCCACAGTTCCCAAAAAGCATTCATAGACCCAACACACAAACCATCAGGATTCTGTATCAGTCCAGACAGGCAGGGAGAACAAATATATGTGTTTATTTTCAGAAAATGTGCAATCAGCAAACAATAACAGGTAACTGAAATATGGATCAATTATAACACTAACTAAATATTTGTTTACTTCCTTGAAAGTACCTGGGGAGATCAGGACATATAGCTGCTCACCAGTTATCAAATATAACAGTTTTACAGGGCTTCAGCAAAGAGCTCTCTCTCTCTCTCTCTCTCTCTCTCTCTCTCTCTCTCTCTTTCTCTCTCTCTCTCTCTTCTCTCAGGCTGAAACTAGGGCAAAAGTCAGTATAATTGAAATGAAAAGAGTTCCTGGGCCAATCAGAGCCCAGTGAACAACAAATTTAAAAAAAAGCTGGTTATATCACTATAGGCATTTCCTTTATCTGTGTTCACTGAAGAAGGGAAAGGTCAGTTCTTTCTAACAGCCAAAAACATAACATGCACCACCTGCTGGCCAAACTAGAGAAATGCACTTCAAGAATTAATAAAGGCAATTTTTTACAGGCTTAAGCACATTGTCACAATATTGAAGTGGCAATTTCACAACTTCACATGTAGCTGCTTCGTTTTACAACCTACATGTGTAAGTACTGCCAATTAATTAGTATAACCGCAGGAATGACATTCAAAGCAATTTAACCAGCCAGAAACATCTCCTGGCTGGCTAAATCACCTGTTCAGGCCTAACCGCTAATTTTCAGCAGCACTTAACTAATTAGTGCTGTTGAAAATAACCAGTTAGTGCTGAACTGATCCCTTAAATAAAGCTCTAGCCAAAATGAGCACATACCCTTTGTAAAATGGGGAAGATGCATGTAGATTTTATTCCCATCCAAAACATGCTACTTTGAAATTTTTACATGGTGTAGATATTCATATCTCTTCTCCAGGCCTAGAAAATGGGCATTGTGACCTCAGCTGTTTGCCTTAAATATGGGGAAGAGGGTTCCCACTTGGACCACTTATTTTGGCCCTGTTCTGGAATTCGACCCTTTTGGGAGGATGTAGCGACATATTGATTGGATATTACATTTGCAAGTTCCAGGGTCTCCCAGATTCTGTTTGCCAATTTTACAATGTTGGGCCAAACTACAAATAAGAGTGAACGTGAACTTCTTTATTAAGCTGCTGTATAAAGTGGCCTTGCACACCCTTATGTGGGCCTTTCCCATGCACTAAGGCCATTTTTACAGTTGTTGGAAAATGGCCAATTTTCCATTTTCAGAATTAATGGCAATGCGCTAATGTTGCCATTAGTGCATGGCCATTGCCAAAACTTAGCACATGAGCCCTTACTGCAGCCTATTTTGTAGAGCCAGAAAAACACGACTTCCCCTATTACACTGTCACCCCTCCCATGACTTGTCTTGTATTCTCTACTGTTTTTTTGTGCCTATTCTGTACATAGAATTCCTAAGTGACACAAATGTACATATCTGATTCCAGTGGATAAAGTGCCAGGCAATAGTACCTGTGGCATGAAAATACCACATTTTTGAACCCTGAAAGAACACCTTATTAACTAGAAAATAAACACCCAAATTTTCAATTTATCAGCACCTAAGAATGGAAGCTCTAGATATAATTGCAGCAAACCCTGGCCCTGGAAAGTACAATTACTTCTTTGATTCTTGGTTCATTGTTAATCTCATTTCAGCCCTTATTATCAAGCTGAAAGCCCTGAAACATTTTTGTAGTATCCCTGGTACTACTCCAACTAGTCCCATTGTTTCAGAGGGAAACACAGAGCTTCACATTCCTTAAACCAGTGATTTACATACCATTGGCCCCAATTATTTACCAAGCTAGCCTCTCTTTTCATTATGCCTGCACTGTGGGTTTATGTGGATCCAGTAACCTGCAACTACATTTGCAAAGAATATTGTAATTTAAATTAAACACAAGCCCCAGGAAGCTATTAAAATACATGTGTACCTTTTCTGAGTGGATACCACGTGCTTTTAATGTGACTGTGAATTCAATATTGAATTGCTAGAAAGCTTTGCTTTCAAGGAGTAGATATAGTGAATACTTTTTAATACAGAGAGTACTGAGATGCTGCCTCTACAAGAAGTCCTGACAACTATGCTTATAAAGTGATGAGACACGGTTCCCGCAATACAGCCCTGAAGGTGGCTAACACCTACTCATGTGGTCTCTTCCAATCACAGCACCCTCTCAGCTCCCAGGACATACAGGTTCCCCAAATCCTAATTTCTTCAAATTACTTATCGGGTCAATTTCAGAAGCTCTTCTGCAGTTAGCTATCTGAATAATTGCTGATGGCTGGGGCTATCTGGTGATTTTCCATTGCACTATTCAGATATGCAGCTGAAAATCATTACTTTCCATCTCAGTACTATCCAGATAATGCCAAGGTACTGTTGGGTGAACATAAGAACATAAGAGTAGCCATACTGGGTCAGATCAATGATCCATCTAGCCCAGTATCCTGTTTTCCAAACAGTGGCCAAGCCAGGTCACAAGTACCTGGCAGAAGCAAGGGTGGAGCCAGCAGTTATATGGAGATACTCAAACTGCTAACCAGATAATTATCCAGATAAATTTAGGATACAAAAATAGCTGTCCTAATTTTATCTACTTAGCTATCTGGATAGCTGTTTGAATATTGTCGCTATCTATATGGTGCAGCTTCTCACTGCTCTATCTGAATATTCCACACTGGCTGCAATTGAGATACCAGTACTGAACAACATACTGACATCTGTGCTGAATATCGGCCTAATAGTCACGTAAAAGCATAAGAGTTGCCATACTGGGTCAGACCAAATACTGAATCAATCTAGCCCAGTATTTTGTACCAAACTCTATGATCTTAAAGTCCTTTAAAGAAAATGGCCCTGAAGAATAGGATGATCCTCTACACACCGCCAAGGACACTAAGGTCCTCTCAAGAACTATCACTAACCATACCCTCTCCAAAAGACAATACAGGTTGCAATACCCGCAAGCGAGCCTTCTCCGGAGTAGTCCCCACACTCTGGAATACACTGCTTGAAAGGCCCCGCTTAACACAAGACTATCTCTACTTCAGGAAGCAGATGAAAGCTTGGCTCTTCAACCAGGCCTTTAATGGAAGAAGTAACTAACTTGTTAGTCTCATTCACATACATAAGGGGTGACACGGGCTGCACATACTGCAGCAGGACATGTTTATCCACTTCTACCCTAGCTGAGATAACATTTAACCATCTGACCTTATGTGCAATTTTCTTTAAATTAATGACCTTACTTTCTAACTCTTCTTACTCTCTTACCTATCTATATGTTCCATCTTTACCTATACCCTTCACTGTCAATTAAAACGTTCTATTACATATTGTGTTGACATTGTAAGTAGTATACTATCAGGCTCATTTTCGAAAGAGAAGGACACCCATCTTTCGACACAAATCGGAAGATGGGCATCCTTCTCACAGGTCACACAAATCGGCATAATCAAAAGTCGATTTTGGGCATCCCCAACTGCTTTCCATTGCGGGGATGAACAAAGTTCATGGGGGGGGGGGGGGGGTGTCAGAGGCATAGCAAAGGCGGGACTGGGGTGTGCCTAATACATGGGCATCCTTGACCCATAATGGAAAATAAAAAGGCATCCCTGACGAGCACTTGGACGACTTTACCTGGTCATATTTTTCTTACGACCAAGCCTCAAAAAGGTGCCCAAACTGATTACCACCAGAGAGAATCGGGGATCACCTCCCCTTACTCCCCCAGTGGTCACTAACCACCTCCCACCCTCAAAAATCATCTTTAAAAATATTTTGTGCCAGCCTCAAATGTCATACTCAGGTCCATCATAGCAGTATGCTGGTCCCTGGAGCAGTTTTAGTGGGTGCAGTGAACTTCAGGCAGGTGAACCCAGGCCCATCCCCCCTACCTGTTACACTTGTGGTGGTAAATGTGAGCCCTCCAAAACCCACCAGAAACCCACATCTAGGTGCCCCCCCTTCACCCCTAAGGGCTATGGTAGTGGTGTACAGTTGTGGGTAGTGGTTTTTTTTGGGGGGGGGGTTGGGGGGCTCAGTACAAAATGTAAGGGAGCTATGTACCTGGGAGCAATTTCTGAAGTCCACTGCAGTGCCCCCTAGAGTGCACAGTTGGTGTCTTGGCATGTCAGGGGGACCAGTGCACTATGAATGCTGGCTCCTCCCATGACCAAAGGGCTTGTATTTGGTCGTTTCTGAGATGGGCGTCCTTAGTTTCCATTATCGCCGAAAATCAGAAATGACCAAGTCTAGGGATGACCATCTCTAAGGACGACCTAAATGTCAAGATTTGGGCATCCCGACTGTATTAGCGAAACGAAAGATGGCTATCCATCTTGTTTCGATAATACAGGTTTCCCCACCCCTCCACCAGGACGTTTTGCGAGGATATCCTCAGCAAAACTTGGGTGTCCCTTTCGATTATGCCCCTCCACGCCATACTTTGTATTGTTATTTGAATATTTTTAGTGCTGTAATTGCCTGTTGCTCATGTTGGATCTATTCTTACTGTACACCGCCTTGAGTGAATTCCTTCAAAAAGGCGGTAAATAAGTCCTAATAAATAAATAAAATAAATAAACAGTGGCCAATTCAGGTCACAAGCATCTGGCAGAATCCCAAAACGTACTAAGATTCCATAAGCAGTGATTTTCCTCTGGTCTACTTTAAAAATGGTCTGTAGGGTTACCATATTTTGTCCCCCCAAAAGGAGGACACATGCTTTGCCTCCTGTCACATTTTCCTGTCACACACCCCAACACTCCCCATCCCCCTCCCCCTTCCCTTCCCTTACCTTACTACTGCCCTGGTGGTCTAGTGGCCTCTTCGGGGCAGGAAAGAGCCCCCTCTTTCCTGCCCTGAGCGCTACCCTGCATGCATCCTACCTGTTCGTGATCTCAGCGCCGATTCAAAATGGCCACCGAGAGTTGAAGTCTCGCAAGGTCACTTCAACTCTCGGTGGCCATTTTGAATCAGTGCCGAGATCACGAACAGGAAGGATGCATGCAGGGCAGCGCTCCGGGCAGGAAAGAGGGGGCTCTTTCCTGCCCCGAAGGCAGAAGAGGTCACTAGACCACCACGGCAGTAGTAAGTAAGGGGAGGGAAGGCTAGCAGCCTGCCCGTTTGTCCAGAAATCCGGACAAATGGGCAGATTGGCTAAACCCACCTGGTTGCCCGGACATGTCCTCAAAAAGAGGACGTGCCCGGGTAAATCCGGACATATGGTAACTACCTCCAGGAATTTGTCCAAACCTTTTTGTAAACCCAACTACATTAACTGCTTGTACTACAATCCTGCAGCTATGAGTTCCAGACCTTAACTATGTGTCTCAGTAAAAAAAAAAGTATTTTCTCCTACTTGTTTTATATGTGCTACTGTGTAGCTTCATGGAGTGTCCCCTAGTCTTTGTACATTTTGAAAGCGCAAACAATCGATTCACATCTACCCATTTCACTCCATTCAGAATTTTATAGACCTCTATCATATCTTCAGCCATCTCTTCTCCAAGCTGAAAAGCCCTAACTTCTTTAGCCAGAGGAATGAAGCCTAAAAGCAGGAAATGATCAGTGGAAAAGGGGAGGGTCCAGTAGCAGTGACTCTTGTTAACCCACTTCCCCAGCTCCTGCCAGCAGTTGCAATGCAGGCCCTACCTCAGACAGAGAGGCCAGCTACAGTGAAAGAAATGGAATGGTGTCCTACTGCACAGTCCCATGCCAAGAAGCAGCCTGCATCCAAAGTGGTTATACAGTACATAGATGAAATGGTTATCCAAAGCAATCATAATGATTGCTTTCGAGAACCAGCCCCTGCAGATTGTGGAGAATGGGGGGGGGGGGGGGGGGGGGGGGATTAAGAGGCTACTCTATTTGTAACCCCAACATGCTCAGCAGGAGAACATTTAGCAGTGTGCACTTCTAGCAATGTTGGCCCATAAACAAAAGTGAAGTCTAACAACTTTAACTTTTGAGTGAACTACTTTCAAGACTTGAACAAGGCAGGATTGCCTTACTTATCTCACTTGACCTATCTGCGGCATTTGATCTGATCGATCATAATCTATTATTAGAACACTTGCAATCACTGGGAATTTCTGCTACAGTTTATAAATGGTTCTCCTCCTTTCTTAGTAATTGCTCATATAAAGTGGTACAAAACTCATCTACCTCGAAATCTTATACTATTTCCTCTGGTGTTCCACAGGGCTCAGTCCTGTCACCTATTGTTTAATTTATTTGTCAGCCCACTAGCACTGCTTATTCAATCTTTGGGTATCAGTTCATATTTTTATACTGATAATTTCTTGATTCATTATGTAGATCCAACAAACTTAGATTTAAAGCCTATACAAGAATGTCTCAGCAAAGTTGGTAGTTGGCTTTTTAAGCACAAACTGCTACTAAATCCTGAAAAGACAATAGCTTGTTGGATAACAGGTCATAGTTCGATACAAACTCTAATCCTACTTTGTTTGACAGGCAAATTGTCCCGGTACAATCTGTCAAATACTTAGGTGTGATTATAGACTCAGCTCTATCATTTAATGATCAGCTATCAGAAGTACTAAAAAAAAAAATCCTTTTATCATTTAAGACAATTATGCTCTATCAGAAATACAATAGGCAATAACTCTGCATATTTTGGCTTATGCTTACATTACAACACGCCTTGATTATTGTAATATCATTTATGCAGGCATTACTAAATTCAATTTGAAACGCCTACAAATGATTCAAAACACAGCCGCTCATATAATTTGTAGAGCCTCAAGGTATGATAAGGCTACGCTTTTATTACGTCAACTTCATTGGATCCCGATCTATCTGAGAATTTCATTTAAGGTTCTTATCCTTACATATAAAGCTAGGTGGGAATCAACTCGAGCCTCAACATTTTTCTTTTTATCACCATCACTTTGGAAGAATCATTTACGCTCTTTTGTAAGGCTTAGAAAACCTATTTATTTGAAAAAGCTTTTGAAATTTAGCGCTGTCTATCTAGAGAACCACTCAGAAAGGAAAGGAAATATGATTATTTAAACAGGGAATATATACTACCAAAGGAATAGTATTGCCCGATGTGATGTGTATGAATGATACAATTAATTGTTTTGTCCTCTTTGGTATGGAAGTTTTTGTTAGAGCTGTCCTATCACAAAATGGATTTCTTTTATGTTTGAATATTATTGTATGTTATTTGTACTTTTTAAAAGATGTAAACCGTTCTGATTTGCTATGTAAGAAATAACGCTATAGTAAATAAATAAACAATAAATAAAATATGCCGGTCTAAAATGGCTGCTGCGACGTCTTGCGGCATCTCGCAGTACTTCATGTAGTACTTGCGAGCTGCTGTGAGAGGTCATGGCAGCCATTTTAGACTGGCGCCGCAAGGGGCAGGAGCGAGAGGGCTGCGCTCCTGCCCCCAATGACCCAGCTGGACCACCAGGGATACAGGTAGAGCAGGAGGAAGGGCCTGCTTGCACGGCTGGGGGAACGGGGGGGGGGTGTCTTCCGGGGACAGGGGTCTTGATGTGGGCTGGGAGAGGGGAGGGAAAGAAGAGGGTTTGGGGGGGGGGGGCTTGAGGTGGCTCAGGGACTTTAGTAAAGAAAAAAAAACAGAAATTTTAACAAATTTTGCGGGTGCTGACCAGATATTCAGAGCCGGCACTCCCATAGCTAAGCGGCCTTATTTAGGACAGCTCTTAAGCTGTCCTAAATAAAGCCACTTAGCTTTGTGGGTGCCAGCATTGAATTTTGCCAGCACCTGCATAGCTGGGGCTCCTCACTAGTGCTACCCCCAGTGCCGCCCCTGACCTGCCCACTTTTTGTTTGGGCAGTCTCAGGGGATATTCAGCAGCCCTGTTTTGTTAAGAGCTGCTCAATATCCCCAGTTAGGTGGTGGGAAGCTATTTAAGCGGGCAGAAGAGGTTCCTGCCCACTTAAATCACTTTGAATATCGGCCTCTATAAGTCAAATATCCAAAAATCTAATTATCATTAAAATAAATTTTCAGGAATTTCCGAAAAAGAAAGTATGATGGCACTTGTTTAAGTTTTACAGGCAACATGTTCCAGAAAGGAGCATTCACAAGGGAAGTAGAATGGAATGGTACCAGCGAGGGGTCATGAAGAAGGTAACGGGAGGGAGAAGACTAAGTAAGAGAATCCCAAATCATAGGGATCCCTCTCAACTTCCTTTCCTTGGACCAGTATGTCTAAAACCATTCTTGTACAAGGTAACATTAATGTTATCCATTTTTATAGATTTCCTAACTGAATGCTAATCAAACACAGGAAATTACTTTGCATATTGGAATATGCAAAAGTGCATATTTTCTTTTTTCAAGAAACCTATCTGATGGATGTAGAGCATGCCAAATTCAAACCAGAATTAGTAGGGTAATGTAGTTTCTTCTCATATTCAACTTGATGGGTCCCCTTATTGGCTTGAGATCCTGCTTTGTAACTTATATGCCCTGAGCGAATTTTCCGGAATTTTTCATAACAACATAAGAATAGTCACATTGGTGCAGACCAATGGGCCATTAATCCCAGTATCCTGCTTCTAGCAGTGGCCATAAGTACCTGACAGAATCCCAAATACTTGCAAGATTCCATGCTATCAATCCCAGGGACAGTAGTGGCGTGCCTCATTTGTAATTCTCCAGGAACTTGTCCAAACCTTTTTTAAACCTAGAAACACTAACCACTGTAACCACATCCTCTGGCAACAACTTCCAGAGCTTAGCTATTCATTGAGCGAAAATTGTTTTCCTCCTAATCGTATTTAAAAGTCATTGAGTGTCCCCTAGTCTTAGTACTTTTTGAAACAATAAACAATCAATTCACATTTACCCGTTCTACACCACTGAGGATTTTGTAGACCTCTATCATATCCCCTTCTCAGCTGTCTCTTTTCCAAGGTGAACAACTGAAAGGGCTTTTCAAAGGCATAGTCACTTTGCTGTTAGAATTTCTACAGTATCAGCTAGTGGAGTTGGGGGAGGGGGGGGAGAGGAGAATATTTTTATATAGTTGATGACAAGAGTAAAAAATGTATGCCAGCAAAGATACATTTCTCGAATGGGTAACTGGGCATGATTGATGTCTAGCACTTTTTAAATCATGGGATCTTATCCACCTTTTGTATGGTGCTCCACAACTGCTATTTCTAGTATTTTCAAAGCACTTAGACTTAAAAAGTTGTATAGTAACCTATGGATCTTTGTAAGTTTAAGTGTTTTGAAAATGAGCCCCTTAGTCTCAGAATCATGATTCCTGAAGGTGAGTCATGAATATAGGTATATTTTTGCTGTCTGTTCATGTGTCGATCTTGATGAAACTGGTGCTGAAGAGAGGGTTCTGGTGGGGCAAATAACTGGAAGATGTACCTTTGGTTTTATTGGTATGAAGAGGTTGACACATCATACCTTAGAGGCAAGTGTGCTATCTGAAATGTAATAAGATATAATCAATGTGCTACCCTGCTGTGTCAGAAGTGGAAAAGACAATCATAAGAGGGAACATTTTTGCCAAAAAAAGAAAAAAATAAATCTTTGTAAAAAAAAGGAAGGAAGATACAGAAGTCTTAGGGGTTGATATTAAAACTAGGGCTGCATGTTTGTCGTGATTAACACGTTATTAATCACAATGAAAATTTTTTATCACAATTAATAATTAATCACGTTCTACCCACCTTCTGCCTCCCTCCTGAGCCTCCCATCACCGTGCATGGTCTGGTATCTCCCTCTTCCCTCCCGGACCTGCCGCAGCTCTCTCTCAGATTCCCCCTCTCCTGGTGTAACTTTTGAAATGCAAGCAAGTATTTGGCCCTGCAGTGCCAGCAGCAGCTATACTCAAAGTCTGCCTATGGCCTGCACAGGGCCTTTCCCTCTGACCTGTCCCATCTCTTCTGATACAACTTCCTGTTTCAGAAGTGTGGGAGGGGTCAGAGGGAAAGGCTTGGTGCAGGCCACAGGCAACTTTTGAGTATGACTGCCACTGGTGCCATACTCAAAGGAAGGTCCAGAAGGGGAGGGAGAATTGCCAGACCATGGAGGGAGGGTGTGGGAGGGATAGAATTGAGAGAGAGACCCGTGGGCAAGGTCTAAAGGGGAGGAGAGATGCTGGACTATGCATGGGGGAAGGAGGAAATAGGGAGAGATGCCGAACTGAGGGAGAGAAGGTTAGAGGGAGGGAAGTGGAGGGAGAAGAGAGAGGTAGAGTTGGGCTCAGATGGAGGGAGGAAGGGGATGAAGGGGAGAGAAGGAGAGAAAGAGAGAGAGAGAGAGAGAGAGAGAGAGAGAGAGAGAGAATGGACCTGGGGTGAAGAGGGTGGAGGGAAGGAAGAAAAGAGAGGTGTTGGATTCAAGGGAAAGGGGTTGGGAGAGAGGGATGACAGAGAGATAATGGACCTGGGGGTAGAGGGGAGGGAGGAAGAACCTGGAGGTGAAAAAAAGGAAAATATTGGGCCTTTAATAAGTGGCATAGCCACCGGGGGGGGGGGGGGGGGGCCTTGGAGACCTGGGTTCCACGTTTTGGGCTCAGGCCCCCTCCAAAGCTGCAGTAGCTGTTTAATGGCTGGTGGGGTAGCTGAGCACTGTTCTATAAACAGCACATGAAAAGGGATCTGCAAAAGTTAGAATGGTCTAATGACTGGCAATTAAAATTTAATGCAAAAGAGTGCACAGTGATGCATTTGGGGAATAGAAACTCAAGGGAGCTGCATGTCCTAGGAGGTGAGAGGCTGATATGCACAGACGGGGAAAGGGACGCTGAGGTGATGGTGTCTGAGGACCTTAAAGTGAAAAAACAGTGTGACAAAGCAGTGGCCATAGCCAGAAGGATGCTAGACTGCATTGAGAGAGGAGTAACCAATAGAAGAAAGGAGGTGTTGATGCCTCTGTACAAGTCACTGGTGAGGCCTCACCTGAAGTACTGTGTTCAGTTTTGGAGGCTGCATCTTGCTAATGATGTAAAAAGACTAGAAGTGGTCCAGAGTAAGGCGACAAAAATGATATGGGGTTTGCGCCATAAGACGTATGAGAAGAGACTGGAAGTCCTGAATTTGTATAGCCTAGAGGAAAGAAGGGACAGTGGGGATATGATACAGACGTTTAAATACTTGAAAGGTATTAATATAGAAACAAATCTCTTCCAGAGAAGGGGAAATGGTAAAACTAGAGGACATGAGCTGAGGTTGCAGGGTGGTAGACTTAGGAGTAATGTCAGGAAATTCTTTTTCACAGAGAGGGTGGTCAATTTCTGGAATGCCCTTCCGAGGGAGATGGTAGAGACAAAAACAGTGATGGAACTCAAAAAGTTGTGGGATGAACACAGAGGAACTTTATTTAGAAAATAGATGGTAAAAAATAAATGTTAAAAAAAAAACAACAAAAAACCTTAAATGGCTGGAGGGGGTGGATGTGTGAGTGACGCTTTGATGGCTACTCCAGCTGTAAAGAACTAAGGCGGGTGCCAGGCAGACTTTGTAGGTCTGTGTCTGTATATGGCAATCAGGTTTAGGATAAGCTGGAAAGGGTTTCAATGATAACTTCAGTGGCTGGAGCTGAGGACAGTGCTGTGCAGACTTTTATGATCTGGGTCCCACAAATGACAGGACGGATTTGGATAGGCTGGAGTGGACTATGATGGCAGCTCCAGTAGGTAGAACATAAGGATAGAACCGGGCGGACTTCTACAGTCTATGTCCCAGAAACACCAAAGAAAGATTTGTGATAAAGTATATAATATCACATTCATTGTTGATTTAATCATGAATTGATAGAGTGTGACTGTTGGGAGACTGGATGGACCGTTCAGGTCTTTACCTGAACCATTCTGTTGAACACGTGGGCAGAGATCCAGGAAAGACTAACGTCTTTGCTGGGTTTCCCTGCCCACATCAGGAAAACACCATAATTTTTGACCCATACACAAAATTACTCTATTTTTTCAAAAACAATAGCAGTCAGCTTTTAAAGAAACACTGACCCCCACCAGCTGCACATAATTCCTTTATAAGACTTAGTAGGTTTTTTTCAGTAGGGGCAAGAGAAACATCTTACAATCGTGACTTGACTGCATAAACAAGTCAGCGCAAACACCACTTAATTCCTTTTTGCACCATAGAAGCAAAAAAAGCTCTGTAATTCTCCATCAGTTATCTGCCTGATATTCAGTCTGCAATAGTAAGGGACATCTGAGCTGTGGCCTGAACCGACCCCAGATATTCAATATTAGGGCATGCATGGCTCCTGGCACTGAATATCCGGGTATCTGGTCACCCGAACGTTGACCATGCACCATCCGATAGTTAGACTGGTGTCTGGTTAACTTTAGTGCATAAAGGGACCCTTTTACAATGCTGCAGGAGGGTTAATGCGGCGGTAATTAAGAGTTTGGCGTGCACACCTTAATAAAGATGCTTAGCGCATCTTAGCCTGTTAGTGGACTGAAAATCATCCAAGGTGTTTATAACAAGAATAAGCCAGACATAGACAATAGACAATTATAACAGTAAAAATATTCAATAACAGAATACATTGGGCTAGATTCTTTATATGGTACCAAAAAATTGACTCCGAAAAGCACTATTCTATAAGCTGTACTTAAAGTTAGGCATAGTTTATAGAAGAGCGTTTACACCAAGGAATCACACTTAACTTTAGGCGCAGCCATTTCATCAACTGAAATGTGGTGCAAATGTAAAAAAACCTACAGTAGGCATGTATCTCCACTATTCTATAACAATGCATATTAATTTTAGGAATGTCCCCATTACACACTTGACCCTCCCATTTCTGTGCTTCCTTTTTCAGATTGTGTGCAAATTTTAGGCATGGATCCCACACCTAAATTTACACATAAATGCCAATTAAATCTAATTAGTGCCAATAATTGCTTGTTAAAAGCCAGTTATTGGCGCCAATTAGCTCATTATTCAATTAAATTGCATACCCAATTTGGGCACATACCCAAATTTGCGTGTATAATTTTTAGCAACTTATAGAATCATAGGGATTATGGCATTGTATGGAATTTACAATGTCAACACAATACACATTAACCCCCCTGTTTACTAAGCTATGCTAGCAGCTGGCGGTGCGGTAATGCAGACGCAGCTCATTCACTTTGAATGGGCTGTATCAGTACTGCCGCGCAGCTTAGTAAACAGGGGGGTAAGAGAATAAGGAATTAGATAGAAAATAAGGGTGAATAATTTATGGAAAAAATTGCACATGAAGTCAGAAAAACTACTACTACTACTTATCGTTTCTATAGCGCTACTAGACGTACGCAGCGCTGTACACTTGAACATTAAGAGACAGTCCCTGCTCGACAGAGCTTACAATCTAGTTAGGGCAGACAAACAGGACAAACAAGAGATAAGGGAATATTAAAGTGAGGATGATAAAATAAGGGTTCTGAACAAGTGAATAAGGGTTAGGAGCATAGGCGCCCCATATAAGAGGCTTGGGGAGGCTAAGCCTCCCCAGCCCAATCTTGACGCTCCCCTGGCTGCTGCCCTTACAAACGCAGGGCTTCCGCAGCAGCCAGGGAGCTCTCCCACCGTCCTTCCTGCTCTCCCCGTCGGGGAGTCCCCGACCAGCAGCTCTCCTTGCCCCTCCCCCCCCCCGCACGTGACCCCAACCCCCCGTAGGGCCTACCCAACATCCCCTCGCAATTTGCCTGCCTCGGTCCCTGACTCCCTAAAGCATTCTTGTCTTCACCCGTACCTGTCGCCGTCAGCGTTGCCTGCCATTCATTCTCACAGGCAGCTCCGTTCCCGCCTCCCCTTTGCCGCGTCCACTCCTTCGGCTCTCTCTGATGCACTTCCTGTTAAACAGGAAGTGCATCAGAGAGAGCCGGAGGACGCGGCAAAGGGGAGTGGGAACGGAGCTGCCTGTGAGAATGAATGGCAGGCAACGCTGACGGCGACAGGTACGGGTGAAGACAAGAATGCTGCAGGGAGTCAGGGACCAAGGCAGCATGCTGGCTGGTAGAGGTGAGAGAGGGAGGTGGGAAATGTTGGGGGGAGATGCAAGGGGAGAGAGAGGGAGAAATGCTGGATGTGAAGGAGGAGGGAGGGACAGATGCACAGCAAGAGAAAAGGGGAAATGTTGAACATGGATGTGGGAGGGAGGGAGACAGAGAGATGCTGTATGGGGATGGGAGGGATGCTATAAGGGGAAGAAAGAGGAAGAAAGAGATAGATGTTGGGCCCAGGGTGCAGGGAAAGGAGATACTGAGACTGATATGGGCATTGGGAGAAAAGAAGGAGGGAAGAGAGGTTGTACATGGGGATGGATGAGAGGGAGGGATAGATATACACTAGAGGGGAAAGAGAAAAAGAGGGAGATTGTGGATCCAGGGACAGAAGGGAGTGAGGAGAAATGCTGGATATGGATGGAGGGGAAATTGCTGAATTTAAGGGTTGGATTGAAACACTTTGAGGGCAGATGTTTAAAGTGGAGAAAGGATAGGGACAGGGCTACAGATGGTAGACAGAACGCATAAGGACACAGAAGGATGGTGAACATGGTGAGAGAAAAAATATCAAATGGAAAGAAGACACTGCATAAAACAGAAGACACTGGGACCAAAGCGAATAGAAAAACTAAATGATCAGACAACAAAGGTAGAAAAAAGTATTTTATTCAGAATTTATTAACTGGAATATGTCAGCTTTTGGAAATATGCATTTGTGATGTTTTGCATGTAAGTTTCAATTTTTCTAGTATTGCTGCATGCTGAGTCTGACTTCTTGAGGTAACTTTCCAGTTCAGTATTTTGCCTTCATATCTGTTGTGTCATGTGTTTTTCATGTGTGATCATGGTGCAGTATTCTGCTAGCGTGTAGTATTTTCAGCCCTTTTTGTTTTTTTTTTTGTTTCACTAGGTTGTGCACTGGTGTTTTAGAGCCCGGTGTAATTACAGTGCTGCCTTTCCACGCATAAGGTTGTAGCTCGTCCTGTCCTTGGAATTAGTACTGTTATGGTTTGATAAGGTTATGAGTGTGTTTTTGCATAAGTTTGTGTATAGTGTTTTGCAGTGGAGAGATTGTGTATTGGCCTTACTGAGGTGGCACCAAATCATCAGAAAGGGTTTTAGAGCCAAAATCATGACACACTACCTCTTGAAGCATCTACATATAGTCGTTCATAAAAGGAGCTCATTGTGAACACTTTCCACCCTAAAAGGGTGTTTTGTGGCTCTACATGAGAATTGTGATATTATGATCCCTTGTTTCATATTGTTGATGGTCTCTATTTTCCGTATGGGTGGTATATTGGTTTATTAGGGTCTGCCCAGTGTTATGGTACAGTAAGGTTTATTAGTGTGTTTTTGCACAAATTTGTACATAGTGTTTTGCAGTTGAGCAATTGTGGTTAGTACATGCTTTGAGCAACCACTTTATTCTTTGATATATGATACATATTTAATATCTAAATTTAATAAAAGGTATTAATTGTGACTTATTTTTACTTATTTTTTTTCTTTGTTGTCAGACAATTATAGATGCAAGCCCCGCCCCTGGCCCCACCCCTAATACCGCCCCCTTTAGCCTCCCCAAACAGTTGGGCCACCAACCGCCTATGGTTAGGAGTTAAAAGCAGCATCAAAAAGGTGGGCTTTTAGCTTAGATTTGAAGACGGCCAGAGATGGAGCTTGACGTACCGGCTCAGGAAGTCTATTCCAGGCATATGGTGCAGCAAGATAAAAGGAACGGAGTCTGGAGTTAGCGGTGGAGGAGAAGGGTGCAGATAAGAGAGATTTACCCAGTGCACAGAGTTCCCGGGGAGGAATGTAGGGAGAGATGAGAGTGGAGAGGTACTGAGGAGCTGCAGAGTGAATGCACTTATAGGTCAATAAGAGGAGTTTGAACTGTATGCGGAAAAAGTGCAATTGTATATTCAATTGTATATGCAACTGGTGTATGTACGTATGTGTATGTGCATGTATATGTGTTTGTCACTTTGAATGGGCTGTGCCACTATTGCTGCGTGGCTCAATAAACAGGAGGGTAAGAGTAACAAGAATTAGATAGAAAATATGAATAATTTAAGGAAAAATTACACATGAAGTCAGAAAAAGTGCAATAAAATGATATCAGCCAGAATAGGTGTGTGTGTGTGTGTGTGTGTGTGTGTGTGTGTGTGTGTGTGTGTGGTGACCAAATTTGGGCGCTATTTGCAGAATCTAATCCATACAGTTTTAAATTTAGTGTATTGTACTGGTAGCCAGTGAAGTTTTTGCTCTCAACCTTGTATCACTTGTGCTGCAGGATTCTGAATCAATTGGAACTGAACTGTCACAACTCTTTGTAGTCAGACCAATATAGAAAGCATCAAAGTAATCTACCTTGATGTTATCATGGTGTGAACCACTGTGAATAAAAAACAGCATTCAGTTCTACAGTACTACAGGTAAATTCTTTAGTTGGTAAAAAAAACAAAGTCAAATCAAATAAGGACTGCAAAATCCTTCAGAAAAACAAGACAAACAAAAGAGAAGGACTGAAGGAGCCAAACCCACATGTCAGGATATATGCAATGGCTCAATTTATTGACAAAATTCAGTCTTCTTACAAAATAGTCTTCTAGCAGGGATCCTAATGTGTGGTATACCAAACGTATGTACTCCACATTATAGTGCTTTGAAAATATCACTGGAAAACTGAAAATAGTAGAGCTTAGCCGAGATTGGGTGGCAGAGCCGGTGGTGGGAGGTGGGGCTGGTGGTTGGGAGGCGGGGATAGTGCTGGGCAGACTTGTACGATCTGTGCCCTGAAAATGACAGTTACAAATCAAGGTAAGATATACACAAAAAGTAGCACATATGAGTTTGTCTTGTTGGGCAGACTGGATGGACCGTGCAGGTCTTTTTCTGCCGTCATCTACTATGTTACTATGTTACTATGACACTTGGCATGGACAGCGTCTTATTACCATTTGCTTGTGGATGAGAGAAGGGAGAGGAGAGGGGAACATGGAGGGGAGAGAAGGGGGAAATGCAGCACATGGATAGAAGGGGATGGAAAGGAGAGGAGAGGGAGGGACTTTTTGTGGGGTGTGAGGGGAGGTCATACCTCTAGCCCCTGTGTTCCTGGCTTGGGATGGGGGTTTGGTGGGGGCACTAGGTCACCAGGGCCTTGCTGTTTCAGGGGTTCTGGTGGCCCCAGAGACCTCCAGCCTCTGTGTCTTGGCTTTTGATGGCCCGGACCTGTCAAACAAGTGCGGGAGGATTGTAGGCACAATCCTCCTGCACTTTTACCCTATGATCAGAGATAATAACGTGCATAAATTTGCATGCTATTATCTCTGATCATAGGGGTGGTAAAGCCCTGTGCTGCTCCAGTGCTATTTTTAGAGCATTGTTTGGAACAGGGCGGGGATTTTGATTATCTGGACATGAATCTCCTACCGGTTCTGCCTTAGGTTTTCGGCCCAGTTTTGCTGAGTCCTCTTCTTAATATGCCAAACAGAACACAGATTCTCTTGGATTTTCTAGCAGCTTTTGGCATTTTGGAGTAATATAGTACATTGGTTCAAAATTGGCTATACACATGGTAAATCAATCAATCAATCAATAAAAGACCAGATTGGCCTATCCAGTTTGCCCAGTTGAGGTTTTTTCACATTGGGTGGAACAAGTAAATTCCCATATTTAACCGAACCCAACTTCCCACCCCAACACATTTACCTGAACTTTTAATCCCTTTCTGACCGCTATCCTCCATTTCAGTCCCAAGAATGACCAGAATTACAAGCACAGGCCTGGCTCCATCACCTGCTAACCTATTTCAGGCTTTGCTATCTTTCTCTATTATTCTTACAAAATCAGCACTAATCCAATACCTGGATTTCTCTTCCATGTGTTATTACAACTTTTCTAATAAGTCACACAGCTCCCAAAACTAGCTAAGCCATTTTACAAAATGTGTGGCTTTTCCCATTCTCATTCATGTTTGAGATTTAATTATGGTTACTCTAAACAGGTTATCTCAATGTCTTCTTGGGAGCCCAATGCAACCATACTGCTGTCAGGTTTATAACCACCTATGCTTTCAAGCAGGGCCAGTGCAAGGGGATTAGATGCCCTGGCAGACTTTCAGGTCCCCCCCCCCCCCCCCCCACACACACTCAATTATCCTTCTTGACTCTAAGCCCACCCCCGTAGAGTTTCATAGTTAAACTCAACAATCATGATTATCCCAACATCACCTTTCCCAGAACAACCCTGTACAGCAGTGGCTCTCAACCTAGTCCTCAGTGCATACATAATCGGTCTCATTTTAAGGATATCCACAAGGAATATGCATGAGATAGATTTACATGCATTGGCGCTGACTCCGTGGGTGCTGTGGGTGCTCGAGCACCCCCAATATTTTCCCACTGGAACCGGATGTTCTCCAGGAGCCAGCCCACTGCCTGACTTCTTCTCCCACTCCCACAACAGTCCTTTGCCTGCCCCTCACCTTCCTGCATGCCGCCCATAACTTAAAAGTCATCTTACTGGGGTCCCGGCGGCAGCAGTAGTGAAAGGCGAGTCAGCGCTTCATCTTGCCTTCCCTTCTTGTTGCTCTCAGCTCTGCCTCTGGTCCCGCCCTTGTGGAAACAGGAAATGAGGGCGGGACCAGAGGCAAAGCTGAGAGCAACGAGAAGGGAAGGCAGGCTGAACTTAGTGCCGACTCGCCGAGCCTGCTCGTGCTCACCTTTCACTACTACTGCCGCCGGGACCCGGGTAAGATGACTTTTAAGTTATGGGCGGTATGCAGGAAGGCGAGGGGCATGCGAAGGACTGTTGTGGGAGTGGGAGAAGAGGTTGGGCTGGAACTCAAGTCAGAGGGAGGGAGGGAAGGAGGGGCTGGAACTCAGAGGGAGGGAGGGGGGTCTGGAACTCAGAGGTGGGGTCTGGAACTCAGAGGGGAGGTCTGGTACTTGGATGGAGGGAGGGAGGGGGTCTGGAACTCGGCGAGGGGTCTGAAACTCTGAGGAAGGAGGGAGGGAGGGAGGGATTGGGGTCTGGAACTCTGAGGAGAGGGGGGACTGGAACTCTGAGGAGAGGGGGGTGGGGAGGGGGACAAATGCACCACCTGTAAAAAAAAAATTAAGCACCCCCAATCATTTTGAAAAGTTGGCTCCTATGCTTACATGCACTGCATACTCCTTCTGGATTTCCTGAAAACCTGACTGGCTGGGCATTTGCAAGGACTGGGTTGAGAACCACTGCTATACAAATGGACATCACACTTTTGAATATTAAACTTTCTAGTGCATTCAGCATGTAATTAGGGCAATTCCCAAAAGTCATTTACCCTGGTATGTGAAAATTATCCATCCACTCTGAGTAGAGTTGCTTTGAGTTTTCTGGCTGTCAAGATCTATTGTTTTGCTTTGATTGCAGCTGCTCTTTGCTACACATTAGAAGTTTGCCACCCTAGGTGACTTCCTAGTTTGGTTAACGGTTGAAGTCAGCCCTGCTTCAAAGAAGGCATTGGGGTAATGCACACAGAGGAACTTTCCACTCAGGTTCTTCCCCAACAGCAACTGCTCCAGAAGACTCATGACAGTGAAGTGCTGACTGAGGTCTGCCTTGTGGACAGCTGCTGAGAAGATGTGATAATTCTGATTCCTGGTGTTCAGCTGAGCGTGCTGGGATATGTCAAGCTTTACGAAGTAACAGCTGGGATGACAAAAATCACAGAGTTCTTGCAGAGACCCTTCAGCTTCTTTTCTTGCATGAGAAATGGTTTCTGAAACTGTGTTGATTTGAATACTAATCACACCTTGAAGATCAGGCACATTGTTAAAATGATAATTGGATTAGGAACATTGTTAAGCTTTGTTTTATTGTTCTGATGATTAGATTGCTGGATGACATGTAGTCACCCAGTTCAATGCTGGTCCCAATTGAAATGTTAAATATCAGCACAACATCAGTGCAGTACATGTGACTTCCAGAAACCTTGTTTCCTATGAGATCTATATTATGATAAACAGAGGAAATATGGCCTTTGCTTTTCATTGTCCAGCATATAATTTCATGAGGACACTCCAGGCTACCTTAGAGACAGATCAAAATGATACATTACAGGAAGGACATTTTGGATTGTTATAAGATCTCTGGATGGTATCATCTTCTCTGCCTAAGATCAAGTATATAGATAACTGGAGCATACCATATCCTGTGTAGCACCACAGTAGTGGAATCCTGTTTTCAGTAAATGTGCAAAATTGTCATACATTCAGGAAACTAGCATTGGCAAGATGATTTTTTTTTTCTTGTAGAGCAGGGCATGAGGCTTGGTGGGTGGGCAAAGAAAGTAATTCTTTTAGCCGCAGTACCGATTCCTGGTGCGGCTAATGAGAGGAAGCCCATTCAATTCCTATGGGCTTCCTCTAATTTGCTGCGTGGGAATCGCTAGTGTGACTTTGTAAAAGAAGCCCTTAATGAGTTTTTTTAAAAATCAATTTGTGTTTCGTTCTGATTTTATGTTGTATGTCGCCTTTGGGCCCGTTATTCAAAGCATTTATGCTCCTAACTTTGGGGTCCCTTTAGTAAGGTGCGCTAATGGATTTAGCATGAGCTAACGATTGGCATGCACTAAATGCTACACAGTCATTTGTATGCGTATGGGCAGCATGGCACTTAACACACACTAATTTGTTAGTGCACAGTAAATCCATTAGTGAAAGGACCCCTTTGAAAGTTATACTCATAAATTGGCCTCTTTGAAAATTTACTAGGGCTGCGTGCATAAATTATTACTCATAGTTTCACTAAACAATCACTAGTTATAAGCCGCCTTGATTACTGCAATGGAATCAAGACATGCTCCTAAAAAAAACTACAAACTGCCCAGAACACAGCGGCTAGGCTCATCTTTGATAAAACGAGATTCGATAGTTCAAGACCACTGCGTGAGAAGCTGCACTGGCTTCCTGTGAAGGACCGAATCGCTTTTAAAATTTGCACTCTGGTGCACAAAATCACCTACGGTGAAGCCCCTGCTTATATGGACACCCTAATTAACCTGCTGCCTAGGAACTCTCACAAATCAGCTCGTTCGTACCTAAACCTCCATTACCCAGTTTTTTGTGGCCTCAAGTATAAGACCACCTATGCATCCTCCTTCTCCTATCTCAGCACTCAATTGTGGAATGGGCTGCCTCAGTTGGTCAAACTTACTTCTGATCACCCGACCTTCAAGAAGCGCCTCAAGACCTTCCTTTTTTGGTAGAGCATACACTTCAAACCTGCCTGGTATCTGTTCCTTCTGAATTCCAACTGTCGTAGCGACATATTGTTCACCATTACTCTTTCCCCTTTTCCCTCCTTAGCTATTTCCTTTTCTCTCTTACAACATTGATTGTTTGTTTGCTAAATTGTTGTATGTTTTTATAGACTGTTGTACGCCACATTGAGCCTGCCCATGGGTGGGAATATTGTGGGATATAAATACTATAATTAAATAAATAAATAAATGCTTAAATTTAGGAGCTTAAAAAGCGGATAGTAACAGGGGCAGATTTAGGCCAGGAAAAATAAGTTAGGAACTTAGCACTGATTTTCAGCACTAGCCTCTTAAATTAGACTCATAAATGTAACCTAAATTTATGAGCAAACCCCCTAATTCTATAAAAGTCAGCAAAAATTGCTTGCACAAATTTGTGCACATGCCCACTTGCATGCACAATTTAATTAAATAAGGAGCCATTTAGCACCAGTAATTGGCTTTTTAACAAGCCGTTATTGGCACTAATTAGATTTAATTTGAATATATGTGTGTAAACGTAGGGATGGGATCTGCACTTAAATTTTATGTGAGATTAAAAAAAGAGGGTGTGGAAATGGGAGGGTCATGGGTGGAATAAGGGCGTCCCTGGCATTTATGTATGTTGTTACAGAATAAGGGGGAACATGGCTGTGCCTAAAGATAGGAGTGATTTCAGGGCGTAAGTGCTGTTCTATAAACTGCGCCTAACTTTAAGCGAAATGTATTTATAGAATAGCACTTTTTTCGGCGCCATATATAGAATTCACACCTCAACTTTTAAGCTCCTAAATTAAGATGAAATTTCAGCTGAAAAGTTATGACTAAATCTGGCTGAAAATAAGGCACACATTTAGGAGAATAAATTTAGGTGTTTAGAATTTTCTGAATATTGGACCCTTTGATTTTTTGTGGAAGAGTGATGACTAATTAGTTTTTTTAATTTTTTAAATAATAAATATCAGAACTAATTTATGACAGGATCCCTCCTTCCCTTTTCTTCCCTGGTAGGTTTCACCTCTAGGAGGCTGTTAACTTATACAACAGGCCTCAGCAACTGATAGAAGCTACAGGTTTGACCTGGGCGTTGTCTGATTACCCCGTGCAAACCATGTCCAGATGCACAAAACAGGCAGGCTGGCAGAACAGCTGACCAGAATCGGAAGTAGTCCAAAATAATTTTATTATAACAACACCTGAGGGGTTAAAATCATATGCCTGATGTGGCCAAGTTTTGTCCTACCCAGGGCTGTGTCAGGGGCAGGTGGTACCAGACCAGTGCATAACACAAGTATCACTAATCTGATATTCCTGAGACTGAGGGAGAGAGTTTGCTTGAATCAGATTGGTGATACTTGTGTTCCACGACAATCTGATACCACTTGTTCCTGATGCTGTTATTCTCAGGGGAAAATCCACTGCTTATTTCTAGGATAAGCAACATAAAATGTATTGTACTGTTTTGGGATCTTGCCAGGTACTTGTTACTTGGATTGGCCACTGTTGGAAACAGGATGCTGGGCTTCATGGACCTTCAGTCCATCCCAATATGGCAACGCTTATGTACATATGATATCTTTTCCTTCTTAAGTGGTCCACATTTGGCGCACTTTGCCCATTGAACTTAGGGCCATGCCTTTCTATTTAGCCTTTCGGAAAAATTTGAAGACTTATCTGTTTCAGAAATCATACTTATAATTTATGTTTTCTTCATTGTGTAATCCACTTTGAACCTAAATTATGGGAGTCGGTGGACTACAAGCATCATTTCATATCATATCATAGATTTTTAACCCCTCGGGTGTTGTATAATAAAGCTATTTTGGGCTACTTCTCATTCTTGTCTGCTCTACTTCTGCCGGTTTGGTGTTTCCAGATTGGTTGCCTCCTTGTTTCTTCAGATGCACAAAGCAACTAGGATCTCAGATTTCATAATGGGCAAATTTGTTTTATTTTGCTCTAGTTGATGTGCAAAAGGGCAGGTCAGTCCAGTGGCGTAGCCAGACTGCCAATTTTGGGTGGGCCTGAACCCAAAGTGGGTGGGCACAAAATTTTCTCTCTACCCCCCCCCCCCCCCCCCCAGCAAAATGTAGTCACACTCAGATGCATTTGTCACACAGGGTAAAGTGCTGCTTTTCAGTGCATCAGATTTCAGACAATTTATTTAATAGCCTAATCCTTTTCAGTGAGCTTTCAGAGGCCAAAACCTCCTGCCTCAGGTCAGTATAATGCTGTTACGGTATCCTCTCCTGACCTAAGGAAGGAAGTATTGGTCTCTGAAACTTTATTAACACCATATTACTTTATCCTAAATTAAAAATAAAATTATTTTATTTACCTTTGTTGTATGGCCATTTACGTTTTCTCATTGTGTTGCTCCCAGTCTCTAGATTCTGCTTTCCTTCGTTTTCGTTTAACTCTTCTGCCAGGGTTTCCTGGCCATTTGTCATTTTTCTCTCCTTTTTCTTTGCTTTCTTCAATATTTTTCTGCCTCTCTCTCTCTGTCCTGATTTAATTCATTCTTACTATCCATTCTTTAATTTCCTTCATCTACTTATGGCTTTTCATCTTTTTCTCACCCTTGTTCTCCCCATGCCCCTTCCTCTTATTCTCCAATCTTTCACTACTCCCCCTTTCCATGCAGCAGCTCTCCTCTTTCTCTCCCCATCCTTCCAGTGTCTCCCCTCTCTCTCCCCATCCTTCCAATAGTCTCCCCTCTTTCTTTCTGCATCCTTCCATCCAGTGTCACCTCTTTCTCCCTACCCTTCCATCCAGCGTCTTCCCTCTTTCTCTCCCCATCCTTCCACCCATCTACCCTCTCTCCCTCCTTCTAACCAGTGTCTATCTCTCTACCCTTTTCTGTTTAGTGTCCCTTCTCTCTACACATCCTTCCAGTCTCTCCCCTTTTTCTCTGCATCCTTTCATCCATCTCCCCTCTTTCTATGCCATCCTCCCATCTGTTTTCCCTCTTTCTCTCCCCATCCTCCGTTTTCCCTCTTTCTCTGCCATCCTCCCATCTGTTTTCCCTCTGTCTCTCCCCATCCTTCCGTTTTCCCTCTTTCTCCCCATCCTGCCATCTGTTTTCCCTCTTTCTCTCCCCATCCTTCCACTTTCCCTCTTTCTCTGCCATCCTCCCATCTATTTTCCCTCTTTCTCTCCCCATCCTTC
Organism: Microcaecilia unicolor; assembly: GCF_901765095.1. Lineage (NCBI taxonomy): Eukaryota > Metazoa > Chordata > Amphibia > Gymnophiona > Siphonopidae > Microcaecilia > Microcaecilia unicolor. Next base: position 327,955,554 of record NC_044034.1, read on the forward strand.
CGTTTTCCCTCTCTCTGCCATCCTCCCATCTGTTTTCCCTCTTTCTCTCCCCATCCTTCTGTTTTCTCTCTTTCTCTGCCATCCTGCCATCTGTTTTCCCTCTTTCTCTCCCCATCCTTCTGTTTTCCCTCTTTCTCTGCCATTCTCCCATCTGTTTTCCCTCTTTCTCTCCCCATCCTTCTATTTTCCCTCTTTCTCCCCATCCTGCTATCCATTTTCCCTCTCCCATTCAGGCCCACAAGCCCCAGCTCCCATTGCCGGCCACTGCTGCTTTTCCTGATGAGCAGCAGGGCCGGCGCTACAAAAAGAAGAAGCGCTCAGCTGACTGAGCTGAGCGCCGCCGCCAACGCTAACCCGCCGAGAAAAAATGTTTTAAAAAAAACGCGGCACTGCAGGCAGCCTCGAAGCATTGGCTGCTGGCTCTGCAGGCTCCTCCCGTCTCTTACATCACTGCCCCTGTAAGCAGTGACGTAAGAGACGGGAGGAGCCTGCAGAGCCAGCAGCCAATGCTTCGAGGCTGCCTGCAGTGCCGCGTTTTTTTTAAAACATTTTTTCTCAGCGGGTTAGCGTTGGCGGCGGCGCTCAGCTCAGTCAGCTGAGCGCTTCTTCTTTTTGTAGCGCCGGCCCTGCTGCTCATCAGGAAAAGCAGCAGTGGCCGGCAATGGGAGCTGGCGCTGGGCGGGCCTGGACTGAAATTGGGTGGGCCTGGGCCCACCCAGGCCCACCCGTAGCTACGCCCCTGGGTCAGTCATGTATACTTAAGGCCTGACGTTTCTTTACACAGTCATTTCTTGCTACAGTCAAGAACCAACTGACTAGGCCAGGAGGAAAGTGGTTAATATGGAAACCAAGGAAGACACTAACTCATTTCAGTCTGTTGTTTTGCCAGAGGCAGTCACAGGAGGCTTTCTATTGCACACCACAGAAGAGTCCGGAATCAATGAAATCTTCTCATCATTTCAGAAGGTCAGCTACTGAAGGTTTTATTTTTTACAAAATGAAAGAAATAATGAGAGAAAAGTGATGCTGATTCTTACTTTACAGCAGCAAAACAACTGGATTCATGTTCATTCTATAGTATTTTACTTTTATTTCATAAACCTATAGACTGTTTTCCCAAATCAGGTCTGTCCAAAGTGGTGCACAGCAAACTTGTCTAAAACAGAAGGAATATATTAGTGTACTTCTGGGGTTTTTTTAATACTACTGTATGTGTAAACCTCCTACCCAAGAAAATCTCAAGAGCAGAGCAGTAATAATTCAAACTACTTCACCAAATCTGCTCTCATCTACTCTGCACCCGCTGACCAATTCTGGGTTCAGAGTAGATGAGAATAGACCCCCTACCCCCCATCTCCAGCTATCCAGGCCACTCAATAACATAACATAGTAACATAACATAGTAGATGACGGCAGAAAAACACCTGCACGGTCCATCTAGTCTGCCCAACAATTTAAACTCATATGTGCTACTTTATGTGTACACCTGACCTTGATTTGTTTCTGCCATTTTCAGGGCACAGACCGTAGAAGTCTGCCCAGAACAAGGCCCACCTCCCAACCACCAGCTCCGCCTCCCCCCACCGGCTCTGCCACCCAATCTCGGCTTTTCATGCAGGGGTTCTTCCCTGAGAGCACAGAAATGTCTGATGATGGGTCTCCCAGTGTCTCCTGATCTCCTTAACTCAATAATCAGTTGGTACAAACTGTGGTGTGTCTCTCATATAGCAATTAAGCTTTACTTGCCCCTGATATTCAGCCGGCGGCAGGCAGTGCGGTTTTCTGCCACTGCCGATGCTAACCCCGAATATTCAATGCTGGGCCATATCCGATGACCGGCATTGAATATCCGTTTTCAGTTTTGGTTATGGCAACTTAACCGGCTAAGCAAATATTCAGCACTAGCCAGTTAATAACAAAGATAGGACTGCTATTTAATAAGTGGCCTATCTTAACTGCTCAACTAGGCCAGTTATTGCTAAATATTCGCATTTAGCCGGCTAAGTCATGAGACATGGAGGGGAATAATCGAACGGCGCCGGTGAAATACATGACTGGCGATGTATTTTGGCGGTGCTGCAAACAGCTGGCCAGACCCGTATTTTCGAAAAGATGGCCGGCCATCTTTTGTTTCGATAATATGGTTCCGGCCAGCCAAATGCCTTGGATTTGGCTGGGGTTTGAGATGGGCGGCTTCGTTTTTTAGCAATAATGGAAAGTTATGTCGGCCATCTCAAACCCCGGCCAAATCCAAGGCATTTGTCCGTGGGAGGAGCCAGCATTTGTAGTGCACTGGCCCCCCTGACATGGCAGGACACCAACCGGGCTCCCTAGGGGTCACTGCAGTGGACTTCAGAAAAGCTCCCACGTGCATGGATCCCTTACTTTGGGAGCTGCGCCCCCCAACCCCCCCCCCCAAAACCCACTACCCACAAATGTACTGCACCCACTAAAACTGCTCCAGGGACCTGCATACAGCCTCTAGGACTTATTGCTGCTGTATAACTTTGGCACACCAGTTCACAACTGAAGACTAATCTCTTTGAAAAAGTCCTTTATTTGAATAAGCATGTTTACTCACAGTTAACTGCAGATCAGAGGTTGTGCCCCACTGGCAAAGAGTCCCCTGGTACTAAGATGAGCAGTAGGTTAGAGCTGGCACAATGGTGTACAATGCCCTCTTTCAGCACCATTCAAGGTAAGAACTGCGTTCTCTAACGTGGCTAACACAGGAAAGGGAACTAAAACTGGCTTATAAAAATGGCCACTACCACATGGACTACAACAGGAAACAAAACAGGGCACACTCTGACCCAGTAAGCAGGGGGAAAGCACCAGGGAAGTACCATCTACCAATACCTACACCCACCACAATGCATTGCTGATGTGACTCTGCAGTGCAAATAACAGAAAAGGTGTCACACTCACCCCAGAGCCACATCACAAGCAGGAAAAGGCTGTCGGAGGACAGAACACATTCTGCTGTCATGGAGGTGGGTACGGCATTTGAGGCTGGCATACAGGCTGGAAAAAAAAGTGTTTAAAGTGGGGGGTTTTTTGGTGGGAGGGGGTTAGTGACCACTGGGGGAGTACGGGGAGGTCATCTCCACTTCCTTCCGGTGGTCATGTGGTCAGTTTGGGCACCTTTTTGAGGCTTTGTCGTGAAAATAAAAGGACCAAGTAAACCCGGCGAAATACTGCTTAATGCCGTATTTTTTTCCATTATCAGCGAAAGCCGGCTATCTGGTAGCCACGCCCATACCCACCCATGTCCCGCCTTCGCTTCTCCGCCGACACGCCCCTTTGAACTTTCGCCGGCGAGGTGATGGGAAAGCGGCGATGCTGTCAAAAAAGCAGCTTTCGATTATACCGATTTTGCCGCTTTTCCCAGATCACTGGCCATCTCCCGATATGTGTCGGGAAATGGCCGGCGATCACTTTCGATTATGAGCTGGATAGCCAGTTAGCAGCTAAGCACTAAAATTCAGTGGAGATAACTGGCTATGTCATGCTGAATATTAGTGCTTAGCCGGCTAAGCACTATTTAACCAGCCAGGAATCATTCCTGGCTTGCTGAATATCAGGCCCAGTGTGTCTAAATCTCATTGGGCCAGATTCAGTAAATGGCACTCAAAAATAGCCATTGGAAAAAAATCCAGGGTAGATAGTGGGGTGCCCCAGGGGTCTGTGCTGGGACTGCTGCTTTTTAACATATTTATAAATGATCTTGAGATGGGAGTAACTGGTGAGGTCATTACATTTCCTGATGACACAAAGTTATTCAAAATTGTTAAATTTGCAAGAGGATTGTGAAAAATTACAAGAGGACCTTAGGAGATTGGGAGGCTGGGCATCTAAATGGCAGATGATGTTTAATGTGAGCAAGTGCAAAGTGATGAATATGGGAAATAGCTACGTAATACAAGGTTCCACATTAGGAGTCACTGACCAGAAAAGGGATCTAGGCATCGTCATTGAAGATACGTTGAAACCCTCTGCTCAGTGTGTGTACTGTTTTAAGATCTTGCCAGGTACATGTAACCTGGTTTGGCCATGGTTGGAAACAGTATTCTGGGCTTGATGGACCTTTGGTCTGTACCAGTACGGCAATACTTATGTACCTATGAAAGCGAATTTCAACTTTGGGCATGATTTACACCTGCTGAACCCTGGTGTAAATCCTGGCATGCAAGTTGAGTTCACAACCATCTAATTCTATAATACTGCACCTAAATTTTTGGAATACCCCTGATACTCCTATGCCTTTCCCATGGCCACGCCCCTTTTGGGTTGCATATGAGACCCTTTGGGTGCACACAGGGGTGGACTAAGGCAAGATACCATCCCCCCCCCCCCCCGGGCTGAGATACCACCTCCCCGGGTCAGGTTCTGGCATCTCCTCCCTTCTTTCCTCCACCCCATTCCTTGAGTGTATCTTCTTTCTTCATGTTCCAAAATCCGGCAGCGGCAGTGATTCCCATATGCTGCTCTGCCGCTGGCACCAACCTCTTCTCTACTGATCTGCCTGTGAGGAAACAGGAAATTACATCAGAGAGGTGGCCACAGTAAAGAGAAGAGGCAAGTGTGGTGGCAGGGTAGTGTATGGGAAATATACTTGCTAGCAGTGGCTTTTGGAGCATGAAGAAAGAAGGTAAACTCAGAGAATGGGGTGGAAGAAGGAAAGGAGAAGTGCCGCTCCTGAAAGAGTGCCATCTAAGACCCCCGCCTCAGGTGGCCTAATGGTCGGGCCGCCCCGGGTGCACAGCATTATAGAATAGGGCAAATGCACACAAAAGTCCAAATTAGTGCCAATTAAGTGCCAGTCAACTCTAATTGATGCCAATAATTGGTTGTTAGCACCCAGTTGACTAATTAGTTTACACATGTATCTGTAATGCACACCCAAATTTGGGTGACCTATATAGAATCCAGGGGATAATGCCCAACTGTGTGGTACAGCTTGGGATGCCACTCAGGGTGGGTTCCCTTATTCTGGTTGTTGTTACTATCGGTGTGTTTGGTCTTGCATGCGCGGCCTGAGTGCCGGTCCCTTCCATGTGGAAATCGAAGCATATTCCATAACAATGTGAATAACTTAATTAGTTAGCAAGCTAATCAGTGCTGATTATTGGATGTTAACAAGCAATTATCAGCACTAATTGGCATTAATTAGAATTTATGCACACTACTTGCTAAGAGCATTCTTTAATGTGATGTGTGTAAATTCTAAGTCACATAGTTGGAAAGTGGGCATGGTTTCGGGAGTGGAATGGGTAGGTTGTGGATGTTTCTACAATCTATGTGCATGGTTATAGAATACACCCACTCTGCGCCTAATTTAGGCACTGGGATTTATACCAGGTTTTAATTGACGTAATTGTGATTAAATTTAGTCACACAGAGAGGGATGTGGCAAGATGGCGTCCTAGCTTGCTGCATGAATGACTCGAGAGTTTGCTGGCAATTCCTCTTACCTTCTTTTTTCTTCTTTTTTTGAAATGCCACATACAAAAAGAAAGGGGACGACAAAGGGAATGCCGACAATATCCCTAACGTCATCCCCAATCTGGCAAACGCTAGACCGGTACATGAGAAGCTCACCCTTGGAAACCGGCATAGCGAGCCCCACGTTGACTGACGGCGGAGGAGCATCGCCATTCTTGGGGCTGGATATCACCTTGTTGCCGCCGGAGCTGAACCCACCTCTTTACCCTGCGAGATCCAGAGTGGAGTTAGTGGGCCAGGCTGAGACCAGAGATGTCAACAGCATGGGCCGACTCGGCGGTATCTCCCACGGACACGCAGAGGAAAATAATCTGGAGCAAGAGCCTCATCAAGAGGTTACAATGGCGGCTATTTGGAAAGCAGTCCAAGGACTAACTATAGAAGTGGCTATATCAACTAAAGAAAAGTCTACAATAGTGAGTAAACTGACAATTTCCGAATCGTTAGATAACTTTAAAATAGAATCTACAAATCAAATCCTTCAGGTTAAAGAAGATGTTAATAATGTGAAATCCACAGTGGATGTTTTGGTTAAAGACAAAATGTTAACTTTCCCCAAAATAGAGCAAATAGAGAATTTTAATCGACGTCTTACACTCAGATTTCTCAATTTTCCTAAGTCACCAGGATTGTTGCCTTATGATTTTCTTAAAAAATATCTACAAGAAATTCTGAAATTATCTCCAACAGCTATTCCCCATGTAATAAAGTTTATTACTTACCACATATTCAGAAACGAGGAGAGATTTCTGAATCAGTTAACCTGGTGAATATACCATCACAAAAAACTGATATTGATATGCAAAATTTAACAGCATTTCTAGAAGAATCTATGACTGAAATATCAACCAGAGGGACTTTGATAGTATCCTTTGTTTTTGAGCAGGACTTAAATATGATTATGAAGTTATATTTTAAATATTCTTCTGCTCTATTTTGTGGTCAAAAAATTTGGATATATCCAGACGTGACTAAAACAACACAACAAAGCAGGAAACAATTTTTGACTCTAAGACAAGAAGCAAGAGAAATAGGAGCAACCTTCACACTAGCATATCCTTGTAAATGTTTGATCCGTATGTTAGGAATCAAATATGTATTTTTTGAGCCGAATCAATTAAGGATTTTTCTGGACTCAAAAAAACCATCTAGCCGACTGACTGAAGCAACAGAAACAGCTATAAACTAAAGAAACAGGGAGAAAGATCAGGACTATGCCAATTTGGACTACAACTATATAAGTTTTTCTTCTGCTTATAATCTCCTTAAGTTTTCTAAACCACTCCCCCCAAGAAACTTAAATTGGTGGTCTAAGGACGAGTTTAAAATGTTACATTTGTGATATTCTTTTCTTTCTAAATATTGATTTCTCTCTATTGCCCTACAAACTTTTATTTGTTTGTAAAATTGAAAAGCAATAAATAAATAAATTTAAAAAAAAAAGAAAAAAATGTAGTCACACAGAGCAGCACTTGGCATATTCCATAACGTATGCCTAAATTAAAGTGTACTTTATAGAATATGCTTTGATTTCCGCATGGAAATCAAGCACGATATATAGACTCTAGCCCAGTATGGAGTCTGCAAAAAGGTGTGAAAGAGTTGGTCCTTTGAAATAAATAATCCCTTTGAAACGTTTTGAAACCTTTTGCAACTATTCGACTGTTGACTCTGGGTAACTCACTTAACCTTCCATAACCCCAGATACAAAACAAGCACCCGTATATAATATGTAAACCACTTTGATTGCAACCAAAGAAAGGCGGTATATCAAATCCCATCCCCTTTCCCTTTCTTATGTACCCCCCCCCCCAAAAAAAAAAAAAAAAAAATCAAAAAATCAAATCTATACAAGAAATAGAAACAGTACACCCTAACTATAATAAAACAATCTCCTTATCTGAAAAGTATAAATAGCTATGAGGCTCTTTCACAAAGATACATTAAAAAGTGGCCTACACTACTTTTAATGGATGATTTTCCTGTACGCTCAGGCCACCTTAGTGTGTCTTCCAAAAAGACAAATTTAAATTTACAGCAATAATGGCCAGGCGCTAACTCCAAAATTAGCACCTGGCCATTCGCGGCATGAACCCTTACAACCTCCTATTTATTTGGTGGAAAGGGCTCATGTGCTAACCCCACAATAATCGAGCAGTGCTTGACAATATGGCTGTACTGCCGATTGCTGCCGGGAATGCCCACCATAGTAGAAAATAGAAATTTCTTTTCTATTGTGGGAAATTGTGTGTACCAACTTCAGAAGTACTGCCAGGCTCCTGCGCTACCCCCTATATAAAGGAATCACAAGTACCTTCCTTTCCAAATAAATCTACTTTTTCAACGGCTACAGCAGATTTATTTGGAAAGGGAGGTACTTGTGATCCCTTTATGTAGTTATCTCTACTTTTTGGGTAAGGAGACTTATTTTGCTTTTTTGTATGTTTTTTGTATGTTTTTGCTTCTATTTCTTTCTTTCCATGGTAGCCACTGGTGCCAAGCTCCACTTAGATTTTTAGTGCTTTGAGCATGACCAGATTACCGGTGGTACTGTACAACATTTAGGAAGTTAGGAGTCTTTTTACTAAGGTGTGCTGATATATGGCCTGTGCTGGTGTAGACACGTTTATTGGATGCACGCAGGCCCATTTTTCAGCGTGCCTGCAAAAAAGGCCTCTTTTGGGGGGGCAGAAAATGGACATGCAGCAAAATAAAAATTGGTGAGTGTCCATTTTGGGCCTGAGACCTTACCGCCACCCATTGACCTAGCGGTAAAGTCTCAAGTGTTAACTAGGCGGTAATGGTCTATGCGCATACAATGCCGATTACCGCCTGGTTAGCGCTGCGTGCCAGAAAATTTCCAGTGTGCTTAGTGGATGTGCGTAAAAAATGAAATTACCGTCTGGACCATGCGGTAGCCGGGTGGTAGTTCAAAATTGACTCGTGTAGGATGCGTGTATGTGCCTACTCATAGTAACATAACATAGTAAATGACGACAGATAAAGACCTGAACGGTCCATCCAGTCTGCCCAACAAGATAAACTCATTTTACATGGTATGCAATACTTTATATGTATATCCGAGTTTGATTTGCCCCTGCTTTTCTCAGGGCACAGACCGTAGAAGTCCGCCCTTCACCAGTTTTATTCTCCAAATACCGGCGGCTTAGTAACAGGGCCCCTTAGTCCCTGATGCGGCCAAAAACACTGAAACATGTCGGACTGAATAAATACTGATACATGAGAAGAGACTGGATACTGGTCTCCTGTAATGGTTTCCATTTATTTATTGGGAACAAAGATTTGTACATTTGAGCTACTTTTGTTTTGGAGCTGAAACCAGAAATGGTATGATATATTTAACCATGGGTCGGCAGGAGTGCTCACTATATAAGCTTTCACCTTCTGTATTTGGTTTGTGTGGCTTGTCCAATCCTTTCCTTTTCATCAGAGACCAATCCTGCTGTTTCCAGTAGCTTTTCTATCCAGATTGTTTGAATCTAGCAAACACTACTACTACTACTACTACTACTTATCATTTCTATAACGCTACTGGACGTACGCAGCGCTTCACACTTGAACATGGAGAGACAGTCCCTGCTCGATAGAGCTTACAATCTAATTATGACAGACAGACAGGACAAGTAAGGGATAAGGATTAGGACAGACAGAACATATCAGGGATAGGGGACAGTTGAAGGGTTAGGTTTAGGTATAAGAGTTAAAAGCAGCATCGAAGAGGTGGGTTTTTAGCCTAGATTTGAAGATGGCCAGAGATGAGGCTTGGCGTACCATCTCAGGAAGTTTATTCCAGGCATATGGTGCAGCAAGATAAAAGGGACGGAGTCTGGAGTTAGTGGTGGAGGAGAAGGGTGCAGATAAGAGAGCTTTACCCAGTGAACGGAGTTCCCGGGGAGGAATGTAGGGAGAGATGAGAGTGGAGAGGTACTGAGGAGCTGCAGAGTGAGTGCACTTATAGGTCAATAAGAGGAGTTTGAACTGTATGCAGAAACGGATAGGAAGCCAGTGAAGTGACTTAAGGAGAGGGCTTATATGAGCATAACGACACTGGCAGAATATTAGTTGTGCCGCAGAATTTTGAACAGATTGAAGAGGAGAGAGATGGCTCAGTGGGAGACCTGTGAGAAGCAAGTTGCACTAGTCTAAGCGGGAGGTGATAAGAGTGTGGATGAGGGTTCTGGTTGCATACTCAGAAAGGAAAGGGCGAATTTTGGTGATGTTATATAGGAAGAAACAGAAACCCAGTTCCAAACCAAACCTGCATCTCCTCTCTGGCAGTTGAGTTCAGGAGCTCAGATTATAGCTTTGACATGATCTTTAAGTGGGTCCGAGTTTGCTTTGAACATGACTGCTTGCAAGGCTGGTTTTGCTGGGATAATATGGTAAAGACACATGTACTGGATGAGATCATCACCCCAGAAAGCCCAATTAGCAAGAAATAAAGGCTCAAATGCTGGAAAGAATCTTCCTACAGGCCACAATATTTAAATTACAAGATCATTAGAACTGTTTGCATTCCTCTCCCAGCATGCTCTTGTCCTCAGTGTGAAAATCTTTTTTTTTCCCCCTTTCTACTTTGTTTGCCTCTCTGATCAGCGTTCTCATAGACCTGTGCAAACAAACATCTGTTTCTGGATCATTAGAGGGCAAAGATGACTGGCCTTTATTCAAACTCCCTATCTTACTGTTATTTATGGAAGCTTGGGGGAGAAGGTCTCAGAACCTAATTACAGAGCAGATGCCTGAGTGGCATTTATTCACCAAAATCACACTGGTCATTCATTAGAATCTCAGCTTTAATTAGCAAACACCTGTTTTCTGTTTAACGTTACACTGATATATACTATACGCAATTTGCTTTCTTCAGTATAAGCAATTAGATAGCCATGACAGTAATGGTTAATCTAATTAGAAGACGAATGCTCTGGGAGTCGGGCTTCAGCTTCAAGATCTTACACACACATGGTTTCAGCTATGCTCTCTCATATGCGGAGGGTGTTGCCCTAGAGAACTGTGTCTAGCTGTCTGAAACTCTTTGGTTTTGTTCATTGTGAAGCTGGTACCAGTTCTGACAGGCAGAAATCCCACTGCTCACAGGTGAAGGGTGGCGCTGGGTTGCACTGGGAGCTGTCTTTTATTCCTAGATATACCTTGTCTCCCAGGCCTTTACAAATTCATCTTTCCCTCACTGGTGCTTCTGGTTTTATCCAACATCTTTGGAAGCAGTGTCATGGGTCTTGGGTCATGCATAAATTGTCTGTCTGTCTATCTATCTATCTATCTATCTATCTATCTATCTATCTATATTTGGACCCTGACTAAATTCCTATAGAGAAGTAGGATTCCTTTTTCATTATGGAAAAGGTCTGAGTTTGTAAGATGCCTCTTAAATGATGTAAATGTTAAATGGTTATTAGGCATTGCTTCAAATTTCTAATTTTTCTACTCCAGAACCACTCCAGTCTAATGTTTTGACTCCAGTCTCCTAGAGACTTACCTCATTCATCTTGGAAGGCTCTAGTCTACCAATAAGACTCAATCAGGATGCTTTCATATGTGCTTTGGAATACTTTCTGTAACTGGCTTGAAACATCCGTTAAATATGTGAACCTTGTTTTATTTTTGGCTCTCACTGTGTGCACTGTAAGAGAACATTGATACTTTCAATAGAGCTAGATTAAAGAAGGTTATCTTGTTCAGCTCATGTACTCAGATGTTTGCTTACCTTTTAATTTTTAGGAGTTGAAAAGTTTCATGCATCCAAATTTGGCACTGAGCTCAATATTTTGGAAGCCAAAATAATAATAGCCTAATAGTATTTAAAGGTTTAAAGAAAATAACTCAAAGGGGCCCTTTTACTAAGGTGTGCTGAAAAATGGCCTGCAGTACTGTAGACACGTGTTTTGGGCGCACGCAGAATTATTTTTCAGTACACCTGTAAAAAATTCCTTTTTTTTATTTTTGCCAGAAATGGTCATGTGGCAAAATGAAAATTGCCGCGTGTCCATTTTGGGTCTGAGACCTTACCGCCAGCCATTGTCCTAGCAGTAAAGTCTCATGTGGTAACCGGGTGGTAATGACCTACACACGTCAAATGCTAGTATTCACGTCTGAAAATAAAAATTATTTTTCAGACGCACATCTCGGATGCGCACCAAAAATGAAATTACTGCAAGAGCCACACGGTAGCTGGGTGGTAACTCCATTTTGGCATGCATTGGGCGCGCATAGACGTTTGTGCGGCTTAGTAAAGGGGCCCCAAAGATTTTGATATTTACGCCTGTTTTTACAAAGGCTCACTATAGGCATATTAGCGTTTTTAACACACATTAAATGCTAATGCATGTTAAACACTAATGCGCCTATAAGAAAGTATTGGTGCATTAGCATTTAACAAGCCTTAACTTTACAGGCGAATTAAAAACACTAACATGCCTTAGTAAACATACCCCTTAGTCCTTTATATTCTATCTCGTCCCTTAGATCCACACAACTCCTACATCTTAATCTACCATCTTATAGGGAAAGTCATCATGAACATACCAGGCATGTCATTTGTTTCTATTCAGGCCCCTGAACTCTGGAATTCACTGCCTACCCATTTGCAACACTGTCAATCTCTCAGTACATTTAAATCTGATCTCAAAACATTTCTCATTCAAGAAGCCCCCTCTACCAGCTCATGAATCTCTGTATTCTCTAGATTTTGAAGCTTGGTGAGATCACTGAAGAGTCATGACACAGTGCAGAATGCCTTTTGTTTTACCCTTTTCCCCTACTTGTTCTATCATAAATTTGGAGTTTTCCCCTTTTTTCCTATTGTGTATAATACGGTCTGCTTTGAAGTCTGCCTTCCCCATTTTAATTGTAGATTGTACACCACCTTGATGGAATCTTCCATAGAAAATTCTTAATAAACTTGGAAACTTACTGATGTTCCTATTAATTATGGGCTTCAGCTATGCTAAGGACTGTTGTTTCCAATAAGGGTTTCAACTATGCAGAAGGCTTTGTTTTGATGAATAAGAAGGAAATTAATCTGATTAGTGCTGTACAACAAAACAGCATTATAGGTTATTGGAAGAACTGTGATTTCATGAACATTTGGTCTAATGAACAGTGATAAAATCCTCAGTATATAGGACATATGTGGACGTAAGATCTCCCATTGTCGCGTCCCTCACCTGTGCCGCTTCTCCGTTGGGTGTGCCGCGCTGTCAGGGTGCCACAGGGAGTGTTGGCCAGGAGAGGCGGTCGGGCGCCAGGCCCCTGCGTCGCACCGCTGGAGTCCTGTCTGCGGTCTGGGCTGCTCCGGCCCTCCGGTCCGCTTCGGTGGCGGCGGGGAGACGCCGGCCAGGTGGACAGGGCCGGCGTTCCCCGAGAAAGGGATCCCTTGCAGGCGCGGAGCCTCAGAGGAATGATGTCACTCCCCACAACGTCTGGATTGGCCGATCGCGGCTGACTCCGCCTCCTGCTTCTGGCCGGCCAATCCGGGGCTGTTGAGTCACGGTTGTGGGTAGCTCCGCTTCCTTTCAGCTGTTATCGGTCCTCCTGATGGGGAGGGCTATTTAGGAGCAGCAAGGTAGAACTCTCATTGCTTCGGCTTCTGCTTTGGTGGATTCTGTGGCGTTGGGTTCTTCTTGGACTGCTCTTGCTCTGAAACTTGCCTGGACCTGGACTCTGCTTTTGTTTGCCGCCTGCCCTGAAACTTGCCTGGACCTGGACTCTGCTTTTGTTTGCCGCCTGCCCTGAAACTTGCCTGGACCTGGGCTCTGCTTTTGTTTGCCGCCTGCCCTGAAACTTGCCTGGACCTGGACTCTGCTTTTGTTTGCCGCCTGCCCTGAAACTTGCCTGGACCTGGACTCTGCTTTTGTTTGCCGCCTGCCCTGAAACTTGCCTGGACCTGGACTCTGCTTTTGTTTGCCGCCTGCCCTGAAACTTGCCTGGACCTGGACTCTGCTTTTGTTTGCCGCCTGCCCTGAAACTTGCCTGGACCTGGACTCTGCTTTTGTTTGTCACCTGTTCTGAGACTTGTTTGGTCTTGGACTTTGTTCCTGCTTTCCATCTGCCCTGGAAGTCTCACCTGTGTCTACACACCCCTGACCTCCTGAGGAGTTGCTGCTCCACTCTTCAGGTAAGATCAGGATTGTCCGGCTGCCTAACTCTGTTCGGCACAGGGGCTCACTTTCTGAGGGTTACTAGGCCTGACACCCATTTTCAATATTACTCCTATATGCAGAGAAGATATATTTTATAGGAATGTTGAATATGTGGAAAAATATAGGACTATGTTCATTTGTAATAAGGAGAATTGTTCTGTCAGTGTTATGGTGTACTAGCAATATTTATAGAGAAAAGAATTTTAGATATAAGGGTAATGCGTGAATGTATTAAGTGTGAAAGATTTGAGTATGAATGAATAGGGTATTTTATGATGCGAGGGAAACATACGGGTTATAGCTTCATTGATATATGAAGGTTGCATAACAATTGATGAATTTTATCATTATATTTTCAATAAAGTATGTACAATTAGTGATATATTTTTGTTATAGTCATTTTATATATTAGGATCAATTATGAAGGGGTCAAAATTCAGCTGGTAGCGGTGAGTATTTTGCTGACCACCACTGGCGTGATTTCTAGATATTCAATGCCAGGCCATGTTTGAGCTTTGGCACTGAATATCCAATTTATACAGAGCTGGCTAACACATAGCCAGTTAAGAAGGTCTTTTACAAAGCCCAATGCCGGCCCCACGCTGTCAGAGGCTGTAGTTTCACCCAGAGTATGCCCATTTCTGGGAAAAAAGAAAACCTCCAGAAATGGCATGTGCGGCGGTAACCTGGTGGTAATTGGTTACAGCTGGGTTATCGTGGGAGCCCTTATCGCCACCTCAGTGGGTGGCGGTAAGGGCTGCCCTCCACATGGCCACATGGTAAGCGTTCTCTTACTGCATGGCCATGTTTGTCTGGGGGCTTCTTTACCTGCTGTGGTAAAAAGGGCCCCAGCACAAGGGAAAAACGGCCCCTGCTGCCAGCGCAAGGTCCTTTCTCCCGCAGCTTGGTAAAAGGACCACTAAGTCGATATTCAGAACATAAGCAGCTATGGGTTACCGCCTAAAGCTAGGACTGTGTTTTATGCGATCCCATTTATATGGTTTCCTTGGCCAGTTAAGTGCTGCATATCGGCACTTAACCTGCCAACTCCTGACTGCACCCTGGAACGCCCACAAATTAGCCAGTTTTCTCTTAGGTGCTAATTGCTAATTTTCAGCAGCAATAACCAGTTAAGTGCCACTGAAAATTAGTAGATAGCACCAGGGGCGTAGCCAGACAGCAGATTTTGGTTGGGCCTAGTCAAGAAGTGGGTGGGCACCAAATGTTCTCCCCCCCCCCCCAATGCAATTAGGCCAGTATCAGAAGCTTAGGAAGCTTAGACTGCTGAAGTGGACAGCAGTGTTCTCAGCACCATCAGGGGGAGGTCTTCAGCTGGCGGAGCTTGGGATCCCCACTAGCTAGCACTAAATATGTGCTGCTGTTGGGTGGGCCTGAGCCCTAAGTGGATGGGCCCCGGCCCACCCAGGCCCACCTGTGGCTATGCCACTGGATAGCACCAAACCAGCTATTTAACTGGTCAGCAGCCATTTCTGAATATTGAATATTGACAGAAGAAGCTTTTAGGATCTCTTCCATTCTATCCTTAGTTATGATGATTCTTAACTTTAAGTCCTTTAAAGTTTTGTGAAGAAACATATTTTGGAAGAAATGAAAAAAGCAATAAGCAGGTGGTGGTGCAGTCTCTTAGTAACAATATTTCTACTAAAGTTTCCTATCTATCCAGACAATAACCCCTTGACATCCAACCTGACACGGATGTTGACCTTTCACAGCAGAGTCTTTCTCCTTTCTTTATCTGTGTGAGGATTTGTGGCCAACACAAAGAAACAGATTCTGATGTCCCTCTGTTCTTTCTAGACTGTTCAAGGTTTGCAGTCAGACCCATATCATGACTCAGACTGTATCTCTCAGCAGTAATAATTTAATAGTTTAAAATACTTTATAGTCCACTCTTCTGAAACTATCCAGAGTAGTTTACGAAACCAATCAATAAAATTAAAAAAAGAAAAGAACTCCATTCTTGATGAGAAAGGACTTTCAAAAAGAATACACACCAGGAACTTCCAAACATTCTTACTGACATATATCTTCCTACAGGCTTCCAGTGCATCATTTTGAACAACTATCATGACCAAATGCCTCTAAAAAATCATGAGTTTTCAATTTAATCTTAAACTGCGAACAAGACTCTTCCACCTGAAACTCCAAAGGGAGCCGGTTCCACAATACAGGAGCCTGCCAAAAAAAAAAAAATGCTGAAGTCCTAGTAACAGATAGGCGAGCTTGAGAATCTTTGGGGACAGACAAAAGAGAAACATTCGCCGATCGCAGATTTCTCAATGGAGTATGCAAACATAATAAAAAGGCCAGATAAGAAGGTGTCTTCTGATACTGTGCTTTATGCATTATAGTCAAAATCCTATAAGATGCCCTATCTAGACAGTTCTGGATGGTCAGTAAATATTTTCAATGACATTATCCAGAATATAATTGGCTGGCCCTAGAAGACAGTTATCTAGGTAGAAATTGATCCTTCCCAGATGAGAGCCACTGAATATTTACCCACTGATGCCTCAAATCTTGGTTTCGGTAGTGATTCCCAGTCGGCATCCACACCTAAAGATGGCTGCAGAAGATGTCATTCGACCAGCATGTTTTAGCAGTGCAAAATGTTTGATCTAATAATCTATCCCTCTCACTGACTGAACAGCATTGGTCCTCTTTTTAGACTAAAGTCAATAGACCATTAGCATCTGCAAATTTGTTGCAAGCTCTCTTTTTTCTTATGTATAAGGTTATTTGGACTCCGGTAAGGTTAACTAGGTTAAATAGTGACTCCTCTAACTTGTTCTGTTCATATAAATCCATAATTGGCACATTGGATCAGAACTCAATAATATGAGATAAGGATTGCTGAAAAATTGATCTGTATTAGTAACTTCCTTAAAGTATGGGAACCAGTTATCTTTTTTGTTCCACTTCTGAAATAATCTTACATAACCATGCAAAAATGTGTAATATGTTACTGACAGGATCTGTTTTCTTCAGTTAGCACATTGCTTATAATATTCTCCTTGTATTTATGTTAAAATTGTTAATAAAAATGGTTTGACCTTTAAAATAGACATAACTTTTAAATCGCAGTTATTTCTGTTTCCATTTTAGTTATATTTCATTCCTGTAAATAAATTATTTTTTTTTATTATTATTATCAGTTATATGTGTTTTTGTAGTTTATCTGGTGGACATTGAGGGGCATAATCGAACGGGGACGACTGTCTCTAAGGGCGCCCATCTCTAAGGATGTCCCGGCGAAGGGGTGGGGAAACCCGTATTATCGAAACAAGATGGGCGTCCATCTTTCATTTCGATAATACAGTCGGGGACGCCCAAATCTCAACATTTAGGTCGACCTTAGAGATGGTCAACCTAAATGTTGAGATGGTCGACCTTACAGATGTTCATCTCCGGTTTTCAGCCATAATGGAAACCGAGGACGCCCATCTCAAAAACGACCAAATCCAAGCCCTTTGGTCATGGGAGGAGCCAGAATTCGTAGTGCACTGGTCCCCCTGACATACCAGGACACCAACCGGGCACCCTAAGGGGCACTGCAGTGGACTTCACATATTGCTCCCAGGTGCATAGCTCCCTTACCTTGGGTGCTGAGCCCCCCCAATACCCAATATCCACTCCCCACAAGGGGTGAAGGGGGGCACCTACATATGGGTACAGTGGGTTTCGGGTGGGTTTTGGAGGGCTCACATTTACCACCACAACTGTAACAGGTAGGGGGGTATGGGCCTAGGTCCGCCTGCCTGAAGTGCACTGCACCCACTAAAACTGCTCCAGGGACCTGCATACTGCTGTCATGGAGCTGGGTATGACATTTGAGGCTGGCATAGAAGCTGGCAAAAAAAAAATTTAAGTTTTTTTTTTTTTAGTGTGGGAGGGGGTTGGTGAACACTGGGGGAGTAAGGGGAGGTCATCCCCAATTCCCTCCGGTGGTCATCTGGTCAGTTCAGGCACCTTTTCACGGCTTGGTCGCAAGAAAAAAATGGACCAAGTAAAGTCGGCCAAGTGCTCGTCAGGGACGCCCTTCTTTTTTCCATTATCGGCCGAGGACGCCCATCTCCTAATCACGCCCCAGTCCCGCCTTCACTACGGTGCCGACACGCCCCCCCCCCCCCCCCCCGTGAACTTTGGTCGTCCCCGTGACGGGAAGCAGTTGAGGACGCCCAAAATCAGCTTTCAATTATGCCAATTTGGGGAACCCTGAGAGAAGGACGTCCATCTCCAGATTTGTGTCGGAAGATGGGTGCCCTTCTCTTTCGAAAATAAGCCTGATTGTAGTTTATCAGTGTGTATCTAGAGGAATAGAGCTTGATCAGTTGTATACAGGATGTGTTTTATTTCAAAGTGCAAAACAGTTATTTTGCACGTCTCTGTACTACACTGCCCAGCAGGGGTCAGTCTCAATACTAATAATACCTTCAGAAGTCATCTAGAACAAAGATCAATTTATGAATCCGTCCAAGTTTTTGCTAGGTATAGACAACTAGAATTTTTTTTCCATGTCATTCAGGGGGATGTTCATTTTTTGGGGGGGTTTCCCTTCCCTTCTGTAGTCACAGGGGACAACACAAAATGAAAATATTCTGGGCCTCCTTTCCATGCCCACCCTGCCAAGAGCAGACAACCTCCAAAACTTCCCTATTGCTCTAGCAAAGGTCCGTTGATCCAATGGCCCTTTCTTCCAACCCCATCCCTGTGCCCCCTCCCTCCCAGGCCTACCTGAATTCCTAGTGGTATGAAGTGGGTTTGCTGGGACAATAGACATGCTTATTCACTCACGCCCATGACCACAGCTTCATCCAGTATGGAGGCTGTGACCTTTCACCCTAGTCTCACGGAAGATTTGCAAGACTATAGTGCAAGATCATGACTATCATATTGGATGCAGCTGCTGCCATGGACAGGAGCAAATGGACATTTTTCTTGCCTCAACAAACCCCCTCTAGACCACTAGGAATTCAGGTGGGCCTGGGAGGCTGCAGGAATGTGGCCAGAAGAAGGGGCCATTGGATCATGGGGTGGGGAGGGGGTGTTGTTGCCAAACCTGTCATTGGCAAACAAAACTCTGCCTCTTTTTATTTGCCAACAACAGGAAGCAACGGAGGAAATGTTAATGACTGCTCATCTCTAGTATTTTCCCATTTCATCAATCTGCACTGATCCCGATAGACAATCAGGTGGCTATATTATATGTCAATGAGCAAGAACATGTGAATTCCCTTTGACTATGCTGGGAAACAACACAAATTTAGTACTTTGTGATTTCTAATCACATACAAATTCAAGCTACTTATACACTGAGCATTACAGAAACACATAGCAGTCATGCTTAGCAGAGTATTTCAGTCCCTTGAGTGAACTCTAAACCCTCAAACAATATGGGATATTTTTAAAATCTGTAACTCTCCTCAAATTGGCCTGTTTGCCTGCAGCAAAAATGCAAAGCTGTCCCTCTGTTCTTTAGTGCATCTGTCTTCAGATTTCCAAGCCAGGTTTCAGCTAGCAATAAACAGGACATCTCCCCTCCTTTGTGCTTATCTTCTCATCCCTCTAATAGCAAAAACCCAAGTTTCAGAGAAGACCCAGCAATAATGATTCTCATAGCACTGTACTGGTCTAGTCAGGATTTGTTTCCTCTTCTCAAAAGACTCTCGGTTCTTCTTCTATGCTGGCTTCAAATCATTTCTAAATTTGATAATTCCGCATGTGGACTCCCACATCCTAGCCTCAAGTTGTTAGCACTAACAGCGTAGAAACTGAGCAGTGCCTATAAGCCTCCTTGGACTTATCTCCTCCAATTCAAGATACCTTGATAGCAAACAAGAAAATCTTCTACTGGATGTAGGTGCATATGAATTTAAATGGAATTGTTTTTCAATATGGTGTTTTACTAATGATCAAGAGTCCAATGTCCACCAGATATCATACTGCAATATCTATATCATCTTTATCACCTCGGACTACAAGCATCCACTATCAGAGTGTTCTCATCGCACTCTCAGCCTGTCATGTCTCTGTAGACAGGGCCCTAGCTGCCCAGTATCTAATCATTTGCAGATTCGTAATAGGACTTCTTCATGTCAAATCACTGATAAATAAGCTTTCTATATCAAGGGATCTCAATGTTATTCTTTTATCTCTTATGGACCGGCTTTTCAAGTCCATGAAATCCTCATCTCTCAGGTATCTAACCTTGAAAGTTCTTTTTCTTGTAGAAGTTACTTTGATTAGAAGAATCAGTGAACTACAAGTCTTAGGAGGGACGTTATCAATATGAGCAACCATTAAGATTGATTATTATACTGTTAACCCCAGTTATTAGTAACTGGATCTCATTGCATAAAATGGACCTGTGCTAAAATAGCATGAGTTAGTAGTAAAATAATCTATCCTAATGGAGCCCATGTTGATGATGCCCCCCCACCTTAGTCACCTATGAACTTTGCTCTCAAGTTTCATTATAGTCTTAAAATCATATTAAATGTGGTTATGCCTTTTTATATAAATGAAGAAATAGTGTTCACAATATTTTTCTCCTAAACCACCTAAATATCCATACAAGAAGTTTGTTCATACACTGGATTGCAAGCAGACTTCTACTTATTATCCTGAAAGAACAGAATCCATCAGAAAGTTTTACACTGGCTAGCCTCCAGTATTTATTTCTGTTATTAGCAAAGTGGTATACTTCTAAGTACCAGAACTGTAGTTTATTTGCAAGTGGGGTGTACATAGGTGAGGAACATGGGCAGGAAAGAGGCAGAACTCATTCTATAATGGAACCTAGGAGCTTACATTCTGTTAAATAATAGACTTCTACCACTTGGCCTCAGGGCATCTAAATGGAGGTGCCCAGTTTTAGAATTGCCTCCTATGTGATATGATACAAATTGAGCAATTTGGCACCAGTTGCACTGTCAAATTATTTGCCATGTTATCTCTCATGATCTTCATTAATATTATCTGAAGAACCAGTATTCAAAAGGGTTTAATCAGGCAGGAGAGGGTCCTGCCCAGTTAAACTTCACTGAGCTAGCCATCCAACAATATTCAGCAGCATTTAAGTGAATATTGCCTTTGACCACCATGGCAATATCAAGTTAACGCTGGGGCAGTCTGGGGGTGGAGCTTGGGCCTTAGGTGTTGCTACAGGGTGGCAATTACACCCCAACAAATGACTTGCCACCCCAATCTCAAACATCGTATTGGGCCTAGAGTAACACAAATCTTTGTCCAACCCAATGCCAATTTATGCTAGCCTCTTCTACTCTGCCAACATTTTATTGATGATTCCTGGGCAGGCTGAAGGAGATACATTTGATCTTATGACATCTCCTATTGTTGTAGTGCCAGCCTCGTGATAAGAGCTGCAAGAAATTGCAGATTTGACCCCATGGCAGCAGAAGATGTCATTAAATCAAAAGTGTCTCTTGCTGCGTTCCCAGGAATCGAGAACATGTTGATAAAGTAGATTGGGACTGGGACTCTTTATCTTTGTTCAACCTCAGTCAAAAATAACACTAGTAGGGTGGAAGGGTGAGAAAGAGGGAGAGGAGTGAAAAATGCATATGGGGGGGTGGGGTTGGTAGGTTCAGAATATATTCTGGAGGGAGATGGGGATAGAAGAGAAGAATATCCTGAGGAGGGAGGGAGAAAATAAGAAGGGTAGAAGAACCTCAAAAAGAAGGGATGGATAAGAAGGGAGGAGGAGGATTGCCTAAATGGAGGAACTGGGGGGGGGGGGGAGGTGACAATGTCTGGATGGAGCATGTAACAAAAGCATAAAGTCATTTGGTACTGTAAAATGCTAGGCACCAATAAAGATACTTAAAAAAAAAAAGTAATGGAAAGGAGACCCTGGAAAACAGCTTAGGAGATTGACACAAGGAAAGAGGAAAAGAGAGAGTGGGACTTACAAAAATAAACTGCCAAGACAAAAAGGTCAGAAAAGAATAATTTAAAAAATATTTAAGAATAATAAAAAATATATTTAAGAATAATTAAAAAATATTTAAGAATTTAAATGTCAGCTTTGGGAAAGTGCATCTATTCTGTTTTTATGTTTTTCTAGGTAGAGGAGCAAATGCATTTCTGTTTCTCTTTTTGGGTAGGCTTTGAGTTCCATTTCAGTATTTGTCTGCTAGTTTGTTTATAATTTGTAGTCTCTTATTCTGTATTAGCTGAGAGTCCCACCATGTTCTGCATGTGTGACCAATGTGAAGGATTCTGCTGGGATTCCTGCTTGTTCTAATTTTCCAGTAGTAGATGTATCTGTGCTCTAGGATCCACTGTTATATTTGCAGTGCTGTCTTGTAATAGGTAAAGTTATTGTAATTTGAATTCTGGGAGCTATGGCTTTTTTGGTACCTTAAGGTTGCTATATAGGTTTTGAATGCTTTTTTGCAGGGATTTGTATTATGTTGCAAAGTGTCTGGCAGTGGAAGAGAAGTGACACCATAATTTGAACATTTTATTTTGTATGGTGAATCGTAAGTGGAAATATCCTAATTCAGGGGGTTCAAACCTTTCCCGGGAGACCCTCAGAGGGGGATAATCGAACGGCGCTGGCCATCTCCGAGGATGGCGCCACGAAGGGGCGGAGCCAACCGTATTTTTGAAAAAGATGGCCGGCCATCTTTTTTTTCTGATAATACGGTTGGGGCCGCCCAAATGTCAGAGGTGGCCGGGTTTGAGATGGCCGGCATCAGTTTTTGCCCATAATGGAAACCAAAGCCGGCGATCTCAAATCCAGCCAAATCGTGGGAGGGGCCAGGATTCGTAGTGCACTGGTCCCCCTCACATGCCAGGACACCAACTGGGCACCCTAGGGGGCACTTCTAAAAAGTAAAAAAAAAAATTAAAGAAAAGCTCCCAGGTGCATAGCTCCCTTACCTTGGGTGCTGAGCCCCCCAAAACCCACTCCCCACAACTATACACCACTACCATAGCCCTTATGGGTGAAGGGGGGCACCTACATGTGGGTACAGTGGGTTTCGGATGGGTTTTGGAGGGCTCCCATTTTCCACCACAAGTGTAACAGGTAGGGGGGGATGGGCCTGGGTCCGCCTGCCTGAAGTCCACTGCACTCACCACAACTGCTCCAGGGACCTGTATACTGCTGCGATAGACCTGAGTATGACATTTGAGGCTGGCATAGAGGCTAGCAAAAAAGTGTTTAAAGTTGTATTTTTGAGGGTGGGAGGGGGTTAGTGACCACTGGGGGAGTCAGGGGAGATGATCCCCGATTCCCTCCGGTGGTCATCTGGTCAGTTGGGGCACCTTTTTGGAACTTGTACCTGAAAAAAAGGGACCAAATAAAGTGGACCAAATTCTTGTCAAGGCTAGCTTTCTCTTTTCGATTATCGGGCAAAGCCGGCCATGTCAACGCACGCCCCCCGTCCCGCCCCTGTCCTGCCTTCGCTACCATGCCGACACGCCCCCCCTTGAACTTTCACTAGCCCTGTGACAGAACGCAGTTGAAGCCGGCCAAAATTGGCTTTCGATTATACCGATTTGGCCGGATTCAGGAGATAGCCGGCCATCTCCCGATTTGTGTCGGAAAATGGCCGGCGATCTCTTTCGAAAATAAGCTGGCTAGTCATTCAAGTTTTCAGGATATCCACAATGAATATTAATGGGATATATTTGCATGCAATGCCTCCATTACATACAATTTCTGTCATTCATATTTATTTATTTATAACACAGTTTATATACCACTGTATTCTTAGTTATTGTGGATATCATAAAAGCCTGATTGGCTGGGTTTAGAACTTGTGCTCTTATACAGAATCTACCCCAAATGACTTTCCAGTGCTCCTCACAATGCTTTCTCAATGGCTTTTGAATCCAGAAAAAAAATCCAGAGGAGCTGTTTCCTAACAGCTGCTTTTCTCCCTCCCCCCCCCCCCCCCCCCCCAATTACTGTATTTATAAGTATTGTCATTCATGGGACATCAGTTAGCACTAGAGAAACATATTGGGACGTCATTGCTATTGTGCACATTTCATAAGAAGCACTTCAGTGCTCTGCAGAATCCTCCCCCAGAGTTTGTGTCATTTAATAGACAATTGACCAAGGGTTTGTCACCCAGTATTAATGAACAGCAGGCAGCTCAATCAGTTGGATAATTTGCCAGTATTATCAATCACAAGTGGACAAGCAATTATTCTAACTTATAAAATCCCCTGCAAGAAAGTGTATCTGTAATTCATCTCTACTCACTGTCATTTCTGCATGCCTTGTAGGAGGATCCCAAGTTCTACTTTAGGTTATATGCTTGACTGTCACAAGAGATATGGTGTCAGCCATTAAAGCCTCTCTTTGTAAGTAATGGGCTTTCACACTTTGCTCTGGTGAGCCCTCATCTAACCAACTGAAAATCCCCCCAGGTCTCTATTTTCACCCCTACCTCCTCCTATGCCTAGCACCATTACTTAATTCAAAGCATTGACATGCCGCTGATTTCTGTTGAAAAGCAGTACTTTAGGGTTGTTCATTCCAGTTCATTTTTCTTATGTTAAACCTCTTCACATCATTATTCCATCATATCAAAGACAATTCTATAAGCTGGTGCCTAGAGGCCCTGTTTACAAAGGCACGCTAATGTTTTTAGCACTTGCTAAAAATTAGCACGCACTGTGTAGACGCCCATAGGAATATTATGGGCATCTACATGGTTAGCACCTTTGTAAACAGGGACCTAAATTTATGTTACAGAATACTAGCACTTATGCACTCATTTGATTCCAGTAATTGAAAGATACACTCACGAGTGCTAGGCGCTATGCTGTTACTGATGCACACATAAGCTGCTTACCCCCTAATTCTATAAACTTGCATGCACAATTTGATGCTTAAATTTTATAAATGGTGCCTCTGGTTAACTGTTGTTAGTATAGGTGTAAATATTGAGCCAGTAGCAGTGAACATTTTGCTGACCGGCACCAGTGTTATTGTTGGATATTCAATGCCAGGCCATGTATGGACTTTGGCAGTGAGTATCCGGTTTATGCGGAGCCGGCTAACACATAACAGGTTAAATCAATATTCAGAAGTTAACTGGTCAATGAATTGCTATTCTCCCCAAATAGTCAATTTTTATTTAGGTGCTAGCCCCTAATTTTCAGTGGTAGTAACCAGTTAAGTGCCACTCAAATTTAGCGGATAACCCTGAACAAGCAATTTAACTGGTCAGCGGCCGTTTTTGGCCAGTTAAATCATTTTGAATACCGACCAGAGTTGGGAATTTACTGTTGTTGGAGACGGGTGTCATATGATGTTTGGCTATGAGTGGTCAACGGACTATGAATCATTTATTGAACATCAGGGTGTGCATGGAAAAATGTTTTTTGTTCCTTTTGTCTTTCACTTCTTTACTCGTTTTTCCTACTACGTTTTTCACTTATTTTAATAGTTTTGCTCATTGGGACAATTTTAATAGTCATTTATGTGCATAAAGCAGAGGTTTATAAGGGTAAGGGTAGGGGTAATTCATTTGATATGCCATCTTTCTGTGATACAACCAAAGCAGAAATGGCTTTTTTTTTAATTGCCTGGATTATATGTAGGTAAAAGTATGTGGATGTGACCTGTAAGTGCATAAGTTTACCCAAACTAAGCAGAAACATTTCAGGGAGAGGTTACAGTTTATGTACATACTTTATAAAATAGGTAGATATGTGCATAAATAATAGTAAACGTGTATAATAAATAGTCAGGTATAAATATACATTTATAATTTCTGTGGGGTAATTTTCAAAAGAAAATCATGCACATATTTTCCCTTTGAAAATTGGTGTAAAATGTGCATACCTGCTTCCTAAGGGCCCTGCTTATAGAGGCGTGCTAGCGTTTTTAGCACGTGCTAACCATGTATATGCCCATATATTCCTATGAGTGTCTACATGGTTGGCGTGCGCTAATAAAGCTAGCACACCTTTGTAAACAGGGCCCTAAGTTTGGTGGCCTGGTATAAAATGGCCTTTTAAGGGGAAAGTTATTAACATGGACTGCTGCTGAGACATGTTCTGGCCTATAGTCAAAATGATTTAATAAGGGCAGGAGAAGCTCCGGATCGCTTAAATTGCCTGGGGCTGCCCAACCTTCAATATTCAGCAGCAGTTAACTGGATAGTGCCACTGAATATTGGATCTGACCACCTTTAAAAAAATGGACAGAACAGGGGCAGTGCTGGAGGCAGCACTAGGAAGGAGCTGGCAGTTATGCGGGCGTTGGCATTATTCAGTGTCGGCACCTGCATTGCTAAGTGAGCAAATTTAGGACAGGTCAAAAGCTGTCCGAATTTGGCCCACTTAGCTATGTAGTTGCTGGCACTGAATATCGGCTGGCACCCGCATAACTTTTTTAAACTCCTGCGATCTCTCTCCCATCCCTCAATGCAGCCACCTCCTTCCCTTTCCCCCCAAGGCAGCAACAGTCACAACCCCCTTCCCCCTGGAATGCCCCCCCCCCAACTCCCAACCCCTCCCAGTCTAGATAGACCCCCTGGGGGTGACTGGAGCAGGAGCATAGCCCACTTGCTCCCTCCCCTTGTGGTTGTCTTCACAAAATGGCTGCCTGCAAAAGCTCCTGTGGCCTCCTGCACTTAAATGAGCCCCAGATATTCAGTGCCTGTCCTGAACGTGGCCCCACATTGAATATCTAATTCTGCCTGCAGCTCTCAGTGTTTAAAAAAATGTTGACTGACACAGGTTGAATATTACCCCTATTATTTTACTGTCAACCCTATTTATTAGCAACTAGGGAGTGAGTGAGCATATTGGATTGGAGATTCAGAGAAAGTGAGAGAATCTGAGATGCTGTAAGTGAAGGGATTAAAAAGGGTGTGAGAGAGTAAGGAAACAGAAACGAGGGGAATAAACAAGGTCCAAGGAATTATAGACCCATTGCTAATATCCCTCTCATTGCTAAAATATTAGAGTGTTTAGTAGCTAAATAATTGACTGATTATCTGGCTCACCATAATGTTTTATACCCTGCACAATCTGGTTTTAGAAGTGGATTTAGCATTTAGATTTTACTTTGAATATTGATGCATAAACTCAGAGATTTATTCTGTAAGGGCCATCAGGCCATAGTTCTTCAATTTGACTTCTCAGCAGCTCTTGACATAAATTGCCATCAACTTTTGTTAAAACTCTTGGGAGATATTGACACTTCTGATAGTGTACTAAGTGATTTCATGGGGGGGGGGGGGGGGGGGGGGGGGTTAACAGAGAGAACCTATGGTGCGAAACATTTGGAGGGATATTCTAAGTCTTGAAAACTAAGAACATAAGAAAAGCTATACTGGTTAAGACCAACAGTTCATCTAGCCCAGTATTCTGTTTCTAACAGTGGCCAATCCAGGTCACAAATATCTGACACTATCCCCAATAGTAACAGCATTCATACTACTGATCTCAGGGACTGAACTAGGCTCTGCTGTGCCTTCCAGAGGCTATCTGTTAATGCTGTAGGTTGTGGCAGAAAGTTCAAGTTTAAAACCATGGGAAAACTAGTTAATAGTTTGTTCTTTTTTAAATTCAAACTGTCTTTATCAATAAACCTACAATTCCTCTTGTACCCCCAATCTTTAAATCACCAAAGCACAGAGCAAAATAATGTTCACTTACCCAGAGAAATGTCCTTTTCTCTCAGAACTTCTCAGGAAAAACAAAGTAGGATGCCTAAGAGTTCTCCTCTTTTGCCCATATTGTTTAAGGTATTGATGAGTATTTTTGGTTCCTGGCTTTCTAATGTGAATGTGAAATATTATACTTACATAGATGACATTATCTAATCACACTTAAAAGTACTATTCCTGCCAATACTGTCCAATCCTGCATTGATTTGGTTGAATCTTGGGTCATTCAACACAGGCTAAAATTAAATACCAGTTAAACTAAAATGTTATGGTTAGGTCCAACTTTGACCACTCTTCCCAATAAGGTATTGATCCTTAATAATCTTTCTCTCTATATAGAATCCACTTTAAAAATTATGGGTGTGACAATGAATTCCACACTGTTCTCGGATCTTCAGGTTAAACTTCTGAGAAGAAAAACTTTCTGGAAACTTAAACAACTTTGCAGAGCTAGAAAATATTTTTATCTGGAGTACTTTTCAGCTTGTTTTGTCTCCCAAATAGATGACTGTTATGTTATCTATGCAGGATGCTCTGAGAAAATAAGGAAACAGCTACAGACTATTCAGAATGTTTCAGCTAGATTGATCTGTAATGCATATAATTTTGATTGTCACCCTTCTCCTGAAGTCCTTACTTTGGATACCAATAGAAGCCCACTCACTATTTAAACTGTGCTCGCTGGTCTTTAAATTTTTTCATTGTATGGCTCCATCATATCTAACGTCTTTAAATCTTTCATCGTGCTCCTCCAGGACTCACCAAACGATCAGTCATTTAACTTTGCACGTTCTCTCTGTAACAAACATTAAATACAAACAATTTCACTTATTTGCTTTCTTATCAAGTGGCAAACATTTGGAATACTTTACCTGTAGCTCTTAGATTAATCCTGGATTATTTAAGCTTCAGAAAGCAGTTGAAAACTTACTCCCCCCCTGTTTACTAAGCTGTGCTAGTGGCTGCCGCATGGCAATGCAAACACAGTCCATTGGTTCTTGTTTAAATGATTTTTGATGATTAATTCTTGTTTTAATTAATTAAGGATCCTTTTACTAAGGTGTGCTAATGGATTTAATGTGCACTAATGATTAGCCTATTGTATACCTATGGGCTGAATGGCACTCAGGAAGGTCTATTACTATAGATTAACAAGCTATCTGCAGTGGAGCCAATAGGAATAAAATGGACCCTGTGGCAGATAACATGAGCTAATCTTTAGTACAAAGACTCCCTAAAAGTGCACTAATCCATTAGTGCGCGCTTCATCTATTAGCGCACCTTAACGAAAGAATCTCTTAATTTTTAATTCTGTAATGAGGGTCTCAGATTGTAGCATTTCACTTTTATCCATGATTAGTTTTGTTTTATGTATTGTATAAAATGTATTATGTATATTTTCCTTGGAAACCACCTAGGCCTTAGGTGGTATACAAATTTTTAAAATAAAATAAATAAAATTGATTTGTATCTTCCCAGAAATTTACCTGGTTGATCTTATTGCAAACCACATCAAACCATTTTCGGCTTTCTGCTGTATTGTATTGTATTGAAGACACTGCAGTTCCTGAAAGTTAGTTAAAATATGTATTGTTAGTCCAATAAAAAAGGCATCACATTATTGTTTTATGGTTTATTGATTGTAACGTCCATGCAGCTTCTGAGTAAGTAGAAAAGAATTTAAAGCTGAGAACTGAACAGGTATGAAACGAAAGTCACTGAGCTATCAGGTGTAGGAAACCTAACCAAGGGCCCTTTCCTGTGTAGGATTTGAAGGATGATATGCTGTAAACAGCGGACTAGATGTGGTGAACAGTGAAGAACTGCCAACATGGAAAATATGCCGAAGGAACTTCTAAGCCTGCTGTTTTCTGCCTGAGGTCTGCAGGAGGAATCTGTCAGCTGAGAGGTACACGAGCAGCCCCTGTTGGGAGACAGAGACAGAGAACAGGAGGTGATGTCTGTAAGCAGATTCCCTGTGCTGAGAAAGAGCTGACTGAAAGCTGATGTAATTGGAAGAAAACAGAGAGCAGAGAGAGATGCCAGGCAGCCTCCAGCAGCCCTCTTTTTCTCCAAATTCCTAAATAAGTTTTCTGAGCAGAACAGCAAAAAACATTGACAGTAAACCTCGTTTCTATACTAATGGTAAAAACCTATAAAAGAAATAATCCCTAAGGAAAGAGAGGCTGCAATTTTCCCACCTTTCTCATCTTTGTTTGGCATTTAGAAAAAAAAAATTCTACAACTTAGCAAGACTTGGTAACCATTTTGATGCAGCTACTACAGAGGGGCACTATAACATAGCATAATTTATATACTTCTATGATGACAAATGGCTCAGGGTGGTTTACAAAGGCATGATAAATACAATACAATTATATATTTAAAAAAAACAACAACTTGAAATAATAGCTTAAAATATGATAAGAACATAAGCATTGCCATACTGGAACAGACCGAAGGTCCATCAAACCTAGTATCCTGTTTCCGTCAGTGGCCAATCCAGATCACAAGTACCTGATAAAATCCCAAAACAGTAAAACAGATTTTATGCTGCTTATCCTAGAAATAAGCAGTGGGTTTTTCCAAGTCCATCTTAATAATGAGTTATGGACTTTTCTTTTAGGAAATTATCTAGACCTTTAAACCCTGCTAAGCTAACTACTTTTACCATATTCTCTGGCAACAAATTCCAGGGTTGGTTTAAATTTACTTCTTAGTAGCTTCATTGTGTGCCCCCAGTCCTGGTATTTTTGGAAAGAATCTACCTGTTCCACTCCACTCAGTATTTTCCAGACCTCTATCATATCTCCCCCTCAGCCATTTCTTCTGCAAGCTGAAGAGCCCTAGCTGCTTTAGCTGTTCCCCACAGAGAAATCATCCCACCCCCTTTACTATTTTTAGCGCCTTTCTCTGTATGTTTTCTAATTCTGCTATATCTTTTTTGAGATGCGGTGGCTAGAACTGCACACAATATTCGAGGAACAGTCATACCATGGAGCTATACAAAGGCATTATAGCATTCTCATTTTTTTCATTCCTTTCCTAATAATTCCTAACATTCTATTTGCTTTCTTAGCTGCTGCTGCTGCACACTGAGTAGAGGGTTTCAACATATCACCAATGCTGACACCTTGATCCTTTTTCTGGGCGATGACTCTTAATGTGGAATCTTGCATCACATAGCTGTAGTTTGGGCTCCTCTTTCCCACATGCATCACTTTGCACTTGCTCACATCATCTGCCATTTGGATGCTCAGTCTCGTAAGGTCCTCTTGCGATTTAACAACTTTGAATAACTTTTGCATCAGCAAATTTAATTACCTCATTAGTTATTCCTATCTCAAGTTCATTTATAAATATGTTAAAAAGCAGCAGTCCCTGCACAAAACCCTGGGAACCCCCTTCTCCATTGAGAATACTGACCATTTAACCCTACGCTCTGTTTTCTATCTTTTAACCACTTTTTAATCCACAATAGAACACAATAGGAGTGGAGGAGTGGCCTAGTGGTTAGGGTGGTGGACTTTGTTCCTGAGGAACTGAGTTCAATTCCCACTTCAGGCACAGGCAGCTCCTTGTGACTCTGGGCAAGTCACTTAACCCTCCTTTGCCCCATGTAAGCCACATTGAGCCTGCCATGAGTGGGAAAGCATGGGGTACAAATGTAACAACAACAACAAAAAAAAATTACCTCCTATCCCATGACTTTCTAATTTCCTCAGGAGTCTTTCATGAGGTACTTTGTCAAATAAATACCTTTTGAAAATCCAGATACACAATATCAACTGGCTCACCTTTATCCACATGTTTATTCAGCTCTTCAAAGAAATGTCGTGAGACAAATTTACCTTGACTAATCAATGTTGGCTGTGTTTACTGAGAGCACCATTCCAATGCTGTCAACCTAGCATAATTGTCAGGGGACACCTATGATGGGAACCTTCTCAGCGTCCTGCTTAGAGGGATAATATAGGGCCAGCATGATGATATGTTCACATGGTTATATGACTAAATTAAACTGTAAGCCACATTGAACTGACTACCTGATTGGAAAATGTGGGGTACAAATGCAGAAATAAAATAAAATAAAATAAAATAAAATAAAATAAAATATACATCACACCTTCAGTGGTGAAACAAAGTCCTATTACTGGCCACTAGAGTGCAGCAGTCATTCCCTGCTGCTGTGGTTTAGTAGTGGAGGCATGGTCTAATGATTTGTGCACTGGCCTGGGACCCTTAGGGTGACAGGTTCAATTCCCACTGCAGCTCCCTGTGAAACTGTCCACATAACATCACCCTCCATTAGCCTGGTTTCTGAATGACCATCTGTCAGTACTGAGTAGCTGCTATGATTGTGACCACAAAGGGCCAGTTGGATACATCTCTATGAGGAAAGACTAAAGCAGCTAGGGCTGTTCAGCTTGTAGAAAAGATGGCTGAGGGGAGATATGATAGAGGTCTATAAAATAATGAGTGGAGTGGAACAGGTAGATGTGAATCACATGTTTACTCTTTCCAAAAATACTAGGACTAGGGGACATGCAATGAAGCTACCAAGTAGTAATTTTAAAACAAATTGGAGAAAATATTTCTTCACTCAACGAATAATTACACTCTGTAATTCGTTGCCAGAGAATGTTGTGAAAGTAGTTAGCTTAGTGGGGTTTAAAAAAGGTTTGGCTAATTTCCTAAAAGAAAAGTTCATAAGCCATTATTAACATGGCCTTGGGGAAAATCCACTGCTTATTTCTAGGATAAGCACCATAAAATGTATTCTACTGTTCTGGGATCTTGCCAGGTGCTTGTGGCCTGGGTTGGCCACTGTTGGTGGCAAGATGCTGATGTCAGAAGAAGGCGGGACATTGAGCGAAGGGAAGACTAATAGAGACGTCGGGAGCGCCGCCTCCTTCACTGACGCTGCCCCTTCGCTGCCCTGCCAGCCGGACGGAGGTAAATTTAAAAGAGATTTTGTTGGGGGGAGAAGAGGGCGGGCAGTTGGGACATGGGAGCGGGAGGGCGAGGCAAGCATGGCGCGGCGGGGCGCCCCCCCAGAGGACAGCGCCCCCCTGCCATGCTTACCTCGCTTACCGCGTTGGCACGGCCCTGATCTTCCAGGTTTACAGTGATTTGTTTCAGTTTCTCTGACTTATCAGTACTGAATACCATTTCTGGCACTGGTATCTCTCCCACATCTTCCTCAGTGTAGACAAAAGCAAAGAATTAATTTAATCTCTCCGCTATGGCCTTGTCTTCCCTGAGTGCCCCTTTTACCCCTCAGTCATCTAGCAGTCCATCTGATTCTTTTACCAACTTCTTCCTTCTAATATACATAAAAGAAAGTTTTTACTATGTGATACTTTATGAAAATCTCCATAAGCAATATAATCCTACCCAAAAACAAGATCATAAAATTAAAAACATAACTCTGAGTATAATGCCAAGTAATATGGAAAAGATGGTGACCTGAGAGAAGGACATGGCAAGCTGCACTCCGAAGCTTTCCTCAGGTACCGGGAAAAAAACAAAGAGAAAGCATGGAATTTCTCCCTTAATCCTCTCTATAATACATGTCAGCAAAGGCCATATCTGCCAAGCCATTCGCGGGTACCAATAGAACCTGCCAGTCTCTCCGATAGCGAACCCACTGGGCCATGATCCTCTGCCCTCACCCGACTCTTGGGAACTGCAGGGCCACCATTTCTGGGTCTGCTGGACCACGACCCGGTGCCCACTCTGAGCCAGGAACTGCTAAGAGTCCAGCAGGACTGACCACGAGGAGGGCCTGCTGAACCCGATCTGCCATTCATGCTCCTTCCAGGGCACATACCCCATCCTCACCCATCTCAACCAAGGCTCCTGTAACCAACAGGTCAGGAGTCGGTAAATCTCTGCTGCGTTCCCAGCTGAGGAGACCGCACACCGGATGAAACGGAGCTCCACACTGTGAGGCAGCACTGAGGCACAAGGATCCCCAAGCGCCATGACGGAGTGGAGCCCGGCACAGTGAGGCAGCAAAACACCGAGATGCCAATGGGACAGAGCAATGCGCAAAAGAAAACTAGCAGCTTCAACAGTGAATAACCCTGATTTCACACTACTTAAAACAAAAATACAGTTGACTGAGCCACAGGACAGATTCCAGACCATTGCAGATCAGACTAAAGGGACTGCTCAGGCTTCATATCCAGCCTCTGCTGGGTATGGGATTCAGACAGGCCTTCAGGGCAGCAGGAATGCAGACAGAACCTCAGTGGACAACAGTTCCGTAAACCAATGATACCAGCGTATCAACAGCTGATCAGAAGAGCTATCTCCCTTAATAGCCCAACTCAGCCAAGACCAAACAAAAGAATCCAACGCACCATGAAACATAAATTGGAGAACCACCACATCAACACAGCAGGAAGGCCTGTTTCCCTATAAGACACAGTACAGTACGGCAAGATGATGACCTGTGAGTGACAAAAAAACCCCCCCAAGATACACACGCACAGAGGATCACCTCTCATGTACCCCCTCATCCGACAAACACCTAAGTGAAACATAATCGACTACAAAAGCAAACAGACACTAACCTATACACTCCTCCTCACACCAAATCAAAGAAATGAATTACACACAATGGCTGGTTTACTATCTGATAATTACATGGTTAATTTACCGTCAGACATATGTCTTTAGGGGGGGGGGGGGGGGCGGGCGGCAAAGCATATCAATTCTGTTAACACCCAGAGCCTGCCCAAGAAAAACAACCGAGATAGGTCTCCTCGCAAACACCCAACACAGAAGAGCCACCGCCAATCGAATAGTCACCTCAAAAAATGATAATAATAGGATCAAACGTCAGCTACTTCACATTGACTGCGAGAAGCAAAATATCAGCTCTTCATTACCAATACCCATTGGTTAAACATATCACAAAACAAAAATTACAGGAATGAAAAAAGTTTAGGGGGTAAAATAGTAGATTGTGAGTCCATTAGAGACAGAGAAAGCACCTACATATAGTAATTATAAATTATAAAAATTATTGGTTGTACTCACAGAAAGGCGGTATATCAAATCCATGACCCCTTTAGTGCTATATAGTTCAGAAAAAGGAGAAAAAGCAAGGAATAAACCCTGAAACCAATATTCAAAAAGGAAATATAACAAAGAAAAAAGATCCCAATGGACTGAAGGGAGAATGCAATTATGTAATTTAGCTCCAAATCCCCAAACTAACCCATATTATTCATTGATTACGGGGCCCTTTTACTAAGCCATGGTAGGCTCTATGCACATGCATCGCGTGCCAGAATGAGACTACCGCCAGGCCAGTGCGCCCTCCAGGTGGTAATTTCAGATTTGGCGCATGCCCATAACTCAAGGATGAATTATTTATTTATTTCCTCCTACGCACGCCGGTTCCGACGGTAATCAGCACTTGGCGCGCTCCGACCGGTCACTGCGCATTTAGCACATGAGCCTTTACTGCTAGATCAATGGGTGGTGTTAACTGCTTAGGCCGGTTTTGGGTGCGCGCTGGTTTCATTTTTACCGCAGGACCTTTACCCAATGCCGGTCACTAGAAATGGCCTAGCATTGAGGGGTCCTTTTACTAAGCTGCAGTAAAATGTCCCTGCTGTAGTGTTGGGCGTATGTTTTTGGTGCTCGGTGGATCATGCACTCCTCCTCACACCAAATCAATAGCACTATCGGAGAGACAGGCGGGCGCTATTGGTTCTCGCAAATGGCTTGGCAGACATGGTATTTTCTGACAGGTATTATAGAGAGGATTAAGGGAGAAATTCCATGCTTTCTTTCCGGTTTTTTTTTTCCCGATACCTGAGGAAAGCTTCAGAGCACAGCTTGCCATGTCTTCCCCTCAGGTCCCTTTTCCCATCCCATTAAAAAAAGTCATTTTTTGTAGATGCGGTAAAAACTGGGCCAGCATGCTCCCAATACACGTGCCTATACTACTGCAGGCAAATTTTTACTGTGGCTTAATAAAAGGGCCCCTTAGTGAATGCCAACCTCTTTGCATCAAGCAAATATTTTACTTCTACAGGGTTATACATAAATATATAGTAGAGGAAAAAAAAGTTCACATTTGCAAGGAAAATATAATTGAAATGTGCCTCCTAAAGATGAAACCTGATACTTCAAGGCTAAAAATGTTTTCCTCCATTCTTGCATGGCTCTAAATAAATCAGGACTCTGCCAAGTATCTTTTTTATATTGATCCGTCTGAGACCTTAGTGCTTAAGACTGGGGTTATGTCTTTCTCAGCCTTTAAGTCCCGAATCTGATAAATTAGTTCACATAAAGGATTACTCAAAAGAAAGATCATCAGGCTAGAAGGCTACCAACATTTCTTTAAAGCTTCAGAAAAAAAAATGGCAAACAGTGAATAGAGTGTTGCAAACACTAGAAAGTTCATGAAGCAGACCCATAGTTTTTCTACCATTTTACTGGAAAAGAGCAGGAATTACACATGGATTATTTTCTTTGTTTGAAAAAGGTACATTCCTCAGTGGAGGAGTAACCGAATTGTTAAGAGTAGTGAGGCTGTAAACCAGAAAAACTGGGTTTGTTTCCCACTGCAGTTCCTTGTGACCCTTGGAAAGTCACTTAATCCTCCATTGCCCAGGTATAAAAACTTAGATTGTGAGCCCACCAGAGTTAGAGTAAGTACCTGTGTATAATATGTAAACAGCTTTATTTTACCACAGAAAGGCAATATACCATATAGATTAACCTTACCGTTATAGCACCCAAATAAGAAATACCCAGGTGTCAAAAACAGAGCATCAGGCAGATGTCTTGGCAGGAGTAACACCTACTGCTACAAGACTGGCACTGAAGTCTTCAGCCCTCACTCATAAATGGGAGGGCAGAAAGGGCCTAGGCTCGTTCTAGTGCTCACCAGGGGGAAATTGCCTGCAGAAACTGACCAACTCTGTATACCTCAAATCCTGGGATCCACTTCTTTCTAACTTACAGTGATCTTCATGGTTTGTGTTTAGACAACATTCTCTATAGCAGGGTCGGGCATCCTCAGTCCTCAAGGACCGCAACCCAGTTGGTTTTCAAGATTCCCACAACGAATATGCATGAGATTGATTTGCTTCCATTGTATGTAAATAGATTTTATGCATATTGATTGTGGAAATCTTAAAATCCCAACTGGGTTGTGGCTCTTGAGGGCTGTGATTGCCCACCCCTCCTCTATAGTGTGGAGACTCATGTAGTATAAATCATGGTGTGATCCCATTACTGGAGAAACAAAAATGAAATGGAGATGGATGATGGAGGGGTCAAGAGAGGGAGAGTGCAGTGGAGGAGAAAGGATAGAAGAGAGTATTGAACAATGTATGTTGGTAGAGAGAGGGGGCAAATGTGGAGAAATGGTGGTGTTTGTATCATGTAATTTTTGAAACACCAGTGCCACTGACTCTGCAGCAGAGAATATGAGGCCTTGTGTGGCCTTGGTGGATTGTAGGGCCAGGTGAGCTATCAGCTGCAGTCATAAGCCATGGTGAATCACTGAACTCCTGAGACATGTCAGTTGTGTATAAAGAAGAAAAGGACAGAACATGAGAAATGAGGCTATGGGGCATAAGGACACAGAAAAAAAACAGGTAAACAGAGGTTTTGTGTGAGTCTAGGCATGCTTGTGTTGGGAGAGATTCTTACAGTACAATATCAGGGCTCAAATTGTGTGTTCATTTATTAAACTGGGGCCCAAGATGTATATATTTATTTAATTGGGTCTGCCTATTCAATAGAGGGATTTCCAATTAATAGAGCAGAAAGAGCAGATAGATTGGCTAAAAGTCAAGGCTACCTTGCACAAAGGAGACAGGAAGGATTGCCACTGGTAATCTCAGTCCTGCACATTATTCGGGAATTTGAATGTTTGGCGATAGACTAAAACATCTGTTTTTATGCTGGATACACAGAATCCAGAAGCAGTTCTTCTTGGGTTGCTAAGGATGCAATTTCCCAACTTATTAGAGAAGAAAAAAAGAGACAGAAAATCTTAACATCACTTTGTTGACTCAGCCTGGCAAGCACATAAGGGGCAATGTGATATACTGTAAATTGGTTTAGGAGACTGGAGTAGCAGCCAGGAAGGGGCTGTATTAAGGCACATTGGTGAGGCAGCTAGTACATAAAGCCACTCAAAAATGACAGCGGTAAGAAAGAGAACTGCACAAGACAAGGATGTTTATTTTTATTTTTTCATTCGTTCATTTAAAGTAGTTACAGCCCTTACCATCCACAGTTTTGGATACAACTAGACATAGATAATAACACAAAATAAAATAAAACCTGATTAACATAACAACATTCAACAATATAAGCTCCACTCTTCTAACCTATCATGCCAGGACGCTTGTAGTGGTAGTTTACCTAAATGATGCCTAAATTTGGAGAACAAAAAAAAATGCACTCTTGAGTTGGGTGCTGTTTATAGAATAATAGTATGTAGTGCTAGGATCCACTTCAAACTTTGGGCTAGATGCGGATCCCCCCAATTCTATAACACTGTGCACCAGGGGCGTAGCCAGACTTCGGCAGGAGGGGAGTCCAGAGCCCGAGGTGAGGGGGCACATTTTAGCCCCCACCCCCCGGTGTCACTGACCCCCCCCCCAGTGCCGCCGACCCTCTCGACACCCCTCCCGCCGCCAACCCTCCCCAGCCGCCGTCACCGTCGGCTACCTTTGCCGGCGGGGACCCCAACCCCCATCAGCCGAGGTCCTCTTCTTCCGGTGCCAGGCTTCATTCTGTTTCTGTGAGTCTGACGTCCTGCACATACGCGCAGGACGTCAGACTCACAGAAACAGAACAAAGCCTTGCGCCGGAAGAAGAAGACCTCGGTTGGTGGGGGTTGGGGTCCCCCGCTGACAAAGGTAGCCGACAGTGGCAGGGGAGGGTTGGCGACAGGGGGTCCAGGGCCAAATCTATGGGGGCCCAGGCCTCCGTGGCCCCACGTAGCTACGCCACTGCTGTGTACATTTGTAATGAATGTCTCTGATCCACCCATGCCCCTCCTATGGCCACACCCTCTTCTCAGTTGCATGCTAAAAAAATATAGACTAGAGCTTAGCAAGATGGATGCACAAATCCAAACTGTTGCCAATTAGCACTGATAATTGATTGTTGCCACTCAATTATTAGTGCAAATTGGCTTGTTACTCAAATTGCATGCACAAATTTATTTATTTATTTGTTAAATTTATATCCCACATTTTCCCACCTATTTGTAGGCTCAATGTGGCTTACATAGTACCGCAGAGACGATTGCCGACTCCAGTGTGAACAAATACACTGTGGTTTATGGCAGGATAAAGTTCATGTGGCAGAGGCCACATTAGGAATCAAGGTGTGTAAGAGTTGACTTATGTTCATTATGTGCTTTAGTTTTCTTGTGAAGCTGAGGTCAGGCATTTAGTTTGGGTTTGTGGGGTATGCCTTTTTAAATAGGGTGGTTTTTAGTGTTTTCCGGAAGTGAAGGTGGGTCGTATGTCGTTTTCAAAGCTTTTGAATGCTTTATGTAGAATCTAGGGGTAAGAATTAACTATAACAACACAAAAAAGGGGTGTGGGATTACAAACGCAATAAGCAACAACCCCAGAGTAATCCACACAGTATCACAGTATGGAACTCTAATAGAACAAGCTTATGATGAAAAAGGGAAGGAAAAACCTCAAAGTAGCTCAAATCCAAAGGAAGGTTTATAGATTTAAAGAGCTATATCGATCTGAGTAGATCTCTACTTCATCATCGGCAAAAACCTTCCCACAGATTATAAAACTTCATTTGAAATTCAAGAAAAATTATAGTCTGTGTATGATATCAATGCTCGAGAAAAAAATGAAAACCACTTATCTCGTGGCTCAAACGAAGCACAGGAAAAACATATGGTAGATATTTCCAACTACAAACTTGCCCCTGGGCCAACGATGGCCAGCATTTCGTTAAGCTGCTTCAGGGTCCCAGATGGCAAAAATGATTCTGAAAAATAAAAGAACAGGTACAAATTGCTGAACAAGCTCCATAATGCAAAAAACAAGTAAGATCCACTCACAATCATATACTTCACGAAGCGGCATTCAACAGTCATGGAAACCTGCACATCCAAGAATTGCTTCCAAGATGGCTCCTATCTAACAAACCGATGACATCAGACCCCTCCAGCCAATCACCAGAGTGGCCTAGGTTAAATGACCTGACACTAGAAAAAATACACCAATCCAGATGCGAATTAAGTCCCTTAGGTTCAAGCAATTGTAATCTGTAGATCCATCTCTGTTTTGACTGGAGTAAAGTACATTGACGATCATCTCCTCTGGAAAAAGGGGCTACATGGTGTAAGGCCAGGCATCTAAGGTCCTGAAATGAGTGACAATGTTGAACACCATGAGTAACTAGAGGGAGACTGGGCTTGTTAGTATGGATTGAGCTTTTGTGTTTAGTCAGACATACATATTACATGAGGTCTGACCAACATAGACCAGGGTAAGCCCAGATTTATCAGACAATATATTAAGGATTTTTTCTTTTCTTTTTTTTCCCGTTAGTATACAGGACTTGAAAAAGATAATATGGGAGCACTTACACCTATTTAGGAGGAACTGAGTGCTCCCATGTTAAGTCCATGCTATCCAGCTAGCATGTGCTAACACAAACACGCTATCTGAATAACTCTTCCACACCCATTTTCTGCCCATGCCAAGCCCCCTCCCAAAATATTTTATAAAGAATATGTGATGAGCGCATGCTAAGAGGCAAACTACTGCGAAACACATTTTGTGGTATGCTTTTTTTTCCTGTATTGCTCCTGTAACAAAAAAATAAAAATGGAAAAACAGTACAAAATGGAAAAATTTCAAACTGCACACCGTTAATCCATATAGCTATTTGGTTTAATTTACAACAATTAAAGCCTGTCTCAAAACTAAACTACATAGCTATATGGATAGTGGCTGAATATATCATCAGTATCCATAGAGCTAGTGATGGTCAATGCTGTCTACAGAGAGTCAATATAACTTTCTACACTGATACTGAACTTGACTCTGGCAGGACCCAGGATAGAACTTGACTTGAGCATGAACAGAACTAGGCTTGAGCAGGGACCAGGAGTTTGCTTGGCAGGAACAGGGCTCACAGGGCAAGGCCCTCAGGAACAAGGTTTGCAGGAGCAGGGCTCTCAGGAGTAAGGGTTTCAGGTTCAAGGTTCAGGAACAAAGCTTGCAGGAACAAGGTTCACCAGGACTAAGGCTTTCAGGAACAAGACTGACTTGTTGCAAAGGCAATGCATGAACTTCCCAAGGTTCATTATAAAGGCCCTCACTAATGATGTTACAATGTCTGGTGCCCAGAAATGAGGCTTGGAACACACTGAGGAACACAGCAGGGCACCAGAACGAGGCTAAGATACTGGGACATCAGACTGAGGCTTGGATAGTCTCTGAAATGAGGCTTGGAAAACAGGGAAACAGGCAGCAGAGTCATCAGTGCAGGAGGAACGTAGTGCGGAGAAGCCGCAGAGCCTGACTACCAGAAAGAAAAGTGCTTCTGGATGCAGGGGCATGGCCACGGCTGTGACAGATGCCCTTAGCAACACCTATTTTGTAGGTGGCAAGGGTTCACACTCTAATCCCATGCTAATCAGTTAGCTTGCAGTAAAGTGGCTGCACTGATTATGCTATCATGCACACTCTCCACCTCCAGACATGCCAGCTCTGAGAAAAACAAAGAAAAATATTTAAGCATGTAGTTTGCATGTGCACATTGGGCTTTTACCACAGGAACCCTCAGTGCATCCCATGGTAAGCCCTTTTAAGTTACAGTAAGTGCATGCTAGCGCTTTCTGCAGCCTTCTAAAATGAGCCCAAAGCCATTTGGACTTTCACAAAACTCTTCCTTTCCTGTGAGACTGAAACTGAGAGGTGCTTACCACCTCTGTCTCCCTCAGGACTCTTATCTATGTTGTTAGGAGGCTTTCTCTATTTTTTCCCCCATTTCTGCAATTTCTCTTTTCTGCCTAGTACCTCTCTCTGTGATCCTTTCTGTTTTAGTAAAACACAAAAAAGGCCCCTGATCACTTTCTTAGTCAGATGTAGATATCTTCGACCATGGCATTTAGGGAATGAGTGCCAGGGTTAGGCTAGTTCAGCTGCTTGTCAAAGCTCAACATAATTGGTGAAGTGCCTTGTGTTCTGTTTTCTCCTTTCTGGAATTTGTTGCCAGACAATGTGGTAAAGGTGGTTAGCTTAGTGGGGTTTAAAAAAGGTCTGGACGGCTTCCTAAAGGAAAAGTCCATAGATCATTATTAAATTGACTTGGGGAAAATCCACTATTTCTAGGATAAGCAGCATAAAATGTATTGAACGTTTTGGGGATCTTGCCAGGTATTTGTGACCTGGATTGGCCACTGTTGGAAACAGGATTCTGGGCTTGATGGACCTTTGGTCTGTCCCAGTGTGGAAATACTTATGTACTTAGAGCTTCTAGTTTGTTTATGCTTTTTTTAGATTCTTGATATACTGCCTTTCTGTGGTACAACCATAGTGGTTTACATATTACTACAGGTTCTTCCTCTGCCACTAGAGGGCTGCGGGGCCCTTTTACTAAGCTGTGCTAAAATGTGGCCTGCGCTCTGACTAGCACATGGGTTTTCCATGTGATGAGGCCACATTTAGCGTGGCTGTAAAATGGCCACATTTTCTATTTTCTCAATTAGTGACCATGCACTAATTTTCCAATTAGTGCATGGCCATTAGCACGGGAGCCATTACTGACACCTGTTTTCTAAGCAGTAAGGGCTCCCACAGTAATCAGTTAGCCTGCACACTAACACGCCCGCAATGCTAAAAAATAAAAAGTTTTTTTGGTGCATAAAAAGTGTGTGCAGATCCAAAAACTACTGCAGGATGCCTGAGTGTACCCCATGGTAGTAGATTTTAACCTATGGTAAGCATACATTAATGCTTACCCTAAGTTTTTGTGCTTGGGGCAGTGGAGGGTTGGGTGGCTTGCCTAGAATCGCAGGATGGATGTAGTTTTCTGGTAAAAATAAATCCAAAGGAAGATTCTGCATATGAGGTGAAAGCTTTGCTCTTCAACCAAGCCTTTAATGTAAGAAGTAACTAACTTGCTAGTCTCACTTACACAAACACACAAGGAGTGACTCGGGCTGCACATACTGCAGCAGGACA
Source organism: Microcaecilia unicolor (assembly GCF_901765095.1). Classification (NCBI taxonomy): domain Eukaryota; kingdom Metazoa; phylum Chordata; class Amphibia; order Gymnophiona; family Siphonopidae; genus Microcaecilia; species Microcaecilia unicolor. The sequence goes on from NC_044034.1 coordinate 327,998,142, forward strand.
TGTTTATCCACTCCTACTCTAGCTGAGATAACATTTAACCATTTCTCTGACCTCATGTGCAACTTTCTTTAAATCAATCACCTTACTTTCTAACTCTTCCTACTTTCTTACCCTTCTATATGTTACATCTTTGGTTTACCCTTCGCTATCACCTATAATGTTCTATTACGCATTGTGTTCACATTGTAAGTGGTATACCATCCAGCTTATAATCGAAAGTAATCGCCGGCTATTTCCCCGACACATATAGGCAACCTGTTATTAAATATTCCCCTCCCCCAAGGGTAAGTTTTAAACATATCACTAAGGGGCCCTTTTACTAAATGGTGATAGGGACAAATAGTATGACTTATAGCCCAAGCACAATTATGATAACTTCCCCCTATGCGTCTTTATAAAATAGCCTCATATAGGCCCATGTTTACAAAGCTGCGCTAGCTGCTGGTGGTGCGGTACTGCCGACACAGCCCACAGCTTTGTAAACAGGGGGGATAATCTACGATTGCAAGTAAATGAAGCCATGTATATTTATACCTTCTTGGTAGATGAAGTAAATGCACACACATATGATATTAAATATGCACATACTTTGTGACCCCACTTGTGATATGTTTAAATTTCTCCCCCTATCACACCTACCCTTGGGTCACATAAAAATAGGTGAGAGAACATTCTCTTTACCTCCCTTTTATCTGTTTAATCCCAGGGGTAATTGTATCAAAGCTCATTATGAGTTTTGTGTTAACCTTTATGAGTTGTAACCCACTTAGATGTATTGGATAGGCGGGATATAAGTTTGATAAATAAATAAATAAAATCAAAGCCCATTTCTGTGGGTAAAACAGACTTTACCGGTGGGGTAAAAATGTATAAAATAACTCATTTAGGGGCGGAGTAACGTGACCTGCACGTCACTATCTCCAATCAAAAATTTTCACCTTTTAATCGGCGTTACCCATTTGCCTACCAGCTGACGTTTTCTGGGCGGAGTAACGTGACCTGCACGTCACTATCTCCAATCAAAAGCAAGTTGGACTGAATGTGAGCTTTTTAAAGCTGTTAAAACCGTGGCAAAGTGTTTTTATTTTGCTTTGTATTATTTTATATGTTTAGATTTTCACCTTTTAATCGGCGTTACCCATTTGCCTACCAGCTGACGTTTTCTGGGCGGAGTAACGTGACCTGCACGTCACTATCTCCAATCAAAAGCAAGTTGAATCTTATTTTAACTGAGTAGCAGCGGCGCTCGTGCCGCTGCGGCGCGCGCGTCGGGTGCGCGCCGGAGGAGCGCACCTGAGGAGCAGGTACGCTCCTTAGGTGTGCTCCTTGGGGTGTGTGACAGGGGAACAAATAATGAAGCCTTTTGTTTTCATCTTGCTGTGCCTCTGGAACACTAATCTACTGTTTTTAATAGCATCCGAGGGTATGCAGGCTACAGCATATATCCCAGTACAATGGAGTTGGCGTACTAATCAGAATACCTTCTCTTTTTGTAAGGATAACAACTTCCGTTATTTAACGCCAGTCACCTTAAATAATAATATAGTTCCAGATAGTGCTCTTCCATTATCTTCTTTATCTGTAGCCTTAATTAATTGTAGATCTCTTAAGAGCAAGTTCACATATATTTTGGACCTTTGTAACTTATATCAGCTTGACTTATTTGCTATTACAGAGACATGGCTTTTACCAGGGGAAGAATCGTATCTCTTTCAATGTCTACCCTCAGGTTATTCGGTCAGCTATTCGTCACGTACAGGGAGAAGAGGTGGGGGGTTGGCTCTAATATTTAAATCAGATTTTAAGGTTCAGGAGATCAGAGATCACAAACTTTCTTATCCTGAACTTCTTTTATTAAAATTTAGTACAGCTAGGTCTACTTTTCATGTACTACTTTACTACTGTGCTCCGTCCACTACGGCAGCGGGGTGGGACGACATCTATCAATCACTTGCAGATGCTGCAATTAGGTTCCCAAACCTTTTAATATTAGGTGATTTTAATGTTCATCTAGATGATAAATCGAACCCACGTTCAGCTAGATTTTCAAATTTTTTACATGATATTGATCTTAAACAACATGTGAATGGATCAACTCATATCGCGGGTCATACATTAGATTTAGTAATGACACACAAACTGGATGAAGTGAAATGTTCAAAAATCGTACTAACTCCGGTATCTTGGTCAGACCATTACTTTCTCCAATTCTACTTATTAATACCACAGTTATTACATAATGCTGAACCGGCTCAAATTAAAACCAGGAGTCTAAATAAAATCGATTTGACATCTTTACCTTCCTTAGCAAATAAGTTCCCACTAAATTTTGATACACTCCCAATAGATGACCAAATCAAAATATGGAACCAAGTTCTTTCAGCAGCCCTTGACGATATTGCACCGGAAAAAAAAATTAGTAAAACAATGAAACGTACCCAACCTTGGTACCACCCAGGATTGAAACTATGTAAACAACAGGTACGTAGAGCTGAACGCCAATGGCGTAAGCATAAGACCACAGAACTACAAGAAAAGTGCAAACAGTGTAAAAAATACTATCTATCACAATTAAAGGATGCAAAAACTACGTACTTCTCAAAAGAGATAAAAGAGGCAGCTAGTTCGCAGAAAAAACTATTCCAAATTATGAAACGTCTGACAACAATAACTAACGAAAAGAGAGAATCGCCTACTATTGACTCTGAAACTTTAGCTAAGTTCTTTAGCTCTAAAATCGAGAAATTAAGAGCCCTTTTCCCAAGGGTACCAAGGCTCAGTTATTTTGACAATTCCCCAAGTTCACAACTATTGGTACCCTGGAAGGATTTTGAAATTCCGTCTGCCAAATCATTATTTACCTTGGTTGCAGGTTTATCCCCCACTTACAGTTCATTGGATCCTATACCTTCTGCATGGCTGAAAAAACATTCGCTAGAAGTCCAGCAGTTTATGTACTCAATTGTCATGTTGAGCCTTTCTGATGGGATAGTTCCCACTACTCTGAAAGAAGCGCTAGTAAAACCTAGTCTAAAGAAAGCCTCATTGGATCCCTTATTACCTTCTAACTATAGACCAGTCTCTAATCTTCCTTTTCTATCCAAAGTTATAGAGACAGTAGTATTTAGACAGTTGCAAACTTATGTGGACTCAAAAAATTTGTTACATCCCAGACAATCGGGTTTCAGGAAAGGTCACAGTACAGAGACCATTCTGACTTCACTGTTAAGTGAAATCCATGCAAAATTAGAACTTGGTTATATTGCCCTGGTAGTTTCATTAGATTTGTCTGCGGCCTTTGACCTAATCAATCACAACCTACTCATTGATAGATTGAGTGAGATTGGTATTTCAGGGACAACTATGAAATGGTTTATATCCTTTCTAACAAATCGCTCATTTAAAGTAGTTCAGCAGCAATCCTGTTCTGCATCCTACAACTTATCATGTGGAGTACCTCAGGGTTCGGTTTTATCTCCACTACTGTTCAACCTATTCATCAGTCCCCTGGCGCTCCTCATTCAAACAATGGGTATAAGTTTTTACTCATATGCAGATGATTTTTTGCTTATCCATTATGTTAGACCATTGAACATAGATCTTACACCCATTCAAGTATGCTTGGATAGAGTAGCAGACTGGTTAACTACACATCAGCTGGTACTGAACCCGGATAAGACTACAACATCTTGGATAGTAGGGCAAGGCACATATCCCTCTGTAGTACCTGTGCTATTTGGTCAGAATATTCCAACAGTTAAGTCTTTTAGATATCTCGGGGTCATTATTGATTCCGCATTGACCTTTGAGGAACAAGTATCCGATGTAGTGAAAAAATCTTTCTTTCATCTGAGACGGCTTCGGTCAGTCAGAAATTCAATAAGTAAGGGCTCTCTCAAAACGCTGACATCTGCATATATTACTTCACGTTTAGACTATTGTAACATTATATATGCAGGGATTACCCAAGCAAATTTAAAGCGATTACAAAGAATTCAAAATACAGCAGCACGTATGATCTGTAGGGCCCGGAGGGATGATCGAGCAACACCTTTATTGCATCATCTGCACTGGCTCCCGGTTGAAGCAAGAATAAAGTTTAAGGCTCTTGTCCTTACACACAAAGCCTTTCACACATTAAACCCCAGCTACTTGTCGAATTTAACAATCCCCTACACCGCTATGCGAACTCTCAGATCCCTAACAGATAACAGGTTAGTCATTCCCCCTCTTACTAAGGCTAGGTGGGAATCTACACGGAGATCGGCTTTTTTCTACCTGTCACCCTCTCTTTGGAATAGCCTTCCAAAGGAGATCAGACTAGAGAAATCTTATCTCCATTACCGAAAACTTCTGAAAACCTTTCTCTTTATAAGCTATGTAGAACAGAACTTGGCATAATGAGATAAGGTCAAAAAGACAAAGAAAAATGGGATAGCTTAATTGTATACTAGATTTTTAATTTGTATTGATTTATTATGTAGTCTATCTTGATTGCTGTGCTTTCCTGTCACGAATGGAATTCCTATGTTTGTTTATTTGTATATACCAATTTTTTTATATATATGTAAACCGTTCTGTTTTGCAGTTGCAACAAGACACGGTATATAAATCAACATAAATAAAACATAAATAAATTGTAGGTCTAACGCAGACCTACCGCACGCTAAAAGAGCACTACTGTGGGGCGAGCTGAGGCAGCCCATGGCAGTTTCATGGTCAGAATGCGCTAATCCTGTACAATTTTTTTTTAAATTTTCCAGCGCAGGAGGCGTGCCTATGGGCGGAGAGTAGGCATACCTGTGCTAATTAGGTAGCGCAGGCACATTACCAGGCACTATCTGATTAGTGCAGGAGTAGAATGAGAGCCCTTAAATCCTCTAAATAGGTGGTGGTAAGGGCTTCCACAGTAATGGCCACATGCTAACGGGGAAATTATTTATTTATTTATTTACCAGAATTTGATATACCACAAATAAAGCCAGGTTCCTAAGCTGTTCACAATAATAAAAATAGAAATGCAGCTGATGATGGGGGGGGGGGGGGGGGGGGGGGAGGTGAGGAGAGACACAACAGACACAGGGAGTGTCCATTTCAAAAAAATGTGGCATGGCGGCTATTTTACTGCCGTGCTAAAAATGGCCACAGCGCATGGAAAACCCAACTTCTGGCATTAGTGCCTGTCACTTTTTAGCATGGTTTGGTAAAAGGACCCCTTAGACTCTATTCAATGTACACCTGACTGTTGCAAGTTATTGATACATATATAAAGCAAACAAAGTTTTACTTTCTGTGGAAAGCGTTCAAAATAGTTATGACTTGCAGTCTATGTATCAATGATTATAATATTGCTATATGATCGAGACCATGAACTGTAATCTTGGTTTTGTATATGCGAGGATCCCTCTGAGAAATCTAATAGTTTTTCTCAACAGTATAAGCAGTAAATATTTATATAACATTTTCTGGCTTTCTATGTTTTTCATTATCATGTTCTAGTCTCTGCATTATTGGCATCCTTTGTGTTCAATATTACTATACAATAATAAAGGTCACATTTCTTTTTCACTGTGCCTCTTGTAATACAGCTGTCAGAATCCACACAAGGGACCTTATGTAAAGAACAATTTCACCTTCTGTGCCTATGGTAAAATGCAGCATATGAGGCTATTTTTCGGTTCAGTGCCTTCAAACAAATGCAATGGCTGCATGATCTGAAAATCATTCATTTTAATTTGATTTTTAGATCTATAATAGTCTATGTGGCCAGCAAAACAGCCTTTCTCCTAAGCTAGACACAATAAAGCCACCTTGGGGACAGAAAACAAAGAAGCAAGAGTCACTTTACCAATCATGTTGAAACTTTGAGAAGCGGCCAAATAAGCCTATCTGAGCCTCACTTCTTCCAAATCCCATAGCTCATGATGTAAGCAGAAAAACTGAAAAGAGAAAGCAACACCGTTTTCTGTCTTTTCTTTTCAGAAGAATAGGGGGCTTGATAGCTGTAGACTAGGAGAATAAACCAAAGAGGTAAAAATGAAAAACAAATATAATCAGCCTTAAACAGAAATAAAGCAAATTAAAGCACAGTGAGGCTCAGGTACAGGTAGAGAGAGGTTGGGCTGCCTGATTAAATCTATGTATCAGAAAAAAATTGAGGTTGTGTATACTGCAACTGTAGACTGTACAGCAAAGAGAGACTCCATAGTGAGGGGCTTGATTGTAAAAGAGCATAAATCTAACAAAACCTCAGAATGTCCCTGGAATGAAGGGCTTATTGTCCATCACAAAAGGAGTTTGGTCAAATATCGTACCATGGAGCATGTTACTAAACTTTGTCATTCAGCCTGCAACCGCTGCTCCAACTGATAAGGAAACCAAACTCAAAGAGGGTCTATACAATCATGCAGAAGTCTGGAAAAAAGATCCAAGAATCCACTCTGGAACCTACAAATGTACAGATTGTAATTAACAGCTGATATACTTCAGGATCAACTGGGGAGACTTCAAGAAGTTTCTAACGTGGACTCCAGCTGAGTAGTAAATTGTAAGGCTTCTATGGCTGAAGTGAAGAAATGTGTTTTTCCCGCATGAAGAACCCACAAGCTTACTGGACAGAGCAGAGCAAACTGCACCTTTTTCAAATGAAGCATATTGCATGTTGTATTAAATGCCTTGTGCTGTGTGGAAACCACCACCAAAAAATCCTGAAAGCAGAGAATCTGGTGATTTTTGTAATACAAAGATCCAACAAGTCTCAGAGCTCTCAGTATCTCTTCTTTGTGCATGAAATTAAGCAGTTTAAAGATGACAATTCGGGGCGAGACTCTTTGGGTCTGACCGGGCCCAGGCGATGAGCACTTTAAATATGCACAGGGCCTGCTGCAGACTGCAAATTCAAAGCTTTAGGTAGCCAGTCCTCAAAAAAAAAACCTGTAGCTTAGAATCTTTAATAGTCTTCGGGAGCCCAACCAGTCGGAGATTGTTCCGACAAGATGGGTTCTCCAAATCTTCAATTTGCTTTGCCTGCATTGCCTGGTGCTGCCTTTCCTGTTGATGGAGATAATCTTTCACTTTGGAGAGTTGATGTTGATACACAGTCAGGTCGGTGCGCAAGCCATCCAATTTACCGTCCATCGTCTCCAATTTGTCTGAGATTTTCTGGAATTTAATATCAACATGACTCCAGTAACTCTGAGACTTCTGCCACGATTTTGGCAACCCATGTGGAGCCCAATGATTGCAGGTCTGAAGAGCAGCCATCAGCCATCTTGATCTCCCCTGTGCAGCCCCAAGCTCCTTCTTGCTTCCATGGTTTTGACAACATTAGCGACAGGCAATCAAATAAAGTGCTTCACCACTTCCAGTAGCCTCCAGAGGTTAGTACAAGCATCAAAAAGGAAAAAAACAGAGTTTTTGAAGCTACTTGGGGCTAGATGTTAAACGAGGGGCTCAGCAGCTCTGCTCTGCGACACCCACTTGATAGCTTAGCATCATGTCATCCTTAGATGGGGAGTTGTTAATGACAACCCTATGGTAAAATCATGAAAGGGCCAGCCCATTGGAGGTTGGGCCAGAGAGGTGATAAAAGTTTGAGTGTAGGGAGTTTTATTTTTGTTACATTTGTACCCCGTGCTTTCCCACTCATGGCAGGCTCAATGCGGCTTACATATTGTATACAGGTACTTATTTGTACCTGGGGCAATGGAGGGTTAAGTGACTTGCCCAGAGTCACAAGGAGCTGCCTGTGCCTGAAGTGGGAATTGAACTCAGTTCCTCAGGACCAAAGTCCACCACCCTAACCACTAGGGCACTCCTCAAAGTTTTGGGTCTTTGGTAGCCCACCCCCTCCAGATGCCCCATGGTACTGAGGGGGAATCCTGTTTAGGATAGGTCAGGGAACAAAATTCAGTGAATAACATTGAACATTTCACTGGGAACCCTGCAGTACCTTCCACACAATGGTGGCTCAGATGAAAGGATCTTAAACTGAGAGGAGACAGACCAGGGCCCTCACTGTTGCTGTACCCAGGGCAAAGAAAATACTGTAAGGGGGATTTAATGCAGAGATTACCATGTATCTAATCCCTAGAATTAAAATTGAGATGGAAAGGTGATTCTGAGGACAATGTCAAGTACCTTGTTTCAATTGCAAAAGACAAGAAGTGTGAGTCAAAAGGTTCTGTGTGTATCTGCATGTGTGGACTGAAATTTATCAAGAGGAGAAAATCACTGTGTATAACATCCTTTTTTTAAATTTGTTTGGTGGAAAGATAATAACTGGAAAGACTGGAATGTGAATATAAAAAAGCGCCCTGATATCATTGGAGACTAGGTTAAAGCTGTGCTGATATCTGAAGGATCAATGAAGTGTTCAAACTAAGTTGACTGTTATGAACTGTGTTGAGTTCCTGTTAGTAAAGCAAGTTACTTTTTTTTTGCAAGAAAACAAGACTGTTGGCATTTCGTCAGGAGTGATTGCCCAAAGAAAGAGTACCCCCCCCCCCAGCCTACCGGAGTATTCTGGTCCTGGCCAATGCCCAGCTTGTGAGTCCCCACATGTGGGAGCTGTGAGTGTGGCAGTGGAGAAAGAAAGTGAGGGATCTGATTGTGTGCTCCTGGGGTGGAGCTGTAGCCAGAGGTGAGACTGCCCTGGGGTTAATATAAACTGGCGCCCTACCGTGGGGCTCGAAGTAGGAAATTTCTTTTGGATGAAGAACGGAATAAAGAGACAAAGTGACTGTTGGATATTTTTGAATTAAGTGGTAAAAGGCAATATACAGATCATTGCCTTAAGTGCACACTTTCTACAAAGTTTACCTGCTTGAGGATGAGCCACATGGGAAGATCATGGTGCAGTACAGCTCGAGGAACTGTGAGTAAGATCTTAGGCAGAGTTGGGCAGGAGAAGATACGCTTAAACATGATGGCAGTTCCCCTAGTGGAAGAAAGCTCTGGAAGAGAAGGAGTTTACTGCCATGATTCTGTGCATGCATAATCATGCCAGGGGAGGGAACTTCCAGTGTTGAAGACAGTGATAAAGCGCAGACCCATGCCCAAGTGGTCTAGGTGCATATGGAGTGGTGAGAGAGAATGTGGAGAAATGGAGTGGAAGGAGTGTTCATTACATGAGTCAGGAGCTAGTCTGCAAAGGTTCCACCAACTGATGGCTCAAGTGAAGATAGAATTGGAGGATGGAAGCCCAGTGGGTCATTTTGTATACTGAGCTGTGGCACTCATGAAGAACCTGTTCCTCCTGTGCAGTTGCAGTACAGTGAATGCTTGTGGACTCAAATGTTTTTCCAGAGAGGAGTCCTACAGGGTGTTGTCCACCATTCCCTCAGAGGAAGAGATCTTCAGAGTGGAGACCAGGTGTGAAGCCAGTCCACCTATCGCTGAACCCAGAACGCTGCCTTCCAGAGTAGAGGAGGAGTTAGTTCGAGGGATGAGCAGGCTGGGTCAGGCCCCATCTGAATCAAGAAGTTCTTTGAGTGCCACAACGGCTGGAACACCAGTTGGAGTGGGAAGGAGACTGCACCAGGAGGACCTCGGGGGAGATGCTGAGGTATGATGGAGTGACCAACAGCTTCACACCTGAGTCCTCCGCTATACAGTCTAACAATGATGGAGAGATCGAAATGGCTGGTGAATGAACACAAACAAGAGAGTGAAGGGAGACTAGATAATCTAGGAGTGGCCCTAGTGGCGCTATCCATCCAGATAATGGAGATGCTGACATGATCTGGCCCAACTTATTCTCGAGAATGAAAACGGGATTAGCGCAGCCTGAGACAGTATTTCACTACTTGTTCTTAGCTCTGGGGGAAGTGCAGCCTGGAGTTTCAACAGAGTTGACTACAGAGTGGACAGTGAGGAGTCCAGAGATAGATCGATTGGTAAGAGCAGCAGAGTCATCCTGTGAGAAGGCTACAGCAGAAGAAAGTGAGCCCTGCTGGATGTGGGCCATGCTGCCCAGGGAGTATTTGAGAGTTGTCTGATAGAGCCTGGATGAGCTTGTGATGAAATTTGCCCAAGCTCAGTAGGGAGGATCTCTACCTCAGGCCCTTGGTGTGGAACCTATGGCAGTTATGGTACCCATATGTCCCCCTACAGGTGATAAACGTGGTTGGGGCCCAACATGACACCTGGGTTAGAGAAGAGATCTTTAATCGGATGAGGCCTGATCCGACTTGCAAAGCCTATACCCCTGGTGATCCCAGTTACCAGGGGTTGGTCCTTTCACAATGGCTGGACTGGCAGGAGAAGGGGTCTATAAGAAAGCACTTTGTGGAAGTTGTAGACAGATATCATGGTAGAAAATACTATGTTGAGACCCACGCTCTTCCTGGAGGTGCAACTGTAAAAAAAACAGATCCCCATTGGTATGACTGAGTGGAGAAGAAAGAGACCAAGGACATGTGGGAAAAGTATTATAAATATTAATACTGCTAGTGGTAAAATTGATAAGAATGTGAAGTAACATTACCTAGAAGAAAAGAAAAATGGTTCTGTTGGGAAAAAAATAATGTATCATGAAGCAAAGTAAGGTAGTTAACTGCTGTTGCATATTTAAAGATAGGAAGTGGCTAGGGTTACCCATATCAGACAGGCCTCTGAGGAGAAACCAGAAAAAGAGTGTCCCAAACTGGAGGATCCAAGATGGCATTGAGGGAGGACGTACGTTAGTTGAGTTCCCATTTTACGCCAGAATACCTGAAGAAGAAGGCGCGCTCCCCAGAGAAGAGAAAAGGTAAAGCCGTGGTATTGTCCTCCTCGAACACGGCTGGGGTTCCCACCACTTCTCAGCCTACTTTGGAGAGATCCGGGGTCATAATGTCGGGGATATCGGTTCCTGCTTCGGGGAACAGCAAGGCTTTATTGCCGAATTTTAGTGGAGAGGGAGTGACTTTGAGTCCCCCTGTTGGCACGACCCCTCCAAGACCTGGAAACAGTAACGCTTCGCTATGGAGGTCAACAGTGGAAACGCCTGAAGTGGGTCAGGATTTTCACGTGCCCGAAGAGGTCCTGGCGCAGCATCGACTCCGGATAATAAACCAACTGGGGGATTTGAGAGCGAGTTCTCCCCCCCCCCCCCCCCCCACCGAAGATATCTGGAGCGGTTTCTGTGGAGAAATTGGACCTGGTGAATCCAAAAAATGTCACAATGGACACATTATGAGAAGCGCTGCAGAGTGTGAATAACTTTCTTCTTCAGATGTTTAAACTTTTTCAGGAATAAACATGTGAATTAAAGAATTTATATCAATACTTATCTAACAAAGTGGAAGTCCAAGATATAAAAATAGAGACTTTGACTATGGAATTTTTTCTTTTATTGAACTGTTGAAGAAATATTTCTCTGATAATTTGCAAACATTTTCTGATAGCCACCCTCCGGTGTTTAAAGCGATTTATATTTCCCCTAAATAATCTTTTTTATCAGAGAAAAGAGATGTGAACTTAACTGATATTTTGGAAAAGCTATATTACTGGTGACTTTCGTCTTTGATTTAGATAAGAATAATGTTTTGAAACTGTATTTCCGACACATGGTTGATAGTTTTTTGGGTTCAAAGATAAATATATTTCCTGACTTATCAGGGGAATCACAGACTAGGAGGTGTGAACTCTTGGCTTTTAAGCCAAAGATCATTGCCCTAAGTGGGACCTTCCTAGAGCGATTCCCTTGTAAGTGTTCTATTTCTTTGAATTTTAATAAGTACTTATTTGTTGAACCTAAGAAATTACAAGAGTTTGTGGAGTTGAAAGAACAGATGAAGAACCCTCTGCAGCAACTTCCTTTAGTTACCACTGTACCGGCTTCAATTACCGATTAACCTTCCTCCCTCAGAAAAAGTGAATTGTAAGATTAACCATTTTGAGTTTTTCTCATTTTCTTTGAGATTGTTTTCCTGATCTTGAATCTCCCAGTTGTGGATGATTATTTAACATATATTGGTGGGAGAAAATGGTTTCTTTTTTCATATCAATTTCTGTTTTCCCTTACATTTATGTCATAAATGTGAATGTAATTAAGTAAAATGATAAAAAAAAGAAAGGAAGTGGCATGATGTTATAATTTGCTGTGGAATAAATAAGAGTGAGAATTGGACATGCCAAGTGAAATGTGAAAGTAGTAGAGTTTGAGTGGTGATGGATACCTGATGTGAGAAGAATTGGGTATTGTTCGGAAAAAGTTAATAAATATGAAAAATTATGGTAACATGTATTTGGAGCAGGTTACCACCTCTGTAAGGTTGAGGTGTCCTGTTTCAGTCTTGATGGGCAGAGAGCTCAAAGAGGAGTAAATGAAACTTACACAGGTTTCAGCTCTTTATATCTGGGTATTCAAAGGTTCTCATGCTTGGTGAAAGTGTGAAAGTGTGGGCTCTGAAATGAAATATCCTCCGAGGACAGAGGAAAAATATGTTTTTGTTGGGGGATGGTATGGAGAAGGAAATCGAAGGAAATCAGTTTTTTCTTTAAGAGAGGGGAGAGTGTGACCGCCCCACCCCCCTGAAAATGTCCAGGATTTTCAGGGTGGTCACTAGGAATGGGGAGTTGTTATTGACAGCCCCATGGTAAAATCATGAGGCCCATGGAGGTCAGGCCAGAGATGTGATAAAAGTTTTGACTGTAGGGAGTTCTTGGTCTTTGGTAGCTTACCCCCTCCAGATGATCCATGGAACTGAGAGGGAATCCTGTTTAGGACAGGTCAGGGAAGAAAATTCAGCGAACAGCATTAGATTTGAATGGTTCATTTGACTGCGAACCCTGCAGTACCCGCCATGCAGTGGTGGCTCAGATCAAGGATTTTAAACCAAGAGGGGATTGTTGCTGTACCCAAGCCAGACAAAATACTGTGAGAGGGGATTCAGTGCTGAGTTTACCATGTATCTATTCCCTAGACTTAAATTTGAGAATGGAAAGCTGAGTCTAAGGACAATGTCAAATACCTTGTTTCAAATGCAAATTACGAGAAGTGTGAGTTTATTTATTTATTTGGATTTTGCTTACACCTTTTTCCGTAGTAGCTCAAGGTGAGTTACATTCAGGTACACTGGGTATCTCACTGTCCCTAGAGGGCTCACAATCTAATTTTGTACATGTTGAAAGGTTCTGTATCTGCATGTGTGAACTAAAAATTATCAAGAGGAGAAAATCACCCTGGACAACATTTTTCTTTTAATTCGTTTGGTGGAAAGATAATCATTGTTTGGAAAGACTGGAATGTGAACGTAGACAAGTGCCCTGATGTCATTGAAAACTAGGTTAAAGCAGTGCTGATACATCTGAAGGCTCACTGAAGTGTTCAAACTAAGTTAACTGTTATGAACTGTGTTGAGTTCCTGTTAGTAAAGCAAGTTACTTATTTTTTGCAAGAATACAAGACTATTGGCTTTTCTTCAGGAGTGAGTGCCCAAAGAAAGAGTACCCCCCCCCCCCAGCCTACTGGAGTATTCCAGTCCCGGCCCACGCCCAGCTTGTGTCCCCCCACCTGTGGGAGCTGTGAGTGTGGCAGTTGAGAGAGAGAGTGAGAGATCTGCTTGTGTACCCCGGGGGTGGAGCTGTAGCCGGAGGTGAGACTACTCTAGGGGTTGCATACTCTAGGTGAGGTCACACCATGGAGCAAAACAGAGGCATTATAATATTCTTCATTCATCTTATTTTCCATCCCTTTCCTAATAATTCCTAGTATCCTGTTGCTTTTTTAGCCGCTGTCGCACACTGGGGAGAATTTTAGAATATGGTCTACAATGACACCTAGATCTTTTTCTTGGGTGCTGTCTCCTAAGGTGGATCCTAGCATAAAGTAACTATGATTTGGATTATTCTTCCCAATGTCCATCACTTTGCTTTTGTCTGTCATTTGGATGCCCAGGTCTTCTTGGATTTTTTTCACAGTCCACATGTGCTTTGACAACTTCACATTTTTTTGTGTCATCTGCAAATGTAATCAACTCACTTGTCATTCTGATTTCCAGATCATTTATAAATATGTTAAATAGCAGTGGACCCAGTACAGATCCCTGCAGCACTCCATTATTCACCCTACTCCACTGAGAAAAATGGCCATTTAACCCTACCGTCTATTTTCTATTCATTAACCAGTTTCTAATTCAATAACAGAACCTTGTTTCCTGTCCTGTGACTCTAATTTTTTTCAGGAGTCTCTGATGATATACTTTGTCAAAAGTTTTCTGAAAAAGTAGATACACTACATCAACTGGCTCACCTTTATTAACATGTTTATTTCCGCCTTCAAAGAAATGAAGCAAACTGGTGAGACATGACATCCCTTGGCTGAGTCTATGCTGACTGTGTCCCATTAAACCATGTTTGTCCATGTGTTCAGTAATTTTGCTCTTTATAATAGTTTCCACTATTTTGTCCGGCACTACTACTACTACTACTTAACATTTCTAAAGCGCTACTAGGGTTACGCAGCGCTGTACAATTTAACATAGAGGGACAGTCCCTGCTCAAAGAGCCGGCACTGAAGTCAGGCTTGCTGGTCTGTAATTTCCTGGATCACCCCTGGAACCCCAGTACCTTAGGGTCTTCATACTACTTCTTCTTTATTTGTTGATTTCACATTTTATAATCCTATTGTCCCAGAACCTCTGTTTGGAAGTGATCCTTTGTGATAGTGGAACAGTATAGATGGTACAGATGAATTTAGACAGCATGCCAATCTTCTATTCAAAGTAGGGGCCTTAAATCTTTTCATGTGATCTTCCTGGTGGTGAGACAGAAAATAGGCCCTTGCCATCAGATTATTCTGGGCACAACTCTTTATTCAGGTACTCAGATATTCCTTCATGCATCTCTTCAATGCATCCATTTCTCCACAAACTCAGCCATTAACCCATGTAGGAGAAGCCTCATGGTTAGTGTAGCAGACTTTGATCCTGAGGAACTGGGTTTAATTCCCACTACAACTCCTTGTGACTCTAGACAAGTCACTTCACCCCCTGTTGCCCCAGGTACAAATAAGCACCTGTATATACTATATAAACCACTTTGAATGTAGTTGCAAAAACCACAGAAAGGCAGTATATCAAGTCCCCTTTCCCTATTGGTTCTTCTCTGCCAGCAGTCAGGAGATTTAGTGCAACTTTGTCTCTCTGATGGTAGCTTTGCATCTTCATGTCACTGTTTGTACATTTTGTGAGGTCTTCCTGGCATTCTTGATACCTTGGAGTACTGTTACCTCTGTGACAGATGCTTGCTAGCATGTTTTAAGCAGGTTTGATTAAAAAATGGATGGCAAACACCACTCATAGAGCGAGAAATTGCTTGTCCAATTGACTTCAAAGGCAACGATTGAAATGAATGATCTGAATAATTTGGAATCCAAAAATGAACTGAACTGAATTTTTTTTCCATTCACATCCCTAATTTTCCTGGAGTTAGGTCCAGCATCAACTTCTGAGAGTCTTAGATTCTCCCCCTCCCTTTATGTAATTATGTAAATATTTCTGTTAAATAAAAGACTTGTAAATCCCTTCATCCTCCAGTCTCTCTGTCTGTGGCTGGCTGTCCTCAGCCCTATAGCAACTTTGGGAGATTTTCAGTATAAGTAAGCAGCTGAGTCCTCACAGAAGATAAAGCAATTAGTTTCATTATAGGTGAACTGTGCCCACTTGGCAAGGGCACTTCTTGGCATATAGCAGCACACTAAAGCTTTAGCAGAACAAGTCTTTCTGTTGTGCTGGCTTGAAAAATGCCAAGTGCTAGAGCATTATTAAATCTGCCAGCATGGAGATCTGGTGCCTACCGGGGCACAACACTGTCACTCCATGAGACCAATGGGAAAACTGCGAGTTATATTCTTCCAATTAAAGTGTATTTAAAAACTCAAATATGGTTATTTTTCCATTTCTATATTCCTTGCAATTACTGTTGCTGCTGATCTGAGTCAATGACATTTCCTAGGGCCATGAATATAATTCTTCCAACACCAGGCAGAATGTGTTGTGCAAAACAATGTTTTGGGCATTTCACTTTTGTCTGGTGTATTGCAGGAGTGTAGCTAGACCTGACATTTGGGGGGGGGGGGGGGGGGGGGGAGGGGAACGGGACACTAAGCATATGGGTGTGTGTAGTGCTTGGTTTCCTCCTAAATAATGCCTTAGTACACACTTGATAATGATTTTCTAAGTAAACAGTCTGCCCTTCATCAATATAAACCAAATACACATTTATGGAAACCTTGGAAACACTGACATATTTAAATAAAGTTGCATTGGGGCGGCTATGAAATTAGTAAGCGGTCTTGAATGCAAAAATTATAGGGACCGGCTTATGAACCTCAACATGCATATGCTGGGAGAAAGGAGACATAATAGAGACATTTAAATATCTGAAGGACATTTATGTACAGGAAGAGAGCCTTTTTCAAATGAAGGAGAGCTCTAGAATGAGGGGGCATATGACAAAGATAAGAGGGAATAGGCTTAGGAGTAACCTAAGAAAGTATTATTTCACAGAAAGGGTGGTGGAGGCGTGGAATGGCCTCCCGGTGGAGGTGGTGGAGTCGAGGACTGTTCCAGAATTTTAAAAGGCATGGGATAAGCATGTGGGATCGCTTAGGAGCAGGAACAATTAGGGGTTACAGAGGATGGGCAGACTGGATGGGTCATATGGCCTTTATCTGCCGTCATGTTTCTATTTTCCCATAACTTATATTAGTACTGAGTCTGGTCAACCTCTCAACACACATTACAGTATCCTGCAAAATAATTACTGCAGTGGTACGTATCCCTGAACCAAAATGATAAAGGGGATGGAACTCCTCCCATATGAGGCAGTGGCGTAGCCAGAAGGCAATTTTTGGGTGGGCCAACAGGTTGGATGGGTGGGCACTAGAGTTGCCAACTTTTTTGAAAGAGAAAAAACAGCAACCTGATGCACCCATGCTCTGTCCCTACCCCACTCCCCATAACTTCAATGAAGGTTGCAGTGCAGGCTTCAGTGGCTGCAGGCAACTTTGGCAAGATGTACATTCCAAATCCAACATATTATATTCACAACATTGAAAATAAAATAATTTTTTATACCTTTTTGTTGTCTGGTCATTTTTTCTCAAATCATATTGGTCCCAGTCTCTGGTTTCTGCTTCCCTCTGTCTTCTCTTAACTCACTTGCCAGGGTCTCCTATTTGACATTTCTTCTTTCTCCATGTCCATCATCCATCTCCCATCTCTGTTTTCCTATATTTCCTTGTCCAGTATCTCCCCTCTGTTCATATCCCCTCATCCATCATCATTCTTCTGTGCACCTATGCACCCCATGCCCAGCATATCCCTTCTGTGTTCCTATTCTCCCCCTTGTCTGGTATATATCCCCCCCCCCCCCCGTGTCCATATACCCTCCTCTCCAGCATTTTATCTCTATTCCATCTCCCCGTTCCCCCTCCCCCCTTGTCAGGCATTACCCCTCTGTGCCCATGTGCCATCCCCATACAGCATCTCACATTTGTGTCCCTGTCCCCGTGCTCCCACCTAATGCCCATCATCTCCCTTCTGTATCTATATACTTCCCTATGTCCCCTTTCTCCCTCCTCCACACCAATGTGTCCCTCTCCTCTCTGATCCCACCCCCCAACCGGCTTCTCTTCCTCTTTCCTTCCCCTTATGCATCTGGCTCTTTCTCCTGCAACCTCTCCCCTTCCTTCCAACCTCCCCTCTGCAAATCCAAAACCTCTCCCCTTCCCTCCAACCTCCCCTCTGCAAATCCAAAACCTCTCCCCTTCCCTCCAACCTCCCCTCTGCAAATCCAAAACCTCTCCCCTTCCCTCCAACCTCCCCTCTGCAAATCCAAAACCTCTCCCCTTCCTTCCAACCTCCCCTCTGCAAATCCAAAACCTCTCCCCTTCCTTCCAACCTCCCCTCTGCAAATCCCAAACCTCTCCTCTTCCCTCCAACCTCCCCTCTGCAAATCCAAAACCTCTCTCCCTTCCCTAACCCTCCCCCCCTGGCAAGTCCAGCACCCTTCTGTTCCCTTCAGGCCCCTCCCGTCCCAGCCTCCCCTTACTGGGCCAGTACCCCACTGACTTCCTCCTCACCCTCTCCCACCCCTGCCGCAGCGCTTCATTTAATGCTGTTGGCGCTGCTGTTGCACAGTCTCCCACCCCTGCGGCTGTGCTTATACTTCGCTATGGCGCTGACAGCAACGCTACAGATACGGCACCGACGTCCGACGTCCTGCTCCGGGGCCTTCTGCATCCCGCCTCTGTAAACAGGAAGTTACATCAGCGCGGCAGAGGGAAGGCCCTGGAGCACGTTGGACGTCGGTGCCGCATCTGTAGCGTTGCTGTCAGCGCCATAGCAAAGTATAAGCGCCGCCGCGGGGGTGGGAGACTGTGCAACAGCAGTGCCGACAGCATTAAATGAAACGCTGCGGCGGCAGGGGTGGGAGTGGGTAAGGATCTGCTTCTGCGTGGGCGGGCGGGCCTGAGGCTAAACTGGGTGGGCCTGGGCCCATCCAGGCCCACCTGTAGCTACGCCCCTGATATGAGGAAAGGCTAAAGAGGTTAGGGCTCATCAGCTTGGAAAAGAGATGGCTGAGGGGAGAGGGGAAATATGATTGAGGTCTACAAAATCCTGAGTTGTATAGAATGGGTAAAAGTGAATTGATTTTTCACTCTTTCAAAAAGCACAAAAACAGGGGGCACTCAATGAAATTACATGGAAATATTTTTAAAATAGGAGCAAATCTATTGTACCATCATAGCACCTACTTCCAATAATCACACAACATAGGCCTACCAAGAAAAAAGTAACACTGTAAATATTAATATAGCTACTAAACAAACTGGATTACTACAGATGGATTCTATACAGACATTCAATGCTATCAGAATAACTGGGCTGTTTCACACAGACTCTCGCCAAGCATGTGATAAGTACCCACAAACTAAAGATAGAAATATATAGACAAAAATTAATCTAAAACCCCAAGAAGCTGGACTCTGCATAGAGTATAATACCAGAGAACTAGAAACAGTAATGCATTTCCTTCTCTACTGTGCAAAATATAAAGGCAGCAGATATAAGTTTAAAAACAAACACAATCTACTAATGAAATTAAAAATGAATACATAAAAGTAAAACTAAAGAAAATAAAGTTATTGGACTAATTTAATAATTTTTTTGTGTCATGAAATGCCTAGCCACCCACCTGGGGTTACCCTACAGCTACTTAGAAGGTTTATCCCCAGCATATCTCAGGTCCGCCTGCACCTTCCATTTGTGCTCTACACTAGCATCTTCCTCCTCGACTGGGCAACCGCCTCTGGGCAAGTCTCCCGCTCTCAAATTATCCCTAGTGATTTCTAGGCTACTGGGGCCATACTACCAGTGGCCCCACAGTTCCCAGAAAGCACTCACAGACCCAACACATAAACCACTAGGATTCTTTATCAGTCCTGAGAAGCAGAGGCAATAAACTAAAAGGAATGTTTATTGTCTGAAAAGTTGAACAGTGAAACAGAAAAAATGCAATCAGCAGAACAATAACAGGTAACTGAAATATGGATCAATTATAACACTAACTAAACATTTGTATACTTTCTAAGTAGTACCTAAGGAGATCAGGATATATAATTGTTCACAGAGCCTCAGCAAAGAAATCCTACACTCTTTTCTTCCTGGCTATGACTGGGGCAAAAACCAGTACATTCCAAATGAAATTGAGCTCCTGGGCCAATTAGAGCCCAGAACATCAAGCTTGAAAGTATACTGCAGACTGCCTTTCCAAAAGGCTTAAACAAAGAAAACAACCTTGGTTCTGCAGAAGCTTCAAAACATAACCATGCACCACCTGTTGGCCAAACTACAAAAATACACTTCAAGAAATATCTAATACATTTTACAGGCTTAAAACATACTGTTCTGTCTCACCTCCCTCCTCAAGAGAGAGACCCTGGACTACGGCCTCTTCAGACCACTGATCGGGTCTCGATAGTCCAGTGTCAGAGTGGTTCTGGTTCTTCCTTTCTGGAGAGGCCATCAGTGTTACCATGTTCACTACCTTTCTGGTACTTATAACAGAAGTCTTTACCACACTCGGTACATACTAACAGTTTTAATCCTGTATGCTTCATTTTGTGAATAGTGAGGAGTATCTTCTGACAGAAATCTTTACCACACTCAGCACATGTGAATGGTTTTACTCCTGTGTGGTTTCTCTGGTGCTTTTGTAGCTGTGATTTATGAATAAAGCTTTTCCTACATTCACTACATGTAAACGGTTTCTTCCCTGAAGGGATTCTATGCTGCTTTGAGAATAATTTCCTGCAACTGAAGCTTTTCTTTCACTCTGTACTTGAAACTGGTCTCTTTCCTGGGTGAAATTTTGTATGTGGAGCTTTCTTCCTGTTTGAAGCTACTATCATAACCAGGACATGAAGATACTCTGCTATCAGTGGTTTTCTGATATTCTGTAATGTTTGCTTTATTGATACATCTTTTCCCATATTCTATACTTGCACATATTCCAGTTTCTTTATTATTTTTTAGGTGCTACATTAACTCTTTCATCTTACTGAAATCTTTCTCATATTTAAAGCATGTAAAATGTGTCTCTTTTAAACATGTTTTCTGTTGTTCTACCAGTTCTCCCTTTTGACTGAAGGTTTTTCCACAGTCTGTACATTTAGATGGTCTCTCTTCAGTGTCAGATCCCTCTACTAATGTCTCTGTTAGGAGGTCAGGTATGGGTTCACTATCTTGACACTCTTCTGGTAGGCTACACGCAGCTATTGTCACATCCGTCGCTCCCTCCGGCTGCTCCTCCGCGGGAAGCAGGAGCTGGCGTCCACCACGACGAAGGCCGGCTTTCTTGAGGCCACGGAGGGGAGTCGGGGCTCGCCGTGGTGATGGCCACCCAGTCCAGGGCCGAGGCCGGAGGCCGGCGATTGCGGCTGCCGGACTCTCGATCGCCGGCTACGGGGGCTGTGTTTGCGCCAGTAAGGGAAATGGCGCCGAGGCGCGATGGCTGGCGTCTTCTTCATTCTCGGGTGCGGGAACCCAAAGATCCGCCTCAGAGGAGTTAGACTGGAAGGCCAGCACGATAGATCCGCCTAGGAGATCGGTCAGAGCCAATCAGAAGTGTTCTGTCGATAACCAAGTTCTGATTGGCCAGCTATGTCTACGGGGGCTGGGCGGCTGACTGCCGAACAGTATTTAAGGAATGTGCCTGAGATAGGATGTTGCTTCAGGTTCTGTTACCCGAGGCCAGTCTCCGTGGTTCCTGTGTTCAGTTGGTTTCCTGGTGTTGCTGATTTTGGACTTTTGGACTGTTTCCTGGTTTACTCTGCTAGCTGCCTGCCTTGACCTCTTGCCTGACTCTGACTACTCTGCTAGCCGCTTGCCTTGACCTCTTGCTTGACTCTGACTATGCTGTTAGCTGCCTGCCCTGATCTGTTGCCTGTTTGTGGACGTCTCTATTCCACCTGCCCACTTCTCTCCTGGTTCCAGTCCCGGTCAGTCCGTCAACCCCGCGGTTCCTGAAGTCCCGTTGACCGCCTGCAGCTGGGGGCTCAACCCTTGGTGAATGGCAGTCGCCGCGGGTGAAGACTTGGGGTTGCACGGCTGTCCTTTGAGGTCCTTCGGGGCCTTACGGGACCTAAGGGCTCACCTTCCTTGTGGACAAGACAGGAACCTGAAGCCATGAGCTCGCCTACGCAACCCGACCTACGGGACCTGGCTAAAATTCTCCAGCAGCAGCAGGAGCAGTTGAACACCCTGTCGGGGGCCCTGCAGAATGTCTGCTCTCAGCTAACCACGGTCCAGGTGCAGAACCAGGCTACTCGGTTTGATGGTGTCCTCAGAAGCTGCCGGGGGTTCCTCAACCAGTGCAACTTATACTTCAAGATGCAACCAGAAGCTTTTGCTTCAGACCAGATAAGAGTGGCCTATGTTATTTCCTTGCTTACGGGACGGGCCCTAGCCTGGGCGTCCCCGCTATGTGAACAACAAGATCCGCTTTTGGACAACTACGCGGAGTTCCAACGCCGATTTCGCTTGGTGTTTGATCTTCCAGGAAGGCCGTCTTCCGCCGCTTCCGAGCTGCTGCGGATCCAACAGGGCGAAGGGACCGTGGCAGACTATGCAATCCGGTTCCAGACTCTGGCGACTGAATTGCGCTGAAATCAGGAGTCCCTATCCGCGATCTTCCTGGAGGGGCTTCAGGAGCGAATCAAGGATGAGCTGGCTGGCCGGGAGGTTCCGGGGCAGTTGGACGCATTGATCTCACTCTGGGTCCAGGTGGATACCCGCTTCCAGGAAAGGGCCAGAGCCCGTGCGGACCGGCGGAGGAGTTCTGGAGGCGGGCCCCGGTCTAGTCGGGTACCTTCCCCCCGACGGGGCTCCAACGAATCCAGAGCGACCTCTGAGGAACCTATGGTCATCGGCCGTCAACGGTTAACCCCGTCGGAAAGGACTCAACGCCTTCGCGGCGGCGAGGCCGGTCATTTCATCCGCACTTGCCCCACACGGCCGGGAAACGCCGCTCCCAAGGCGCCCTGAGGGGAGGAGTCTTGGGGCACTCGAATTCCCTACCAGATCATCTGATAACTCTCCCGGTGACCCTGCGGTGGCAGGAGACGATGGTTCACACCCGAGCTCTTTTGGACTCCGGGGCCGGGGGAAATTTCATTTGTCAGGAACTCTTGCGGCAAATGGGATGGCCTACACTGCCCTATCGACCCGCTTTGCAAGTGACATCCATCCAGGGAACAGCGTTACCCCAGCCTATCATAGAGGTGACTCCATTTTTGGGGCTCCAGGTGGGGGAAGACCACCGGGAGGACGCTCAATTTCTGATTTTACCCCGCACCATTCATCCTGTGGTACTGGGCCTGCCCTGGTTACGGCATCACACTCCTGTTATAGATTGGACTCTAGGGAGGATTCAAGCCTGGGGTGGCGCCTGTACTGAGACCTGTTTAAAGGGCCGGGAATCCAGCTGTCCCGCGGTAGTAGCCACTCCTAGAACTGTGTCAGTCTGTCAAGCTGCTCTACCAGAGGAGTACCGGGAGTTCGCTGATGTGTTTAGTCCCGTGGAAGCGGATGTGCTACCCCCACATTGGTCCTTTGATTGCGCTATCAATCTGATGGCTGACAAAATGCCGCCGCGGGGCCGACTCTATACCCTGTCCCGAGAGGAAACGAAGGTCATGCAGGCCTACATCCGGGGCAGGATTCTTCTTCGTGACCAAAAAAGATGGCTCCTTGACTACCGTGACCTAAATGCCATCACCGTTAAGGATCGATACCCCCTGCCCCTTATACCGGAGCTGTTTGATCGGCTGCAGGGGGCCCAGATCTTCACTAAATTGGACCTCCGTGGAGAATACAACTTGGTCCGTATCCGGCAGGGGGACGAATGGAAAACTGCATTTAATACACATGAGGGGCACTTCGAAAACCGGGTGATGCCTTTCGGCCTGTGCAACGCCCCAGCAGTGTTCCAGAGATTCATAAACTTCGCTCTTGAAGACCTGCTTTACGCAACGGTAATTGTATACCTAGATGACATCCTGATCTTTTCCAAGGATCCCCAGGAGCATGTGGCCCACGTTCGGACTGTTCTTCAGCGCCTACGGCAATATCGCCTGTTTGCCAAACTCAGCAAATGCTCATTCCATCAGCAGACTCTGCTGTTTCTGGGACATATTCTTTTACCTGGGGGTCTGCGAATGGATCCAGACACACTTCGCGCTATCCGGGAGTGGCCTCAACCCCAAGGCCTGAAGGCGCTGCAGCGGTTCCTGGGGTTCGCGAATTACTATCGTCAATTTATTCCTCACTATTCGCAATTGACAGCCCCGCTGACAGCTCTCACTAAGAAGCATGCGGATGTTCGGAACTGACCGGCCGAGGCGCAAGCAGCATTTAGTCACTTGAAGAAAGCCTTCGAATCCGCTTCCATGCTTCAGGCCCCAGATCCTAACAAGCCTTTTGTGGTAGAGGTGGACGCCTCAGCTTTGGGCGCCGGGGCAGTCCTCTCTCAAGTTAACGCCAAGGGCCGGCGTCAACCTTGCTTCTTTTTCTCCCGGAAGTTCTCCCCTGCGGAACGCAATTATACTGTGGGAGACAGAGAATTGGTAGCCTTGAAGTTAGCTCTGCAAGAATGGAGGCATCTGCTGGAGGGGGCAGAGCACCGATTTACAGTGATTATGGACCCCAAAAATCTTTTGTATCTGTAGGAGGCCCAAAGGCTGAATCCGCGGCAAGCCCACTGGTCGCTGTTTTTCGCCAGGTTCCGGTTTCAACTTGTGTTCCGGTCAGCTGCACAGAATACCCCTGCGGACTCCCTCTCCCGAGCCTTTGAAGCTCCAGAGGACATTGAAGAGCCTCATCCTATGTTGGATCCGGCCTGCCTCTGTGCGGCCCCGGGAGGGGTCACCCCGAGGCGGAACTGGTGCCTCCTCAGGACCGGGAAAAAGTAATGCGTTGGGGACATTCGTCTGTATGGGCCAGACACTTTGGGTTCCAAAAAACCCTCCGTCTGATTTCTCGACAGTACCAATGGCCTCGTATGAAACAAGACATCCTTCAGTTTGTCACGACCTGCCCGACCTGTGCCCGGACCAAGTCTGTGGTGGGGCGCCCCTGGGGAGATCTGCAGCCCTTGCCCGTTCCTGCAGCACCCTGGGAGGAATTGTCTATGGATTTCATCACGGATCTTCCCCACTCCCTGGGGCACACAGTAATTTGGGTGGTGGTAGACCGGTTCTCCCCTATGGCACACTTCGTTCCCCTGCCAGGTCTTCCGTCGGCAGCACTGTTAACCCAACAGTTTATCCAACATATCTTCCGGCTCCATGGGTTACCAGTTAGGATCATCAGTGACCGCGGAGCCCAGTTCACTTCAGGATTCTGGAGAGCCCTGTGTTCTGCTCTGGGGGTTGCTACCCATTTCTCCTTTGCCTACCATCCGCAGACCAATGGGATGGTCAAAAGGATTAACCAAACGTTGAAGGGGTTCTTGCGGACTTTTGTCAATAAGCGGCAAGACAACTGGGCATCCCTTCTTCCGTGGGCCGAGTTCGCCTATAACCACAGCGAACACTCTGCCTCTGGGCAATCTCCATTTTTCATGGCGTATGGACAACATCCGCGGCTTCCTTCGCCCATCCCCTCTGACTCATCTACGCCCATGGTTACTCAAACCCTGGCTGACCTGCGGGAGGTCTGGAATATGGCCCGAGAGCAGTTACAGAGAGCAGCCGCCAGGTATAAATCGTTTGCGGACCGACACCGGCGCCCCGCTCCGGTTTTGCAGCCAGGGCAAAAGGTATGGCTGAGCACCAAATACCTGAGGCTCAGGGTATCCTCTCGGAGGCTGGGGTCATGATACATCGGGCCGTTTGTTATCCAGTCTCGGATTGGAGCAGTGACATACCGCCTGCGGCTACCCAGTACTTTGCGGATCCATAATGCCTTCCATGTTTCTCTACTGAAGATCTTTCGGGGGTCTAAATGGCATCCACAGAATAAAGAGTCAATTGTTCCGGAGGCTGACCCCGATCCCGAGTATGAGGTGGAAGAAATCATAGACTCCAAGAGGCGCCGGGGAAAGCTGCTCTACTTGTTGTCATGGAAGCATTTCGGTCCCGAAGATAATTCCTGGGAGCCGGCTACCAGTGTACATGCCCCAGAGTGGGTACGAGCCTTCCATGATCGATATCCTCAAAAACCTGGACCCAGGAGGGGGGGGGGCATCCGGGGGGGATACTGTCACATCCGTCGCTCCCTCCGGCTGCTCCTCCGCGGGAAGCAGGAGCCGGCGTCCACCACGACGAAGGCTGGCTTTCTTGAGGCCACGGAGGGGAGCCGGGGCTCGCCGTGGTGATGGCCGCCCAGTCCGGGGCCGAGGCCCGAGGCCGGCGATCGCGGCTGCCAGACTCTCGATCGCCGGCTACGGGGGCTGTGTTTGCGCCAGTAAGGGAAATGGTGCCGAGGTGCGATGGCCAGCGTCTTCTTCATTCTCGGGCGTGGGAACCCAAAGCTCCGCCTCAGAGGAGTTAGACTGGAAGGCCAGCACGATAGATTCGCCTAGGAGATCGGTCAGAGCCAATCAGAAGGGTTCTGTCGATCACCAAGTTCTGATTGGCTGGCTATGTCTACGGGGGCTGGGCGGCTGACTGCCGAACAGTATTTAAGGAATGCGCCTGAGATAGGATGTTGCTTCAGGTTCTGTTACCCGATGCCAGTCTCCGTGGTTCCTGTGTTCAGTTGGTTTCCTGGTGTTGCTGATTTTGGACTTTTGGACTGTTTCCTGGTTTACTCTGCTAGCTGCCTGCCTTGACCTCTTGCCTGACTCTGACTACTCTGCTAGCCGCTTGCCTTGACCTCTTGCTTGACTCTGACTACGCTGTTAGCTGCCTGCCCTGATCTGTTGCCTGTTTGTGGACGTCTCTATTCCACCTGCCCGCTTCTCTCCTGGTTCCAGTCCCGGTCAGTCCGTCAACCCCGCGGTTCCTGAAGTCCCGTTGACCGCCTGCAGCTGGGGGCTCAACCCTTGGTGAACGGCGGTCGCCGCGGGTGAAGACTTGGGGTTGCACGGCTGTCCTTTGAGGTCCTTCGGGGCCTTACGGGACCTAAGGGCTCACCTTCCTTGTGGTCAAGACAGCTATTACCGTGGCTGTGCGATTTGCATAGGCCTTTAACATATTTACATGAAAGGTACACTGCTTTCTGTCTTGAGAATAACTTTCTGTATTATTTCGCTCAAAATTTAAAAATAACAGTTTTTTCTACTTTTGTTGTCTGCCCATTTAATTTTTCTAATTGTAGATCATAGTTTCTGGTTACTGTTTTCTCATAACTCTTTCCATGATCTCCTATTCATTTGTCATTTTTCTCTCTCTTTGTGTCTTCTTCAGCTCTTCCACAACATCCATCTCTAACATTGATATTTTCTATTCATTTTTATTCTGTTTTACTGCCTTTCTGTCCACTTAGATTTCATTCACTCTTAGTTTCCATTCTCCAATCCCCCCTTTTTTTCTACCTACAACTTTCCATCTCTTTTGCTCAGGCCCTTCCTCAGGAGTCTTCTGTTGGATGTGTCTTGATACTTAGCTAGGCTAAAATGAAATGCAGATGTTGTCTGATAGCTTGTTGCTTGTTCTGTAAAAAACTAGTCACTTGAACAGGCATTGAGTAAGACTGAGAACAGGTTGGAGCCCAGGCTAGAATATATCTGGAGCGTTAGTTTATACAAGATTCATGCTTCTGCAGCCAAGGAAGCCCCAAAATGACCTGATGGACAGATCTGAAGAGTACCTAGAACTCTGTTTTTTTTATGCTGGGTGCCCTGGCAGTAGGTCCCCATATACCAAGGAGATACAGAGAGGTTCTCTGAGGGGTTTCAGAGATGGGAACAAGACTAGAACACAGACTGGAACAATGTTGGAACAGGACTGGAACACTGACTGGAATATACACTAGATCAATTGCAAAGGCACTGGTAGAGAGTCAGGAACTTCCTTATACTACAAGACAGGAAGTGATGACAGCAGTCAGTGCCCTCTTGCAGGGCTATAAGAGGAAGTACAAAAGTTCCAGAAAGTTGAACAAATTCTTCTGGCATGGAATGCAGCTGGAGACCACAGAAATCAGGTGAGGGGCGTAACAGCTGTCACTGAAAAAAGAATTAGCAGAAGACAGGAAAGGAGAAACTGGAACTGACATGATGGAAAAATAAAATGTCAAGTCAACCAAAGTAGAAAGAAGTATTTTGTTTTGCATTTATTAACTGGAATATGTTAGCTTTAGGAAATGTGCATTGCAGATGTCTTTGTATTATGTTCAGTACTCAAGGAAATGCATTTCCATTTCTTCAGCATTGTTGCAGTACTTGCTAGGTTTAACTTATTGGGGGTTTCCAGTTCAATTTTTGTTTTCTTTTTCTATTTCTAATTTGTGATCCCTTGTTCTGTATTTGGTGAGGTTCTCTCTGAGTTTAAAGTTGTTTTATGTGTTGTAGTAATGGGGAGATGGGGGGGGGGGGGGGGGAGAATGAAAGGAGAGTAGATCAAGGGCCCTCTCCTTTATTTTACAAAATAATTACAAAATTACAAAATTACAAAATTTTACAAAATGTACCTGAATATATGTAAGCCGCTTTGAATGTGGTTACAAAAACCTCAGAAAGGCGGTATATCAAGTCCCCTTTCCCTTTATTTCTTTCCTGGGCTCCAACAGGTCTATCATTGTCCTTGTATGAGATAAATACAGACATCCCTATCTAGCAAGAGGGTGAGATCAAGCAAAACAAAGGACATAAAGGTGTGTAACTGCACTGCACAGTAGGTAAAATCCTAAACAAATGAATAGAAGTGGAGGGGTGGCCTAGTGGTTAGAGCACTAATCTTGCCATCCAGAGATGGCTGGTTCAAATCCTCTCACTGCTCTTTGTGATCTTGGGCAAGTCAGTTAACCCTCCATTGTCTCAGGTACAAAATTAGATTGTGAGCCCTCCAAGGACAGAGAAATACCTGAATGTAACTCACTTTGAGCTGCTACTAAGCTGCATAGACACGCTCCAGATTGGAGTTA
Source organism: Microcaecilia unicolor (assembly GCF_901765095.1). Taxonomy (NCBI): domain Eukaryota; kingdom Metazoa; phylum Chordata; class Amphibia; order Gymnophiona; family Siphonopidae; genus Microcaecilia; species Microcaecilia unicolor. Next base: position 328,026,719 of record NC_044034.1, read on the forward strand.
CTGTGTGGCCCTTGCAGTAATTTCAATTTTGGCACACATCCGCTACATGTGTCTGAAAAATATTTTTTATTTTCTGGCGCACGTAGCAGACACACACCAAGTGGCATCTGACACGCGTAGGTCATTACCACCCAAATCCTTTACCACCAGGTCTATGGCTGGTGGTAAGGACTGAGACCCAAAATGGACACGCAGCAATTTTGATTTTGCTACAAGTCCATTTTTTTGGGGGGGGGGGGGGGAGAGGCCTTTTTTACAGGTGCACTGAAAAATGATTTTGTGTGCGCCAAAAACCCGTGCCTACACTACCGCAAGCCATTTTTCAGCGAGCCTTTGTAAAATGACCCCTAAATAAATAAATTATTTGCACAGAGTAGCAAGTGCTGCCACTAATCATTTCTATATCACTACTAGATGTATGCAGCACTGTTCACATTATATGCAGGTACTTTATCTCTAGTGGGCTCACAATCTAATTTTTGTACCTTGCCCAGAGTCACCAGGAGCTGCATCAGGAACTGAACCCAGTTCCCCAAGATCTCAGTTCACTGCCCTAACCATTAGGCTACTCCTCCACTCTAACCACCTTGCTGGACAAACTAATTGGACCATAATGGTCTTTATCTGCAATCTGTTACTATATTATGATGTTGTTATAAATGGGCGGACTGGCTAAGCCTATAAAAGTCAGTTCTATAAACCGGTGCCTAAGTTTAGGTGCCAACAGTGCATGTTATATTACAGAATTCTAGCACGTATGGGCGTAATTGGCACTAATAATATGTGCATAAATGCTACGCGCTATTCTGTAACTCACACAGGACACAGCAAAGATGACACAAAGATATGGTCTCTAGACGAAGCATAAAGAGTCCAAATTTATTATGTTGCTTAAAAGACTCGACACAGCCGTGTTTCGACCAACCGCTTTAGATAAGGCGACTTTTGACTGTCGACTGTGTATAGCTTTGTACTTTGATCATTGTGCTACACAGTTTGGCGGCTTTTTATTTTCCCACCATAATAGAAGGCTTCGCATTGTGGTTTCAATATACCAGATTTTTAATTTGATGCTATATCGACAGATTTATAGTCTTTTCGGCCTATTTATGGTCTTTTCATGAGAGACTCCTGAGGCAGGCCAGTTGGCTGAAACATGGTCATGTCGAGTCTTTTAAGCTACATAATAAATTTGGAATCTTTAAGCATCATCTAAAGACCGTATCTTTGTGTCATCTTCGCTGTGTCCTGTGTGATTTCGAGTGTGCGAAGATTTGTGTTCTTCTGTGTTTACATCAACTATTCTGTAACTGATACTCATAAGCCACTTGGCATATAATTGTAAGGGGGAATAGCCATGGATATGTCATGAGCATGTTGCCAAGTGATAAAAAATTTATAAAAAAGACTATCAGTTGTGTGCATTGTATGGTACACATGGTGTCCCAATGTACACCAGCCAATGACATGGCATACGTTGGTCTGCCAACCTTTGGTGTGCCACAGTGGTTTTGCACTGAATTCTATATATGGCGCTGAAAAAAAGCATTATTCTGTAAGCTGCGCTTAAAGTAAAATATGGTTTATAGAATAGCGCTTATGTCCGGGAATCACACCTAACTTAGGTGCAGACATTTGCACTAACTAAAACATTTTATCCATGGTCTAAGGGGGCATTCCTGAGGATGGAAGAGAATTCAGAATGGAACAATACATGTAATTGCATTTAATCAAACTCTGTGCCCTGTTTTGCCAGAAAAATTACTGACTGAGAAAACAGGTGTGAATCTCTGTAGGTAATTTTTAGTAGACAATAAGGAAAGCAAAACACTCATGTAGTTCTGCTTTCATTACTGCGGCAAACTGTGCAGGTTAAAATCACCTGCGGGGCTTGCATAATGGTATATAGACTCTCATTATTGCTCCATAAATACAGTACTACTATCATTGCTATTACTAATAGATGATCTATATTCAATTACCACTAGCCATTGCATGGAATTAGTTTGTTCTGAGGATTGCTTCTTTTCATGACAAGTTCCAGGTTTCATAGCTTTGAAAAGGTCAGTTGTGCATTTGGACAGCTGACATCAGTTAAGGAAACAACCTTCTGCACTGGGAACACACACACTAGTAGAGACATTTGCACATATGGCTAAATGAAGATCTTGTGTATCTGAGTGTGACTGTCAGGGGCATTTTCGAAGGAGAAGGGTGCCCATCTTCCAACACAAATTGGGAGATGGGCGTCCTTCTCTCAGGGTCGCCCAAATCGGTATAATCGAAATCCGATTTTGGGCACCCTCAACTGCAGTCCATCGCAGGGACGACCAAAGTTCACGGGGGCATGTCGGAGCCGTAGAGAAGGCAGGACTGGGGCGTGCTTAAGAGATGGGTGTCCTCGGCCGATAATGGACCAAAGAAGGGTGTCCCTGACGAGCATTTGGTCGACTTTACTTGGTCCATTTTTTTTACGACTCAAAAAGGTGCACAAACTGACCAGATGACCACTGGAGGGCATCGGGGATGACCTCCTCTTACTCCCCTAGTGGTCACCAACCTCCTCCCACCCTGAAAAAAATTTTTAAACATTTTTTTCCAGCCTCTATGCCAGCCTCAAATGTCATACTCAGCTCCATGACAGCAGTATGCAGGTCCCTAGTGCAGTTTTAGTGGGTGCAGTGGCATTTCTAGTGGCATCAGTACTGCACATTTCTAGTGGCATCAGTACTGCACAGTGCCATGTGGTGAACCTGGCTTTGATTTATGTGGGGCTGCTGCAGAAACTTATTCACACTCCTTGGGGCAGAGAGGAGACTCAACCACTGCAAAATGGCAACATTAAGTGGCGAGACAGCATCTGTGCAAAAAACAGAAGAAACCAGTCTTCGCAAAACCATCAGCAATGATCAAAAACAGCGAAGATGATAAAAAAAATGACGACGCTTCAGTAGAAAAATCAATGAAACAATTTATTGAACAATAAAATGGTCGGTGAGCAAGACTCGACACAGCTGTGTTTTGGCCTATCTGGCCTGCATCAGGAGTCTTTTTGACATCCAAAAGGTCACTTTTTGGATCTTTCACCTTGTAATTGGATAAACTTAACTTCATTTTCTTGAGATTGGACTTCTAATTAAGTTGTAGCGTCGCTAAAAGCAGCTTCTTGAGTTTCTCTCGTCTGGCATCTAACCGCGAGTGTTAGGCTGGATTTGAGAAAGTGACCTTTTGGATGTCAAAAAGACTCCTGATGCAGGCCAGATAAGCCGAAACACAGCTGTGCCGAGTCTTGCTCACCGACCATTTTATTGTTCAATAAATTGTTTCATTGATATTTCTACTGAAGCGTCGTCATTTTTTGAGACAGCATCTGTGGCAGACAGATTCTATTGGGACCTGTGGTTTGTGGTCTCTGGCTGAGGATTGATACAATGATTGGGCTGCTGGGGAGGTATATAAATATAAAGCAAAATAAAGAAAAAAAAACCCCTTGCATAGATGTGAATACAGTCCATGGTGACCTAGCCAAACAGAGGCTAGTTCCAATAGCAATAGAAGCCCAAGATGAGCAGGTGAAACTGCTAGGTTAATTCCCTACCCCCAAAGATATTAATGTATAGCGTAAATGAACTTCAGAGCTTGATTAAATGTGCCAGTTCTCCAGATTATGTTAAGTGACCTGGTTTCAGTACAGAATATAGTGAAAATATGATTAGGTGGCAAAGTGAATTTCTCTGCACATGATCTGACATTTCTGACAGAGCAAATCTTCTACAGTCAGGCAATGTTGAGTTTAGAGCAAATTAGTAAACTGATAATACAATTTCCCCTTTCAGTGGAATTTCTGAAATGAGAGAGAGAGAGAGAGAGAGAAAGAGCGAGCCCTAGATTAGAATAACCTTACAAATTATGCCACCTAATGAAACCATTCTGCAAGTCTGCAGGATTTTGCAGTATCTAATATTCAGTGAACACTGCAGTGTGGGGTGTCTCTAACTGCAATTAGTGATGGAATGAAATGAGATTACACACTATGACACTGTAGGTTGGCAAACATATGAACAGCACATACATCTTCTACATGGCATGCAGGGACAGAATACATATTTGCCATAGTTTGCATCTTTAATTAAGGCTTAACTATTTCATGCATTTACTACAGAGATAAACAGCAACAGGAGACATCACAGCCTCGTGGAATGAGGACTGAAATATTTACCAGACAATTTAAGCACGAGACCAAATGACTTTGTGATAGCATTACTAAGCTGTGCTAAGCAAATTGCATAAAAAGAAAGCGTGAATTTGATTTCACACTCTACAGGATAGGCAACTGCTTACCCGAGCAAGCATCCTCAAACCATCTTAACAGGGCAGACTGGTGCAGGATGCATAACTCATGTGTTCTGACTGGGAACTTTGCCACCTTGTTTATTATAACCATATGAGTATCATAGACTACCCACACATTAATGGAATAGTACAGCTTCTGGTTTTGGTAGAACATCACTCTGTCCCAGATGGCATAAGAAGCACATGGGTGCAGTCTGTGGCACCTAGCACATTGAGCACGCTGGCCACATCATAAAATGCCCCTTTCTATGCCAACCATTACTTTGCATCCTTGGAAAGTGAATATAGGTTTTTGGATTTTCACTTACGGCTCTCAGAACATGATGAGATAGCTTGGAGAAGAAACCAGAGGCTAGTAGATACAGTGCCCCCACATCTTCACAGGTCTTGGGATTGGCATGAGAATGGTTGGTGAGTGGTTCCAAATCCTCCTTCAGGATTTTGTATGGATCCATGATAATCTGCAAGCTCAGCCAGTACATAATCAGCACCAAATCCTCAGGCAGTCCCAGCAGAATGGTCCTGGAATGTGCAGGTGCCTGCTGCTGTGCCTGCTTCACATGAGGAGATGGCTGAATAACTGGGGCTTCAATTCAGTTCAAATCAATTCTTGTATACTGCTAATATCCACTTTCCAGGGTTCACGGCGGTTTACATTCTAGGTGAGACAAAAGCAAATAGTGTTAGTGTGAGATCTGAGAAACACTAGAGACCATTGGATTAATGCATGAGACTAAAAACATTAAGGAAAGGATAATGGATGATACTAGGAGGTAGGGGATTTAGATGTCCCTGACGGTATTTTCGAAATTAAAGATGGACGTCCATCTTGTTTTGAAAATATGGGCTTCCCCGCCCCTGGATCGGGATGTTTTGCGAGGACGTCCAAATCAAAACTTGGACGTCCCTTTCAAAAATGCCCCTCCACGTCACAACTCTGCTCTCTGTTGCAAACCTTCCCTGTATTCACTACAATGATTGAGAGAAAGATAGAGACTTTAGGGGTACCTCCTTGGGGTGCTTCCTGGGGCTCTGTGTGAACTGCTGCTGGACCTTACAGGATTCGGTGAGATTTTGGAGATGCAACAGCTGCTGGTTGGATAATCGTTAGTGTAGGCATCATAATGAAAACAGCTGGATACATCCAGGATTACAGAAGTAGGGAGTTATGACATTTCTGTTCCTTATGTGGGGACGCGTTGTACGAGGGAGTAGGGAACAACAGTGGCAGGTCTATCTAAGTCGCTTGGTTCATGGGTCAGCTAGGAGCTGGCTCTGTGGGTGCTTGAGCACCCCCAATATTATGAAATTTCCTTGTATATGTCCAGGAAGGGGTTATTTCCACTGGGCTTAGCACCCCCAATAATTTTGAAAAGTTGGCTCCTATGCAGTCAAAGGCTCACAAGTAACAGGCACATGCCCATATGGTAACAAGCTCCAAATTATGATGGATGACAGCTTGTTGCTGACCTTTACATCTTTGTGGCTGTGGAGTAAATACCAGGCCTGATACTAACATACTGGGAGCCCTAAAGCCCACAGATATTAATGGTAGTCTGGTGTGCCTCATAATGCCAAGTGTCTAGTCTAATCTTTGGATGGATCTTTCACTCATAACATGTTGCATGCTTATTTACCTTTGTCTCAGAAAGTCCTCGGAAGCAGCATAGATTGGCAAGTCCTATGGCCAGAAATCCGCTGATTGTAGCCAGCAAGCACCTGAAGGTGAAGAATAACTCCTTGGGGCAATAATTTTATTCTCCGTAGGCTATGTGGTAAATGCATCCTATCATTTATGTTCTGTAGAGGGAGCTGAGGAGGGAAGGTGGATAGCACCATGTCAGATGTCAAGCTATGTTATGTCTTTGAACGGGTCCATGGCGTGACCACATCTTGAGTATTGTGTTCAAATCTGATCACTCTATTTCACAAAGTATATTATGGAACTTGAAAAGGTTCTGAGAAGAGTGGCAAAAATGATAAAGACTAGGGTCTTCAGCTTGAAAAATATATGATTCAGAGGGGATATGATAGAAGTTTATATAACCTTGAGTAGGGTGGAACATTTAAACAGGGAATGATTATTTAATCTTTCAAAAACCTCTAAAATAAGAGGACATTCCATGAAACTAACAATGAGCAGACTGAAAACAAATCGAACAAAGGTTTTTTTTTTTTTTTTCCATGCAGCATGTACAGTAATTAAGCTGTGGAATCTGTTGCCGGAGGAGGTAGTCAAGGTGACAAACATTAGAAGAGTTCAAGAGAGGTTTCAACAAGTTCCTTGAGAAAAAGTTTATAAAAATAATTAGCCAGATGCACTTGAGAAAGCCATGAGAAATTGGATACACATTTTAGCATCAGCTGGGTATTTGTGACCCATACTGTCCATTGTCAGAGACAGGATGCTGGGCTCAATAGATCATAGTCTAACTCACAATGGCTTTTCTTACATTCTAATGTTTATACATTGGCTTTCTTTACCCCAAAATTTGACCCAAAGCAGTTCAGAACATTACCAGGAAGATATCAATTATTGACCGATAGGTTTTTTAAAAAAAAAATGCCTAACCAAAATGCAAAACCACAGAGAGATGACAGACACCAAAGCAGAAATAACCCCCCCCCCCCCCCCCCCCCCAGCTCATATGGACAGTCCAGGCTTGAAGAATAAATAATCCAACAGCAGCAGTATGGTCAAACAAACAAAAAGATTTATTGAGATAAAAATATCATAAAACTTGACATCGTCACATTTCAGCTCCTGCCTTAATCAGAGTTATCTGTAAATACATGTGGAAGGGCATTTTAGATAGAACATTAAACCAGAAATCAGACATCCAAGACTGGATGTCTGAAGTTCCACTAGTATTTTAGAACAGGATCTGCTGACATAAATCCTGTTCTAAAATACAGATCCTGTTCTAAAATACTGGCCAGCCAGGTGAGAAGGAATGGCCATTTAGGGAAAAAAAAAAGCCAAAATATGGACAGCCAAAAATCTGGCACATAGATGCCCCTTTCACAGTACATGAATGTCTATGTTGTGAAATAGACATTCATAATAGCATAAGCAGTCACCTCCCCCTCCCCCGAGCTTCGATTTCCTACAGTAAATCTAGATGGCGCCTCTGTCTTGCAGCACTGGATTCTGGTGCCTGTGCCTTGAGCAGTGCTGGAAGGCAGAGGCATCATCTATGATCCTGGTGCCATCCTGGGCAGCAGCAGAGGGGAACTGCTGCAGCCTGGGACTACTATTGACCACCATCTACATTGTGGATAGGTCCTAGGTCACTAGAATTGGGGGATGGGTGAGGGTGTTGTGAAATATTAACATAGACATTCAAAATAGCGTAAGCAGTCACCCCCCTCCCCCCAAGATTTGATTTCCTACAGTAAATCTAGATGGTGCCTCTGTCTTGCAGCACTGGATTCTGGTGCCTGTGCCTTGAGCAGTGCTGGAAGGCAGAGGCATCATCTATGATCCTGGTGCCATCCTGGGCAGCAGCAGAGGGGAACTGCTGCAGCCTGGGACTACTATTGACCACCATCTACACTGTGGATAGGTCCTAGGTCACTAGAATTGGGGGATGGGTGAGGGTAGGGCTTAAAGGTGTCCCACCTCCTTTATCCAGGGCAGGATTTACCAGAGCTCAAGGACATCAGGCTAGGGATCAGAGTTCAGGGAGGACAGATGGGGGATCGGACCTCGGGGGTCAGGAGGGGGATCGGACCTTGGGGGTCAGGAGGGGGATCAGACCTCAGAGTCATCAGAAGTAGAATCAGACCTCTGGGCGGGGGTTCAGGAGGAGAATCAGAACTGTTTGTGGGGCTGGTGGGATGACACTTTGGACCTGTTGGGGGGAGCACTAGATGGATGTACATAGGTTTCAGGGGGCACCACTATGATGTGTGGGATTATGGGGGCTATACATGCCCTTTGCAGTACATGCAGGGCAGATGTACCACACAGACTTTGCATTTACTCTGTGTTATATTTTACAGATAGCGTAGGGTAAGTGCAAACAGTTACTGACCCTCCCAATAAGGATCCATCAGACATTCCAATGGTAGGTCTAAATACAAATATCCACCTTTACAGACATGGACATTTCTTCCCCTTCTGCAATGAGGGATGAACGTTTATATTTTAAGCCATCTCAAGTCCTGCCCCAAACATACCCAGACCATTCACCCTTGCCATATGGAGGTGCTGCACTTTTAGATATCCATAACCTGTCTTCATAAAATTGGCATTTGGACATCCATGCAATATTGATGTCTAAATGTAAATTTTCAGACTTTCAAACCAGAAATAGAGCTTCTAAGAGAAATACTACAAGAACCTAATTGCATACAATTTTTGTAAAAATATGACCTTACAAAATCGTCAGATTTCATGGTGACATGCCATACTGCAATTGTTACAGATTAACAATTATTGATCTGGGCAAACCTAGCACTCTAGTTATCATGACCAAGAGCTTACAGTATTGAAAAATACTATTCAAAACCACAAAGTTTTTGTAAACACATAAACGTGCAGCACCATTTTAGATAAGTCAATGAAGTGGGAACCTAGATGTTTTTGCCAAAATGTCTAGAGTCAGTGACATATTTTAGAAATGCAGGACTGAGTATTTAAGCCTATTGTAAAATCAACATATCTCTGCTCCCTGACCAAGACCTTGAAAGGCCCATCAAAAACATAGAGCACATCACCAGTGATGTCTCAACATGTTTGAATGTGAAACATATAAATAAACAAGAGTAAAGTGTGCCCATGAAGCTGAAAATATTCCACAGGAACCTACACCGGTATGCCCTTCCCTCACGGGACAAGTGCATAGGGTCTGTCAGGTCCCCACAGCAATCCATGTGTTCATGCAGTGCCTAGAGGAGAAAATGTCTATCACCACCTGTGGATTAGGTACAAACTGTATATTGCTGGGTGAAAATATATAGTGCCGCCCATGGGTGCAAGATGTTTAGCACATTCTCTGAAATTCTATAAATGGCGCTTAAAATTGGGTGTGCAAATTTGGGCTTATACCCGATATGTATATATGTGCAATTTAATTGCATAGTGAGCCAATTAATGCTGATAATTGGATGCTAATAATAAATTATAAGCATTAATTGGCAATAATTGAAATTTACGCATGCAATTTTAGTTGCAGAGATCCATAGGTAAATTTTACGCAAATCTCCAAAAAGGGGCGTAGCTATGAGAGTGTCATGGGCAGATCAGGGGGTGTTCCTACAATTTATGCATGCTTTTATAGAATAATGGGGATCCACACCTAATTTAGACACAAGAATTTATACCAGGGTTTACTTGGTGTCTAAAATTAGGCGTTAAGAATATTCGATAAACAGCACCTAAATTTCAGTGCCATTTATGGAATAGCACTTAGCACATTTTTTTTGTGCAATTTTTCAGCACTATTTATAGAATTTGGTCCTTAATGTCTTGTACCTCTGGGTGGCGGTATATGTTTTGTACCTGGTGTCACTCTCCTACATTACTGTAGAAGTCAACGGATTCCTAGAGGCTTAAGAATAGAAAAAGAACCCCAAATGTTTAAAGATATCAAATCTTTTCTTGATAAATGGTGTTCTGTACTTAACAAATGTTCACTAGACCTTATGATCTTGCTTATAAAAACCTCTAAAGATAAGATTGATTCATTAAAGACTGATATTAATATTAAATCTGAATGTTTGAGCCAGGAAGGTCAAAATTATGAAGAAATATCATTAGTGAGTAATAAACTAGTTAATTTTCATAAAGATATTAAAACAAACTGAAGTTGAAAAAATTAAAAGAGACAAGGCAGATTACAAATGGGTAAACATTTACTCATGAGCTGAACCTAAAACAATGTGCAATAACTTTAGGAAGATATGTACTTGCAGTAGAGAGCAAACACACAGGAAGGAGACACTAAAAAGACACAACACCATTAGGTTTGAGAAAATAAACAGTTATGAAAAGGAGTCTTAAACGTGCCAGAAGTGAATCCGACGATCTATTAATTTCTCTTTGCTCCACACTGAAAATCTCTTTCCGTACACCCCTGAGACCTACCACACAAGATCAAAACACTGTTTTAGATCAACTTTGGGAGAAAGACATTCCAAAGATCAAACATCCGACAGATACCTATACAGAACAATGGAGTTCAGTGGGAGAAGAGGAATAACACACTTTCAATACTACCCATTCCCAATTTCCGTTGATCACTTGATTATAAATTTATCACATATACACGACAGATATGGAAATGCTAGTACTTAAAATGGGTTCTATTTAAATCTTATGATTCATTCCAGACCAGAGTGGACCTTTTTTGTTTTAAGATTTGGGAAAATCCACTGCTTATTTCTAAAATAGGCTACTAAAATATATAAATTGAGGAGAAAATCACTACGAATACTTGCAGTTAACAACAAGGTGGAGTCTCATATCTTTTTGCACGGATATTCATATCACTCCCCTGGTGACTCTATCGACATGCATAGGTTTAATCATCGACTAAAACCACCTCCACCCTAATGTTGTAATTGTAAAACATAACTTATATTGCCACACCAAAATATGCAAATATGCATGAATGTATACAAAAGACACTTAGCTTGAGGAGCATATAAACTCAAGCCATATAGTTTTTATTTCTAAAATAAGCAGCATAAAATCTGTTTTACTGTTCTGGGATCAGGTACTTGTGACCTGTATTGGCCATTGTTGGAAACAGGATACTGGGCTTGATGGACCTTCAGTCTGTCCCAGTACGGCAATGCTTATGTTCTTATGTTTTGTTCTAATAGAAAGCTTCAAAGTACTTTTGTTTTACAGATGAATACAGCCCCCATACATATATGTCTGTAGTTAAAGGAAGTCAAAGTGGATACCACCTGAACCCACTGACCCACTTATCTCCACCTATAAATAATGGGTTCTTCGAGACATTGAGCAGCTAGGAAAAAGAAAATATAGGGCTTTTTTCAATCTTACGAAACAAGACTATTCTGCATTACGTAATCTCAGAAACAATTCTCAAATTACTATTAAACCAACTGACTAAAGAGGAATAGTGGTAAGGGATACAGTTGATTGTATCAAAGAGATCCAAAGACAGTTATTAGATTCTAATTTCTACTTGGCACTTGACAAGAACCCAACTGAAAATCTTGAAAAAAGAATAGATTTTCTACTCCAATTTGGTTTTGAATTGTTTCCTCGCATTAAAAGAAAAGGGTTTTTAAACTGTTTTACATCCAGCCAGCACCACAATTTACGTCCTTCTAAAGGTACATAAATCTATTTTTAACTCTCCAGGTAGACCAATAGTATCTACCATTGAGTCACTTTTAGAACCTATTTCAATTCTTACTGGCAGTTTCCATGCCAATATTGATGACATTATACTTGTGACTTTTGACATAGAATCTCTTTATATCAACATATTGCAGGACGAGGCACTCCACATCTCAAAGAAAGTCCTGAACAACAGAGCCAAAACCTTGCAGATTCCTACACATTATTTAATTGAACTCGCAACTCTTACACTTAAAGAAAATTATTTCTGTTTCCAAGGTCAGTTTTACAAACAAGTCAAGGGTACAGCCATGTGTGCTACCATGGCACCAGACGTTGCCTCATTATAAGTTGTGGATTTTGAAGACTGATATCTGAATACACATCCTTTTCAAGAAGAAGTGATATTCTGTAAAAGATACATTGATGATGTTCTTGTGCTATGGAAAGGGAGTGCCACACATTTATATTAATTTCATGAATGGATTACTTCCAAAGACCCTAACCTTAAATTCACTTTGAACTATGAGTCACACAAAAAAATTGCATATTTGGATATTCTTATTCTAAAAGAAAGATATGGCTTTTCCACTAAAATATACAGGAAACCCACTGGTAAAAAATCAGTTCTTACATTTCCAAAGCTTTCACACCAGAAGTCTAAAAGAAAACTTACCTTTTTGCCAATTTTTGAAACTAAGACATTTGTGTGGAAGTTTTGAAGAATTTGATTGCCAAAGCAATACCTATGGCCCGAAGATTCCAAAACATATGGATATCCACACAGATGCATTAAGAGTGGTATATAAAAAGCTAAGGCCACCAACAGAGAAGAACTTTGAACAAAGAAGATAGACTGCCTGCACCTGATCTGGTATGCACTCTTAAATTTTCCAGTTTAACAAATGATATTAAGAAAATCATGAGCAAACATTAGAACATTTTGGAAAACAACATTGGCAAATTTTGGAAAACCACAGATATTTTAAGAACAAAAAGCTAGTTATAGCTCATTGCAGAGACTAAAATATTAAGGAAATAATTGCACCTTCTGCATTACCCATTGTCATACAGGAGACAAATGATCAAGGTGGTCATCACCCATGAAACATCTCTTCAGTCCTCCTTCTCCCTTACCAAATTTTTACAATCTACCAACAAGATTTATCCTTGAGGCATTCCTTTAATTGCAACGCCATTAATGAGATTTATTCTATCACTAGTATAAAAGGCCCGTTTCTGACACAAATGAAACGGGCGCTAGCAAGGTTTTCCTCGGAGTGTGTATGTTTGAGAGAATGTGTGTGAGAGTGACTGTGTGAGACAGAGAGAGTGAATGTGCATAACAGAGAGAGAGAGTGATTGTGGGTGCGAGTGTGTCTGTGAGAGAGTGTGTGTGAGAGAGAGAGTGTGTGTGAGACAGAGTGTGAAAGTATGTGTGCAATACACAGACTGTGAGTCCGAAAAAGTGTATGAGATCGAGTGTTTGAGAGTGATAGCCTTCCAAAGTTTCATAGAAACCTATGGAACTTTGGAAGGCTAAGTGCTTTGAAAATATGCCTCATGTGTGACAGATAGAGAGTGAATGTGATATAGTGTGAGACATTGAGTGTGCGAGACTGAGAGGAAGACACTGACTGTGAGAGAGAGAGAGAGAGTGTGTGTGTGTGACAGAGATACCTCCCCCCTCCCTCTGGTCTCAGGACCCCCCCTTCCCTCTCTGGTCTCAGGACCCCCTCTCCCTCCCTCTCCTCCCCTCTCCCCCCTCTCAGGTCTCTGGACCCCCTCCTCTCTGGTCTCATGACCCCTCCCCCCCTCAGGACCCCCTCCCCATACCCCCTCCCCCTCTCTGGTCTCAGCACCCCCTCCCAATGTGTCCCCTCTTTCTTTCAGCAGCCTCTCACCGCAGGCAGCCATCAGGCATTGGCTGTCGGCTCTGCAGCCGCTCCTCTCGCCTCTCACGTCGCTGCGCTCCTCCGGGGTCTGCTCCAGGGGCAGTGACGTGAGAGGCGAGAGGAGTGGCTGCAGAGCCGACAGCCAATGCCTGATGGCTGCCTGCGGTGCCGCGTTTGCTTTTTTAAAGCATTTTTGTTTTAATTAGTTCTTGGGCCTGGGCGGTGACCTCGGGGGGGGGTGGAGGGGGGAATGGTGGCGACCCTGGGGGGGGGGGGTGGAGGGGCGACCTCAGGGGAGATGGAGGGGGGAGGGGTGGCGCCCTTGGGGGGGTGGAGGGTTGAGCAGTGGCAGCGGCGCCCTGGGGGGACGTGGTGTTGCGGCAAGGGCGGCAGGGGGGCCTCGTGCTGCTGTCGTGCGGTTGGTCAGTGCTGCGGCTGATGTACCCGGAACTACGTGATGTCAATTCAGGAGATGGAGCCTTACAGAGCGCACGAATGCTTCAAGGCTTGAAGGCTTCACTTTCTCGGTTTCAGAACGTTGGAGGTGCATTTTATTATATAGGATTATATTCCCTTCTTTATATTTGAAAAAAAATACAAAAGGAAAGTCAAGACCCATATGATTGAGCACAGAAGTAATATATGTAATAAAAACGTAGGGGCTGCTGTGGTAGAACCAGTGCGTTTTTTCTAACAAAGAAAGTGCTGGTACTCATATGCCAGGCCATCTTTCAGGGGTGGAGTGATCACTGAGAGAGCCACCCCTCAACAGCCAGGCCCCCTGCAACCAGTCACAGAATCTATGACAAGGCAAAATTGGTGTGTAGAGCCTAAGATCTTTCATTAAAATTTGGGGACCATGGGCCAATTTTAGCAGACAATGGAAAAGGTGCCGGTATTCAGTACCCCCAAGTACCCCCTCAAAAAAAGCCCTGGGTAGAACACTGTGTTGCATTCAATTATTCCTTTTCAGATATGAAGGTTTTGGTCTTTAAAGTGATCAAAGCTTTGTGTCAAGGGGGTGACATGGACACATCTAATATAATAAAACGCACCATGAACATTCTGAACACAACGTTCTGAAGTCACTCAAACACTCCCTGTAGGGTTCGTGGATTCATGGTGTGAAGCCACCCAGCCGTCTCTGCCCCGCCCTCGCGTCAAACGTCATGACGTCGAGGGCGGAAAAAAAAAAAAAACGGATCGCACCCAGGCACGGTGCGTTTTATTATATTAGATTTAACTCCGTGGTGGCGGTTCCGGCAGCGTCAGGGAAGGAGGCGGCGCTCCCGACGTCTCTAGCCTTCCCTTCGCTGTGTTCCGCCTTCTTCTGACGCCTTCTCACACACACACACACACTCACACTTTCACTCTGTCTCTCACACAGTCACTCTCACATACACTCTCCCAAACATACACACTCCGAGGAAAACCTTGCTAGCGCCCGTTTCATTTGTGTCAGAAACGGGCCTTTTTTACTAGTTATTACATAAGAAATGAACAACATCTTATTTTTGAACTTAATGTGGAGGAGTGGCCTAGTGGTTAGGGTGGTGGACTTTGGTCCTGGGGAGCTGAGTTTGATTCCCACTTCAGACACAGGCAGCTTCTTGTGACTCTGGGCAAGTCACTTAACCCTTCATTGTCCCAGGTACAAATAAGTACCTGTAAGCCACATTGAGCCTGCCATGAGTGGGAAAGCGTGGGGTACAAATGTAACAAAAAAAAAATACCATAACTCCAGCCAGACTGAACACTAAATTGGATCTATCTCTATTTTTATAGGTTCTTTTCCGATATTTTCCTTGTGCAGTCTACTCTTCCATACAGCAACATTTTCTATTTGTTTTGGTTTTTATTCAAAATATTTCCAATTAGCATTTGGGTTTTAATATATTTTCATTAAGTGGTTTCAACTTACAAGTATCGATTATCTACACAGGCACTTTTTTGTGACCTTCAGGAATTGTGAGCATAATTCTAGCACACAATATCTTGCACTTTATTCACGCACTTTATTCACATACTTTATCTATACACATAAGCTTCAAGTATAATGTTCTACAGTAATTGTTAAACATATATAGACTGTGTCCACCACAGACACTTGATTTTGCTTGATTTTATTTTACCTATTTGGGTGTAATGTTGGACTATGAATTGAGGGGTCCTTTTAATAAGGTATGCTGAAAAATGGCTTGCAGTAGTGTAGGCGTGGATTTTGGGTGCGCACAGAATCATTTTCCATTGCACCTGTATAAAAGGCCTTTTTTAAATGGACATGTGGCAAAATGAAAATTGCCTCGCGCCCATTTTGGGTCTAAGACCTTGCCGCCAGCCATTGATCTAGCGGTACTTAGATTGTAAGCTCTTTGAGCAGGGACTGTCTCTCTATGTCAAGTGTTCAGCGCTACGTGCGGCTGGTAGCGCTATATAAATGTTATTAGTAGTAGTAGTAACCGGGCGGTAATGACCTGCATTTATTTATTTTATTTATTTTATTTATTTTATTGCATTTGTATCCCACATTTTCCCACCTCTTTGCGGGCTCAGTGTGGCTTACAATACATTGTGAATGATGGAAATACAATTTGTTACAGTACTGTTATGGTTACATAGTGAGGAGTTATGTGAAGACAAAGTCAAAATCAAAATATCATTTGGGAAAATGATGCATGCGTCAAATGCCACTTGGCGTGCATAGCTGATGCACCAGAAAAAAAATTTCGGACACACGTAGCGGACGCTTACCAAAAATTAAATTACCACAAAGGCCATGCGGTAGCTGGGAGGTAACTCGGAATTGGCATGCATTGGACGCGGGGTAGGCGCTTACACGGCTTAGTAAAAGGGCCCTGAATATGCAAGCATACATAGGTCATGTGATTTCAACTGCTTTTTTTCAATTGCGAGTATTGAGTACTTTTGCGATTGGATTTTTGTAATTCACTTTACTCTGAACATGACAAATTCAAGCTTTACAAATTGTTCAGAATGCAGCAGCACGTTTGATTAGGGGAGTAAAGAGGTTTGAGCATATATCTTCCTCTTTGAAATGCTTGCACTAGTTACCAGTGAGATTTTGTGTACAATATAAGATTCTGACTTTGATACATCAACGTATATATGGTAAAGTTCCACAATATTCTGTGGATTCTTTACTTATGTATGAACCGCAACCGGAATTACGCTCTATGGTGAAGAAACAACTGCAAATTTATGCTTGCTGTTTGTCTGAAACAAAAAATCATGCATCTTCTATAGCTGGAGCTCAGGTTATTTAAGACTTTGTGCAGATCTTCAGAAATTTAAAAAATTGTTGAAGGCTTTTTTCTTTATGAAAGCATATATGAATGATTAGGGATTGATTTGTCTTAACAGCTCTCTCTACAAGTCTATAAGGGGTCCTTTTACTAAGGTGCGCTGAAAAATGGCCTGCGCTAGTGTAGGTGATTGTTTTGCACACATGCAGATCCATTTTTCAGCACGCCTGTAAAAAATTCTTTTTGGCCAAAAATGGATGTGCGGCAAAATAAAAATTGGCGTGCATCCATTTTGTGTCTGAGACCTTACCGCCACCCATTCACTTAGTGCTAAGGCATTAACCGGGCGGTAATCGTCTACGTGCGTACAATGCCAATTATAACCCGGCTAGCGCCGTGTGCCAGAAAATAAAATATATTTTCCGGTGTACATAGCGGACACATGTAAAAAAAAATTAAATTACCGCCTGGGCCACGTGGTAGCCGGGCGGTAGTTCCAAATTGATGCAAATCGTGTGCGCGTAGGCACCAACGCGGCTTAGTAAAAGGGCCCCTAAGTTAATGATGTATTGACAGTATGAAATGTTATTGTTTGTCATTGTTGGTGGTCTTTTTATATTGTATATGTTCTTATTGTTACCAGTTTGATTTAAAGTGGGATATACATTTTTTGAAATAAATAAATAAAATAAATACGTTGTACTGAATCAGAGTTTATATTATTTGGCAATATGTGACTTTACATATGACGTCACACGTCTCAATATACTTTTTATATTTACTTAATTTTTGTTGAACATATACATCTTAAAATGTTATTTCATTCATTTTTAAATTCATTTCACAACCTCTTTTTAAGCCTTTTCTATATTAAAAAAAACAAGCAAACCAGCCTTTTTGCTTTATTGAAAGGCTTTGGACAGATGCTTAGCGTTTTTTCAGATGTGACTGAGATGGACACATAGACGCATTCTTGTAACACACTGCACCCAAGTGTTTCTTTTTATAGGCAGTAGTTTGTTTTACAAACATTTTTTAAAATTTATGGATGACCCAAGGGCGTAGGCAGACCTGCCATTTTGGGTGGGCCCAGAGTTAACCTGGGTGGGCCCTTCCCACCCCCTACCCTTACCCCTGTACATACAAACAATATAGTGTTTTTTTTTTTTTAATGGCCCAGCATCTGCCCATTTCTCTCTGAATCTCCTGCCCCAGTTCTACCTCAGAGCTGTTGCCCATCGCGATTCCTATAGGCAACCTACGCCAGCTCTGCAGGCTTCTTCTACCACATCCCCAGCAAAGAAACAAGAAGTGACATCATTGAGGGCAGGACATGACAGAGAGATGCCTGCAGGGCTGGCACGGGATGCCTATAGGAATTGCTGCCGGCAATAGCTCTGAGGTAGACCTGGAGGGGAGGTTCTAGAGAGAGACGGGCAGATGCCAGGCCACAAGTGGAGAAGAAGAGGGAAAGAGAGTAGTGAGGCCTCATGGGCTGCTGACTGGGTGGGCCTGAGGCAAGAATGGGTGGGCCTGTGCCCACCCAGGCCCACCCTTAGCTACACCATTGGGATGACCAGTTCACTAACATCTGAAACACTGTTTTTTATTTCACTTTTTCAAGTTTCCATGCTACCTTTATGCTGTTTTTTTTAAATGTAGCTCAAATAAGTGCGCAATTTTTCAGTGTGATACATAATTAACACTACATTTCAGTCTTTGATTTACTCACCCTTATTTTTCACTTTTACAGTTATATGTCTTTTTACTCATTTGGGGCTCCTTTTAGTAAGCTGCGGTTGTTATTCCTGCACAGCAAATGCGGCAAAGCCCATAGGAAATGAATGTTCTTCATCACATTTGCCACACCAGGAATCACTACCACAGCTTAGTTAAAGGAGCCCTTACATTGGGAACACACCGCACATCACACCAATCTCACTCCGACCCCCTCCACCAGTGGCGTAGCTACGTGGGGCCTGAGGGGGCCTGGGCCCCCGTAGACAGTGGTGTTCCTAGGGGGGCTGACACCCGGAGCGGATCGCCGATGCGCCCCGCCCCCCGGGTGCAGCGCCCCCCCGATGCAGCGCGACCCCCTCGGCGAAAGGACACCCCCCCGCGAAAGAACCCCCCAGGGTGCACGCCGCTGGGGGGGTGCTGCGCGCGCCTGTCCATCGTTTGTTCCATGCTCCCGCTCTGCCCCGGAACAGGAAGTAACCTGTTCCAGGGCAGAGGGAGCATGGAACGAACGACGGACAGGTACGCACAGCACCCCCACAGCGGCATGCACCGGGGGCACACCACACCCACCGCCCCCCCTAGGAATGCCACTGCCCTAAGATTAGGCCCTGGCCCCCCTGCAGACGATCCCCTTGAACCCCCCTCCTACCACCAACCCTCCCCCGCCGTCGCCGCCCGCCCCGCTGCCGCATAGATACCTTGTTTGCTGGCGGGGGTCCCCAAACCCCGCCAGCCGGAGAGAGTCTTCTTCAGCGCCTTCGTTCAACTAAGTTCCTGGTGTGATCAGCTGTTTCTGACGCCTTACGTCCTGCACTGTGCATGTAGCCCCGTGCAGGACATAAGGCGTCAGAAACAGCTGATCACACCAGGAACTTAGTTGAACAAAGACGCTACTCCGGCGCTGAAGAAGACTCTCTTCGGCTGGCGGGGTTCAGGGACCCCCGCCAGCAAACAAGGTATCTGATGCGGCGGTGGGGTGGACGGCGACAGCGGGGGAGGGTTGGCGGCGGGAGGGGGTTCAAGGGGATCGTCGGCAGGCCGGCAGGGGGATCCAATGTGGCGGTGGCGGCTTGGGGGGGGGGCGGCTAAACAGTGCCCCCCACCTTGGGCTCTGGACCCCCCTCCCGGTGAGGTCTGGCTACGCCCCTGCCCTCCACTCTCCATATATCTTGCGTTGTCAGAAGGAGGAGGGAGGCCTACTCCCTTCAGCCTCTGGGCCTGCGTGCTGCAAAATGGCAGTGTCCTTCCCCTGCTCAGTGCACCAGGCCTCCTGGGAAACTTGCAAGTATTTGGGGGGGGAGGGTCGGGGGTCTAATCATTACTGGACACATGCGCAAGAGCTGTGCCTACTGCACAGTTTTTATGGGTATGTGCCAGGAACATTTGGACCCTTTTACCAACCAATGCTCAAAACTAACAGCGTGCATATAATTTGCATGTTGTTAGTATTTAGCATTGGTCAGTCATTTCAACTCACTGTTGAGCCAGTGTTTTTCTGCCTCTTTTCCCAGCAGCACCGGAGTTTTGTGCATCAGGCCTAGTTTTCCTAATGGTAGGGTCGACCTTAGCCTTTGGTGATGATTTGTGTCATACCCCAGCTGATATTCAGCCCGTGGGAGGCAGGCCGGCTAAATTCTGTGATTGGTGCTAAGCCCAGATTTCCAGTGTTGTTGTTGGCTGGAATAAACTTAACCGGCCACATCAATATTCAGTGTGAGAATACCACTAGGGATCATCACCACTTTGAATTACAGTACCAAACTAGGGTGGCAGCGGAGGAAGATCGCTGCCTCCCAGGACCACTGCCCCACTAATACTGATCTGTGGATAAGTTCCAAGGAGGGTAGGCTCTGGAAGAGTAGGAATCTTAAAGTGGCAGTAACTTTAGCTGCACTATTGGCAGTCATGACAGCTAGAGCATGGTACAGGTCTGTGCATTAGCTGTCACAGCCAGTCCCACCCGTTTCCCGCCCTCTTCCATATTAGACACCTGGGTGAATTTCTATATATGGTGCCTAGAAAATCCGAATGGAAAACATTTTTGCCTAAGCATATTCTATAAGGGGCGCCTATATTTAGGTGTAGTATGTAGAATACTCTTAACTGATATCCTAGCGCCTAAAACTATGCACCTCCATTTACACCAAAGAAAATGTGGTGTAAATCCCAGCACATAGATTTAGGCGCATTGGGCCATATTCTATAACAATGTGCATAAAGTTTGGAACACTCAACGTGTAATTAAACTCTGGAATTTGTTGCCAGAGAATGTGGTAAAGGCGGTTAGCTTAGCGGGGTTTAAAAAAGGTCTGGATGGCTTCCTAAAGGAAAAGTCCATAGACCATTATTAAACTGACTTGGGAAAAATCCACTGCTTATTTCTGGGATAAGCAGCATAAAATGTATTGAACTTTTTCAGGATCTTGCCAGGTATTTGTGACCTGAATTGGCCACTGGTGGAAACAGGATGCTGGGCTTGATGGACCCTTGGTCTGTCCCAGTGTGGCAATACTTATGTACTTAACACCCACGAAATGCCCATTTCCCCTGCCCATAACCACGCCCCTTTTTGCCTGCATGCATTAGAATTTAGGCGCAGTGTGTTACAGAATACACTTAACAAGTTATGCACCTAAATTCTAATTATTGCCAATTAGTGCTCATTATTGCTTAAGTGCTGTTAACAACGCTGATTGAATTGTTAAGTCAATTAAGTTACACTTGTTGTTACAGAATACGCTTCGATTTCAGTGCGGAATGCTATATAGAATCCGGGGGCTAATGCAGGATTTTTACTGCGATGACTGCCTTTTTAATGCAGGAGATAGTGGCGTTAGCCTCTCTCGCATTAGTTTCTTAATACAGCTGGGTAATAGGGCCTCTTTGTTTTTGTGGACTATTTGTGTCATTGTTTTTCTGTTTCTACTTTTCTAAATAATTATACAGTATTGGAGATCTCAATAAAAGGGAGTTTTATTACATTTAAGGAACAGTCTCCAGGTTACCTTTTTGCCATTTAAATTTACTACACCTATCTAATGCAAACTATTTACATTTTAAGCCTGCTGTTAGGGGATCCTTAATAGCCTGTGTGAATGGTGAGAGAATTTCTAGGAAAACTGGAGTGCATTTTGGCTGCAGACCTTAAGTAAATTGTTTGTGCACTGGCCTCAGGAGTATCCCTCGACCCCAATATCTGAGAAGTGTGCTACCTGCATTTACTTATATTAACCTAGTTAGAAATGTTTTCTGTTTCAACCTTACATTTACCTCGCTCATATCTTAGATATTTTTTTAATGCACATTTCATCTTTTTCCTTTTCATCTTTGATGTAAGCCAGAACTATTTTCTTGTTTAGAAGATGAGACACTGGCATTAGACATTCTAAATAAGAGATTTTTTTTCTCTTTTTTTTTTTTCCTTCTTACAGAGGTTGACACACTTATTAACTGAAACACATTCTAAGTTTTTTTTTCTCCCCGGAGTAGTTAGGCTTTAAGCTTTTGATGTCTGGATAGGATTAAGGGATTCTGTTTATTATTTATTATAAAGACTAGGAAAACTTGGGTTTCATAGAAAAGATCCGTCAATTGAACAGTAATATAAAAGGAATTCTGCAGCAATCGGTATATTAAACAGCTGATCTGTAAGACAGAAAAACCAGGGGCTCTTTTACTAAGCCGCGTAGGCCCCTATGCCCACCCAATGCGCGCCAATTTGGAACTACATCCCGGGCACAGTGTGGCCCGGGTGGTAATTTCATTTTTTTAAACACGTCCACTATGCGTGCCAGAAAATTTCTGCCACACGGCGCTAACCAGGTGGTAATCAGCAGCGTACGCACATTGACGATTACTGCCCGGTTAAAGCATTAGACTTTACTGCTAAGTCAATGCGTGGCGGTAAGGCCTCAGGTCCAAAATGGAAATGCGCCAATTTTTATTTTGCCGCACATCCATTTTTGGCTAAAATAAAAGGTCTTTTTTGCAGGTGCACTGAAAAATGGACCTGCATGCGTCCAATACACGCGTCTACACCAGCACAGGCCATTTTTTCAGTGCACCTTAGTAAAAGGACCCTCAGGCTAGGAATATATGTGCCATGCAGAAGCAGAGAACATGCATGCGTCTAGGGCAAGGGTTCTAAAACCAGTCCTCGGGACACACCCAGACGGTGAAGTTTTCAGGGTACGCACAATGAATATGCATAAGATATATTTACATGCACTGACTCCATTGAATGCAAATCTATCTCAGGGTTATTCACTGTGAATATCCAAAAATCCTGATTATCTAAGTACACCCCAAGGACAAGGTTGAGAACACCTGTCTAGTCATAAATCTGCTAAAAACATTTGTGCCCCACAGTAGCGTAACTGCCTTGAAATTTTAATAGTGCAAATATTAACAAACTTTAAAGTGAAACTGATTGGTCTTCAAGCTCCTTCTGTATTTTGTCCCTGTTTTTCTTTCTTTCTGTTTCTTTTCTTCAATTAATGACGGAAGCACTGTAGCCATATTGGTCCAGGAGACAACTGAATTCACTGTGGGCTATATGATACCTTTTGTCAAACCAAGAGGAAAACCAGGCCTGAATCTATTTTTTAAAAGAGATATAGATAGATAGATAGATAAATAGATAGATAGATAGATAGAAACTGAAAAAAAACCCAGCCAATTATGCCCTCCTAGCCCACATCAAGGAGAAGAAGGGGGCAATATATCACATGGTCTAAGGAGAAATAAGAAACAAAAAAAGTGACATTAGTATTTATCTATTTATTTGTTGCATTTGTATCCCACATTTTTCCATCTATTTGCAGACTCAATGAGGCTTACAATAATACGTCATGACAAGCGCCAATCAAGAGTAGATTACACAATTATCTGTGAAAAATAGAATTCTCTCTGAGGATCAACAACCCAAAACAGGCCCCCATTTACTAAGGGGCCCCTTTACTCAACAGTGGTAAAATGTTTAGTTACTATAGCTTAATGTGGGGTTTTGCCATGTAGTAGCTGCATATTTTAATGATATATCTATTGGGAGTGCCCCCACTCTTTTCTATTACAGGTTATGTATTAACTCCTGTGGAGGAGGTGGTAAGTAGTCTCACGATAGCTCTGTGTTAGGCAGTTAGGGCCCTAAGGGTTGCCAAGCAGCAATGGGCTTGCTGCAGAGCAACTTGGAACTACTGCTGGCCCAATGCAGGTACACACAGTAGTTCTACCCCCCCCCCCCCTCCAACACTTGAGTGGAGGAGTAGCTTAGTGGTCAGAGCACCAGTCTTGACATCTAGAGGTGGCTGGTTCGAATCCCACTGTTGCTTTTTGTGGTCTTGGGCAAGTTACTTAACCGTCCATTGTGTCAGGTACAAAATTAGGTTGTGAGCCCTACAGGGATAAGAAAATACCCAGTGTACCTGAATGTAGCTTACCTTGAGCTACTACTGGAAAAGGTGTGAGTCAATCCAAAATAAATAAAATTGAAAAACTCTCTGCTCATACCCTCTGACACAAAAAAAAACACTTGAAACGTGATTTGCCACGTGCTAACCATAAAAATACTGCAAAGCCTCTTAACATGGCTCTGTGCTAGCAGTTGCCACATGGTAAAACTAGTATTAAGTGCTTACTGAGGTTTAGTAAAAGGACTCTAGTTGATATCAAACTTGTTACAAGACAGTAAATTGTTTGTTTACAAGAGAAAGAGACCTCAGAAATCAAACGGATGGACTATCCTTGATTACAACCGGCTAATGAATAAAGCCGATATTATGTTTCTATCATCGGGCTCAGAAAACTCCTTTAAAAAAAAATGGTGAGCTTTTATGTGTTTATCGTGCAACAAACAAAGATTAAATGGTGAAGATTTCAAAAAACTTTGATACTTCAACAATGGTGACAAGCACTCACACTGTATTGCTATATTGATATTACAGCACTTATCTTTATGTTCAACGGGGCCGCCGTTTCACCCGTTTCGTAGCTTTCTCAGGAACTTGTGCTGTTTTTGTTCACCATTCCGTATCTGAAAAATTGAAAAATCTTAGAAATGCATACAAATTTACTTGTGTCTTGCTAAATTGTAACACAAACCCTCCAATTGACGTTTTCAAGTAGCAAAACTGCATTCAAAATGGTACTGTTACGTCACATGCTAACAGAGACCTTTAAATAGGGGGGGGGGTCATTGTAAAATTTAAAGGGACCTGTTGATGTAGGCTATTCTGTTTATCTCTGATTTATTTAATGAAATGTGTGCCGATCTATTAGGTTGTTTGTGCCCATGAATTCCAATGGCAATCTGATCTCCCTCATTCCTCCTTGTCAGGGAAGACTTCCCCCTCCCCAAGCCGCAGTCCTGCCTATGAGCTCCAAAATCTTAAGCCCAGCCCTGAGAGAAACTGTCCAAAGGAAAGGAATGGAAAATAAAAATGAGGATGTTATAATGCCTTTGTATCGCTCCATGGTGCGACCACACCTTGAATATTCTGTTCAATTCTGGTCGCCGCATCTCAAAAAAGATATAGTGGAATTAGAAAAGGTGCAGAGAAGGGCGACGAAAATGATAAAGGGGATGGGACGACTTCCCTATGAGGAAAGGCTAAAGCAGCTAGGGTTCTTCAGCTTGGAGAAAAGGCAGCTGAGGGGAGATATGATAGAGGACTATAAAATAATGAGTTGAGTTGAACGGGTAGATGTGAAGCGTTTGTTCACACTTTCCAAAAATACTAGGACTAGGGGGCATGCGATGAAGCTACAATATAGTAAATTTAAAACCAATCAGAGAAAATGTTTCTTCACTCAACGTGTAATTAAACTCTGGAATTCATTGCCAGAGAATCTGGTAAAGGCGGTTAGCTTAGCGGAGTTTATAAAAGGTTTGGACTGCTTCCTAAAGGAAAAGTCCATAGACCGTTATTAAATGGATTTGGGGAAAATCCACTATTTCTGGGATAAGCAGTATAAAATGTTTTGTACATTTTTGGGATCTTGCCGGGTATTTGTGACCTGGATTGGCCACTGTTGGAAACAGGATGCTGGGCTCGATGGACCTTTGGTCTTTCCCAGTATGGCAATACTTATGTACTTATGTTAAGGACTTGTTCATGAACTGTTAAGATACCTTTCTTTAGAGGTATTGCAGAATATAAATTATTTCTACACTAGAAACTACTACTACTTGACATTTCTAAAGCGCTACTAGGGTTACGCAGCGCTGTACAATTTAGAAATATCCAGTTTCTGTGATTCATTTTAAGAGGACAAAATAAGCAGAAAATATTCTGCTTTAGGGCCAACTGAATCCACTCTCACTACATTTTACATCTGTATCTTAAAGTCAGATTCCTTCCCCTTCTTTATATAGTAACTAGCCTCAGATGTTTAAAAAATAAATCTGGTGAAATACTATGCATCAGACCACAGAGTGAATGCCAATATATTTTCTCTTCCAAAGATGAACCTGGCAGAGCTGTGGGGAGGGGTTTCATCCAAGAAATAAATATAGCAACAGAGATTATTAAAAAAACCAGAAATGTTTCCCACTTGTTCAGGTTTGGTCAGATATGAATAAGGCAATCAGATAACTTCTCACTCTGGCTACATAATCTAGTCAATTGATAGATTAAAAAGTACGAAGGAAACAAAAACTATCTTAGATAAGGGATGATATTTTACAAGCAGCCACACTATATGGGCTGTCATTTGCAAACCAAGGGGTCCTTTTACTAAGCCATGGTAAGAAGTGGTCTGCGGTAGTGTAGGCGCGGGGTTTGGGTGCACGCAGAATTATTTTTCAGCATGCCTGTAAAAAAGGCCTCTTTTTTTCACAAAAATGGACATGCGGCAAAATCAAAATTGCCGTGCGTCCATTTTGGGTCTCTGATCTTACCGCCAGCCATAGACCTAGCAGTAAAGAATTTGGCCGGTAGTGACCTACGTGCATCACATGTCACTTGGCGCGAGTCCGCTACACGCACCAGAAAATAAAAAAAAACATCAGATGCACGTAGCGGATGTGTACCAAAAATAAAATTACCACAAGATCCACGTGGTAGTCGGGCGGTAAGTTCATTTTGGCGCGTGTTGGGCACACGTAGACATTTACACGGCTTAGTAAAAGGGGCTCCAAGACATTTTGGGGGAATTCTATATATGGCACCTGGAAAATCCGCATGGAAATCATTTTTGCCTAAGTGTATTCTATAAGATTTAGGCAACATACAGAAAACTCTTAGTTGATATCCTAGTGCCTAAAACTACGCGCATCCATTTACACCAATGAAAACATGGCATAAATCCCTGCATGTAGATTTACGTGGACTGGGCTATATTCTATAATAACGTGCGTAAATTTGGGAATGCCCATTTCCCTGCCTATATCCACACCCTTTTTTGGATGTGTGCATTAGAATTTAGGCACAGTGAGTTACAGCATACGCTTAACAAGTTATGTGCATAAATTCTAATTAAATTAGTGCTCATTATTGCTTGTTAAGTGCTGTTAACAATGATAATTGGCTTGTTAAGCCAATTAAGTTACACACTTTGTTAGTACTCTTGGATTTTGGTCCGGATCTCTAGGCGTACACAACCCATTCTCTGATAGGCCTATCAAAAGGGAGCTTTGGAGCTGTCCTAAATTTGTCACCTTAGCTATGCTGGTGTTGGCACTGAATATTATCGGCATCCGCATAACCCTGGGCTTCTCCCTAATGCTGCTCCCTATACCGTCTCTGATCTGCCCCTTTTTTTGCTGGCGGTCAGAGGCAGGGCCACTGAATATCGGCCTCTGTATATCGTCTAAACGTAATATCAGTCAGCGTTTAGCTGTACAACCAAGCTGTTGGTTGCTTTGCAATATGCTGACCTCTACCTCTGGTGTAACTTTGAAATGGTACACATTCCTCCAGCAATGGAAATTTTCTAATTCATCTGGTACAGAAGCTGCGTGGGGGGAAAGATATTGATTTGTCAGTAAAGCCGGAACAATGGTAAGCTTTTTGGTCTTCCATCACCAAAACTTTATAATCCGCTGCTTTTACGCAGTCCATCTATTTCCTATGCACGGAACATTGCTGACTCCATATAAGTTATCTAAAATCTCTGGTTTGGCAGATAACAAATGCCGGTCATGTGGAACTGCTGTTGGCACCTTGGATCATACAGTATATTGTTGCACTCAGTTACAAACTTACTGGTCTGCTATCTGGGATATGATTTGCCAGCTGTTGAATATACATGGACCTCTTTCATATAAAATATAATTTTAGGTTCAGATGGCCTTTCCCAATCCTTAGATGATTACAGAGCAAAATTAATATGTATATTACTTTATTTAGCAATCAAGACTATACTTCAATGCTAGAAAGTCCTTTTTAAAACTGAATATATTATGTGGTTGAATACCCTATGCTTCACTGCCAATTATGAATGAGTGGCAGCTGAGAAGAATGAATCAGTAAAAAACTTTTGAAAAGGTCTGGGCTCCTTTATATGCCTATTCTCAGATACCTTAAGTGTAACAACTAATGTTTGTTTCACAGTAGGTGTACCTATTCTTATAAATATGTAATACCAATATTTAGATATCAATTTTATTAAGTTATTAACTGTTTCTTTATTGTAATACTAGTAAAAAAGGCCCGTTTCTGACACAAATGAAACAGGCGCTAGCAAGGTTTTCCTCGAAGTGTGTATGTTTGAGAGAGTGTGTGTGAGAGTGACTGTGTGAGAGAGAGAGAGAGAGAGTGAATGTGCGAATGTGTGTGTGTGACAGAGAGAGAGTGAGATTGGGTGCGAGTGTGTTTGTGAGAGAGAGAGTGTGTCTGTGCGAGAGAGAGTGTGTGTGTGAGAATGAGAGTGTGTGCCAGGGGCCCCCCTTCCCCCCTTCCCCCCCCTTCCCTCTCCCCCTTCCCCCTACGATCCACCCATTCCACCCCTATAACCACGCCCACTTTTCAACTATACAACTTAGAATTTACATGCACCATGTTACAGAATATGCATAGTAATTAATTCAAATTAGTGCATATAAATCAAGGCGCAATATATAGAATCCCACAATATATTCCTATGGGCATCTCAGCATTTAGTGTCTGCTGATTTCTAGCATGACCTGAAATTGCTAGTGTAGCTTAGTAAAAGAACCTCTTGGTTATTTTACATTTAGATTACTGCAATGATTTATTATTGGATTTAACTGGGCATATGCTAATAAAAGTTACAATTTGCACAAAATATGTACACATTCCCATTGATTCTGTATAGAGCACCTAGAGATACGCACTGAAATCTAGGTGTATTCTATAACTACATGCATAAATTAATTGGCTTACCAATCTAATCAGTGTTGACAACAGCATATAGGGGCCCTTTTACAAAGCGGCAGTAAGCCCAATGCAGGCTTACCACTTACTAAAAAGGAAGTACCACGGGGCCACTGCAGCAGCCTGGTGGTAGTTCCCACCCCCAGCGCACCATCGTATCCAGCGCCAACGTGTGCCCGGCCATGTTTCTGCTGGGTTAGCGCGGGAACCCTTACTGCCACCTGAATGGGTGGTGGTAAGGATTCCCCCTCCGAAATGGTCACGTGGCAAGTGCTTCACTTGCCACACAGCCATTACCTACTTTTTACCCGCTGTGATAGAAGGGGGCCTCTGCGTGCATCAAAAACATGCACCAATGCCAGCACAGGCCCCCTTTTGCTGCAGCTTTGTAAAAGAGGACCTTAACAAGAAATCATGAACACTAATTGGCAATAATTAGAACACATGCTCTCAACTCGCTAAGCGTATTTTGTAATGAACTGAGCCTGAATTATAATGTATGCAAAGGAAATGGGCATTTTGTGGGCATTCCAAAATGTACACACACAGTTATAGAATAAGGCCCAGTGTGCCTAAATCTACGTGCAGGGATTTAGGCCACATTTTCATTGGCCCAAATGGACGCGCATTGTTTTAGGCGCTACTATTTCCACCTAAGCGTATTCTATATATCATGCCTAAATCTAGGTGCCGCTTATAAAATACGCTTAGGCGGAAATCTTTACCACGCAAATCTTTTAGGCACCATGTATAGAATCTGGTCCATTATTCCAATTTTATTTAACTTACATTGGCTACCATTAGAATGTAGAATTACATATAACATTTTATCATTGATTCTTAATGCTTTGAAGTTTTGTGCTCTGTTATTTATTCATTGCGGCAGAACAAAGGTCTACCAATACTCTAGATCTTTGAGATCTCCTTCTAAAAATCTGCTTCAGATACCCCCTTTTCATGTTGTGAAATTTGAGAAGTATCGATCATCAATTGTTAAGACTGCAGGACCAAAATTATGGAATTACCTGAACTGCATTCATTAAAATGCTATGAATTATTTAAAAAAGTCTTTAAAAACCATTTGTTCAGAGAAGCATTTGGAGAACAGATGTCATAACTTGTTGTTTAAGATGTTACGTTGATGAGTAATTTTAACTGCATGATTAAGCAGGTTCTTTGATTTTATGTCTGTCATTTATTTATTCAGTGTTGTTGTATTGAATTTTATTATGTCTGTAACTATGTGAGCTGCCAAGGATGGTTAGACTGTGCAGCCTATAAACTTATATATATAAATAAAATATCCAATCTTTTGGAAACAGGCTGGATTGAAAGTGGTTCTTAAGCATGCCAGAAACAAGTACTGCTACTGTTGTCTTAGGGGTAGCTCTATATATTTCAGAAGGCCGAAGATATCTGATATGGGTTCATTTCCTGTTGAAGGGAAAAAGCAACCTCCTTTACCATTTTAGTAATACATTTTGGATAGGAAATGTCATCATATAGAGACCAAGTTCTCAATGACGGAGGAGAAAGGTCAGATGAAATTCCCATAGAGCCATTTTCTTCATTATCTGGAGAGGGCGGTTAGATATTAAAAGGATCTAGGATGTCCTCTTCATGAGGTGGAAGTGAAACCAGAGAGGATGGAGGAAGCGAATGAGTATGATTATGCTCCAAGTTTGAAGTAGACAGTAAGAAAATGATAGAATCCAAGTGAGTTCTTTATGCAGGAGTGAGACAGCTATTTAGGTCATGGCAGCGAAGGAACCTCAGATGGATTTTTGAAATAACTCTTAAAGTCTGAAAGCATCTTTTGGAGAAAAGAGTGAGAACGCTCTGGAAAGATGTTGAAGAAGTCTGCATACCTGAAGAGGATTTCCCTTTTGGGTGACTGGACTCTTAAGATCACTGCACCTAGAAGTTGAATGTCTTTTTCATGGAAGATGGTCTGTGCTGGAGTAGATGTCTTCTGCACAGATTAGGTTTTGTAGAGAGATTTTTTCTAGGAGAAGCTTTAGCTCAGCTTCAAAAATGCTCATACAGATGATTAAGGCAATTGCTTTGTGCCTGTGGTGATATCCCAGCACAATTCTTACAGTCCCTCTGATCTGAGTCAGGGCCCAGGCATAAGATGCATTTAGTATGAATGTCAGGAGTCTGGATTTTTCTGTCACACATAGATAAACACTAGACTTTGGAGACACTCTTCTCTTTTGAAACAGGACAGGTGTAAAAACAATGAGAATAGTGCTGAAAACCCCCCAAGAATTATCCATTTTTAATGGGAGAGACTTGTTTCACATCCATTTGATTGAGTGGAAAAAAACAAAACTAAGGAGCTGAGGAGGCTGCTGCATCAGGAAGGATTGTGCATGCTTAGAACTTTACACTATGATCTAGCTCTCGGAGAACAGTTCTGTCCTGGTGATGTTTGGCGATGTCACCCACTTGTGTACCTGACTCAGACATGCTTGTTGATGGAAAATAAGTTAGAGCACACAAGAAATCAAGAAGTTTAGCTACAGTTTATGACAATTCTGTTTACAAAACACTAATATTGCAGCATGCACTCCCTTTTTTAGTATTCCCTATAATTAAAGAACATACTTTCAAATAGACCACTGTAGAAGGGATTCTTAAGAAGGAATTGAAAATAAACAAACATTTTAAATGTCACAAAAAAAAAAATCTTTGCCCAGAAAAATAAAGTGATAAACAGTGAACACAGTGATAAATTGTCACAAAAAGAGAAACAAATAAATCACTGATATCATTAATTAAACATCCAAATTAAGAAGGAAGGTCTCAGAAAAGTAGGAGGTGCAGCGAAGGGCGACTAAAATGATAGTAGGGATGGAACGACTTCCCTATGAAGCAAGATTAAGGAGGCTAGGGCTATTCAGCTTGGAGAAGAGACGGCTGAGGGGAGACATGATAGAGGTATATAAAATATTGAGTGGAGTGGAACAGGTGGATGTGAAGCATCTTTTCATGCTTTCCAAAAATACTAGGACTAGGGGGCATGCGATGAAACTACAGTGTAGTAAATTTAAAACAAATCGGAGAAAATGTTTCTTCACCCAACGTATAATTAAACTCTGGAGTTTGTTGCCGGAGAAAGTGGTGAAGGCGGTTAGCTTAGCAGAGTTTAAAAAGGGGTTGGACGGTTTCCTAAAGGACAAGTCCATAAACCGCTACTAAATGGACTTAGGAAAAATCCACAATTCCAGGAATAACATGTATAGAATGTTTGTACGTTTGGGAAGCTTGCCAGGTGCCCTTGGCCTGGATTGGCCGCTGTAGTGGACAGGATGCTGGGCTCGATGGACCCTTGGTCTTTTCCCAGTTTGGCATTACTTATGCACTTATGTACTTATAAATGCTATAAGAAACAGAATACATAAAGAAAAATAACAGCTAATAGAGGGGCCCTTTTTGTTTGCTTTATTTTTTGTCTACTAGATTGTAAGCTCTTTGAGCAGGGACTGTCTTTCTTCTATGTTTGTGCAGCGCTGCGTACGCTTTGTAGCGCTATAGAAATGCTAAATAGTAGTAGTAGTAGTAGTAGTAAGTGTCTACGCACGGCCAACGCATGCCAAAATGGAGATACTGCAGCTCTTGTGGTAATTTCATTTTTGGCACGCATCCAATACCCACGTATGAAAAATAATATTTATTTTTGGACGCATGTATTGTACGCGCACCAAGTGGCATTTGACGCACATGGGTCATTACCGCTGGGTCAATGGCTGGAGGTACGGTCTCAGACCCAAAATGGACACGCGGCAATTTTCATTTTGCCGCATTTTGATTTTTGGCAAAAACTTTAAAAGGCATTTTTTACAGATGCGCTGAAAAATGATTCTGCGTGCACCCAAAACACATGTCTACACTACCGTAGGCCATTTTTCAGTGCACCTTTGTAAAAGGGACTCAGACAGGGTTATTTTCGAAAAAGAAGGACGCCCATCTTTCGACACAAATCACAAGATGGGCGTCCTTCTCACAGGGTCGCCCAAATCGGTATAATGCTTTCTGTCGCAGGGATGACCAAAGTTCCCGGGGGCGTGTCGGATGAATAGCGAAGGCGGGACTTGGGCATGCCTAACGCATGGGCATCCTCGACCCATAATGGGAAAAAAGGGCGTCCCTGACGAACATTTGGACAACTTTACCTGGTCCTTTTTTTCTTATGACCAAGCCACAAACAGGTGCCCAAACTGACCAGATGACCACCGGATGGAATCGGGGATGACCTCCACTTACTCCCCCAGTGGCCACTAACCCCCTCCCACCCTAAAAAAAATTTTAAAAAATATTTTTGCCAGCCTCTATGCCAGCCTCAAATATCCTACCCAGCTCCATGACAGTAGTATGCAGGTCCCTGGAACAGTTTTAGTGGGTGCAGTGCACTTCAGGCAGGGAGACCCAGGTCCCCCCCCCCCACCTGTTACACTTGTGGTGGTAAATGTGAGCCCTCCAAAACCCACCAGAAACCCACTGTACCCACATCTAGGTGCCCCCTTCACCCCTAAGGGCTATGGTAGTGGTGTACAGTTGTGGGGAGTAGGTTTTGTGGGGGGTTGTGGGGCTCAGCACACAGGGTAAGGGAGCTATGTACCTGGGAGCTTTTTCTTAAGTTGGATGGAGGGCAGGGGGAGAGAAGGGTCGCTGGACATGGGTGGATGGAGGGCAGGGCAGGAGAGAGAGAAGAAATGCTGGACATGGATGGAGGGGAGGGAAGAGTGAGGAAGGAGATGAGATGAGGGAAAAGGAAAAGAGGAGAAAAACTGCACATGGATGAAGAATATAGGCAGAAGCTGGATCCACTGGACAGTCAAGTCTGCGAAGGACCAGAAATGAAGAAGAAAGGAGGAAAGGAAAGAAATAAATGGAAAGGAAGCCCTGGAAATGGAGTTAAGAAGGTAGATAGCAGCAGAATCGGATACTGGGCCAGCATGATCAGAAAAACAAAGCTGAATGTGGGAGACTTGGCAGGTGGCTGGGTGGGCGGGCCTGAGCCAAGACTGGATGGGCCTGGGCCCACCCAGGCCCACCCGTAGCTACGCCCTTGACTTAGGGTACCAAAATGGAAACACCCAGCTATCGAATCGCCCCTTAAATGTCAGGGCCACCCTGTAGGGTTGCCAACTAGATCCAGATAACCCGATAGGGTTAATCCAGTCCTAGCCCTACCTCACTGCATGCAGGGACTTGCGGTTCTGATTTTCCCATTGGATTCCCTAAGAAAAGCCAGGCTACAAGTCCCTGCATGCAGCATTGGGGTAAGCCCAGGACTGGATCAAACCTGTCAGGTGAATCTGGAGCTAGTTGGCAACCCTTCCGCCCTGTAGTGCACTTTTAATACCAGTTGTTGAACTGTGTGTGTGTGTCGTGTGTGTGTTTGTGTATTCAAGGGACCTTAAAATAAAACAAGGAAACAGCAATATTTAGTCTTTGAATACAAATGTTGGTGGAGTTCTTAGGCAAAATGCACAGCTGGCTTGAAGCAGTGCCCATCTAACATCTTAAAGGTGCCCTCATGTTTTTAGTGTGCGCTAAAATTCGGCGAGCGCTAAACGTTAGAGACGCCAATGCATTCCTATGAGCATCTCTACCGTTTAGTGTGAGCCCAATTTTAGTGCACACTAAAAACGTGAGCACGCCTTAGTAAAAGACCCCCTAAGTGACTTGTGGAGTGATAAAAAAAATGGATCAGTCCTGACAGCATATTCTTGTTTCCCTCTTCAGTAGCTTAAGCCAAATAATAAATCATTCAATTGCTGCATTCAAAGGGCCACTTCTGGCTCACTTTATTCTGTTTGTTGGTACTTTTCCCCCAAAATGATGCCTCCTAAGCACAAAGCAAATAAAAGCTATTCCACCCTACAGCCACCAACACCACACTTTCTGATTCAAGTTACCCAGCTGAAACCAATTATACAGCTTCAAATGGGAAACATTAAAATCATTCTACATAATTCCTTCACTGGCGACAATTTCATAGTAAATGATGCATCTCGACTAATGGCACAACAGTTTGTACAGAAGTCCTTTGCACACTTGGTTAATCGCTCTATAGCCTCACTCATTTGTCTACTCTACCTTTCATCTGCTATTACCTAAACCACACGCTTCAGCCATCTCAGCTGATAACACCGAAATCTACCCAGCCTTCTTGGAACATAGACATGAGGGAAGCAGTCGTGACGAAGTGGGTTATACTTACATGAGTAAAACAGTTGAGGGGCAGTAACATTTCCTCCAGAAGTCACTGTTCTCTCCCAAAGGGCCAATACATTCTATCTTTGGTTTAAAACAGCAGCCTGAATTTTCTCTATGCTACTATTCTGGAAAGTGCATGAACGTGACAATTGTTGACGTCATTGAATTGGTTATTGACTTGTGTTGAACTCTAGCGTCATCTTTTTAAAAAATGACCAGCAACTTTGGGAAACTGGCTTCCTGCCACTATCTAGTGCCCTGGAAGCTTATGTAAATCTAGGGCTGCTTGAGATTAGATTATTTAAGAAGAATATTAAAGATTTCTCATATTTAAAGAAGATATTTGGTGAAGTGTTTTGTATTTCTGAAGTGTTATAGCCAGCCCTGGTTTTTTGAGTGTCAGCTTATCATATACGTGGTTTTGAATTTGGGACTTTTTATTATATTTTTGTATGAAAATGTCTATTTAGTTTTGTGAATTCCTAGTTTTCCCGTGGGTTTTTTTAACATATTTTTGATTGCTATTTTTTTTTTTTTGGGGGGGGGGGGGGTCCTCTTTTTGTTTTGAGACTATCCAGGACAACGGCAATTCATCTTGCTGTGCTTTCTTCTGGCATTTATTTAGGGCATTGTTTTCGTCTTTTCACTTTTAGTAGACTAGATTCATTTTAAGTAACTGAACAAATGCAGACAGGCTCTCTCCAGTATACATGCTCTTCTCAGAGCCCTTATAATCCCTTGGAGGAAGAGAACCATTTCATAACATCAATAATTTTGTTTTAAGGACAACAGCCCGATAAAAGAAATACTTTCAAAAATGTCATTTTTAATTCCACAGAATAAGCAGTTCCCAGCACTGTACAGAAACTGAGCACTTGGCAGAATGCTGTGGGTTATTTTTATGGGCATATTATTTAATGTCCACTGTGCCTTCTGCCCTTTAATTACCAGTATAAGCACAGCTATGCAAATACATCTTTGAGAAGCACAGTGAAAGGTATACATGTTCCTTCATGTTTTAAGACAGCCATGTGTATCTGATGTCCTTGTGGTTAGATGGTCACCAACAGCAATCAAGAGTCTATTTGTTTGATTCAGTGCTACTAAGTTCAGCAATTTATTTGTTGGGTATTTTTCAAGAGTGGGATCATCCCCTTTCATGCAGCTGAGGCCTTGAAAGGAATGTAAATAGATTTTTTGCATAATGGAATTCCATTACTAGGCGGAGTTCGCTCCTTTTTTTTTTTTTTTTTGGTATGTTTCTCTACAGCAGAATCAGTTGTTCATAGTGCATTAGCAGACCTGAATACACAGCTGCACTGTCAGTCTTGAATTTCTTTCTAGATGATACTATTATGACCCAGAATAATGTACGTGAACCCATCTATGCTTGCATACTCTCTGTATCATCACGGCTTGCCTAGATTTATCCTTGAGTAATAGAAACCTAGGTCTCAATATTCAAAGCCGCTGACGGGTTAAATTGCTTGGTTGGGGCTAGCTGTTAATATTTAGAGGCACTTAACTGGCTAAGTGCTGCTGAATATCGCAGTTAGCGCTGAACTCAAAGCAGGGCCCCTGTTGGGGGTGTTACGGAGACAGTCAGCAATTGTGTGAATTTATAGTTGGATGGAATCTGTAATAAAATTTTGTGGAATTCTTTTCCTGTTTACGTTTGATTTTTTTTTTTGTTGTTTTAATATTGTAAACCATCCAGACTTGCTCAGCAAATAGATACGGTATAGGAAAATTAATAAATAATAAATGATAAATGATATTCAGCCCGTAAGTGGCCAGGTTACTGCATAAATGGTACTACATAAAAGTCTGTCCTATTTTTATGTGGTAAGCACGGCTGTTTAAGCGCTGAATATCAACTTAAGTGGTTTAACAGGCTTAAAAATAACCAGATATTCAATGCTGGTGCCCACAGAGGTCCTGGTTTTGAATATGTGGGAATAACGCTGTCGGCGGTGAGCAAAAACGCTCACCACCGACAGCTGAATATTGATTCTCTAGGACCTGGCAGGAGATAAGGACCAGAAGCCCTGTCTGCTTTCTGTTCTATTATTTCACGGTGAGTGTTATAGACTTTGTTTGATCTTAGTGTAAACCCCCTGGTGGCGGAGCAAAGTATTACAATGATGGTACCAAATATGTCACAGTTTTTCCCCAAAATAACTCAACGCCAACCAGGAGTTTAACAATAAAAAGAAAATATTTTTTTATTATTTGAATTAAATTTAAATGTTAATGGAATTTTACCAACTTGCAAATTTAACATATGTATTTCAATTACAGGTTTGCAACACAAATCAGTTTAGTCTCTAGAAACATTGAGAGCATTTTCAGATAAGTATAAATATTAGTTACATAAATCATTTAAGCACATTCAATTTTACAAAACACTAGATTCTTTAAAGTTTCTTTTCACCTGTCTTTCAGATTTCCAGAGACCTTCATGGATCTCAACAGGTAAGTTTTCCCCTCCTTTTTTTTTTCTTTTAGTTATCTCTCATTTATTGTTCAGGTTTCCTTTACTATTTTCTCTTATGTGCATTTTTTAAATAGTTTCAGTCGCTTAGCTGTTCTCTTTGTTTTCTCTCTCTGGCTCTCTTGAACGGTGGGCGCCTTTTCTTTCAGGTGATGATCTCCAGCATGAACTTTCTTCCAGTCTTTTCCTAGTAACATGTTCTCACAAATAGAGCTCTCTCCCAACTGCCAGCCTGAGCTGTTTGTCACTCTCCAGAGAACTCCATCAGCATGTGGAACACTCAGCGCATGCACACAGACCACTCAGTTTCACTGCACTGCTCACTGTCTCTACACCAGATCTAGAAGGAGCCAGGTAATCTTTTAAAATTTAACCCATAGGGTTACATTAGGCTTTCCCTTATTTATATTTGTTTACCTAAGATGATTGGTCATGGTCTGAATGGTGTATATAATTCAATATCAAAATACAATGTATCAGATTTAAGGGGTCCTTTTACTGAGGTGTGCTGAAAAATGGGCCTGTGGTAGTGTAGGTGCGTGTTATGGATGTACACAGATCCATTTTTTCAGCGCACCTGTGAAAAAGACCTTCTTAAAAAATTTTTTTGCTGAAAATAGACATTTGGCAAAATAAAAATTGGCGCGTATCCATTTTGGATCTGAGACCTTACCGCCAGTCACTGACTTAGCGGTAAGGTCTGTTGCGTTTGTTTTTAGAAGTATCAACAGTTACACCCAGAATACAAACCTGGTCAGTCAGGGACAGAGGGACTTCCTCTAATTTAATCACAGGTGGGCAAAAGATACAGAAGAGTTTTCATATTCATAATGATATTTTTAATGGGTTCAGTTCCCGTTTATAAATCCTCAGCCACATGAAAATCCTTGACAGGCAAGTCTTAATATCTTCCACCACCTCTGCCCTTTCTGTCCCCACTGGATCACATTTATTTATATATTTATTTTAAAAACATCTTACCCATACTATTTACAGTTTTGTGTGGGGTACAATACACAGGCAGATTAAAAAACAATCATCTTCATCAATACATGATGGAGATTATTCTCCTTGATCAGCTCACCAGGGCTCCTTTTACTAAGGTGCAGTGAAAAATGGCACGCGCTAGTGTAGACGTGTGTTTTGGACGTGCACCTGTAAAAAATGCCTTTTTTTGGCCGAAAATGGACGTACGGGAAAATAAAAAATGGGTGGAGTCCATTTTAGGTCTGAGACCTTACCGCCACCTATTGACTTAGCGGTAAGGTCTCACACGTTAACCGGACTGTTATCCTCTATGCACGCACACTGATGATTACCGCCAAGTTAGCGCCGCACGTCCGAAAATAAAAAAATATTTTCGGACGTGCATAGAAAATGAAATTACCGCCCAGGTCATGCGGTAGCCAGGCAGTAATTCCAAACTGACATGCATTGTACGCGTGTAGACGCCTACTCGGCTTAGTAAAAGGGGCCCCCAAGAGATTCTACACAACTATTAAACAGGTTAAGGGAGAAGGTCAAACTTTGTGGAACCCCCAGACTGTAGCAGCCATGATGAAGAGGTTTGACCTCCCAAGGCAACCTGCTGAGATCTATTTGCCAAAAATAGGATTGGCACCACTGAAAACAAACACCTGATTTAATTCTAGACAACTGATAAGATATGATTATTCCTTGATTGTGCTGAAAACAGCCATCAGGTCTAATAAAATGATAACAGAATCCATCCCCTGATCCATCTATGCAAAGTACAAATAAATAAGCAAAGGGCCCTTTTTACCAAAGCTTTGCTCAAGCTAACAAACATTAGCGTGTGCTAAGTACCACGTGGTCCATAGGTATAAAATAGGATGTGCAGCGTTTAGGGCTAGATTCTATATATGGCTCCTGAAAAATCCATGCGGTAAAAAAATACACCTAGGCATATTCTCTAAAGTACACCTACATTTTATAGAATAGGCTTAAATTTCTGCGCAGTATATAGAATACACCAAGTGCCTCTCCATGCGACCAAATTTGGTCATGTTCATTTAAGCCATGTTATACTTGATGTAAATCCCAATGTCTAAATTAGGCATAGAGCAGATGTATTCTATAATAATGTGCATATATTTTAGAAACACTCACGCCCTGCCCGTGGCCGTGCCCCCTTTTCAACTATGTAATTTAGAATCTACAAGCACCACATTACAGAACATGCTTAGTGAGTTGTGCATGTAAATGTTAATTAATGCCAATTAATGCTGATAATTGCATGTTAAAATCCAATTAACAGCACTGATTAGCTAGTTAAACAATTAAGCTATGCACATTTTTATAGAATACACTTTGATTTCTGTGTGGAAATTAAGGCACGATATATAAAATATGGGGGTTAGTGTGCACTAATGTCCATTAGTATGTGCTAAGTTTTAGTAAAAGTCGTGTGACATAGTCATAAAATTGGTCCATCAAGCCCAGTATTCTGCAAGTACCTAGCAAGATCCCAAAACAGTACAATACATTTTATGCTGCTTATCCTAGATTTTCCCCAAGTCCATTTTAATAATGGTTTATGGACTTTTCTTTTAGGAAGCTATCCAAACTTTTTTAAAACCCCGCTAAGCTAACTGGTTTTGCCATATTCTCTGGCAACAAATTCCAGAGTTTAATTACACATTGAGTGAAGAAATATTTTCTCCAATTCATTTTAAATTTACTATTTTGAAAATTTTAAACGAATTACATGCCCCCTAATCCTAGTATTTTCAGAAAGAGTAAACAAGTGATTCATGTCCACCCGTTACACTCCACTCATTATTTTATAGACTTCTATCATATCTCCCCTCAGTCGTCTTTTCTCCAAGCTGAACAGCCCTAGCCTTTCCTCATAGGGAAGTCGTCCCATCCCCTTTATCATTTTCATTACCCTTCTCTGTACCTTTTCTAATTCCACTTTTTGAGATGCAGTGACCAAAATTGCACACAATATTCGAGGTGCGGTCACACCATGAAGTGATACAAAGGCATTATAACATTCTCATTTTTGTTTGCCATTCCTTTCCAAATAATATCTAACATTCTATTTGCTTTCTTAGCCACTGCTGCACACTGAACAGAGGGTTTCAATGTACCATCAACGATGACACCTAGATCGCTTTCCTGGTCGGTGACTCCTAATGTGGAACCTTGTATCACGTAGCTATAGATAGGGTTCTTCTTTTCCACATTCATCACTTTGCACGCGCTCACATTAAATGTCACATGCCATTTGGATGCCCAGTCTCCCAGTCTCGTAAGGTCCTCTTTTAATTTTTCACAATCCTCTCACGATTAGAAATTAAATTCTACTCCCTTCTCATTTTTTGTGGACTACTACTACTACTACTATTTAGCATTTCTATAGGCGTACGCAGCGCTGCACAAACATAGAAGACAGTCCCTGCTCAAAGAGCTTACAATCTAATAGACAAAAAATAAATAAAGTAAGCAAATCAAATC
This sequence comes from Microcaecilia unicolor, assembly GCF_901765095.1. Taxonomy (NCBI): domain Eukaryota; kingdom Metazoa; phylum Chordata; class Amphibia; order Gymnophiona; family Siphonopidae; genus Microcaecilia; species Microcaecilia unicolor. The sequence continues at coordinate 328,067,830 of NC_044034.1, forward strand.
AATTAATGTGACCGGGAAGGAAGAGAGGAGGGTAGGTGGAGGCGAGTGGTTACGAGTCAAAAGCAATGTTAAAGAGGTGGGTTTCAGTCTAGATTTAAAGGTGACCAAGGATGGGACAAGACGTAGGGGCTCAGGAAGTTTATTCCAGGCGTAGGGTGCAGCGAGACAGAAGGCGCGAAGTCTGGAGTTGGCAGTAGTGGAGAAGGGAACAGATAAGGATTTATCCATGGAGCGGAGTGCACGGGAAGGGGTGTAGGGAAGGACGAGTGTGGAGAGATACTGGGGAGCAGCAGAGTGAGTACATTTATAGGTTAGTAGAAGTTTGAACAGGATGCGAAAATGGATAGGGAGCCAGTGAAGGGTCTTGAGGAGAGGGGTAGTATGAGTAAAGCGACCCTGGCGGAAGACAAGACGGGCAGCAGAATTTTGAACCGACTAGAGAGGGGAGAGGTGACTAAGTGGGAGGCCAGCAAGAAGCAGATTACAGTAGTCTAAACGAAAGGTGACAAGGGTGTGGATGAGGGTTTTGGTAGAGTGCTCGGAAAGAAAGGGGCGGATTTTACGGATGGTGTAAAGAAAGAAACGACAGGTCTTGGCAATCTGCTGGATATGAGCAGAGAAGGAGAGAGAAGAGTCAAAGATGACCCCAAGGTTTCGAGCTGAGGAGACAGGGAGAATGAGAGAGCCATCAACAGAAATAGAAAATGGGGGCAGCGGGGAGGTGGGTTTGGGGGGGGAAAATGAGAAGCTCGGTTTTGGTCATATTTAATTTCAGGTGGCGTTGAGACATCCAGACAGCAATGTCAGACAAGCACGCTGAAACTTTGGTTTGGATGCAAGGTGAGATATCAGGGGTAGAAAGGTAGATTTGGGAGTCATCAGCATAGAGATGGTAGGAAAAGCCATGGGATGAGATTAATGAACCAAGGGAAGAAGTGTAGATAGAAAAGAGGAGGGGACCAAGAACAGAACCCTGAGGTACGCCGACAGGCAGAGGGATAGAAGTAGAAGAGGATCCACCAGAGTGAACACTAAAGGTGCGGAGGGAGAGGTAGGAAGAGAACCAGGAAAGGACAGAGCCCTGGAATCCAAGTGAGGACAGGGTATCGAGAAGTATGCTGTGATCGACAGTGTCAAAAGCAGCGGAAAGATCAAGAAGAATGAGGATGGAATATTGACCTCTGGATTTAGCCAGTAATAGGTCATTGGAGACTTTAATAAGCTCAGTTTCGGTTGAGTGGAGAGGGCGAAAACCAGATTGTAGTGGGTCAAGAATACCATGTGAGGAGAGAAAATCAAGGCAGCGGCGGTGAACAGCACGCTCAAGTAATTTGGAGAGAAAAGGAAGGAGGGAGATGGGTCGGTAATTAGAGGGACAAGTAGGGTCGAGTGAAGGCTTCTTAAGGAGAGGTGTGACCACAGCATGTTTTAAGGCAGCAGGGACAGTTGCAGTGGAAAGTGAGAGGTTGAGAATGTGACAGATAAAAGGAATAAGAGCAGGAGAGATGCCATTAAGAATGTGGGTGGGAATGGGATCAGAGGAACAGGTGGTACATTTTGAGGAAGAAAGGAGAAGTGTAGTTTCCTCAATAGTAACTTCAGGAAAGGAGGAAAGGGAATGAGGGGAAGGAGAGAGAGGGGAACGGACTAGTGGAGGGAGAGGTGGTGAGGTAGAGAAAGCAAGGTTTATCTTTTGAACCTTGTTGTGAAAGAATTCAGCAAGGGTCTGAGGAGATAATGAAGGGGGGGTTGGGGGAGGGGGCACCTTGAGGAGAGAGTTCAATGTGGTGAAGAGAAGTCGAGGATTAGAGCCAAGAGAGTTGGTCAGTTGGATATAATAATCCTGTTTGGCACGTAAAAGAGCAGATTGGAAGGAGGTCAGCATGAACTTAAAGTGTAAGAAATCAGCAAGGGCCCGAGATTTCCGCCAGAGGCATTCGGCGGAGCGGGTACAGGAACGTAGGTAGCGGATATTAGAAGTCAGCCAAAGTTGGGGTTTTGTACGCCTTACAGGGCAAGAGTGTCTAAGGCAGAGGATAGAGTATTGTTGTAAGAAGAAACAGCCTCATTGACAGACGTGGATGGTGCCACAGTAGAGAGGAGGTTTGAAACATGGGAGGATAGAGATGAAGGGTCAATATCGTGAAGATTCCTAGATAAATTAGATAGGATGGGACTGGGAGGGAGGAGATTTAAGTGTGAAAGTTATAAGATGGTGATCAGAGGAGGGAAGATCAGAGGCAAGGAAACTAGAGGGTGAACAGTTGGAGGAGAAGATGAGATCAAGACAGTGACCATTTTGATGAGTGGGGGAGGTGGAGCATAATTGGAGATTAAAGGAGGACGTTAAAGCAAGTAACTTGGAAATATAAGCGTTGGAAGGATCATTAGCAGGAATATTAAAGTCACCAAGGATGAGAGAGGGGGAGGAAGGATCATGGAAGAAGGCAAGCCAGGCGTCAAAGTCACTGAGAAAGGATGAAAGGGACTTATCAGGGGGACGATAAATGACCGCTATTCGAAGAGGCAGAGGAGAGAAAAGGCGGATAGAGTGGACTTCAAAGGAGGAAAAACAGTGAGATTGAGGTGGAAGAAGGGGTTGAAATCTGGAGGAGGGAGAGAGAAGTAGTCCAACACCGCCCCCACGGCCAGCAGGGTGAGGAGTATGTGAAAATAGATAACCGCCATGGCACAGGGCTGCGACTGAAGCAGAGTCATCAGGGCAGAGCCAGGTTTCTGTTATGGCGAGCAGATGGAGGTAACGCGAGATAAAGAGGTCCTGGATATAGGCGAGTTTGTTACAGATAGAGCGGGCATTCCATAGGGCGCGAGAGAAGGGCAGAGAAGAGGAGGGGAGTAGAGAAATAGAGATGAGGTTAGAGAGGTCGCGGTGAGATCTGTAGAGTTGGGATAATAGTTGGTGGGGGGGGGGGGCCAGGATTGGGATTGATGTCACCGGCTGGGAGTAAAAGAATGAGTAAAAGAGAGTGGAGGAGAGTAGGAGAGGTGTGGCCATGAAGGCGTCGAAGGCAAGAGGTATTTAGGTGGAATGGGGAAGGCAAAATGGACAGAAGAAAGAGGCGGAGGGAGCAAGAGGGTAGGAGAGAAGGTGAGGTGATGAAGTCAATGGATGGCCAGTGAGTTCCTGTAGCGGAGAGAGGTAGGGGGTGAGGGAAAAGATTAGGAAGGGACAGGGCTAGGAAGAGAATGTGAATAGGGGCCATAAATGGCTGAGGTACTTTAGCAACTGGGAAGAAGATAAGATGTAAAGAGAAAAATGCCCTGCGCGCCTATCGGCGCGCGGCACCTAGAGCGGAGGCACTGAGTGGATCGGAGTGGACCTGGGTGTCACCCCGGAGAAGGCTGTAAGGATATGCAGATGAGCTGCAAGTCCTCCACAGCACCTGAAAGGCAGCCGGTGGTAGATCTGGGCACCTCTCAGCTGAGGAAAGGCTTACCAGGGGTTAGGCCGAAGCCAGCATTCCTCCCCCAGAATTATTTTTCAGTACACCTACAAAAAAATGCTTCCCCCCCCCCCTCCCCAATAAAATGGACGTGCGGCAAAATCAAAATTGTTGCATGTCTATTTTGGGACTCTGACCTTACCACCAGTCATAGACCTAGCGGTAAAGAATTTGGGTGGTAAGGACCTACGCGCATCAGATGCCACTTGGCGCTCATCTGCTACGCGCATCCGAAAATAAAAAATATTTTTCAGACGCGCGTAGCGGACACGTTCCAAAAATGAAATTACCGCAACAGCCACGCAGTAGTTGGGCGGTAAGTCCATTTTGGCGCACGTAGAGCCTTACACGGCTTAGTAAAAGGGGCCCTGAGGAAATGCAGACATCCCAACCTAGACATTCCATGTCCCACATTAAGTCTCTTATGCTAAACGGAGCTTCAGAGAATGGTACATGAAAGCTTCTGATAGTGGCATAGATCCACTGTTTGACTTCATGGCTTTCTCCTCCTCTTCTGGTATGACTCCTAGCAGTGTGTTAGACACATAGGTGCTGCCACGTCAAGGGTGGATGAACGCACACAGGAAGAGAAATGCATTGTTATCATTAACATTACCATTGCGCATAAGGTGAGCTCAAACAAGGAAGATTGTTTTGCAGTGAGAGCAGCTCTGATATGGACCCAAAGTTGCTGATCAGAATGAAACAATCGAAGCAGATTGTTCCACTCTAACTTACAGAACCACTATGTTCCATGCTTATGTCTTAAAACCGCAGCCAACCAATGGTCTTTTCCAGAATTGTTTTTGCAAAGCCATATCATGGAGCAGTAATGCATGCCAACCCAGCCTCACCTGCAATTTTCTTTCCCCATACTCTCCCCATCCCTTGGCTTTGGGCAGAGCCTGTTTGACATGCAGAAAGACCTTAGGAAATTGGAAGACAGGGCATCCAAATAACAGATGAAATTTAATATGGACAAATGTAAAGTGATGCACATTGGGAAGAATAATCCAAATCATAGTTACTTGATGCTAAGTTCACCTTAGAAGTCAGCACCCAAGAAAAAGATCTAGGTGTCATCATAGACAATATGCTGAAATCTTCTGCCCAGTGTGCAGTGGTGGCCAAAAAAGCAAACAGAATGCTAGGAATTATTAGGAAAATAAGACAAAGAATATTATGCCTTTCTATCGCTTCATGGTGCGACCTCACCTTAAGTATTACATGCAATTCTGGTTGTCGTTCTAAAAAGGTACAGTGGAAAAAGAAAAGGTTCAAAGAAGGGCAACCAAAATGATAAAGGGAAATTAACTCCTTTCATATGAGGAAAGGTTAAAGAGGTTAGGGCTAGTTGGCTTGGAAAGGAGATGGCTGAGGGAGGATATGATAGAGGCCTACAAAATCCTGAATGGTATAAAACAGGTAAAAGTGAATCAATTTTTACTCTTTCAAAAAGTACAAAGACTAGGGGACATTCAATGAAGTTACATGGCAATACTTTTGAAAAGAATAGAAGGGAATAGTTCTTCACTCAATGAATAATGAAGTTCTGGAACTCATTGATGAATGATGTGGTAACAGCAGTTAGTGTATTCTGGGTTTAAAAAAAAAGGTATGGACAAGTTCCTGGAGAAAAAGTCTATAGTCTGCTATTGAGATAGACATAGAGAAGCCACTGCTTGCCCTGGGATCGGTAGCATGGAATCTTGTTCTTATAATAATCAATATGCTTGAGGTAAGATGAATGTAATTATAATATTATGTGTATTGATAAGAATTATTCTTTCATATTTAGTTCTGTTTAGATAAGAATATAAAACCAGCCATTGTTCGATGAGAGAAACCATTTCCTGCTCAATAGTAATTAATATTATTAATTAGTGCTGTCCAAACATTGTTTCTCCTGCTTAGTGAGTGATGGGGTGGCAGGATTAGCTCCCACTCTCTTTTAGATAGTGAAACATTCTGGGCCAGGCACTAAAGACTTGCTCAAAGGACAAAATATATTGCAAACTCATCGCCACCCCCTCTCTGGACATGGCATCAGGCAAAGAAGTAAGATCAGCATATTTATTTGTTAAGGAATAGTTTTCATTAGTTTTCCCCCTCTTATTTGATTTTAAAAGGTTGTGGCATTTGGACTGTGGATGAATTAATAGACCTTAAGAAAGCTAAACTAAGCATCTGATATAATGAATGTAATTGACTCGAGGTCCTGTCTTCATTTGAGGGTGTTTTAGTTTTAGTTCTTTGGTGTGATTAAAAAGTTTTAAGTACGAGACGTTTGCAGGCCAGACTATGAAGATTGTTTAGTTTTATTTTCCAAATATTTTATTAATTTTCAAAGAATACAAATAACAGGAAAACAATGATGGAAAAACCTAGGAAGCAAGAAACACAACAGGTGGGAAAGGAAAAAAAAAAGAGAAAGGAAAGAGAAAAAAGGAGGGGAAAGCATCCAGGTGTTTAACAAATAAGTCCTTTGTACTGGTTTAAGGTGTGGCCTGAATAGTTTGGAGGTAGTTGTCCAAAATAGACCAAATTGTTTTCTTAGATACTATCATCCGACTTTTCGCAGCCATGGCGAGCTCAAACTTCTGATGCTGCAGGACTGTATTCCACCAGAAATGAATATTCAGCAACTGTGCATTTTTCCAGCTTTGCAAAATATGCCGTTGAGCAATAGTGAGGAGAATGTCCAATAGTTTTGATTGCGGGGAGGTCAAATCAAAAGTTGCATGAACGGACTTAAAAATTACAATTGAATAAGTCAGGTCATCAGTTATGGGCAAACGTTTTTCTATAATATTCCAAACAGTTTTATTGTTTGTCCTATTTTATGAAATTGTATGTATGTTACTTTTTGTTCTCCACCCAGAATTGTAGATGGTGTGGATTATAAATGTGTTTAATAAATAAATATACTATAGACCCGTTATAATGTGACTCGATATAATCTGGGATCGATTATTTTATTTTATTTTATTTATTGCATTTGTATCCCACATTATCCCACCTCTTTGCAGGCTCAATGTGGCTTACAATACATCATGGATACTGGAAATAGAAGTGAATATACATTAGGTTTACAGAGGGTTTGTGTTACATGGTGGTGAATTATATAATGGTGTTAAAGCAAAAGACATTATAAGACAGTACTAGAAGTTCAAAAGATTATACAGTTACACATTTTGATCTTTGTGATATATCTTTTCGAAGAGATAGGTTTTTAATAGTTTGCGGAAATTGGTCAGTTCATAGACCGTTTTCAAGTTGCGTGGCAGCGCGTTCCAGAGCTGCGTGCTCGTAAAGGAAAAGGTAGATGCATGCATTGATTTGTATTTCAAACCCTTACACTTGGGAGGATGAAGAATGAGGGGTGTACGGGAAGATTTTTTTGCGTTCCTGGGTGGTAGTTCTATTAGATCTGACATGTAGGCTGGGGCGTTACCATGGATGATTTTATGGACTAACTAGTAAAAAAGGCCCGTTTCTGACACAAATGAAACGGGCGCTAGCAAGGTTTTCCTCGGAGTGTGTATGTTTGGGAGAGTGTATGTGAGAGTGACTGTTTGAGAGTCAGAGTGAAAGTGTGATTGTGTGAGAGAGAGCGTGAGTCTGGGTGTGAGTGTGTTTGTGAGAGAGTGTGTGTGTGTGAGAATGAGAGTGTGTGCAAGTGTGTATGTGAGACACAGTGTGAGTGAGAGTGTGTGTGTGTGGGCGAGAGAGAGAGTGTGTGTGAGACACAGATTCTCTGTTTGAGTGAGTGTATGAGACCAAGCGAGTGTGTGAGTGACTGTGTGGCACATAGAGAGTGAATGTGATACAGTGTGAGACAGAGTGTGTGAGAGTGAGAGTCAGAAAGACATTGTATATGAGAGAGAGAGTGTGAGCCGTGCCCTCCCAATCCATGGCCATCTGTCCCCTGCCCCCTCCATTCATCCTTTTCCAGCAATTCCCCTCTGTCCTTGAGCCCTGCCCTTCCAATCCATGCCCATCCATGCTCATCTGTCACCTGGCCCCTCCATTTTTCCCTATCCAGCATTTCCCCTCTCTGCCTGAGGCCTGCTCTGCAATCCATATCCATCCATGCCCATCTGTCCCCTCCATTCATCCCTATCCAGCAATTCCCCTCTCCCTGAGTCCTGCCCTTCCAATCCATGCCCATCCATGCTCCTCTGTCACCTGGCCCCTCCATTTTTCCCTATCCAGCATTTCCCCTCTCTGCCTGAGGCCTGCTCTGCAATCCATATCCATCCATGCCCATCTGTCCCCTCCATTCATCCCTATCCAGCAATTCCCCTCTCCCTGAGTCCTGCCCTTCCAATCCATGCCCATCCATGCTCATCTGTCACCTGGCCCCTCCATTTTTCCCTATCCAGCAATTTCCCTCTCTCCCTGAGTCCTGCCCTCCAATCCATGCCCATCCATGCTCCTCTGTCCCCTGCCCCCTCCATTCATCCATTTCCAGTAATTCCCCTCTCTCCCTGTGCCCTGCCCTCCTAATCCATACCCATCCATGCTCCTCTGTCCCCTGCCGCCTCCATTCATCCTTTTCCAGCAAGTCCCCTCTCGCCCTTCCATGACCCCCCCCTGGCATCCATGCTACGCTCTCTCCCATGTCCCAGCCTGGGCCGCCCTCTTCTCCCCCCCCTTCGCATCCATGCCCCCCCCCTTCGCATCCATGCCTCGCATCCATGCCCCCCCTCGCATCCATGCCCCCCCCCTTCGCATCCATGCATCCCTTTTTTTTTTTTTTAATTCTTTTTAACTTTACCTCCGTGGCGGTTCGTGCAGCGAAGCGTCTGGGAAGGAGGCGGCGCTCCCGACGTCTAGCTTTCCCTTCGCTGTGTTCCGCCTTGTTTTGAAGGCGGAACACAGCAAAGGGAAGGCTAGACGTCGGGAGCGCCGCCTCCTTCCCTGACGTTTCGCTTCCGGATTTGTTTGTTTTGTCGCGAGGGCGGGGCAGAGACGGCTGGCTGGCTTGAAGGCTTCACACCACGAATCCACGAACCCTTCAGCCTCAGCCTGGGAGTGACGTCAGATGGCTTCAAGGCTTCAGGCTTCAGGCTTCAAGGCTTCACAGAACGTTGTCCTCAGAACGTTGAGGGTGCGTTTTATTATATTAGAAGTGCAAAGTTTGAACGTGATGCGCTCCTTTAGTGTCAGAGCTTGGACCCCAATTTTGGCTTTTTCCCCCCATGTAACTTGTTAGAGTTCTTTTAAAGTGACATGCTCTCGTGGTGCAAGACAGTACTGGCAAAGATCAACATGTGTAACTGTATAATCTTTTGAACTTCTAGTACTGTCTAATAATGTCTTTTGCTTTAACACCATTATATAATTCACCACCATGTAACACAAACCCTCTGTAAACCTAATGTATATTCACTTCTATTTCCAGTATCCATGATGTATTGCAAGCCACATTGAGCCTGCAAAGAGGTGGGATAATGTGGGATATATCTTGTCGAAGAGATAGGTTTTTAATAGTTTGCTAGATCGTGGGCAGGAAGGGTTCAGATGCCAGACCCAGGGGCAGAGGGGAGGAAAACAGAGGTGATGACTCAGTTAAGCGCAGGGTCCCTAGGAGTACAAGGCCCTGTGCGGTCACACCTGTTACCCCTGCTTAAAACCAACCCTGGATACTTGCTTTTGAACCAGGAAACTATTTTCTGATTTTTTGGAAGGAGAGAAATAAATTTGTTTTAATTCATACAGAATCATCTAGCGATTCATTCTTGGGGAAACGTCTAAAAAAAGCAGTTCTCAATCTGAAGTGCATATCTGTGATCCAAGAGATGAAAAAGGGGAGGAAACATTAAGGAGGTAAAGCGGGGAAAAGACAAAAATTGTCTTGGTGATGGCAGCATTGTCTGAGTGAAGCTCAGCTGTATGTCACCGTCCATCACAGAAATGGCAGGCCAGAAGAATGAAAACAGAGCAGATTTAATAACAGCCTGAGTGCTCTTGTAGTATGAAGGGACAAGTCCGATTCCTAATTGAGAGATATACATTGGGCTCGGTGCGGGTGGCAGAAAAAAACCTGCAAGCTCCCAGCACTGGAGAGCAAGGCGTGCCATTTCTCCAGGAAGCTGCAATAAACCTTGGCAGTGACATGTGATTACTGTGATGAATCTAATCTACCTTTGATACATTTTCGCTTTTCCTTTTTGTTGTCGTCGTTGCCTAGAACATCTTTTCCTTTAGAGGAAAGTAATGACATTTGAAATCACCTGGCGGTGCATGAAGTGGAAAACTCATTTATGTCTTGAGAGTGGGATCTGCAAGCAGGAATTCTTTTTCACCCTGGTTGGTAAATTCAGAGTGGACTGTTCCCTCAGCTTGCTGTGGGAACAGGAAGAATCTGGGAAAGGAGCAGCTCAGCAAATAACTGTTGCCAGAGACTGTGCAGCCGCAGTGCTGGAGACTCTATGGACTAAGCACAGATGGGTTTAGGAGCATATTTATAGGTTCTCCACTAACCACCAAGAGCACATGCTGAAAAAAACTGCACTCAGCTCAATATTCAGTGGCACTTATCCAGATAATTGCCACTGACTGGGGCAATACCTGGCTTTTCAGCAGAATTATTCAGATAATACAGCTAAAAATTCTCTGCAGACCAACCCACCGCTATCTGGATAGTGCCGGAGCAGTCTGCGGTGGACCCAGGAGTTACCCAGATAATAGCGATATTCAGATAATGCAAAGCCATTTGCAATGCATATTTCCCAAAGCTAACATTTTACAGTTAATAAATTCAAAATAAAACACTTAGACCCCTATTTACAAAGCCACACTAGCAGCTGGAGGTGCGGTACTGCCAACACAGCCTATTCACTTTGAATAGCTGTGTCAGCATTGCCACATGGCAGCCACTAGCACGGCTTTGTAAACAGGGTGGTTACTTTCTATTTTTCTTGTCCGGACATTTTATTTTCTCATCCTGCTTATCCCAGTTTCTCTTTTCTGTTTTCTTGCCTTCTGCTCTCTTTCTATCGGTTGTTGTCCATTTGTCATTTCTCCTCTCTCCTCCTGTCTTGTTCCATTCCCTCACTATACCTGTCTTTGTCACACTGATCTTTCCCTTTTAGCTCTTTTCTCCATTTTTCTTTTCTGCCTCTGTCCACTCAAGCTTCACCCTCTTTCTCACTTTCTAGTTTTCCATTTCCTTTTTACTTTTACCTTCCTATCAACTTTCCTTCTCTTAACCCATAGTTCTCTCATTTCTGATCTCGCTCCTTCCCCAGCCTCCTATTCCATTCTATCTTTCATCTACTCCCCAATACCATATTTCTAACCTCTGTACTCACCATTGTCTTCTCACTCATTACCTTGGTAACCCTCCCCCATGACCTCTCCCATATGGTTCCAAATTCCTAGTATCTCCCTTCCCTCTCTCTATCCTTATAGCCCAGCATCTCCTCCCTCTCTCTCCCTCTCTCTCTCTCCATATTTCTTCCTCAAATTTATAGCCTCATATCTCTGTCCCTTCCTCTCCACTCCTGTCTCCACCCATGCTCCTGCATTTCTCCGTCTCTCTTCCCTCTTTTCCATTGTCCAGCATCTCTCATTCCTTCCCTCCCTTCCACTCCCAGGTCCAACATAGCTCCATTTCTCTTCTCTCCTTCCCTTCCTTCTTCCCCCAGGTCCAACATCTCTCCTTTCCACCCTGGTGTCCAACATTTCTCCCTTCACCTGTCCCTAGATCCAATATCTTTCTCCTCTTCCCTCCCTCCCTTTTTCTCAACCCTCCCTCCCTAGGTTCAATATCTATCCCTCCTTTCTTCCTATTGGGTCCAACATCTTTCTCTTACTCCCTCCCTCCCTTCCCTCAGATCCAACATATCTCTCTCTCTCCTTCCCTCCCTTCTGCCTCGGGTCCAACATCTCTCCCTCCATCATCCCTCCCTCCTTCTCCTGGGTCCCAACATCCCTCCATCCCCTCTGTCCCGGGGTCTAACATCTATCCCTCCCTCCCTCCTCCTCTTCTGGTGGGCAGGGGCTGAGGGTTATGACAGCATTATATAAAATGCCTTTTGCCCAGTTCATGCTATTTCTCTTTGGTTCAGTTTGTCAGTTTATCTCGGTGGAAATAGATGAAGCTGGGACCTCTCTGCATTTATCTCTTCAGGCACCACATCACCGATGTTGACATCCTGTTCTTTTATATGAATTATTTAAATTCACTCAGTTTTAACGAGAATATGTGGTACTATCCATATTTTAATCATATCAATCTAGCCTCAGCTACAAGTACAAACTCCTTTTCCTTTTGGCAATGTCTTTGTACACAATCATTTTTAAAGCCTAGAAAAACAAGTTTAGATGGAATCCTCTCTCACATTTTTAAGGCATGGGACTTCCATTCCAAGTAGCATTTATGGCTCTGAACCATCAATCAAACAAGACACTTGCTTTCGGCTGATGCTGGAAATTGAAGACCTCCATTTACTCACAGAACAGGTAGAGCACTGACAGGAGTGCTGCAAGCCACACATGCACATACACAGGTACAGAATGGACAGTACCAGTGTCATCTTCACATATACATATGCTGCATAAGAACAACCATACTGGGTCAGACCAATGGTCCATCTAGCCCAGTATGCTGCTTCCAAGAGTGGCCAGTCCAGGTCACAAGTACCTGGCAGAAACCCAAATAGTAGCAACATTCTGGAATCTCAGAGCAAGCAGTAGCTTCCCCATGTCTATCTCAACAACAGACTATGGACTTTCTCTCTAAGAACTTGTCCAAACTTATTTTAAATCCAGATATGCTAACCACTGTTACCACATCCTCTGGCATTATTCTTTGCAAGCTTTACACACACAAACTCTGTACCATCACAGGACAGGTACAACATGGACAACACTAATGCCAGCTACACACAAACACACACACCTGACACAGATGTCCATCCACAGGTAAGTACCCTAGCTACTAGCATCACCCCTAAGGGCAACCTAGGGACATATAATTTCAACTACTTTTCAAGCTAGCCAATATTCAGCCCCTGGGGAGAGGGGGGCTTGGGGGCCTGGGCCCCCTCAACTTTTGACTCAGGCCACCTCCAAAATTGAAGCACAGGATGAATGGCTGGCAGGGATGCCCAAGCCCCACCAGCTGAAGAGATTTGTTGGCTGAGCCACTGGTCATGCTGCGTCAGCCGTGGATGCTGGCAGTTCTGTGCATCCTTACTTCTAAGCGTGCGCCGAAGTACCAGCATCCCTACTAAGGAACTCCAGGTTCCTTGCTGCTAAGGCAGCACTGGCGGGGGACTCAGACAGCAAATCTCTTTGGCTGGTGGGGCTTGGGCATCCCACCAGCAAAGGCACGAGCAGGGAAGGGGGAGAGGAGAGAAGAGTTAAGAGGAAATCCTTAGCCCACCCAGTCCACCCCTGAATCCCCCCACCCTCCAAAAATTTTGATTTCTGGCTACGCCCCTGATTCAGACAAGCCACAATCCCCCTCATTCTATAATATTGCACACACTATTTTATGTTTAGTGTGCAAAATTATGCACACCGGTTAAAGAATACCTACAGTTGCATGCACACCTTAAATGACAAATTAACTTCTAATTGGCACTAACAATCAATTATTGGTGATAATTGGAGTAATTTGCACTAATTGGCACTAATTTGCAGTTAAACATGTAACTGAACTGTTGGTAGGTCGTAACTGCTAGGGAGTGTGGATGTGGGTGGAGCATGGGTGGGTCAATAGCGTGCCCAGCACTTACACCCTAAGCTTAGAGAATGCCAATAGTTAATGCAACTGGTTTATGTTTTATGGTTTATTTGTATTTACTTAACCGCCTTTACTGGAAGTACACCTCAAAGTGGTGTAGGTACTAATTTGCAACTTTCTTTAACTAGTCCCTTATTTTCTTACTCATGTTACTCTGTCGATTTACATGTTCCATCTTTGCTTACACCCTATGCTATCTATTAAAATGTTTTACCGTGTTGTCATTGTAATATAGCATACTATGCCATACTTTGTATTAGTGTTTGAATATTTTTAGTGCTGTAATTGTCTATTGTTTATGTTTGAATTATTCTTGCTGTACACCGCCTTGAGTGAATTCCTTCAAAAAGGCGGTTAATAAATCCTAATAAATAAATACAAGTTTAGAAAAGAATTACAATTTTCAAATAGGACAGGTTCAATCATACAAACACTGAAAACAGAAAACATTTCAATTGCTCGGTGTCCAGCTGGACTGTAAGCGCTGCCTACCATCATCAGAGGTTGATCCTTAAATATTACCCAAATGCCTATTAGAAAAAGTGGGTCTTTAAACCCACCTCTGGTAGGATTGTTCGGAACCCAGTGATTTTCGAGTATCATTCCACAAATGGAGTGCTAGAAAAAAAAGAAAGCACCTTGTCTAGTTGAAACTAAATGAGCAAATTTTGGGGCCAAGAATAGCCAGTATATAATTGTTAAAATATCGTAGTAAGTGGATTGGAGTATATGGCACTGTAAGTGATGCAAGATATGCAAACGCTTTTACTTAGCCGCATAGGCACCTACATGCGCCCAATGCGTGCCAAATTGGAGTTACCGCCCGACTATCATGTGGCTCTTGTGGCAATTTCATTTTTTGCATGTGTCCTATACGCGCATCTGAAAAATATTTTTTTATTTTCTTATTTTCATTCTTCACTGTGGCTATGGTGACAGCAGGACACGTGCCAAGTGGCATCTGACGCACGTAGGTCATTACTGCCCAAATTCTTTACCGCTAGGTCTATGACTGGCGGTAAGTCTCAGACCCAAAATGGACATACGGCAATTTTGATTTTGCTGCACGTCCATTTTTGGCAAAAAAAGACATTTTTTTGTAGATGCGCTGAAAAATAATTCTGTGCGTGCCCAAAACACACGTCTACACTACCGCATTCCATTTTTCAGCACACCTTAGTAAAAGGACCCCATAGTGCCGTAACGGCCAAGGTTAGTATTTTAAATTGAACTCTAAAATCCACTGAAAGCCAATGCAAATCTTTCAGTAGAGGTGTTACATGACCCCACTTTCGTGGTGTACAAAGAAAACAGGCAGCAGTATTCTGCAATGTCTGGAGTCTCCATAACTAGGATTGAGGGAGCCCAAATGGGGGGAAAAACAGAGTATGTATAAAAGTGTGTTAATGCATCATCATGCAAAAAATCATGAATTTCTTTCAAGGAACAAAGAACAAAAAATCCAGATTTATCTACTGGTGATATTAGTTGATGTAATGATAGATGGTGATCTATAATTACCCCTAAACTGTAAACATTTAGGTGTGAACATATACACTAGACATTGACATGGCGTAAGTGACCATAGCTAAATGTTGGTGTGTTAATGCTGACTTATACTAGTATTCTATAGTGGCAATTATGTGATAAATGCCACTTTAACATTTGTGCTTAGTGTGCAGCAAATCAGCACATAACTTTAGATGACCTGTAGCGAATTACCCCAATGTGCTCTCCTTTAATTAGATGCAAAATATTGAAGTTTCTTTCCCCATCAATGGGAGAAACTTAATCCCTACAACCATTAGTCCTGGGTGGTCACTTATCCTGACTCCAACCACATGCCACTCAAGAGACTGGTGCTAATCCAGTACTATGTTATGTTATGTTATGAGGGATTTATAGTCCACCAACTCTCCTATTTAGAATTCAAAGCGGGATACAAACCAAATAGATACTGATGCAATCATTAGGAATAACAGAGAATTACTTTAAAAAATTAGCATAACAAAAAACAAGAATTAAAAAAATCAATAGTTACAATGAAGAAAATAAATGTCTTTAAAGCCTTACGAAAGGAAAAAAAGATAAAGACCATCAGGAAGACAGTTCCAAAGACAAACACCAGTAAGATTAAATGAGGGAGAAAAATATGCTTTAAATTTGATATGTTTAGCAGAAGGAAAAACTAGAACAAATGAATTACAAGTCTGGGACTTGAAACTCGATTGTAAAACTTTGAAAAATTGTGAAAGATCCTCAGCACAGACACCATACAAAGATGTAAATATCATAACATAGAATTGTGTTCTAGAGTCCAAACTGCTCTTCCACCGATAAAGTATGTTATGTCTTTCCAAGACATCAGCGGTGCACCTTAAAAATAATCCTTCCCTGAACTGGCAACCGGTGCAGCTTGAACAGCAAAAGAGAAACATGATCGAACTGTGATTTATGAAAAATCAGTCTAGCTGCACTGAATTCTGGATCAGTTGCATTTTGGAAATATACTTAGTTGCTACCCCTAGATATAAAGAATTATAGTAATCCAGCATAGATAGGACAGACAATTGAACTATTACTCTGAAATAATCTTGCAGAAAATATGAGCAAACCAATCAAAGTTGCTTAAATTTAAAGCAAGTCTTCCAGATTAAATTATTAACTTGTGATTCCATTGATAATGAGGAATCGAGTAAGTCACCCAATACTCTAAACTCTTTTTCCACTATTGAAGTATGCTCTCCCTCCAGAACAATTGATTGAGGAATATTTGATTCACATAAACCAAACCAAAGAAGCTTGGCTTTGTTTGCATTCAGTTTAAGTCACATTTTTAGTTAAAAAAAAAAGACTTAAACCAAAGAAATACTGAGTCCACCATTCCACAGCTAAGGACCTCCACAGGCAGCAGTGAAGACATTCCAGTCAATATTCAGCTGGCAGCAAAATGCTGACTGTCAACTGTTAAATTAGCCCTGGATATTCAATGCCGGGCCATGTGCAAGCAGCAGCATTAAAAATCTGGGCCTGACTAGACTGCTGATGGCCACTGGAACTTACGCAGGTTCCAGCTGAATATCGGCCAGGACCCACATAATTGGAGTCCACATCCCCCCCCCCCCCCCCCCCCCAGAATACCATGTTCTGATCCTCCCTCCTGCCCCAGAGTATACCTGATCCCTCCTCCCGCTCCACTGATCATATCCGATCCCCCCCTGAGTCCCAGAAAGCCTTCACTGTGCCCACCTACTAGCCCTGGTGGTCTGGTGATCTTTGATGCAGGAGTGAACCCCGCTCACGGCTGCACTGCATAGTTCCTAGGTAAAAATAGCTGCTGCGACTTCTAGAGATATTCTCATGGTTCTACAGCTATTACCATGAGATTTCCGCTAAAGGTCACAGTAGCTATTTTCAGCTACGAATGGCACGGGGCAGGAGTGAATGGGATTCGATCCTTCCCCAAGGACCACTAGACTACCAGGGCTAGTAGATAGCTCGAGAAGCCTTCTGGGGGAGGGGGGATTGGATGTGCTCAGGGGTCAAGAGGGGGAAATTGGATGTGTTTGCAGTGGGCAGGAGGAGGGATTGGATGTGTTCTGGGGGCCAAGGGAAATCAGATGTGCTCGGGGGGAGAGGGGGCAGGAGGGCAACAACTGACAGCTATGAGGGTGCTAGCTGACTATGAACGCACACCTTCCATAACTACCCTAACAACTCTCTTCCTTCTTCCCTCTCCCCTTCCTTAATCGCTACACATTACTAACTGTATCCGAAATCCTGTTTGACAATGTTATCAAATCTATGTAAGCCAAATTGAGCCTGCAAATAGGTGGGGGAATGTGGGATACAAATGCAATAAATAATAATAATAATAATAATATTCAATGCCAGCACCCATATAGCTAACCAAGCAAAGTTGGGACTACTCTATGCGATCCTACATGCCCGGTTAGCTATGTGGGCACTGACACTGAATATTGCTGCCACCCGTATAACTCCCAGCTCCTCCCAGACTTCACCCCCTGTAATGCCCCTCTCTTGTCTGCTTTCAACATGGCTGGTAAGTGCCACTGAATATTGGTAGATAGCCTCACTTGCCCACTTAAATTATTTTGAATATTGACTTGACTACACTACACACACACACACACACTCACCCAAATATGAAGCAGTAGGGCAAGTTTTACCAACACACACATACTCCCCACCATAAGACAAGTACACCATATTAAAGCACTGAAAGTTTCTTCTACATGGTATTTGGATCTTGCTTAGTAGATATCCCATCCCATCTCTAAGACTGGAAGGGAAGATAACTCTTTATTCTCTAAGACGGGGGTGGGGTACTTGTTAATACAAGCACATTCTACTTTGAATGGATTTGCATGTGAATGGTAGAGCCACATATAGAAGACTGGCTTGGTAGCAACTGAACAGAAGCCGCCAACTCATGTTACATACTTTAATTAATGGTCCTTGAACTTTTATTTTCCCTTAGATGTAATATTTTAATTCTCATATTTCATTTTTTTAGGCATTTTTTTTAGCTACAATGATAGTGCATGTTAGGATGGAAGTGGCTTGCTGGGTCCAAGTGTGCAGAAGTATGCCACAAGGAGTCCAAGCCCCGTGACACTAGAGGAGGTAACATGCTATGGCTCCAACTGCAGCAAAGAATGAAGGACAGTGCTGAGAAAACTCCAGAGAAGGTGGCCTGCTGTCACCATAGCCACAGTGAAGAATGAAGAACAGTATCATGTAGGTGGCATGCTGCAGCTCCAGCTGTTCTAAGCCAGCCTACTATGGCTACAGCTACTGTGAAGACTAGAGATGGGCCCTGCAAAAAAGTGAAAAGAAGCTTGGGGGAGAGGCAAAAGAAAGGGAGTGTAGGGAGAATATGATGGAGGAAAGGAGTAGGGAGGAGAGGCAGAAGAGTGCAAGGGGAAGAAGAAGACTATGAGTGAGGGAGGGGAAGAGTATGCAAGGGAAGGCGAGTGGGGGAGAGGACAGGGAAGAATGTAAGAGGGAAAGGAATGTGGTGGAGGAGGAGGAAGCAGATCACTACATTATTTATTTATTATTAATTATTGCATTTGTACCCCACATTTTCCCACCTCTTTGCAGGCTCAATGTGGCTTACAATACTTCAAGGATAATGGAAATAAGAAGAGAATATACATTTGGTGTTACAGAAGGATTTTGGGTTGTATGGTAATAGAATACATGAAGTAATATAACAGAAGACATTATTAAACATTTCTGGATATATGTGTGGAGTTTTACATGTGTTGATCTTTGTGGTATATCTTATCAAAGAGATGGGTCTTCAGTAGTTTGCGGAAGTTAGTCAGTTCATAGATCGCTTTTAGGTTGCGTGGCAACGCATTCCAGAATTGCATACTCATATAGGAAAAGGTTGATGCGTGCATTAATTTGTATTTTAGACCTTTGCAGTTGGGGAAATGAAGATTAAGGAATGTGCGAGCTGATTTTTTAGCATTCCTGGGTGGTAGGTCTATCAGGTCTGACATGTAGGCTGGGGCATCGCCGTGGATGATTTTGTGGACTAGGGTACATACTTTGAACGTGATGCGTTCTTTGAGTGGGAGCCAGTGTAGCTTCTCACGTAGGGGTTTTGCACTTTCGTATCTTGATTTTCCGAATATGAGTCTGGCTGCCGTGTTCTGGGTTGTTTGGAGTTTTTTAAGTATTTGCTCTTTGCATCCAGCGTAGAGTGAGTTGCAGTAATCTAGAAGACTGAGTACTAATGATTGTACCAGATTACAGAAGACGGATCTTGGGAAGAAAGGTCTTACTCTTTTTAATTTCCACATTGATTGGAACATCTTTTTGGTTGTGTTTTTCGCGTGATAAGTGTTAAGTGCCGATCAATGGTAACTCCAAGAATTTTTAGGGTTTCCGAAATTAGTAGATTTAGTTTAGGTGTGTTGATGGTAGTAAATTTGTTTGTGTTGTGTTGAGAGGTGAGTATCAGGCATTGGATTTTTTCTGCATTAAGTTTCAATTGAAATGCATCTGCCCAGGAGTGCATGATATGTAGACTTTGTTGATTTCGTTGGAAATTTCTTTTAGGTCTTGTTTGAATGGGATGTAGATCGTTACATCATCTGCGTATATGTATGGGTTGAGGTTTTGGTTTGATAATAGTTTGGCCAAGGGTATCATCATTAGGTTGAATATGGTCAGTGAGAGGGGGGAACCCTGTGGAACTCCACATTCTGGTGTCCATGCGGCTGATGTAGTCGAATTTGATGTCACTTGGTATGAACGCGTGGTTAGGAATCCTTTAAACCAATTAAGCATGTTGCCTCCGATACCGAAGTATTCAAGGATGTGTAGTAGAATTCCATGATCAACCATGTCGAAGGCACTTGACATGTTGAATTGTAGAAGTAGTATGTTCTTTCCGGTTGCAATTGTTTGTTTGAATTTAGTCATGAGTGTAACTAGTACTGTTTCAGTGCTGTGATTAGAACAAAATCCTGACTGGGAGTCGTGTAGTATTGAGAACTTGTTTAAATAGTCTGTGAGTTGTTTGGTCACCATCCCTTCTGTTATTTTGGTTATTAAGGGAATGGATGCTACTGGTCTATAGTTGGTTAATTCACTCGCATTCTTCTTTGCATCTTTGGGTATGGGAGTGAGTAGAATGTTTCCTTTCTCCTTTGGGAAGAGTCCATGTATTTCCAAACCTTTCTACAACCCACCACTCTGCACTTCATACCCAAATCCCCAAGAATTCATCCCAGGGCCTCTACCATATACTGCTCTTCCATTAGATGCTCACACAAGAACCTTAAACACACACAATCCCCCATCACACTCCTAGCCAGCCAACACCCCATGTCATCCCACTCCACACAACTGTCCAACTCTATGTCACATGCATCCTATACACCTGCCAAACAACCCTACAGATACATACCTGCACTCTGGCTATAGACACAGCACTTAGATATACACAATACACATACACCATCAGAACACAAAAACAACATATTATTCTCTTTCCTAACCCATCCGGTAGTTTGAGACAGACTTTAACATGTCTCTCACATGCCTGAGTCTGCAAATGGAAGACTAGATTTATTTTTGCACGATACTCTGAGTTTCTTTAAAATTTGGCAGCTTAATAAGTTCAAATAAATTAATAAATTTCACCTGCCACTGAATTGCCTTTGGGTAACAGCAAATGATGTCCTAAAAGAAATGAAGCTGGAAGTAAATAAGAGATAAACTCTACCAATAGCAAATACCAGAAATGAGGAAATTGCTTCCTAGCAAGTGAATCAGTTTTTTAGGTCTTTCTCTGAGGTTTCTATGACAGAGAAG
Source organism: Microcaecilia unicolor (assembly GCF_901765095.1). Taxonomy (NCBI): domain Eukaryota; kingdom Metazoa; phylum Chordata; class Amphibia; order Gymnophiona; family Siphonopidae; genus Microcaecilia; species Microcaecilia unicolor. The sequence continues at coordinate 328,088,410 of NC_044034.1, forward strand.
AAGGCATATTAGAGGGGCTAGGCTTTCAACACCCTATTGTCTGGACCACAAAGTGAAATCATGTTAGCTCTACTTCTCTCTTTGGAAAAGCAGTTTCTGCTGGACAAAAATGAAAGTTGAAAATGTTAAGGTCTCCTCCTCTCCCACATTGGATGAGTTACTCTATGGGGATTATTTTGACCCTTGCTGTCGATAGTGTTTTGAGTAGCTGGTCAGACCAGTCATCTCATTGTTTTACAGCTACACTAAGCCAAGGAAAAGAAAGTAAAAGAGACAATCAAAATGCTAAGTATTGAAAGGTCAAAGCAGTGAAATGCTAGAGTGTATATTTCAGGAAATATATGACAAAATTAACATTCTATCACCTTTCTGTGACAAAGCCAGCATACAAGGAGAGAAACTGGTATATTCAACTTGAGGGTCTGTTGTTGTGAAAAGTGCTGTTACGAGAGCAAAGCTCTCAGTGTGGCCTTCAGGTTTAATGTTTATTTCCATAGTAACATAATAAAATAGTAGATGTCAGCAGATAATGACATGCATGGTCCATCCAGTCTGCCAAACAAGGCTGTCAGAGCTGTACCTGCTGTGCAGGTTACGTTCATTCATAATCAATCAGTGGCACCACACACAGGGCAGTTGGTGTCCCACCACATTGCCAACTGCACATAGGTGGTCATATCTGATACAATCTTGGAACAGTGATTTTATCATGTTGGTTGCAATATAGTCATATTCATTGTCCATACTTGATTAAACCCAGCCAACAACATTGCTAACTGACATTTTACACGGTATCAACCGTAAGTTGTCTTCCCCACCCCCTTTCATTTGCTATAATCACAGTACATAAGTGGTTTTTTTTCCATATGGTCAAGACACTCTACTAAACAGACACATAAAATAGTACTGGCAGCATTCTTCACGCAAGTGAATTTACAGAGAGTCCCACTAATAAGCGGGACTTTATTTACTGCGTGCCATGAGGGTTTGTGAAAACTAAAGGGTGAGTCACTGCATAGGAGCCAAAATAAGGGCTGGCTCAACCTATTGGCAAGACTAAGTGGTCACCTGGGGTGGCAACTTCTGAGGGGTAGCAAAGAGCAGATACAGTCAAAGCAAAAGAGTAAGTCCTGACCAGGGCTACCGAGAGGGGGGGGGCAGCAGGGGGCAAACTTCTACAGGTCCAGGCCTCCAACGGAGGTCCGGCACCGGGGTCTCTCTCCCTCTCTCCTGCTCCTGACTGGACCTGTGTGATTGCATCCTGACAGGAGCATGAGAGAGAAAACTCAGGAGCCGGGGTCCCCTTGGAGGCTGGGGAGGACCTGGAGGAGCAGACACTGCAGGTCTTCCTCCAGCGTTGCTCTTCACTCTGCCCATTGCTTGCCAAGCGGCTGCTTTTCCTCTCAGGCCATCTATGCTCGGTTTTGAAACTGAGCACGCGCTAAAAGAAAAAGCAACTGCAAGAGTAGGCAATGGGCAGAGTGAAGAGCAGCGCTGGAGGAAGACCTCTTCTGCTGGTGGGGCCTCGGGATACCCATCAGTCAAGGTATTTGCATTGCAGTTGTGGCAGTGGCAGCGATCTGGGGGAGCAGCAGCAGCGACGATCGTGGGGGTGGCCCTGCCCCAGGCCCGGCTCAGTCTCTCAGCGTCTCTGGTCCTGACAGTCATATAAACTCAAAGAATCATCAGTGGGTGCACAAATACTTTCAAAGTAAAGCTTAATAGTTAAAAGTATCATGTCCAATTATGCAATTGTATAGGATCGTATCATAGGGGTCCCCTCAAATGTGTTCCCTACCAGAAGCATTAGAGTGTCTGCAGACTCTGAATTATGAGGTCAGCAACAGTGGAAGAACAGTGGTGTTTAGGTACTACCTAATATGCGGCTTGTGACTCACTTGTTTAGACTGAAGCAGAAGGGGGAGAGGGCTGGGTTGCACAGATTTTCTTTCTTCACACCTTGCACCACCACTCCTGCTTTCTACATCATATATTTAAATAGAGATCGATATTCAGCAGGAACTACCCAGGTAGGAATGGTTGCTTCCAAAACAATACAAAACACAGTTTAATGTCAGTAATTCAGAAGAAATCCTCCCCTCAAAACCTTCAATGCCACCCCCGAGTTGGTGCTAAGTTTTCAGCATATTAAGGCCAGCATTTTTTTTCTGTGTTGTTTGAGCATTGGGAGGGAATACTGAGAAACCTCATTAACATCCATTTCAATAGAATTAAATACAATTTGTGGCCAACTTGGTGCCCACGTTGATATCTACGCTAGAGCCCTCTGAACATACTGTTAGGTTTTGAGCATTAGCCCCTTAGAATGTAATACTCATCCCATGGGGGTCAGCATCCTTGAAAATGCTGGCTGCTGGTATTTTATGCCCAAATATTCAGCACCAGTATCTTCATACCCACCGCTTCTGGTATAGGTTGGCTGGTGCTATTTATCCGGGTACTGGTGATGTTCAGATCAGCACCCAAACAGGTAACAGTTAGGACCAGTTAGCGGACTGAAAATCGCTGCTAACTAATCCAGGTAATTCTCAGCTCTGCCCCGGACCACCCTGGTACAACCTAGATAGTGGCAAGGTGGTCTGATCAGATATTTAGCACCATTATCAAATAATGCCACTGGAAATCTGGGTACAGACCCAGTGAGTGGGATGGATCTGTGTAGGAGCCTCTTCTACCCATGTAAATTCTGCTGAATATTGACCCCTTAGCTTGTAAACCCCATGGGAACAGGGAAACCAGTACCATACCTGAAAGTAACTCACCTTGAACTACTATTGAAAAAACACAAGCTAAGTTAAAAAAAAATAAATTAGAGACTGCCCTAGTGAGAAACAAAGGACACTTTCCAAGGATTACCGATGCTTCCTACCACACCTATCCTATATGCACTAGAGCACTTTTCATGGAAGAATAATAGTGGAATAAGAAATGACAGTGGAATAACCCAGGTGATAACCACATTAGCCTGGTCTAATCCAGTTTTACTCGTTAATATATATTGCTTTATTCAATAAAATATCACAGCGATTTAGAATAAAAATAAATACATCATATACTTCAATTCTAAAGCAGCACATTAATCCTGGCAATATTAAAAAAAAACAACCAAACACTAAAAAATTAAAACTACAGAAACACATATATTCATGTGAATGCAAATCTGAAAAATCTATACAGTTCCTGTTTCAGCCCTGTTTGTTTACAGGAGCTCCATCAAAAGCCTTTAACTTGGTATCACTTGCAGCTCTCAATCATTATTATTTCTTCCGCAAATTCTTTAACATCCTTTAATTATGAGTGTCCTCCTTCATGAGTGAAGAACCCCACTGTGACTTTTCTCCCCTCTTGTTATAGCCTAATCAACTCCAGCTTAATTTAAGGTTTGTTTCCTACAGCCTTAAACGAGGGTAGAGTCAGGCCTCTTCTTAAATAAAAGTTAACACAAGAATGTAAGAACAGGGTCAGACCAATGGTCCATCTAGCCCAGTATCCTGTTTCCAGCATTGGCCAATCCAGGTCACAAGTATGGCAGAAACCCAATTAGTAGCACTATTCCATGCTACCAATCCCAGGGCAAGTGGTGGCTTCCTCCATGTCCATCTCAATAACAGACTGCAGACTTTTCTTCCAGGATCTTATCCAAACCGTTGTTAAACCCAGATACACTAATCGCTGTTACTACATCCTCCCGCAACAAGTTCCAGGGCTTAATTATTCTTGGAGTGAAAAACTATTTCCTCCTATTTGTTTTAAAAGTATTTCCATGCAATTTCATTGAGTGTCCTCTGGTCTTTGTACTTTGAATGTTTGAAAAATCAATTCACCTCCACCCGCTCAACACCTTTCAGGATTTTGTATACCTTAATCATATCCCCCCTCAGCTATCTGGTTTCTAAGCTGAAGAGTCCTAACCTCTTTAGCCTTGCCTCATAAGAGAGCAGCTTCATCCCCTCTATCATTTTGGTCACTCTTCTTTGAACCTTTAATTCTGCTGTATCTTTTTTTGAGATATGGCAACCAGAATTGAACACAAAACTCAAGGTGAGATCGTACCATGGAGCAATACAGATGCATTATAATATTTTTGGTCTTATTTTGCATCCCTCTCCCAATAATTCCAAGCATCCCATTAGCTTTTTTGGCCACTGCTGCACACTGGGCAGATTTCAGCATATTGTCTAAAATGACACCTAGGTCTTTTTCTTGAATGCTGACTACAGATCTGTGTTGAGTTATACACCATCACATTTATCTGAGTGTTCTAGCAATTTAGATGTGAGTATTTACTCTAGCTCTATGGCTGTTATACATGCTCGTGCCTAAATTTTAGGCGTGCATTCTACCTGTTACATTAGAATTCTATAAAGGAAAATAATGCTTACTTTCCTTTACAGAACAGGTGCCATGAAGGTACCCTGTTAAAGAATTGCTTTCCTACCCTCTAATTTTAATAAGTTGTGCACACAAATTTAGGACTAGCATGCAAATTTGCATGCACAAGTTATAGAATAAGGTCAGGTGTGTGCATAATTTAATTTTATAATTAACTGATAATTGCTGTTAATGAGCAACAATAGACTATAATTGGCATTAATTAATTTTATTTATTTGGATTTTGCTCACACCTTTCAGTAGTAGCTCTAGGTGAGTTACATTAAATGCCCTTAGTCACTATTCTCAAATTCCAGAGCACACAATTACAAGGGGGTGTTAACCTATGAGGGGCATGGGTGGGTCAGTGGCATATCAGGCACAAGATTACAGTTAGGCACAAGCATTTATGCTAGCCTAAAGTTAGGCATGTAAATGCAGACTTCCACTAGCATTCTATAACGGCAGTTGTAACCTTTTGTCAAAAAGCACTTGAGAAAGTAATTATTTTTCAACTTTCAAACTTCCTAGAGATGACAAATGTTGTTAATGTAAGTGTAACCCTTTGCTATATTGGAGCCCTGGGTGGGAGGAGCCCAGCATGGAAGTAGTCATGCGTCTATCTCACACTTAAGAGCGCCGTATTTCGTGGAATCTTAGTGTGGGGTGGAGCTGGTAATCCTATATAATAATTCTCACCAACATTCTGTGCTTGGGACCGTGGAACCCTGGAGGTGGTCTGCTAGGCAGACACACACTGACGTCACTGACGTCATGACAGCTGATACCAAGGCAAGGGGAGGAGTATGGAAACACGTGCAGCGTGTTTCCCTACTCCTCCCCCTGCCTCAGAATCATCTGTCACCCCCAGCGCTATGGCCCCCTCGACCCCCCCTCCGCGAACCTGTCGACACCCCCCCCGGCCCGCCGAAAACCGCCCCCGCCACTGTTGTGGATTACCTGTGCTGACGGGGGACCCAAACCCCCGACAGCCGAAGTGCTGTTGTGCCCTTCGCGTTGCTTCCTCAATCATCTTCTCTGCAAGTTTCTCTGCGTGCGTCTGATGTTAGACTATAAGTAGCAACTGGCTGATCAGATCGAAATGCTTATAAAAAGCTAAATGTTGTGGAGGCATTCCAAGGGGGATGAAAGCTGGGTCTAGTGGAATATCAATCTGAAATAAATTGGTAATGTAATTAAGTGTCATTTTCCAAAAAGATTAAACATGTGGACATGTTCACCACATATGTGCCATATCTCCCTGAGTGGGGCATCCCCTCCAACATAGGGGGGAGAACTGCATCTGCCACTTATGTATGCATTGTGGGGTGAGATAAGTAGAGTAGTGAATTCTGAGCTATTAATAAGATTTAGAGAGCTAGGGAATGGAAAGAATAGGGCCATACTATTGTCCAAATCTAACTCATAAATATTCATTGTGGATATCCTGAAAATCTGACTGGCTGAGGTTCACCGAAGACAGGTTTGGAAGCCACTGCCCTAGGGTATGCCCTTGCTGTATACTCTGATGTGATCCACTTTGAACCTTAAGAGGGAGTTGGTGAAATGCAAGTGGTAGATCACATCCGAGTATAGAGCAAGGGCATACCCTAGGGCAATGGCTCCCAAACCTGTCTTGGGGGAACCTAAGCCAGTTTAACAGAATGGGTTGAACCTTGGTATAAGTGAAAAACCAGTACAAAGACATATCAGGTTCAAAAATGGGCTAAAATGGACCTGAGGTTTCAGGGGAAAAAAGCCCCCCCCAACCTCCTCACCCAACAAAAAATGACACAATGTTTTTCTAGGGAAGATAATGGGATAAAATTTGGCATGTTGGAATAACTGGTAAAAGGACACATCTGATTTGAACTGGGCCAAAACAGACTGGGTGTTCCAGAAAAATAAACCTGCCAAAAGGGCCAAATTAATTTCTTTGGGAAAAGGAGCTCCAGATTTTGTAGTGTAGAAACTTATACAGAGTGAAATACAGCAGGTAGGGAATTCCACCTTTCAAACTTCCTTACCTTATTCTCTGCTCTCCAAAACTCCCTAACTGCCCATCCTTAAAACTACACCCCCACAACTATTCCACCCTTCCAAACTGCCCCCACAAGCAAAAAAAAAAAAAAAAAACAATTGCCCTACTAACCAGCAAACTGCTCCAACCCTCCAAAATTCAATGAGGATATCCTATAACCCTCCCACTGGGGACTGGGTTGAAAACCTCTAGTACACACACTGGATTTGTAAATGTGCACACATCATTTTCATTTGAAATGCCAAGCACGTTAAAAAAAGAAGATTCATGGGTGTTTTAAAAGGTAATGTGATATATACTTTCCTTTTGAAAATTAAGTAACTGTCCAAAAATACTAACATCATCTAAGGCAGGGTTGTCCAACCTCGGTCCTTGAGGGCCATAATCCAGCCAGGTTTTCAGGATTTCCCCAATGAATGTACATGAGATCTATTTGCATGCATGGCTTCTATTGTATGCAAAATTTATCACATTCATATTCATTGGGGAAATCCTGAAAACCCAACCTGGCAAGGGCTGAGGTTGGACACCCCTGCTCTAGGGGGAAGTTTGAAAATTTACCTCTGAAATCTCCTGGCACTTGTGCTATACCCATAAATATGTTTAGGTGCTGCCCCAACTTATAAAATAGACTTCTGCCAGATGTGTGAGAAATGCCAAGCTAAGATACTGTGTGAGGCCAATGTCCGCCTTTTTTATGGACTGTGTCTGGATATGTTTCTTTTCATGGTCTAATTTGTGCTGATATATAGTCGCATAGCACACAATCACCTACCTCTCTGAGAGCCAAGCACAGGACCAAGAGAATGATACATACTGCACGCAGTGTTACCAAGGACATGGTTTCCTTAACAACCAGAACTACGGGAAACAAAACCGTAAGAAAGATCTCGCTCTATCTCCCTCCAACCCCCACTGTCCCTCTGATTTAACCCTTCAAAGAACATGCATTGTAAAAGCATTCAGCCTTCTAGGATCCCATTTTCAGTTTTCCATAATAGAACATTCCAAGTGAATGGCAACATCAGCAACATCGACACACTCTGGCCGTGCCACTTTCTAAAGGAGACACCTCAGTTTCAGGGCTTTCTTTTTCAAAGGGAGTGAGCTGCAATGACAAACAGTCCATTTGTTTAGCCTGTACTAGGTGTTTGCTTTCTGTACAATTGAGACTCCTGTTTTGGAGGGCCTTCACCTGCCTTAAAACCCGCATGGGACATGGAAAACTCAGAAGTTTCATTGTTTGCGTGTGACTATGAACAGTTTCAGATCTCATCACAGAAACTCCTGCTGTGAGATTAACTGTAGGAAGTGTGGGCTGTGAGGTTGTTGTGCTGACAGAGAACTGTTGCAGAGGAGGTGGAGTGGTGGCGGAACATAGCAGAATGGGGTAAAGCACGAGATGGATAGGCAAGTCGAGCTGAAATCTCCTGCTTAAGAATGTCTTCTTCTTGACATCTCTGCTTGATGCCATTCATTGGCGTAGCCAGCGGGGGGCTTGGAGGTCTGGGCTCCCCCACTTTGGACTCCTCCAAAATTGTGGCAGTCAATGACTGATAGGGGTACTCAAGCCCTGCCAGCTGAAGAGTTTCACTGCTGGAACCCTGCCCATGCTGCCTGAGCAGCAGGAAGTTGGCTGGGTGCTCTAGCCGCTGATGCCGGCACTTCCATGCATGCACAGTTCATGTATTTGAACTGAACGTGAGCAGAAGTGCTGCCTTTGGAGCTGGCAGGACTTGAGTGCCCCCACTTTAAGACAGCACATGCAGGGTTCCGGCAGTGAAACTTTGGCTGGCAGGACTTGAATATCCTCTCCAGCAAAGCTATGATCTGGGGGGCGGGGGGGGGGGGGGGAGGAGGGCTGAGAGGAAATGCTTGGCCCTCCCAGTCCAACCCTGCCCCCTCTCCAAAAAAAAAAAAAACAGCTTTAGCTTATGCCCCTGATGCCATCAAACCTTTCAAACAAGGTAGACATGGTTTGCCTCAGTGTTTTTGGATGTCCTGTGTTGGTAGATATTGGGCTCATCACATGAATTGATCTTTTGTCTCTGTTTTTATAGTGTGCCTTGCTGCACACAATCACAGAGCTCTGTTCTTCCTGTTACACCTACTATAACATACTGAGGAATCAATAGTCTACCATTATCTTCTGTCATTTGATATAGTCCATGGCATATTCTCTTTATAAAATCATCAGTAAAAACATATGAAGACTTTAATGGTGTCACATGACCTACTGCTTCCTATGGGAATTGAAAGAGACTAGCTGTCCCTGAACCAATCCTTCATCTTGTTACAAAGAGAAGCTTTCATATTCATTCTCTCTCGCCCTATTTGAAAGAGCATGCTCTTTTGATAGCAAATGAAAAAAACATGAAATTTTATGGAGGGGTTTCTGCTCATTTTCATTTGCCAATGACATGAACTGACATGGTCTATGTTGACATTTTCTATGTCATTTCAACTGAGTGAACATCCCTAGTAGTGAAGTCTTGGCAGGGTTTTCAATTTGGGACTTCATATGTTCTTCTTCTGCTCAATATAACATCAGCTTTCAATACCATTAATTATGAGATTATGTTACAATGATTAAGAGATGTAGGGATAGTGAAGAGAGTGTTGGGCTGAATTAAGTCCTTTCTGACTCAGTGTATGCAGTAAATAAGGGCTAGAGGGTATTTTTCAGTGGTTTACTTACCAATAGGGCTATCCTTATCAGCCATGCTATTTAACATCTATGTAGCTCAGTCTGTATGCTGAGCACAATAGATTTGTGCATGGTTTACAATTTCTTGTTCCTGTAGATCAGTGGTCTTCAATCATTTTAAGTTGGGGTCACTTTGAATCCAGATGAACTGAAGGAGAGTGTCATATCCGAAGCGGGGGTTTGAGGGTAGGCCTGCGAAATAACACAGCTGGAGAAAGGTATATAAGTGAAAATAAGTGGTTTATTAACTGTGACATCACAGAGCCAGGAACACAAGGTGAAATGCCTCCATAGTTCAGTAAATACAATATCAAACAGGCATCTGGCTGGCAGGCCCAAAACACAGTCTGTGGCTTGTGGGGCTGCCATACCCCATACACAGCCTATAGATTATCCTCAGTTCTATCTGAGTTCCAGGTCTAGCTCCAACCAGATCTCAAAGCAAGGCTTGCTAGTCTCAAATCAGGAAACAAAAGTGGCTTACCTTAGCCATGACACAATCATTAAACAGAAGATGTAACAGCATATGCTAGGGCTCCCATTCTTCCTCCCCTGGGTCTCCTTAACCTCAGTCTGATCCTGCCTTTTATACTTCCTGGTTCTGACTCCACCCCTCCCAGTTCACTTCCTCCTGGGGTGGGACCAGTGATCTTAAGGTGGCTCAGGATATTTGAGGGACTATTCTTAAGGGTGAGGGGCAGTGTTCTATAAATCCCCTCACAGAAAGCCACAAAATATTTACCAGTGATCCCTGAAGAACATTGCTGTAGATGGAACAACAGCTCAAATGCTTGACTTTGTTGCTTTTTGTTTTAAATCTGTTAAACCCTGGAATATGCATAATAAGCTAGCTTTAAATCTGGGGAAAAAAAATTGAACATATGATATTAAGTCATTCTGATGTCAATTTGCACCTGCATGCCGCAAGATTAAGGAATAGTCTATAACTATTGTCTCAAAAGTGAAAGTGTAGGTGTTCTTATTTTTTTTAAACTTATGAAGCTTGAAATTAAATCAGCAATCAAAACAGTCTTGTTTAAAGTTGAGTTTGATTCATGTGAAATAGTTCTTTACAACTGATAATTTTTGAATATTTGTAGAATCGTTAGTAATTCAATACTTGGTTACTGTAAAACTTCAAATTGTTCAAAATACTACTACTTGAATATTAATAGGTGCCCTATACTGTATGAGTTACATTGAGGGGCATAATTGAATGGGGCGCCCAAGTTTTCATGAGGGCATCCTCGCAGGACGGCCCGCGAAGGGGCGTGGAAACCTGTATTATCGAAACAAGGTGGGCGTCTATCTTTCGTTTCGATAATACAGTCGGGGACACCCAAATCTTAACATTTAGGTCGATCTTAGAGATGGTCGACCTAAATGTTGAGATGGTCGACCTTAGAGATGGTTGTCCCCGGTTTTCGGCCATAATGTAAACGGAGGACGACCATCTCAAAAATGACCAAATCCAAGCCCTTTGGTCGTGGGAGGAGCCAGAATTCGTAGTGCACTGGTCCCCGTGACATGCCAGGACACCAATCGGGCACCCTAGGGGGCACTGCAGTGGACTTCAGAAATTGCTCCCAGGTGCATAGCTCCCTTACCTTGGGTGCTGAGCCCTCCAAAACCCACTCCCCACAACTGCACACCACTACTATAGCCCTAAGGGGTGAAGGGGAGCACCTACATGTGGGTACAGTGGGTTTTGGGTGAGTTTTGGAGGGCTCACATTTACCACCACAAGTGTAACAGGTAGGGGGGGATGGGCCTGGGTCCACCTGGCTGAAGTGCACTGCACCCACTAAAACTGCTCCAGGGACCTGCATACTGCTGTCAGGGAGCTGGGTATGACATTTGAGGCTGGCATAGAGGCTGGCAAAAAAAAAAAAAAAAATTAAAGTTTTTTTTAGGGTGGGAGGCGGTTGGTGACCACTGGGGGAGTAAGGGGAGGTCATCCCCGATTCCCTCTGGTGGGCATCTGGTCAGTTCGGGCACCTTTTCATGGCTTGGTCGCAAGAAATAATGGACCAAGTAAAGTCGGTCAAGTGCTCTTCAGGGATGCCTTTCTTTTTTCCATTATCGGCTGAGGACGCCCATCTCTTAATCACGCCCCAGCCCCGCCTTCACTACGGTGCCGACACGCCCCCATGAACTTTGGTCATCCTCGCGAAAGGAAGCAGTTGAGGATGCCCAAAATTGGCTTTCGATTATGCCGAATTGGGCAACCCTGAGACAAGGACGCCCATCTCCCGATTTGTGTCAGAAGATGGGTGCCCTTCTCTTTCGAAAATAAGCCTGATTGGCTCCCAATTATTTGGAGAATTCAATTTAAGATCTTGTTATTTGTATTTAAAGCATTGAATCATGAAGCTCCACTGAGCATTTGCACTGTACTCAAAATATATCAGCCTCCTTGAATATTTAGATCATCTTGAGGGGGATAATCGAACGGGGGCGCCCATCTCTAAGGGTGCCCATTTCTAAGGATGGCCCTGTAAAGGGTTGGGGCAACCCGTATTATCGAAACAAGATGGATGCCCAAATCATGAAATTTAGGTCGACCTTAGAGATGGTTGTCCCCGGTTTTCGGCGATAATGGAAAGCGAGGACGCCCATCTCAGAAATGACCAAATCCAAGCCATTTGGTTGTGGGAGGAGCCAGCATTTGCAGTGCACTGGTCCCACTAACTGAATGGAAAAAGCTCTTCCCTTACCGATCTGGAAAGGAACGGGCATGCATGAAGGAAATTGCATGCAAATGAGCAGCTTGTTGTTAGCTCATTTGCACATGATTTCCTTCCCAAGGAGGGGAAGCTACAAGACGTCCAAAATGTGGATGTTTGTGAACAGGACATCCATGCCTGCTATGCCTCCAACACCCCCTTTATTTATTTGGATTTTGGATCACAAGTAGTAGCAGTGGGATTTGAACCAGCCATCTCTAGATTGCAACACCAGTGCTCTAACCACGAAGCCAACCTGCCACTCCTCTATGTTACTCCACTCCCTTGAAATTTGGCCATCCCTGTGGGGGGGGGGGGGCAGTTGAGGACATCCAAAATGTTTGAAAGAAGGACGTCCATGCCTTCGTTATACCTCCACTGACACACACATGCCTCCCCCCCCCCCCACCAGGGACCTGCATACTGCCCCCCCCCCCCACAGGGATGGCCAAATTTCAAGGGAGTGGAACTATGTGGAAGAGTGGTCTAGTGGTTAGAACACTGGTCTTGCAATCCAGAGGTGGCCAGCTCAAATCCCACTGCTGCTACTTGTGATCCAAAATCCAAACAAGTAAGTAAAATGGGTGTCAGAGGCATAGCAAAGGACATACTCTAAAAAAGACAAAAGTTTTTGTTGTTTTTTTCAGGGTGGGAGGTGGTTAGTGACCACTGGGGAATTCAGGGGAGATCATCCCCGATTACCTCCAGTGGTCATCTGGTCAGTTCAGTCACATTTTTGATGCTTGGTCATGAAAAAAATGGACCAAGTAAAGTTGGCCAAATGCTCTTCAGGGACGCCCTTCTTTTTTCCATTATTGGCCGAGGATGCCCATCTGTTAACCACGTCCCCATCCCACCTTCTGTACACTGCTGACACGCCCCCTTGAACTTTGGTCATCCCCGCGACGGAAAGCAGTTGAGGACGCCCAAAATTGGCTTTCGATTATGCTGATTTGGGGGACCTTAGGAGAAGGACGCCCATCTCCCGATTTGTGTCGGAAGATGGACGCCCTTCTCCTTCGAAAATAAGCAGGCTTGTCTGAATTTGTTGCATGTCCCCTCTTTTCACTGAGTGCAGTTTGATGAAACTTGAGCCTATGTGTTAGCCATCATTGAGCCAAAGCCCTGGAATATTCTTCCAGGAGAGTAAAAAATGATGACAAGTATGGCCACCTTATATAAGAAACTAAAGGTGCATCTTTTTCTGCAGGCCTTTCCTTCATTTTTATTATGATTGGATCCAACTGGTAGACTGCAAAATTGGTGACTGTATTGGAAAAGTTCTAAGATGAAGTGGCGATATGTATTATTAAGGAGTTTGCCTCGTTTTATGTATTCTACATCATGTTGGTTTTGGTTTATAGTATTGGTGCCTTTGCCAAGTGGTTCTGGCCAAGCTGTCCTTCCAAACTGACAACTCTTGTATTCAACTGTGCAGGTTGATCCTACAGTTAAGGCAGCTGCACTTCTGTGCCTGATTCAGTCCTGCCTATTGATGGAGAAAGCAAGGTTGGTATGGGTATTTTTGGTAGACGACAGGATTGATATTTCACACAATCCCACCCACTTCTCCAAGAGTTGTCCCATTCATTTGAGCTGTGGAACCAACCAAGTATCTGAGGAGACTAGCTCCATCCCAATGTCATCAGATGACATTACACATCACTTGATGGAAACTAAGGCTTGAGCAAACTCATGTAACACACCATCTAATCAACCCAATGCCCACTAATTTTACTACACTTAAAATATATATATTTTAAATTTTTAAAACCTTTTTAAAAGCAATGATCAATCCAACAACTATACTAATTATGGAGGAAAGTCCTCAGTGGCTACACATCCTCAAAACAGGATATGAAAAGCCTCATAATAGCACTGTCATCATTGGTCAAAAACCCCTCCTGTCTACAGATTATTATCTTATTGAAATATTTTAACATCCAAACAAACATTTTTCATAAATTGTTGTTCACAAAACTCTTATGGTGAACTTTTTTAAGGCTCAAGGAAAGCCCAATAGGAGGTTTTCTTGACCAATGATGGCAGTACTGTTGTGAAGCTTTCCATATCCCATTTTAGATAGATAGATAGATAGATAGATAGATAGATAGATAGATAGATTTTTTAAAAATTATTTTTAAAGTTTAGTGAAAATAGTGGGCATTGGGCTGATGAGTTGGTATGTATTACCCACTTGTGTGCCTTATCAATCTTTCTGTCTACAGAAAACACTTGTTACATGTAAGCAACGTTGCTCTTTCACCTTTCCTTCCAGCTGATTTCTGTCTGCTGTTTCTGCTCATTCTCCTCCTTTGCAGCACTCTGCTTTTCTTCTCTTGTTCTGCTTCTACCCTTTCATTTTTCAAAATCCAAGCTCTCCTCCTCTTGTCCGTCTCTGTACATTACTCCATGTGGCTAGTTTGACAGATATATGATTGCATCATCTTTATCTTTCACACTTGTCCTTCTAGGAGATAACTGTAGGTTTTGGTTTGGATAGAAGTACTCTATAAACACAACAGCCGCTTAAGAGAAATGCAGAGCTGCTGAGAAACCATAATAGATTCTTGTAAGCTCTATTAAATGGTTCAGATAGTAGGCATTTAAAGTATTGATTAAGACCAGAGTTGCTAATAACAATGCACAGTGTGATTTTTTTCAATCCTTTCAGGAATAATTTCATTACATAAGGCAACAGGGATTCCATTAGGGGTGTGAAAATAGCTTTGATCACATTGTGATTGATCCTTCAGCCTTGCCCTTAAGATAGCTTTACTTCAAGTAAAGAGAACCCTGAGGATTATAATTTATAGTTCATAAAAAGGATGGGATGCATAGTCCTTAAAATACCCTTCCATAAGGGGTCTGAGTCCAAAAGTGCACAAGAATTTGGGGATCTTTTCACTTTCTACAAACAATGGAAACTTCTCCAATGTACTCAAACTGGTTAGTACAGTGGCCTGAGAACCTGAGGAACTGGGTTTGATTCCACTGCATCTCCTTGTGACTCTGGGCAAGATTGACAGTGATCTGGGCCCACGGGAAATAAGGATCATTGCCCCCCCCCCCCCCCATCCCATCTCATCCCACTGGTGCTCTTTCAGCCTCTTTCTGTTCACTGCCATCCAACTACAAATCATTACTTAACATAGGATAGTGCAGGTGACCCCCACCTGGAGTGAGAAAAGAACTTCCAACCTAATCAGTAAGAAGAAGGAGAAGGAGAAGCCGAGTCCACACTTACTATCCTGAGGCCTGGTCTATTGACACCGGAACTTCTCTCTGCCACGGCCCACCCCTTCTGACATAACTTCCTTCTTTTGCAAGGGCGTGCCACAGCAGAGGGAAGTTTTTATTTTTTGTTACATTTGTACCCCGTGCTTTCCCACTCATGGCAGGCTCAATGTGGCTTACATATTGTATACAGGTACTTATTTGTACCTGGGGCAATGGAGGGTTAAGTGACTTGCCCAGAGTCACAAGGAGCTGCCTGTGCCCGAAGTGGGAATCAAACTCAGTTCCTCAGTTCCCCAGGACCAAAGTTACGGCATCAGCAAACCAGGCCTCAGGATAGTAAGTATGGACTCAGCTTCTCCTTCCCCTTCTTCTTACCATTTGGATTGGAAGTTCTTTTCTCGCTTCAGGTGGGATGGCAGGTCAGAGATGGGAACTTGGGAGGAAGAGAAGAGAGGGGGGGGCACCCTGGTCCTGGTCCTGTTCCTGGACCTAGGAATAGAGGAGAGAGTGGGGTTTCTGGCATGTGGGAGGGAAGTACTGGGCTCCCCATCCCCCACTGCCCTGGGCCCTCGGGCATTGCCCAATTGCCTGCATGATCAGTCCTCCCCTGCTTAGACCTCCATTGCCCCACACACAAAAACATAGATTGTGAGCCCATAAGGGACATAGAAAGTACCCCCATATAATAAATGTAAAACCACTTTGGTTATACCACAGAAAGGCAGTATATCAAATCCATAACCCTTTACCTTTTATCAGAAAAGATTTAGGGGGTCTTTTACAAAGGTGCGGTAGCGTTTTTAGCGCACACTAATGATTATCGCATGCTAAACACTAGAGATGCCCGTAGGAATATAGTTTTAGCATGCACTAATGCTACTGTGCCTTTGTAAAAGGCCCACTTAGGAAGTTATTTTAAAAGCCTTGTGTGGCATTTGCATGTGTCAATGCCTATATAATAAAACGCACCTCCAACATTCTGAAGCTGACTGCATGGCTGAGGCATTCCTGCTCTCTGTATCCATCTCCTGAATTGACATCATGTACTTCCGGGTTCGTCACAAGCAGAAGTGACCAACCACACGAGGTTTCTCGGCTTCAGAATGTTGGAGGTGCATTCTATTAAATAAGATTGGTCAGTTCCTTGAAGCACAGCCAGAGCTCAGCGTCCTGCACAGTAACGCTCAGACACCAGAAAGAGAGGGGGGGGGGGCCTGACACCAGAGAGGGGGGGAGGTATCTCTCTCACACACACACTCTCTCTCACACACACTCTCTCTCTCTCTCTCTCACACATCTTTCTCTCTCTCACTCTCACACACTGTCTCTCACACACTCTATGTCTCACACTGTATCACATTCGCTCTCTATGTGTCACACAGTCACTCACACACTCTCTTGGTCTCATACACTCAATCTCACAGAGAGTCTGTGTGTCTCTCACACACACACACACACTCGCACATTCACTCTCTCTCTCACACTCAGTCACTCTCACATACACTCTCTCAAACATCCACACTCCGAGGAAAACCTTGCTAGTGCCCGTTTCATTTGTGTCAGAAACGGGCCTTTTTTTACTAGTACCAGTATAAATGGCATCCACATGTAAATACCAATATTACAATGCCACAGGTAACACATATTCAAAGGGGGCATGTTCTAGGTGTGTTTTGAGTGGTCAAAAAAAAAAGTACAAATATATTTCCAGCTTAGCACAGAAATATATCTATATTTAGCTCTTATGATTTTAGGTTTAACTGGTAAACACTGATAAAACACCCTCAGAGCAAAAATTTCAACCAAGTGATTATTGGATAAATATATAAAAAAAAGAAAAGAAAAACCACACCCCTTCCCCCAGAACACTGTCACCCCTCCTCTTATCTGCCTTGTACTATCCACTCAGTTTTTGTTTTCCTGCACTGATGATTCCAAAGTGACACAAATGTGCATATTTGGTGCCAGTGAAAAAGTACCCAGAAAATAGCACCTGTGGTGCAAAAACAATAAGCATCATTTTTGTACCCTTAAAAAGCCCTGAATTAGCTGGAAAATAAACTCCTAAATGTGCAGTATATAAACATCTAAGCCATACATATATTTTACAACATGTCCCAGTTGGCCTTTATACCTTCACCAAGTCACGCACAAGTGTCAGGTACTGCTTATTTTGAAAAAGGGCTTTACAGGAGTGATGGATGATCAGAAGCCCCGTGCTATTCCATACAGTGCTCTAAAAATAGCACCGGAACAATGCGGGCCTATACAGCCCCTATGATCAGAGATAATAGGTTGTTTTCTGCCTAAAAAAAAAGGCTCTGCACTAATCACAGGGATTGACGAGCGGCCATTTCCAGGGGGGAGCCTATTTAGGTGATGGTAAGGGCTCCCATGCTAACCCAGCAGTAACCGAGCCGTGTGCGGTGCTGCCCGATTACCGGCAATTAATTTTCTCATGCCGGAAATAGCATCCACTGTGGGTGGGAAATACTGCTGGACTCCTGCGGTAGCCTGGCGGTAGTCCTGGTTTGGCACGTAGCAAAGCGGGGTAGTAGTTCTACCTCCACTTTGTAAAAGGGCTCCTCAGTGAGGAACATCAGTCTCTTTAAAATATCATATAAACACAAAAAGTGGATTTTAAAAGAGCTAAGCAGCAATCCTTTTGCATGCCACATGAATCTGACATCTACTTGGCTAGGTAAGTTTACTCTTGCAAGTCTTCATATAGCTTTCATATAGCTTTAATATTTCTACTTGTGAAATCTAAATGCCCTTTTATATTTTGATAAGTCTTATGTGGTTTTATTTCCTTGTTTGTGTTTTGTGATATTTCAGGGTAAACAATTTCAATTTTTTGAACCCAAGCAATTAGAAGAATTTCTTGTAGCTAAGAAGGAAATAAATGTCATTGTATAGTCTCATACGCATACTGTAGGAGTAGGCAGGGGAGATCTCAATGGGCATACGATAGTCTTATTCTTGTAATTTAATTTAGTTAATTTCATTTCTATATCTTGGATCCTTTTGCAATTAATGGTGGGTGAAAAATTATTTTGTTCCTTTTGTTATCAATAGAAATCAAACAAAATAAAACATGGAAAAGAAAATAAGATGATACCTTTTTTATTGGACATAACTTAATACATTTCTTGATTAGCTTTCGAAGGTCGCCCTTCTTCCTCAGATCGGAAATAAGCAAATGTGCTAGCTGACAGTGTATATAAGTGAAAACATTCAAGCATTACTATGACAGTAAAATAGATACCATTGGAGATTCTACATGGAATGTTGCTACTATTGGAGATTCTACATGGAATGTTGCTATTCCACTATCAATATTCCATGTAGAAGGCTGCGCAGGCTTCTGTTTCTGTGAGTCTGACGTCCTGCACGTACGTGCAGGACGTCAGACTCACAGAAGCAGAAGCCTGCGCGGCCACATTGGTGATCCGCAAGGGCCGACTTCTACATGGAATGTTGCTAGTGGAATAGCAACATTCCATGTAGAATCTATAGAAATCAAACAAAATAAAACATGGAAAAGAAAATAAGATGATACATTTTTTATTGGACATAACTTAATACATTTCTTGATTAGCTTTCGAAGGTTGCCCTTCTTCGTCAGATCGGAAATAAGCAAATGTGCTAGCTGACAGTGTATATAAGTGAAAACATTCAAGCATTACTATGACAGTCTGACAGGGTGGGAGGATGGGGGTGGGTCGGAGGTATGCATGGGGACATCAAAGCATATCATTGATATTCTAACAGGATGGGTGTGGATAGGTGAGGGGTGGGGTGATCAACAGAGACATACAGCTTTATGGTTTATAATGGGCTAGGAACCCCAGATCCTTGTTAAGTCCTTTCTGTTGGGTGTTAAAATAGTCAATCAATCTTATTTTCTTTTCCATGTTTTATTTTGTTTGATTTCTATTGATAACCTTAAGAGTGGACTAACACGGCTACCACGTTCCTTTTGTTAAAATTTACCCAAAATGTTATATATATATATATATATATATTAATGGTCTTGTTTGGGGTATATTGAAAAAATTAATAAAGATTAAAAAATAAATAAATACATATTGGAGGCAATTCTAGAAATTGGTGTGTACAGTTATGCATGCTTTGTTTGTGTAAGGGCGGCCTTAATTGGGAGATACAGTGGGGGAAATAAGTATTTGATCCCTTGCTGATTTTGTAAGTTTGCCCACTGACAAAGACATGAGCAGCCCATAATTGAAGGGTAGGTTATTGGTAACAGTGAGAGATAGCACATCACAAATTAAATCCGGAAAATCACATTGTGGAAAGTATATGAATTTATTTGCATTCTGCAGAGGGAAATAAGTATTTAATCCCTCTGGCAAACAAGACCTAATACTTGGTGGCAAAACCCTTGTTGGCAAGCACAGCGGTCAGACGTCTTCTGTAGTTGATGATGAGGTTTGCACACATGTCAGGAGGAATTTTGGTCCACTCCTCTTTGCAGATCATCTCTAAATCATTAAGAGTTCTGGGCTGTCGCTTGGCAACTCGCAGCTTCAGCTCCCTCCATAAGTTTTCAATGAGATTAAGGTCTGGTGACTGGCTAGGCCACTCCATGACCCTAATGTGCTTCTTCCTGAGCCACTCCTTTGTTGCCTTGGCTGTATGTTTTGGGTCATTGTCGTGCTGGAAGACCCAGCCACGACCCATTTTTAAGGCCCTGGCGGAGGGAAGGAGGTTGTCACTCAGAATTGTACGGTACATGGCCCCATCCATTCTCCCATTGATGCGGTGAAGTAGTCCTGTGCCCTTAGTAGAGAAACACCCCCAAAACATAACATTTCCACCTCCATGCTTGACAGTGGGGACGGTGTTCTTTGGGTCATAGGCAGCATTTCTCTTCCTCCAAACACGGCGAGTTGAGTTCATGCCAAAGAGCTCAATTTTTGTCTCATCTGACCACAGCACCTTCTCCCAATCACTCTCGGCATCATCCAGGTGTTCACTGGCAAACTTCAGACGGGCCGTCACATGTGCCTTCCGGAGCAGGGGGACCTTGCGGGCACTGCAGGATTGCAATCCGTTATGTCGTAATGTGTTACCAATGGTTTTCGTGGTGACAGTGGTCCCAGCTGCCTTGAGATCATTGACAAGTTCCCCCCTTGTAGTTGTAGGCTGATTTCTAACCTTCCTCGTGATCAAGGATACCCCACGAGGTGAGATTTTGCGTGGAGCCCCAGATCTTTGTCGATTGACAGTCATTTTGTACTTCTTCCATTTTCTTACTATGGCACCAACAGTTGTCTCCTTCTCGCCCAGCGTCTTACTGATGGTTTTGTAGCCCATTCCAGCCTTGTGCAGGTGTATGATCTTGTCCCTGACATCCTTAGACAGCTCCTTGCTCTTGGCCATTTTGTAGAGGTTAGAGTCTGACTGATTCACTGAGTCTGTGGACAGGTGTCTTTCATACAGGTGACCATTGCCGACAGCTGTCTGTCATGCAGGTAACGAGTTGATTTGGAGCATCTACCTGGTCTGTAGGGGCCAGATCTCTTACTGGTTGGTGGGGGATCAAATACTTATTTCCCTCTGCAGAATGCAAATAAATTCATATACTTTCCACAATGTGATTTTCCGGATTTAATTTGTGATGTGCTATCTCTCACTGTTACCAATAACCTACCCTTCAATTATGGGCTGCTCATGTCTTTGTCAGTGGGCAAACTTACAAAATCAGCAAGGGATCAAATACTTATTTCCCCCACTGTACACACCAAAATGAACTATTCAGTGATGTAGCGTGTAAGTTCTATGGTGCAAGAGGGCAAATACAAGGGTGAAGCAATAATGGCACACTTAAGTGTTTCCATGTTCACCAGCCATTGACCTGGTTCATGCAATTGCGTCTGACTTTTGGCGAATCAAAGGGGTTTACCCTAATATTCTATGGGCCCAATATTCAGCCAGCAGTGATCCGTGTTTTGTGGGCATCAGCACTGAATTTTCGGGTTTGTGGAGCCGGCTAATGAATAGCCGGTTAAGTCCATATTCAGCACTTAACTGGTTATGGATTTCCGCATAAAAATAGGACTGACTTTTATGCAGTCCTATTTATGTGGTTAACCTGGCTGTTTAAATGCTGAATATCGGCACTTAACCAGCCAAGTGTCTACTTCACCCCCAAAATGCCCCCCAAATAGTCAGTTTTCAGTTTGGCTCTAGCTGGTTGTTTTCAGCAGCTCTAACCAATTAGGTGCCACTGAAAATTAGTGGTTAGCTCTGAACAGGCATTTTAAACAGCCTGGAGCCATTTCTGGCTGGTTAAATAGCTTGAAAATTGACACCAATTCTATAAGCGCCATTATCGAATTGGTGTCCATTGCTATCCATTGTGGCACCTAAACTGAGCCACGAAGTTGTAGAAGTACCTCCATTACTTCTATAGTGGAGGAGTGGCCTAGTGGTTAAAGCACCAGCCTTGACATTCAGAGGTGCCTGGTACAAAAATCCCACTGCTGCTCCTTGTGATCTTGGGAAAGTCACTTAACATACCATTGCCTCAAGTACAAGACAGGGAAATACTCAATGATGTACCTGAATGTAACTCACCTTGAATTACTACTGAAAAGGGTGTGAGGAAATCTAAATGGATGTAGAAAACTTACTTTGGAGTTTAAATTTAATTTCTTTTTCCAAATTCGAGCTCAAGGCAAATTACAATCAAGTATATAAGGGCCCTTTTACTAAGCCACGTAGGTGCCTACATGCTCCCAATGCGCGTAAATTCGGAGTTACCACCCAGCTACTGCATAGCCCGGTTAGTAATTTCGATTTTTATGTGCACTGGAAAATTATTTTTATTTTCCGACGCATGACGGAAATGGTCGGTAATCATCGTTCTACGTGTGTAGATCATTACTGCCCGGTTAACGCATGAGACTTTACCGCTAACTCAATGGGTGGCGGTAAGGTCTCAGGCTCAAAAGGGATAAGCGTCAATTTTTATTTTGCTGCACATCCATTTTTGGCCAAAAAAGGCCGTTTTTGCAGGCGTGCTGAAAAATGGACCTGCGCGCGTCCAATACACACGTCTACACCAGCTCAGGCCATTTTCGGTGCACCTTAGTAAAAAGACCCCTAAGTTATTTTCCTACTAAAGCAAGCTTACAATCTAAGTTGTACCTTAGGCAATGGAGAGAGAAGTGACTTGCCTACGGTCACAAGGAGGTAGATGGAAAAAGCAAGATTTAAGCCCTGGCTTTCCTGGTTCTCTGCTTGATGCTATAACCACAAGGCTACTCATCCTGTCTTCTTTCCTCCTAGCACCCTCCTCCCCAGTCTGCCTGTCACTAAATAATTACAGACTTCATCTGTTTAGGCCTCGTTTGCATAATGTGTTCATGTCTAGTTAGTAATTGGGTATTTTTCATTATGGCTATGAATCACACTATCTTAGAAAACAGGTTTAGGCATTTAATGAGACACCGCTGAACCTTTGCTAGAGAACAAATTGCATTACAAGTGCAAACACCTTATTTTTAAGCAGCAGCCAAAATACAGGGCTCTGCATCCATCCCAATGTCTTTCAGTAACTGTATTGATGCTGGTTGGGAACTGTTGTCTTGGTAGGTTGTGATACCATTCAAAGGTCCATTAAAGAAAGATTATTTTCATACTTCAGTTTTGCTATCTGATGAAGGCATGTGTGTGGTTGTGAAAGCTTATGGACAATATCTTTTATTTTTTGGTCCTTTAAAGGATGTCACACCCCACAATTTACTAAGCTACAGGGGTTGATTCTCTAAGGGGCCCTTTAACTAAGTTGTGTTAAGTAGCAAAGACCTGTACTACTGTCTCCTGTGTTTAAAAGTCAGCTGCTGCAGTAAAAATCCCAAATCAGCTGTCAAACAGAGAAGATGGAGGGATCTGGGTATGATATGGGTGGGTGACATGTTTGGTACGCTAGCTGTCACAATTGTTGATAGCCAACTGAACTTATCGCCAGTGCCTCCCAATTCCCTGCCCCTACGTCCGACTCCCCTCAATCTTTATCCCCTGATTCAGACCTTGACCCCCCCCCCCCCAACAAAATGGCAGCAGTCCCTTCCTGCTGCTGCTGCTCAAATTGGCTCCTCCTGCAATGTAGCACCTGCCCCCTAGCGGTAGTCTTGTACCATATTGGAGGGGGTGCCGACTGGGTGGCAAGAAGGGATTGCTGTTACCGGCAGGTACATTTATGGGTCAGAAGACCCCCCCCCCCCATCCCTCTCCTGGTAGGTCCTGAGGAAGGTTGTGGTGAGCGGGTAGGAAAAGAGAACTGCACTAGAGTGGGTGGGTGGGTGGGGTAGGAGTGAGAGAGATTAAAAGACTACACTCGAAGGAGAAGGACCAGGAGACTGAGGGGGAAGGGTGTATGCAGTCAACTGGAAAGAAAGGTTTTCATAAGTCACTCCTGCCACCCACACTAATTTATTTATTTATTTATTTGCTGCATTTGTATCCCACCTATTTGCAGGCTCAATGTGGCTTACATTATGTCGCAAAGGTGGACATCATTAACAGAATACAAAATATTGTTGCAAATAAGGTACAAAGAAAAACAGGTAAATTAGAAGTAATAAGTAAGTAATTCGGAATATGTGAGTGGGGGTAAGACAAGGTATAATGTTTAGTAATGATAATGCGGATTAAAGTGTCTTAATTTAGAGAGTTCAATATTGGCTAGTACCGATGTAGATTAGTCAAGACATTATGGAGGATTCTCTTTGTAAGTCTCTTTGAACAGGTAGGTTTTTAGCAATTTTCGGGAAAAAAAATAATGGGAGAAGTAGTTGGAGAGAGGTGTAAATAAATAATGAGGCACTTTGAGGGTAGTTTTCTAAGGGTGCACCTAGTTAAATTGCCTTTTAACCTGTGTTAAACCTATTTTAGAAAGTCAAGCAGGTGCCTTCTTATAAAATGCTAGTGGCAGGGTTGGGCATTTGTACTAGCTTTGCACCAGCCCTAAAGCTGCCCAAACCCATAGTTTTCAAATAGAGGGTAAATCATCATTTTTATAATCCACATGCAATAGTTGTACGCACTGCTCAAACCCCCACCCCTGTGCACGCCCACTGGCACAATATTCGCCATGTCATGGTGTGTACTTTTACGCAGTTGGTATATTATAAGGTCATTTGTGTATATATATGGCCACATATGCATGTAATTGACTAGGGGGCCCTTTTACTAAGCTACATTAGCTGCTGACATGCAGCTTACACAGCTTACTGCGGGATGCGCTCGGGTGTTTAGGGCGCACTAATCCACACACTAATAATTTTTTCTATTTTGGGGGGAGGAGGAGGTGTGTCAGAGGGCAGAAAGTAGACATTACTGTGCTAATCAGTTAGCGTACATTCATTACCTTGTGCTAACTGGTTAACACAGGATTACCATGAACCCTTACCACCTACTAAACAGGTGGCAGTAAGTAATTCTTTTTTTAATGGCTGCATACTAGTGGCAACATTAGCACATGGCCATTAATACAAACAAGAAGTAAATCAACCATTTTATGGTTGTGGTAAAAATGGTCTTAGGGTCCTTTAAGGAAACTGCAGCAAAAGGGGGCCTGTGCTGGCATCAGCAAGTGTTTTTCATCAGTGGCCTAGCTACATGGGGCCACAGGGGCCTGGGCCCCCGTAGATTTGGCCCTGGACCCCCCTGCCGACGACCCGCAAAGGCTTTGTTCTGTTTCTGACATCCTGCAGGACGTTAGACTCACAGAAACAGAACAAATCCTTCACGGGAAGAAGAGGACCTCGGCTGGTGGGGATTGGGGTCCCCCGCTAGCAAAAGTAGCCCATGGTGACGACGGCAGCGGTGGGTGAGGGTTGGCGGCGGGAGGGGGGGTCGAGAGGGTTGGTGGCAGGGGTCGTCAAAGTTCTTGTTGGTGGTGGTGGTGGCGGCGGCAGGGGGGCTCGGCAATGGGGGAGGCGGTGGTGCCGGGAGGGGCTAAATGTGCCCCCTCACCTCAGGCTCTGGACCCCCCTCCCACTGAAGTCTGGCTACATCCCTGTTTTTCATATGCACCGAGGCCCCCTTTTACCACAGCGGGTAAAAGGCAGGGGTTTTTTTTTAAAGAAATGGATATGCAAAAAGTGAAGCACTTGCCGCGTGCCTGTTACGGGTGGGAGCACTTACCACCACCTCAGACTCTAGCACTACCCTGGCAGTAACCGGGCAGTGCCAGGCACTGCCCGATTAAAGCTGGGTACACACTGGCACTACAAAAATTAAAATATTTTTGTAGCGCTGGAAATTACCCACGCTGTGGGTGGGAACTACCTCTGGGCTGCTGCGGTAGCCCACTGGTACTTCCCTTTTTGCCGCAGCTTGTTAAAAAGACCCCTAAAATACCAGAGAGGCTGTGCATGTTACTACTGAAAGTATTTTCCCCATATAAACATACCCACCCTGGATTCTATAGAGCATGACTGAAATTGTGCGTGCAAATCCGGTCATATTCTGGATTTGCACGCACAATTTAATGAATTAACAAGCCAATCAGCGCCAATAATTACCACTTAACAAGCAATCATTGACACAAATTTGCATTAATTAGAATTTATGCGCACAGCTTGTTATGTGTATTCTGTAAAGGACTGCACATGTATTCCAATGCGAGCTGTCAAAAAGGGGGCGTGGCCATGGGCATGGAATGAGCGGACCATGGGTGTTCCAAAAATCTGTGTGCACAATTATAGAATACTCCTGCTCCGTGGTTAACTAAGGCATCAGTAGATGGACGCTAGGCACATTCTATAAACCGTGACTAAATCTAGATGCGGTTTACAGAATATTCTTAGGTGGAAATATTTTTGGCACCAATTTTTTAGGCACCATATATAGAATCTAGTCTACTGTGTATAAATGTTACAGGTCAAAAGCACCTGTGGAAATATTGTGCAGTACATGGTGTGCACCTTTCCAATCTTGTTTCAGTTTGTGTACCTGGTTTTAATTAAATTCACAACCACAAGGTATTTGGGGACCTTTTACTAAAGATCAGCTTGCATTAACAGACATTAGTTTGCATTGAGTGCCATGTGGCCCATAGTTATAAAATAGAACATGCAATATTAGTGCACGCTAAGCTTTAGTAAAAGAGTTTCTTTCTTATTTAGGGCCCGATATTCAGCCAGTGGTATCCACAATTTGCTGACTGCTATTGACGTTAAACCAGGAAATTCAATGCCAGGCCATGTCCGAGCACTGGCATTGAATTTCTTGGTTTCCGGAGCTGGCTAATGCATAGCTGGTTAAGTGCTGCTGAAATTTAACGGTTAGCCACAAATAGGCAATTTAGGAGCTGGTGGCATAGCCACGGGTGGGCCAGGGCCCACTCAATTTAGGTTCAGGCCCACCCAAAATTTCATCTTCCTTAGTGTGACTGGCAGGAATCCCCAAGCCCCGCCAGCTGAAGTTGTCCTTCCCGCCAAACGAGCTTACTTCTTGGGTGGCTGCCAACACAGTCCCTGAACCGGTGCTGCCAGCCACAGGCCCATTCACTATGCGCATACTCAGTTTTCACACATGCACGAAACTGAGCATAGGCATAGGCCAATGTTTGGCAGCAGTGGTTTGGGGACAGTGTTGGCATCCACCCAAGAACTAAGCTCGTTTGGTGGAAAGGAGGTCTTTGGCTGGCGGGGCTTGGGGATCCCCACCAGTACAGGTATTTCATTTACTTTGGGGAGGGAGGAAGGGAAGGGATGCTGGGAAGGGAGGCAGAAGTTAAATTTGGGTTTTGCTTTGGGTTTGGCAGGGGCAGCGACAGCGGGCATGACATTTTTGGCCCACCCACTTTGATCTCGGGCCCGCCCTAAATTGGCTGTCTGGCTATGCTACTGCCTTAGAGTTCTGAATTTTTCTCTCAAAATAGCAGGACTGAATGTTTTAAAAAAAAGGGGATATTCTTGGAGATGACTGATTTAGAGGTGAGCGATGAAGAGACTGCTTCCAAGCTCTGAATTTATAGCCTGTCATAGATCTGTGTCTGATGGAATTTTAAAGAGGAGCAATCCAAGTGAAAAAAAAAAAAGGGAGGGGGTCCTCACAGTTCCCACACAAAAATCAAGCAGCACCAACAGGAGTGAGTATGAGGAAAGTTCCAAATGACTAAGGCAAACAAGAAGTAACAGTGTCAAAGAGTTTATGTGCCAAAATTTGCTGACACAAAGAGAAGCGCACGTGCGCGCACACACACACACACACATACATACATGCATACATACACACACACACACACACAGCTCACACACAGGCAGCAATGAGGGCCATAAAATGCATCACTTGTTATCTCTATAATTAGATTTCTATAATCAGAAACAAGCCTCCATAATTTACCAGATAAAAACACTCCTCTCACTCTTTCCTCGATGCACATTTTCCTGCTACATGGTGAACCACAAGGGACATTCCCAGTAGTAACTGGCAGCACAGCCACATTGGCGTCCACTGCCTGATTGCCGCATGAGTAGCACGTGAGACATTACCGTTAGGTCAATGGGTAGTGGTAAGGGTTCCGGCAAAAAAATAGATGCACACTACTTTTGATTTTTACCACACGGCCATTTAGTGCCCCCTTTTAAAAAAAGCTCTTTTTCCCAGGCCACTTTTTACTGCAGCTTAATAAAGCAACCCCTATGTGTTAGCTGGCTCCAGAAACCTGGAAATTCAGTGTCAAACACGTGAAACAATTCTTCCCAAGGGAAACATTTTGTAACCTGATAGAATCAATGATACTAAGCCATGTAGACTACTGCAATGGAATTTATGCAGGATGCAAAGAACAAACATTAAAGAAACTTCAGACCACTCAAAACACGGCAGCTAGGCTTATCTTCGAAAAAAGGCGATTTGAAAGCGCAAAATTCCTCCGCGAAAAACTACACTGGCTCCCAATCAAAGAATGCATTGCCTTCAAAATCTGCATTCTGGTTCACAAAATTATCTATGGTGAAGCCCCGGGATACATGACAGACTTGATCGACCTACCAACTAAAAACACATCCAAATCAACACGAACATACCTAAATCTCCACTACCCAAGCTGCAAATGACTCAAATACAAATCAACTTACGCATCCAGTTTCTCTTACGTAAGCATACAACTGTGGAACGCATTATCAAAAGCCTTGAAAACTACGTACGACCACCTAAACTTCCGGAAAAAAATAAAAACTAACCTGCTTAAAAAGGCATACCCTACCAACCCAACATAATAAATGCCAGATCTCTGCAACACAACAAAACTAAAGTACGTAATGGACATAACACAACTCTTCTGTTGTACGATTCCCTAATGTGGCTGTGCCACATGAACTTTATCTTACCACAATATCAATTTGTATTTGTTTACACTGGAGTCTGCAAACACCTCTCCGGTACTATGTAAGCCACATTGAGCCCACAAATAGGTGGGAAAATGTGGGATACAAATGTAACAAATAAAAAAATAAAAATAAAATGCCAGTACTGGACGTGACCTGGCATTGAATCTCCAGGTTTAACACTGGTGGCAGTCAGATGAAAATGGGGCCCTGAGACCCTAAATTTAGGTACCTAAGTTAGGTCCTAAATTTGAGCCCCATTTTCAACTTAGTTGCAGGAGCCTATCCCCCAATATTCAGCTCTATTTAACCAGTCTGCAGTGGCTGCTGACCACTTAAATAGCGTTTAAACGGCCAATAGCAAATATTCAGTGGGAGGTAGCCAGTTATCACCACTAAATAATCACGGTTAGCATCAAAATTCAGTGCTAGGTTTATCTGTTAAATAGAACTGCAAAAATAGTAGTCCTATCTTTAACTTAACTGGTTAGTGCAGAATATCAGCTTAACTGGTTAAGTTCCAGCGGCTAAAAATGAAACTGAATATTCAATGCCAGTCACCAGAAATGGCCCAGTATTGAATATTTGGGGTCAGTACCAACCACAGCACTTATGTTGGCTGCCTCCCACTGGCTGAATATCAGCCCCCTAAGGGCCCAATATTCAAAGGTTTTATGCTCCTAACTTTGAAAGCTATGCTTCAAAATTGGCCTCTTTGAAATTTTTACTAGAGTTGAGTGCCTAAATTTGTGCTAAAAATTCATTAAACGCTTAAATTTAGGAGCATAGAAAATGGGTGGCAACAGAGCGGATTTACAACAGGGAAAAAGCTTGGGGCATTAGGACCTGATATTCAAAAGTTGGTAGAAGAGGCTCCTGCCAACTTAAATCCTGCTAAGTTGTCATCCAGCATTATTCGGCAGCATTTATGGTTACTGCTGCCGAATATTGCCTGTGACCACCCAGGCACTCTCTGGTTAGTGTCTGGGCAAAACAGGGTCGGAGCAGTGGCGCAGCCAGACAGCCAATTTTGGGTGAGCCTGAACCCAAAGTGGGTGGGCACAAAATTTTCTCTGCCCCGTCCTACCTCTACCTCAAAATATAAATAGCTAATGAGGATCCTCAAGTTCTGTCAGCTGAAGATTTCCTCTGAAGATAACCAGAACTCCCTTTCACCAAGCTTGGCAGGCAGCAGCAATGTCCCTGAGTGACCGATGATGGCACCCCATTCATGCTTAGTTGTCGGTGGCGCAAGGATGACGTCGCCAACTGCAGAGCTTGGTACAAGGGACTTCTGGCTGCCTTTGAAGGAGGTCCTTGGCTGGGGATGCTTGGGGATCCCCACCAACTATACAGCAACAGTCAGGGCCAGTGTTAGATATGCTCTGGCCCAGTTCTGAAAATAAAGGAAGGGACCCTCTTGGATCCCTTCTCCTCCCTGCCTCTGCTCTGATTTCCTCACCTACCCTTACTATCGCACCAACTGACCTTCACCAAATGCAGAACAAGGGTTCACAAATTAGAAAATTCTCTTGTGTAAAAATATTTACACAAAATTTGCCCCAAGAAGCTAAACTTAACAAGTACTACAATACCGGAGAAAGAAAAATAGAAATGCATTTCCTTTTCTACTGAACACAATACAAACATATTTGCTGTGCACATTTCCCAACGCTAACATATTCCATTTAAAACATTCAAAATAAAATGCTTTTTTTCTACCTTTGTTGTCTGGACGTTTTATTTTTCCATTATGGTGGTTCCAATTTCCTGTCTGTCATCTACTAATTCTCCTTCAAGCGGCTGCTGTCCATTTATCTTTTCTCCTCTCTGCTGTCTATTCCCTCACTACAACGATCTCTGACATACTGATCATTCCTTTTTAGCTCTTTCCTCTTTTTTCTTTTCCGCCTCTCTGTCAACTCAGATTTCACCATCTTTCTCACCCTTCAACCTTTTTACTTTACAGCTACCTATCCATCTTCCTCACCCCCATCTCTCCCATTTCCCAACTCACTCCTTCCATAGCCATCCCCTTTCATTTTTAATCTACTCCCCTTTACCATATTTCTATGCTCTGTAATCACTATTCTCTCATACATTTCCTTGCTACCCTCCTCCTACTCCTCCTGTCCTCTCCCACATGGTTCCACCATTCCCAGTGTCTTCCTCCCTCCACCCTTCTAGCCCAGTATCTGCTCCCTCTTTCTTCCCTCCTCGCCCTCATACCCTGATACTGTATCTCTCCCTGTCCCTTCTCTCTTCCTTCTTGCTCTGCCCCCCCCCCCCCCATGGTCCAGCATTTCTCCCTGTCTC
Organism: Microcaecilia unicolor; assembly: GCF_901765095.1. Classification (NCBI taxonomy): domain Eukaryota; kingdom Metazoa; phylum Chordata; class Amphibia; order Gymnophiona; family Siphonopidae; genus Microcaecilia; species Microcaecilia unicolor. The sequence goes on from NC_044034.1 coordinate 328,119,202, forward strand.
TTCCCTCATTCCCATTATCCGGCATCTCTCCATCACTTCCATCTGCTCCTGGATCTAATATCTCCCTATCTCCCCTCTCCACCATTTGTACATCTCTTCCTGTCTCTTATCCAACCCCATGTCTTATACCTCTCCCCTTCTCCCATTGTCCACCATCTCTCTCTCTCTCTCTTCCCCTCTCTTGTACCCCAGATCCAACATCTCTCTTCCCCTTCCCTCCTATGCAGCATTCTCTCCCTTCCTCCGCCATGTCCAGCATGTCCAACATTTCTGCTTCTCTCCCACTGTTCACCATTTCTCCCCCCCCCCCCCCCCCCCTCCTTGTGCCCCTGGTCCAACATTTCTCTCTCCTCCATGCAGCATCTCTTCCTTCCTCCCCTCCAACATTTCTTCCTCTCTTCCCCATGCACCATCTCTCCCTCCCCTTCATCTCCCCCACGTGCACCATTTCTCCCTCTCTCACTCCTCCCCCTCCATGCAGAATTTCTCCCTCCCCTCCACCCCATATACATGATTTCTCCCTCTTTCGCTCCTCTCCCCCCCATGCAGCATCTCTCGCCTCCCCCCTTGCAGCATCTCTCACCCCTCTCTCCCCTGTGCAATATCTCTCACCCTTCCCTCTCCCTATGCAGCATCTCTTGCCCTTTCTCCCTCCATGCAGCATCTCTTGCCCCTCTCTCCCTGTGCAGCATCTTTCACCCCTCTCTCCCCCTGTGAAGCATCTCTCGCCCATTGCTTCTCTCTCCCCCATACAGCATCTCTTACCCATCTTTCCTCCGTGTACTATCTCTCACCCCTCTCCCCCATGCAGCATCTCTTGCCCCTCACCCTTCCCTTCCTCCCCATGCAGCATCTCTCACCCCTCTCCCCCACATGCAGCATCTTGCCCCTCTACTACTACTACTACTATTATTTAGCATTTCTCTCCCCCATACAGCATCCCTTACCCCTCTCTCTCCCCTCCCATGTAGCATTTCTCACCCCTCTTCCCCAATGCAGCATCTCTTGCCCCTCACCCCTCTCTTCTTTCCCATGCAGCATCTCTTGCCCCTCTCCCTCTGTGCAGTATCTCTCGCGCCTCTCCTTTCCCCATACAGAATCTCTTGCTCCTCTCCCCCCTGTGCAGCATCTCTCACCCCTCTCCCATCCAACACAAAACTCTCTCTCTCTCTCTCTCTCTCTCTCTCTCTTCCTCCACCACCTGCAGCATGTGTACTCTGTCTTCTGTGGGTCCACAGCAGTGGCAGTGAATGTGATTCCCACAAACTCCCTGCCACTAACTTAGAAGCTTCTCCTCTGCCACATCCCGCCCAGGAACAAACAGGAAATTGTGACAGAGGGGGCAGGACTTGGCAAAGGGGAGGCTTCTGGGTTAGCGGCAATCAACTTCTGGGAATCTCTGCTGCGGACCCAAAAAAGAGAGCTTGCAATTCCGCCCAGTCTGATTCCTCCCATGCCGGCACTGTCAGGGCCTGGGGTGCACTGATGCTGGGTGGGCCATAGCCTAAAGTAGGTAAGCCCAGGCCCACCTTGGCCCACCTGTGGCTACACCCCTGCATTAAGGGCAGCAGCGAGTGGGATTTGCTGCTATCTCAATTACCTACTGGACCACCAGGGATGGTCAGGTAGGCCCGGGGGAGGGGGCTAAAGGGATGGTGGGTCCAGGAGGGGCTAAAATCTTGTTGGGGGGGAGTAAGCTTTGATGTTTTGGGAGGTCTGGGAAGGGGTGGGGTCCTGTTGCAGGAGGGTCTTAGATGAATAGAGAGAACTGGGAGGGAAGTAGGTTCCTATTAGTGGGGAGCTTTGATACTTGGGGGTGTCCAGATGAGGGTAGGGTCCAGTTGGGGGAGATTGTTGGAGGGAGGATCTGTGATGGGATTAAGGTCCTGTTGGAGGGTTAGGAAGGGGAGAACAATGCAAGGCACAAGCTGGTACCAAAAAATTATGTGGGTGCTGGCCGATATTCAGTGCTGGCACCCACATAGCTAAGTGAGCATAGTTAAACGTGTTTTTTCTGCTGTCCTTTCTGCCTGCTTAGCTATGTAGGCACTGGCACTGAATAATGAGGGCATCCACATAATTGACAACTCCTCCACTTCAGTAATGTCCCCTCTCCTGCCCAATTTCAAGATGACTTGTAAGTGAATATCAGCAGTCAGTCCCACGAGCACAATTTATGGAGGCAGGAGCTTCTCCTGCCTGCTTAAATCACTTTGAATATCAACCCCTTTGGGGTAGATATTCAAAACGATTTATCATTCCGGAAACAGCTCCTGGCTGGTGAAATCACCTGTTCAGAGTTAACCGCTAATTTTCAGTGGCATTTAAGCAGTGCCATTGAAAATAACCGGTTAGCGTCAAACTGAAAACCATCTATTTTGTGGGCGTTCGAGGCACTTAACCAACTATGTGTTACCTGGCTCCAGAAACCCAGAAATTAAGGGGCCCTTTTACACATGTCAATTTGGAACTACCACCCGGCTATCGCGTGCCCCAGGCAGTAATTCCATTTTTATGCACGTCTGATACGCGCGACAGAAAATATTTTGTATTTTCTACCTCGTAGTGCTAACCGGGTGCTAATCGGCAGTGTATGTGCACTGACAATTACCGCCAGGTTAACGCATGAGACCTTACAGCTAAGTCAATGGGTGACGGCAAGGCCTCAGGCCCACAATGGACGCACACCAATTTTTAATTTTGCCACACGTCCATTTTCATCCCCCCCCCCAAAATGCCTTTTATATAGGCCCGCTGAAAAATGGACCTGCGCGCATCCAATACACGTGCCTACAACAGCTCATGCCATTTTTCGGAGCACTTTAGTAAAAGGACCCTAGTGTTAGTGCTTGGACCAGTGGCGTAGCTACGTGGGGCCTGAGGGGGCCGGGGCCCCCGCAGATTCACCCCAGGACCCCCCTCCCGGCGAACCCGCCCCCGCCACCGCCTACCTTTACTTTTGCTGGCGGGGGATCCCACTCCCCGCCAGCCGACATCTTCTCAGTCCTTCCTGCTCTTCAATTTGTTTGCTGACGTCCTGCACGTAATTGTATGTGCAGGACGTCAGACTCAGAGAACAGTTCTGTTCTCTGAGTCTGATGTCCTGCACGTACAACGTGCAGGACGTCAGCAAACAAATTGAAGAGCAGGAAGCGACTGAGAAGAAGACGTCGGCTGGCGGGGAGTGGGATCCCCCGCCAGCAAAAGTAAAGGTAGGCTGCAGCGGCGGCGGGTTCGCAGTGGGAGGGGGGGGCGGCAATGTCGGCGGTGGGGGGAGGCGGCGCCGGGGGGAGGGCTAAAATGTGCCCCCTCCCCCCGGGCTCTGGACCCCTCACCCACGGAAGGCTGGCTACGCCCCTGGCTTGGACATGGCCTGGCATTGAATTTCAGGGACTAATGTTGGCGGTCAGCAAAATGCTGGATATAAGGCCCTTTGAGTATAAATTTATACACTCGGCCCTAGTAAAATTTTCAAAGAGGTCAATTTATGAGTATAATTCAAAGTTAGGACCATAAATCCTTTCAATATTGGGCCCAGTCTACTTGTAGCAGGAAATCCACAGATTTGAGTGTTGCAGTGGGTGCCTGCTGCAGGAAGGCTGTGCTCCTGTATTTGGAGGAGACGGCGAGGGCAGTAAAGAGGTTATTACAGAAAAAAAAATCAACTTGAAAAAAGAGACAGTCGAGTTTTATTACTTAGCATATTTTGCACCATAGATCTTCTTAACACAGGAAATTTTCAATGTGGAGAGTTTCATATTGAGCTTTCCGCCTACCCTTTAATCACATTTGTCTCCCTAACCCATTTATCTTGAAAACCTTCCCTCCATTGAACATAACTTTAATGGAGTTAGGTTGCAAGGAGTTGGCCCAGCTGCAGAGGTAAATGCATTTGCCGCTTGCCTCTTACTGCCATGGGCTCCCTGCACAAGGAAACTTCGTGTGTGTAAGCAAGTTAGACAGAGATGTTTTTAAGCAAGTTTATATGAAACTGGGGATCTCAGAGAGGCCAGAAGACAGGTGGTATCTGTGTGTTCATTCAGACCCAGCTTTTGCAAATATGAAAACAGAAATGTGTAGGTAATACGGGAAGTCTGCATCCCTCCTCTTAAGTTGATTAGACGAGACCGCCGGGAGCCCAAGAAGGAAACAAAACAATATGTGTACTAGTGATCAACAGTCACATTTTCTTGTCTTCTTTGCTACTTAGCCTAGATTTAGAGTGACTGATTCTAGAGGAAATGGAATAGGCAATTCAGATCTGTTTTCCAAATGAACAGGAGAAAACCCTGCTACAGAGTTGCTGCTATTGCCTTGCATATTTCAGTTGAAAAGAGAGGTTGCTGAAGGGAAAATGAGGCAGAAAGTCAAATTCATCAAATCAGGAGAAAGCAAACATTCATGATTAGAGGACATAACAGAAAGGGCAGTTTTAAAAAATCTGGTCCAGACAGAACTTTGTTTCAGCAAATTCCCTCTTTGCTGTATATTTCTGCAAGCAGTGACCTGGGACATACAAAAGCAGCTATGCCTTTTTTCTTTATCTAGATAATATATTGTATTTCTGTTTTTCTCTTCCTTTTATTTGCTAATATGAAAACATGTTCGTTAAGCAATAATAATAAACATATAATGCATATGAAAGCTGACAACAAAGGGATAAATCAAAACGAGAGAAGATATGAAAACACAGATGCCATATACTCTTCGAACGATGTAGAACATAAATGCCGTAAAACAAAATATATGAAAAACACATAAATATTTATAGGACATGAAAAAAACTGACCTGGTCACTGGGGTAAACAATGATTAGAGATTATATGTTTATTATTATTGCTTAACGAACATGTTTTCATATTAGCATGGTTATAATTATTTCTTCTTTGTTGTTGCTTATTCATATATCTGTTATATGTTCCATTTTTGGGCATGTGATTGTAATTTTTTAAACTTTTTATTGTTTTTATTCATAGACTCCTGATGTAGGCCATCCGGCCGAAACATAACGTTATGTCGAGTCATTTTCTATGTATAATTGTTTTATTATTATTTGTTTTAAACTATTAAACGTCATATATTTTAAGTTTACCCTGGTTTCAGTCTTTGGATAGCCTGGCTCACACTCCCACCTTTTGCATTTTCATGTAAATTCTAAGTTGCATAATTGAAAAGGGGAAGTGACCATGGGCATGGAATGGGCAGGTTATGGGCGTTTCTCAAGCCTACGCACGTTGTTATAGAATACACCCAGTCTGCGCCTAATTTAGGCATCAGCATTTACACTAAGTTTTACTTGGCATAACTGTCCGTGACTAAATTTAGTCATGCGGACTGGCGCTCGGCAGATTCTATAAACCGTGTGGAAATTTAGGCTTATTCTATAAAGTACGCCTAAATTAAGACAAACTTTATAGGATGCATTTAGTCAAATTTCATTTCAACGCCAAATGTTTAGGCATAATATATATATATATATATATATATATATATATATATATATATATATATATATATATATATATATTTACATCGATCTGCTTTGTCATTTTTCCACTTATAAGTACATAAGTATTGCCATACTGGGAAAGACCAAAGGTCCATCGAGCCAGGCATCCTGTTTCCAACAGTGGCCAATCCAGGTCACAAATACCTGGCAAGATCCCAAAAATGTACTAAACATTTTATACTGCTTATCCCAGAAATAGTGGATTTTCCCCAAGTCCATTTAATAACGGTCTATGGACTTTTCCTTTAGGAAATCGGCCAAACCTTTTTTTTAAACTCCACTAAGCTAACCGCCTCTACCACATTCTCTGGCAACGAATTCCAGAGTTTAATTACACGTTGGGTGAAGAAAAATTTTCAATTGGTGCAACCATGGAACCCCAGTATTTTTTTTGTCTCCTCAACATAGCATCTTTTTTCACATTTTTTGCATTGAATAATTTATGCTACATTTGAATAACAGCATGTGTAGGATCCCTGTATGCTGAATGTTTTTCCCATGTGAGTGACTGTGAGGTCCTGTGATATATGTCAGCACAGTTTGCAACTTGATATATTTCAGGGACATGTGCCAGTCTGTTTTCCAGTTTCTATCGGGAGTTTTGTTTTCAGATTTGGTGTTTGTTGAAAGGCCAGCATAGGTGGAGCTGGGAACATAGTAACATAGTAACATAGTAGATGACGGCAGAAAAAGACCTGCACGGTCCATCCAGTCTGCCCAAGAAATGTGCCACTTTTTTGTGTATACCTTACCTTGATTTGTACTTGTCTTTTTCAGGGCACAGACCGTACAAGTCTGCCCAGCACTATCCCCGCCTCCCAACCACCAGCTCCGCGGCTCTGTTATCCAATCTCGGCTAAGCTCCTGAGGATCCATTTCGGTAATTCATCATCCTGGAGTACTGGCTGTAGATGTTTTATGATTCTTCTCAGTTTTTCTATCTCTGGATTGTATGTCACTACAAGGGACACTCTCTCTGTGATTTTCTTTTGTTTGTACTGCAGTAAGTTTTCTCTGGGTGTTTTAAAGGAAGAGGCAATCTTCTTGGAGATTATTTTGGGGTTGTATCCTTTTTGCATGAAGGATTCAGTCAGGGTTTTGAGGTATTTATCTCTGTCTTTAGGGTCAGAACAGATGCAGTGTTATCTTGTGGCTTGGCTGTAAATAATGATTTTTTTTTGTATGTGAAGGGTGGAAGCTAGAACTGTGGATGTAGCTGCATCTGTCAGTTGGTTTCCTGTAAATAGGTGTTTCTATATAAGCCATTGTTGATAGAGACTGTGATGTCTAGAAAGTTAACTTTTTCTCTGGAATAATCACTTTTGAATTTGATTAAGGGATGGTATGCTTTGAAAAAATTGTAAAATTGTTTGAGTCTCTTCTCCCTTAGTCCAAATCATAAAAATGTCATCAATATACCGGTAGTATTATAGGGGTTTAGTTGGATATGTATTTAAGAATGTCTCCTCCAGATCTGCCATGAACAGGTTCACATATTGTGGTGCCATCTTGGTGCCCATAACAGTGCCCATGATTTGCAGATGAATATCATTATTGCAACGGAAATAATTGCAAGTTAGAATCAATTTGATTAAGTTTGTAATAGTTTCTGGTGTGTATTGGTGGTCCAGGGAGGATGTTTTTTTTTAGGAATTTGTCACATGCAGCTATGCCATCTGTGTGGGGAATGTTGCTGTATAGAGATTCTACAACCGTTGTGACCAGAAGAGCACCTGGTGGTAGCTGCTTGATGTTTTCCAATTTGGTCAGAAAGTCTGTTGTGTTTTTTTATGAATCTGTTTGTTTTGTGCATTAAAGGTTTAAAAATTCTATCTATAAACCATCCAGGAATGTAAAACCTTTGAGGTTCAAATGATTAAATATTTTGATACCCAACAGACAGGACTTAACAAAGATCTGGGTTTCCTATCACAATGTAAACTATAAAATTATACTGTTTTGTCACCCTCTGATTATCCATCCATTTCTCTTGTTTGTTTCTTTCTTTCCCTCCCTCCCCTCCCCTCCCCTTACCTTTCCTCATCAGAATGTCATTGGAATGCTTTTATATTTCACATATATTCTGGAGGAAGTAGAAGTTGGCCAAAAAAAACAAACCACTACAGGAGATGTTGCTTAATCAAACTTTATTCAGAGCAACAGTAGAGGGACCCGACATGGTCCATGTTTCCATGGGTGACCTGCCTGCCTCAGGGCCCAGGGGCCACAATCAACCTCTCTATGGTCAAGAGAGGTGTGTAAAATGCTGGTGCAAAAACACTTGTAAAACACAGGAAAACAAGTAAATAATTCCCGTTCTAGTCAGACAGAGAGACATGTAGACAGCCATAGTACTCAAAATCAGCTAACAAGGAGCGTACAAATCACCCCCTTCTGCCATAGGACATATGGGACACTTAACCCAATAACAGAGGAGAGGCCTTGACAAAATCCTAAGAGACCTTTGACCAACTACCTGCTCCCTCGACCCTGCCCATCAAAGATAGTGCAGCAGGCAAGTATGGGCCTCATAGAAGTCACCACAAAAATTGTGAACACCTCTCTTTCTAATAGGCAACTACCAACAGCATTAAAAAGGGCAGTGGTGCTCCCTTTGCTAAAGAAAAACAACCTTGACCAGACAAACTTGAAAATTACCGGCCAGTAACCAACATCCCATTTCTAGGATAACTTATAGAACAAACAGTCTGCGTTCAACTCAGTGATTGGCTAGAAGAGGGATTCAGACCTGCTTATGGAACAGAAACGGTCCTTGTATCCCTACTAGGTGATCTTCACAGAAACCGAGACAGGGGATTGCCTCAGTGTTAGTACTACTAGATTTCTCAGCAGCTTTTCACACTGTGGATCATGATATGCTAGCATGAGTGGCAGAAACAGGTATCAGTGGAACAGTACGTACTGGGTTCAGATCCTATCTATCAAACAGGCAGCAATCCATAATGTTTGGCAGCACCTCATCGCCACCATGGGCACCGACCTGTGGAGTACCACAAGGATTGATACTGTCACCTATTCTGTTCAATATAATCTTATTTGGTGTTACTTATATTTATTACCTTTCAAGGTGCACTAATATGGTTGTCATGCCACTTCACATTAGAGAAGTGACTTCTGTCCAGCATGTTGTACAGACAATGCTTTTTTTCCCCTAGGTGCTCAAGCAGAGCCAACCCTAGGGCACAGAGTAACCAGGCAATTTTTTTCAGCAGGTCTATATATGCAATCATGTGATCCAGAATAGCTCTAGGTGGGAGGTAGCTGCCTCTGAATCTAAAGCTCAAGAGTTCAAGGCACACTGGAGCACCCATAGGGAAAAAAAAGCAACTGGGAGGTTTGAGGGGTCCTTTTACTAAGCCGCTGTAAAAAGTGGCCTGCGGTAGTGTAGGCGCGGGTTTTGGGTGCGTGCAGAATTATTTGTCAGCACGCCTGTAAAAAAGGCCTCCTTTTGTTTTTCCCGAAAATGGACGTGCAGCAAAATCAAAATTGCCGCACGTCCATTTTGGGTCACTGACTTTACCGCCAGCCATAGACCTAGCGGTAAAGAATTTGGGTGGTAAGGACCTACGCAGTCAGATGCAACTTGGCGCGTGTCCGCTACGTGTGTCCGAAAATAAAAATATTTTTCAGATGCGTGTAGCAGACCACACGCCAAAAATGGAATTACTGCAAGAGCCACATGATAGTCGGGCAGTAAGTTCACTTTGGCGCGTGTTGGGTGCGCGTAGGCGCCTAGGCGGCTTAGTAAAAGGGGCCCTGAGTGAGGAATGTAATGAGATGAATAGGGCATTTTTGAAGGCAGGAAAAAGGTGCCAGCTGGAAAAAAAAATGGTGTAAGAGTATTTGAAAAGAGATCCAACTGTGGCGTTAAATAGACCTGAAGTGAACAGTTTCTTATCAAACTCGAGACTTAATCTGCTAGTGTGCCACTGCCCTTCTATGTTGTATCTTGGCTTGTCCTATCAATGATTTAGCATCCTTCTAGTAGAACAACACAGTAAGGGCATCCCTTTCTTTCTGTCATGTTTTTGTGGGTTAAGTCACATGGTCGGTCTTTGCTGATCTCTTCCCTGGCTGTGGTAGAAAATCTGCCCTCAGCAAATTTACTCTGCTTTCCTTTGTAGTCCTGGATTCAAAGCATGTTTGTAATCCCCTTGTACCGTGTATTACAGCTTTAAGTGGGTGATTAGCTCTGAAGTACAAACAGCACTTCTTTGTAAGCAGTTTTTCTTTAGAAGAGGGGAGGAGAGGGGAGAGGGATTAACTTGCGCCATTTATGTTACTAAACATTAAACATCAGCTATGGAGAAAATGTTATGAAGTAACTAATTATTCTGCTGCTCGCAGTGCAATTTATGTATTTATTGCATGTGTTAATAGAGTTGGAAAACTCCCTGGTAATATTCAGCTTGAGGTGGTTGGTGGATTTTAAAGTTATTTTTTTAAACACCAATACAGGCTGAATGAGATCCAAATATTCAATGCTGAGCCATATCCAATTACCGCACTGAATAGCCAGGTCATCGGCGGGAGAGACCAACTGAATTTTGGTTCCAATTTTGGCTTTGAGGCTGAAACTGACCCAAAATCTGGATTCAGCCATGCTTCATTTTCAGCTGAAAATGCCAATGCATTTTCAGATGAAATTGTAACTCCCACTCCCTCCCTGTGATCACTCTCTGCCTGCCCCTCTCTTCCACTGGCAATCCCCATTCAAAATGTCTGCCGCAACTTCCTGCAGTAGCCTCTTGAGACTACCACGGGAGGTTGAGGCAGCCATTTTAAGATTGGAATTGGTATGGCTGTTCTTATCTTCTTATAAGTACATTTTTAATGTGTTCTTCACTGTACTGCCTCAAGGATTGGTTGAGAAACACTGATCTAGTGTATTTGAATGTAACTCACCTTGAACTACTACTGAAAAGGTATGAACTAAATAAAGATACCTTCATGTATCTAGACCGCAGGGCTGCAAGTTCTTTCATGTACTTGAAGGATGCTAGGTTATTTCCGCTAGTCAAAACTACAGATCACACAATCCTATCAGATGCTGATGTCTCCACTTCCTGAACAACCAATCCTTCCACTGAGGAAGCAGATGCTGGGTCACCTGAAAAGACCCTAGTCTTTCCCCTTTCTTTGACCATTTTAAGATAATTATTTACAGGAAATAGCATAATCTCCAGAGAATATGAAGGACCCATCTAGGCTTCCCTTCCTCAGCCCTGCTCCCTACCAGGGGCGTATCTGCGTGGGGCCTCAGGGGCCTGGGCCCCCGCAGATTTTGCCCTGGACCCCCCTACCGCCATCAACCCTCCCCCGCTGCCGTTCTTACTTTTGCTGGCGGGGGTTAGGTCTGCTTCCACCTGCCGCTGCCGTAAAAACTTCTTCTTCAGCCGGCGGGGGACCCCAAACCCCCGCCAGCCGCCCCGCGGTGTTTAAAATTCATCTTCGGCCTCCATGGCCGTGCTGCTGTGATAGGCGCTGTTGAAATCCACTTCGGAGTCTGACGTCGCAGCACGTACAACGTACAACGACGTCAGACTCGAAGTGGATTTCAACAGCGCCTATCACAGCAGCACGGCACGGAGGCCGAAGATGAATTTTAAACATCGCGGGGCGGCTGGCGGGGGTTTGGGGTCCCCCGCCGGCTGAAGAAGAAGTTTTTACGGCAGCGGCAGGTGGAAGCAGACCTCGGCTGGCGGGGGTTGGGGTCCCCCGCCAGCCAAAGTAAGAACGGCAGCGGGGGAGGGTTGGCGGCGGGAGGGGGGTGGAGAGAGTCATGGTGGCGGTGGGGGCTCGGCGGCGGCGGGGGGGGGGGTGCTAATAATGTGCCCCCCTCCCTCTGGCTCCCCCTACCGCCGGAGTCCAGATACGCCCCTGTCCCTTACCAACAGCAGAGGCCTGGATTGCTCATTTGCACACATCTCCTAAAAGCCCAGGACTCCAGAGGACAGTACAACACATCTAAGCTTCGGCTTTCACCACCCCAGTGGCATATGGTGAGGGCCTTCAAGAGATTCAATGAATCCCTTGACCCTAATTATCTGTCTTGGGTTTTTTCTCAAGTGCCACCGCCCTACTTACATTTGCTGAGTCCAGCATCTTTTTGTCTTCATTCCCGGCTACACCAGAAACAGCGCATGGGCAGCAGGTGCATAAGACGTCACTGAGAATGTATCAAGAGCTGTTTTGTAGCTGCTCAGCCTCATGCTGCCTCGTGTTTTGGAGCCCTTGCTCTGTGCTCCCCATAGAGAACATATGCAGCATATTTAATTTATGGCAGTTCCATAATGTCCCAAGCCTAATACTGCCACTGCCACTGCTGAACTCAAGTCACCAACACTAGAGAGACAAACAAAGGACCACGTGACCAAAGCAAGTAGAAGGAGACAGATTCAAAGGAAGGATTTGTTTTAATTTTTGGCCTGAGGGTTAGCCTGCCAGAAGGGGCAGTGAAGAGATTTAGACCTGTAATGGGTGGGATGGGGGGGAGATGGGGGGGGGGGGGACAGAGGATGAAAGAGGGGATGTTGAGCACCATAGGAAGGCACTTCAACCAAAAGGAGTTAGGTGAGAAATGCTAGTACTGGGAAGACTGGCAAGAGCAGGCAAGGAATAAGGAAAGAAAATGAGGATAAGGGGCAGAGGGAGGGGATGAGGGAACAGGGCAAGAAGGGAGTGTAGGATATGGATCAGAAGGAGAAAAGATGCCAATAGGTGGCAAAAAGGAGGGCAGAGAGGTGAGTGGAAGGCAAGTGGGGGAGAGAGGAGACTGTGTGGTGAGGAGGAGTGAGGAGGAGCCAAGAGAGGAGCATTTGGGGCAGATGGAAAGAGACAGGGTAGGGGACAGCAGGGGCAGAGAGGAGAATGTGGGATAAAGGGGTATGAGGCAGATATCACAAATAAGTTATTGAGAACTGTTGACAGTTTGCAGGGGAAAGAGGACTGGAAAGGTATACTGGTTTTGTTTGAGGGCAAGAGGTGTTACATTAGGGCCATTGAGCCTCTTGTGTTGCTTTTGTGGGGACAGGAAATATGGTGTTGGGTTAGTTTTTATGAAGGTCTGAGCATTATGTTGAGGCATCTGAGCTCCTTTTGTTCTGCTCATGGGGACACAAGAAGTTATTATGAGGACGGAAGGCCCTGTTATTTTTATTGCAACAGGAAATATGTTTTTGAGGAGCAAGAGATGTTATGTTAAGGCCATTGAGCTCCTATTGTGTTCAAAAAGGCAGAGGGTGTTCTATCTGGGGCCACCATTTATTGAATCCCGTAATGTAAATGCCACCAAACTGCTTAACCCAATATTCTTTCCAGCAGCAGAGGACCAGAAAGTGTGTGCCTAATGGTGCATGCAGACCCACTTCCTGTAAATTTGCAACATTAGATTTGAGACACTAGCAGGGAAATTTTTCAAAACAAGAGTCAATAATGTGTTTGCATCTGCTTATAAATAGATTAATTGTAGCTCTTGCGAAGATCATTGACAAACAAATATTAAAATAAACCAATAGACTGAAGTAATTTATATTAGATTGAATATCAATGTTCTTTTAGAAATTTTAAAAAGTTAACAACTCGATTATATTAACATGCAGACAGTAGTCCAGTAATGTCTGGTCTTTTGTACCAAATGCCACATGTATGATTATTTACCAGGTTGGTGAGAGTGAAAGAGGTCTTAGCTCTCAGAGAATGAGTCTAATCTGTGGAGGTTAGAGTGGCAGACCAGGAATAACTGAGGAAACAGAGAAGTATATACTGTATATATATATTAGGGATGGGCTGTATTTGCGATGACATAGGATATGTCAAATAACATATCCTAGGTCAGTGATGGCAAACGTTTCAGAGAGCGAGTGCCCAAACAGTAACCCAAAATCTAATTATTTATCGCAAAGTGCCAACGGGGCAATTTAACCTCCCTCCCAGTTCCAGGGTCCCCCTCCCTCCCTTCGAGTTCCAGGCCCCTTCCCTCCAAATTTTAAAAGTCATCTATCTTACCTCGTGGGGGTTAGGGCGGCAGTAGCGGTAAAAGCATGCAGGCTCAGCTCGGTGCTTAGTTCAGTTTCCAGTTTTCCTTTCTCTCTCTCTCAGCTCTGGTCCTGCCCTCATTTCCTGTTTCCGCAAGGGCGGGACCAGAGCTGAGAGAGAGAAGGGAAAACTGAACTAAGCACCGAGCCGAGCCTGCATGCTGCCGCCCTAACCCTGACGAGGTAAAATAGATGACTTACAATTCGGAGGGAGGGGACCTGGAAACTCGAAGGGAGGAGGGAACGAACGTCCGGTGGGTGAAACGAACTTCCGGTGGGTCTTTCCTCCGCTCCGACACAACTTTGAACTGCTAGCGCGATTGCGCCAGCAGTTCATAGCGGCAGTACGACTCTGGCTGAGGCAACAGTGCGCATGCCAACAGAGAGGGCTCTGCGTGCCCTCTCTGGCACGTGTGCCATAGGTTCGCCATCACTGTCCTAGGTTGTTTTATGACATTATCAATAGAAAATGAGCACAAAAAAAAACCCATGACATTTTTTTTTGTTTGTTTTCCAATAATAGTGTACTGTATTCTGTAGAGAGAGAAAAATTGCATTTTTTAAAATGGTTAGATTAAATCTAATTTGGCTGGATTTAGAGATGAAGGAGCAGTACTGTTAATTTTGAAGGTGTTTATAGGGGTAAAGGGGTTTATCATTTCTATAGCGCTACTAGACGTACGCAGCACTGTACACTTGAACATGAAGAGACAGTCCCTGCTCGACAGAGTTTACAATCTAATTAGGACAAACAAACAGGACAAATAAGAGATAAGGGAATATTAAAGTGAGGGTGATAAAATAAGGGTTTATCATTTCTATAGCGCTACTAGACATACGCAGTGCTGTATCTGATGTAAATGTTATTTGTTTTTATTGTGTATGTATATTTGGAAACTGCCTAGGATGCAGATAGGGTATAAATTTTTTTAAAATAAATAAATAAACAAACTATATCAGGGGATGTATCCAATTTTCCGATAGTAAAACCACCACACATACGCAAACCATTGTTTATGTGCAAACTCAGGAAAATAGTATACCCTCTTTTTGAAAAAAGCACTTTCTTTCTACCTAGTGTTCTGTGAGGCAGTATATAGAACATTTCCCCTCACCCTTAAGAATAGTCCTTCAGGTAGTTAAAACCACCTTAAAACCCTTAGTCCCGCCCAGACAGGAAGTGAGATGGGAGGGGTGGAACAGAAAGGACAGGAACCAGGAGCTATAAAAGGCAGGACCAGAATGGGGTTAAGAGGGCCCAGGGGTGGAAGAAGTGATCTCCAGAATATGTCTTCACTATGTACATCTAGCTACTATGACCTGGCTGAGGTAAGCCAACCTTTTCATTTGGATATTTGTGAACCCAGTTTTGAGGACTGGCTGGCCTAGAGAGAGTGAGAGAGAAACTTTAAAGACTCTGTGGCAGTCTCGGGCTATTGACTGTGTTTGGGGTCCTGTCAGCCATAAGCCTATGCCAAAACTTTTCCCTCTGAACTAAAGAGTCTTTGCCTTTTGTCCTTGACCCTGTGAAGTAACAGGGCTTAGGTTTAGTGAATACAAGTATTATCATATTAACACGAACTTGTCTGTATTAATTGGAGGCCTACTTAAGGTTACCATATGTCCGGATTTACCTGGACATGTCCTCTTTTTGAGGGCATGTCTGGGCAACCGGGCGGGTTTTGCCAATCTGCCCATTTGTCTGGGATTTCTGGACAAACGGGCAGGCTGGTGGGCGGACGGCCCGCTCGCCAGCCAGCCGTTTGTCCAGAAATTCGGACAAACGGGCAGATTGCTAGCCTCCCCTCCCCTTACTTACTAGTACCCTGGTGGTCTAGTGACCAATTCCGCCTTCGGGGCAGGAAAGAGCCCCCTCTTTCCTGCCCGGAGTGCTGCCCTGCATGCATCCTTCCTGTTGGTGATCCTCAGTGCCGATTCAAAATGGCCGCCGAGAGTTGATGTGACCTCGCGAGACTTCAACTCTCGGCGGCCATTTTAAATCGGTGTCGAGATCACCAACAGGAAGGATGCATGCATGGCAGCGCTCTGGGCAGGAAAGAGGGGGCTCTTTCCTGCCCCGAAGAGGTCACTAGACCACCAGGGCAGTAGTAAGGGGAGGGGGTGATGGGGAGGGAGGGCGATGGGGTATGTGGACAGGGGGGAGGGAAAATGTGACGGGGCGGAGCGAGGGTGTGAAAGGGGGCGGGATGGGTGTGAAAGGGGCGGGGCAGGGTGTGTGGTGGGGGGGCAGGGCATGTATCCTCCTTTTTGGGGGACAAAATATGGTAACCCTAGGCCTACTCTCAATCCTCACTAACAGCATCACATGTGCACTATTATCACACACTGACAAAACAAAACAAAATGGTCAAACAAAATGAATCAAACAAAATTCCTGTAAATGATACGGGAAATAACTTGAAACAAAAGTTTTCTGGTTGCTCATCCCTAATATATATATATAGAGAGGAGATCTTCAGGTAATAGCAGAGCAATCCTATCTCTACTCTTGTAAACACTTTGTTGCTTGGAGGGTAAAGATCATCTGAAAGGAAAGAAATCACCTGATGGGACAGGAAGCGATCCTTTAGCAAGGAGCTGCTATTAAGATAAAGTAGTATCCTTTCATGCAGAGGATATGTCTTTTAACAAAACTAGATTATTGAGGATATGTCTCTAGCACTGTTCCCTCTAAGCTGTGCAGCTGCCCATCTTTATTTAGACTGCTGCACAGCAAAGTCAGTAAGCCCATCCCCACCACCCACCCCTGCCTTTGCTGCAAAACAGCAGACATCCCCGTGGGACTGTTGTTTTTCTACCCAAAGCTGCTGGTCCTGCCCCCTCTGATATCACAGAACCGGCATTTGTGGGTAGGGAAACTGTGACCCTGTGAGTGATGCCTGCTGTTTTGGCACTACTGCTGCTGCTGCTGGTCAGGGAAAGCAGTAGCAGTGGGATGTTCCAGGGGGATGTGGGGGTTTGAAGACCAAAAAGAGGAGGGAGACACTGGATAGAAAGAGATGAGAGACACGAGGGCAGATACTGGATGCAAGGTGAGACTGAAAGGGCAGATGCAAGGAAGAAAAGGAAGAAAAGGCAGATGCTAGATGGAAAGAGGGGAGATGCTGGATAGAAAGGGGGAAAGAAAGAGGACAAAAGAGGAAAAAGGGAGCATGCTGAATGGAAGGAAGAAAGAAAGAAAGAAAGAAAGAGCAGATGCTGGATGGAAAAACGGGAAGAGAAAGAGGGGAGAGCTGGATAGAAAGGGGGAAAGGAAGAGGGCAAAAGAGGAAAAAGGGAGCATGCTGAATGGAAGAAAGAAAGAAAGAAAGAAAGAAAGAAAGAGCAGATGCTGGATGGAAAAGGGGAAAGAGAGGGCAGATGCTGGATGGAAAGGAGGAGAAAAAGAGGGCAGATAGACAGAAAAGGGGAGAAAAGATGGCAGAGAGTAGATGCTGGATGTATGGGCAGAGAGAAAGAGGGCAGATGCTGGAGGAAAGGGGGAAGGGGGGAAATAAAGATGGCAAATGCTGGATGGAAAGAAGGGAGAAAAAGAGGGCAGATGGATGGAAAGGGGAGAAAAAGAGGGCATAAGGCAAGTGCTGGATAGAAGGGAAGAGAAAGAGGGCAAATGCTGGATGAAAAAGAGGGCAGAGGGCAGATGCTTGCTGGATGTAAAGGCAGAAAGAGGCAGATGCTGGATGGAAAGGGAGAGAAAAAGGGCAGATAGATGGAAGGAGACAGAAAGAGGATAGAGACTGGGACTTACAATTAGCAAAAGTAAATGGTGAGACAACAAAGGTAGAAAAAATAATTTTGTTTTTGGTTTAGGATAAAGTAGTGTGGTATTCATGCTAGAGGTTAAATATAAATAGAAAATGGAAATAAGGTGACATCTTTTTATTGGACTAATTTTAATACATTTTTTGACTAACTGTCGGAGATCAAAATCTCCTTTCTGAGGTCAGGACAGGATATTATAACAGCAGCTTACTCTTCTGACCTGAGGAAAGAGGTTTTAATCACATGGTATCATCTTATTTTCTATTTTTGACTTGACTTGTATTTATTAATTTGTAATGTAGTGATTGGAATATGTCAGTTTCTGAAATTTATATCTGCTATCTTTATATTTTGTACAGTAGAGGGGGATATACATCACTGTTTCTCTGGTGTTCACTGTATGCAGAGACTTGCTTCTTGGGGGTTCAGTTTAATTTTGTCTACCTATTTCTATTTGTAGTTTGTGGTTACTTATTCTGTACTGGGTGAGGGTCTATCTGTGTTCTGTATTTGTGAAAGAGACATGGTTTTCTGTTAGCGTTGCCTGTCTGTGTAGAATCGATCTGTACCAATCTGGCTTGTTTAGTTTTGCCATAGGTGTATTGATGTTCTAGTGCCCACCGTGATGTTTATGGTTTTGCTTTTTCCTATATTGGGCTTTGTTTTATAGCTCCTGCAAGTTACTGCTATTCTGGTATGTTGGAATTGCTCTGTAGGTCCTGAGTGACATTTGTAGTGTTTTGTATTACTTCACGGAATACCTGGTACTGGATTTTGGATTTGGATTTAGATCACACTTTTCTCAGTAATAGCTCAAGGCAAGCTAATTCAGTAGGTATTTTCCTGTCCCCGGAGGGCTTACAATTTAATTTTTGTACCTGAGGCAGTGGAGGGTTAAGAGAGTTGTCCAAGATCTCAATGATCTACAGAGGGATTTGAACCCTGATGTCACTGTTTCTCAGCCAGCTACTCGAACCATTAGGTGCAGTTAATGCAGATAATACAAATTAGCTGTATCTAATGTTTTGATAACTCAATAGCAAACTAAAGGCTAGCAGAGCTGAAGCCTGGTGAGCATTTGGCAACTTGTCAAAACATTGATAGATGAATTATTTTATGGTTGCCAGTAACCTCAGGATTTCTATATCAGTGCTACTAAATATCACTGTTCACATGGCCAACAAGAAAACACAGGACTGCAGACTGTGAGGAATCCCTGAGGGTCAGGGAAGAAGGGGTCCGGGAGAGGAGCAAGATGGGTAGGTTTCATACCCGGGATTCCAACTACCAGGATCCTAGAGGCTGGGAAGCCACGCCCCCACGGAGGCATAAGTTTCCCAAGAGCCGGAGAAGGGAGAAGGACTACAGTTCCCAAGAACCCCTGCAAAGCCCTGGGGGCAAGCAAAGGGAGCAGCAAGGGAACTATAAGTCCCAGGATCCCGAGGGAGAGGAGGGGGATTGGCTGAGGAGGAATAATCAGGAGGGAGAGGACCAGCTGGGGACCATAAAGGGAGAGGAGCCCATGGAATGGGAGGTGGAGAAAGAGGTTGGAGAGGAGATCCAAGCCCAAGATGACTAGGGAAGTGAGTCCATGGAGATTGCTGCTCTAGCTCAGGTACAAGGGAAGAAGTTGAAAGGCTTCATAACAAACCTTCTTCAAGGCTGGGGAAAGCTTGGAGGAAAAGTTAAGCAGCTGTTCCACTCAAGACGGAGAGAGGTGCCGTGCTGTAAAGCAGTGAATGATTTCAGCTGTGGCCAGAAGTCAGACCCTGCTGGAGAAACAGGTAGTGACTTGAACTGTGTCCAGGAGCCTGGCCATGCTGGGGAAGCAGTGAGTGATTTGCATTATGTCCAGAAGTCACGCCATGCTGGGGGAAGCAGTGAGTGATTTGAACTGTGTCCAGAAGTCATGCCATGCTGAGGGAAGCAGTGAGTGATTTGAATTGTGTCCAGAAGTCATGCCATCTGGGGGAAACAGTGAGTGATTTGAACTGTGTCCAGAAAACTGCCATGCTGGTGAAACATTGAGTGATTTAAAACTGTGTCCAGGAATCAGGCCATGCTGGGGTAGCAGTGAATGATTTAAACTGTATCCAGAAACTGTGGGCGATGGGGGGAAGGAACAAGGGGTGATATATGCTGTAACCAAGGTCTGTGTCTGTAAGAGGAAATGTCTTGGCCTTGCTGATGGAATAAAGTGGTTTTAAGCATATTTTTGAAGTCTGCTTCTGGGAGTGCTGTGTCCAGCGAAGGGCCTTCCAGGGTCAGCTGAATTCATACCTGCAGGAAGGCCTGAAGGTGGTGACCTGCTGGTAAGACATAGCAGTGACTGAAAGCCAAGTATTAAAGTACCTGCATATAAGTCCAGAATACTACAAGTACTAACTGCTCAATATGTTGAATTATTTTGATTTTTTGGTACATAATTCCCTGGAGTGTATACAGCGTGCATAATACCATCAGTAACAGAGGTACTGGGGGTGGCAGCTGGTAAACAGTGAAGGGATCCTTTCCTATTGACCAGCATAAAAGTCTGCTTATTCACATGATGGGGCATACCAGTATTTGACAGTGGACGCAGGTATTTGTGACCTGGATTGGCCACTGTTGGAAACAGGATGCTGGGTTTGATGGACCTTTGGTCTTTCCCAGTATGGCAATACTTATGTACTTATGCATGAGCAGAGTTTGGGAGGAGCACAGGCAGAGTCCACAAGTAGATTAGAAAATACTATAATTTATGTACAAACATGCAAAGCATAGGTGCAGACATTTACACCAGCTCTAGGCATGTGTTACAGTAGGGGTGGGTAACCTCGCAGACTGCGACCCAGATGGGTTTTCAGGATTTCAGTGGAGGTAGTGCATGCAAGTAGATCTCATGCATATTCATTGGGGAAAATCCTGAAGACCTAATTGGGGTTAGGCCCTGGAGGACCAAGGTTGCCCACACCTGTGTTAGACGAATTGTGTTAATATTTTATAAAGGCACCAACTTTCTGATTAAATTACGCCTAACCATGGACCCTGTTATAAAACTACCCTCAGAACATACACTTTCTCTAACTGCTTAAATCAGCAGAAACAAAGGTGAAATGGTCACAGATGCTGACACAGGGAGGAAGTTATCAAGCTGAGTTAGGGCTATAACCCATGTTATTTGCCCCTTAATGAGTGTTAGTGGACTCTAATGCTGGTTGTGGTGCCCTAACGCAGTGATAAAATGTCACCCCTTGTTACATAGTAATGAGATGCAAAATAATTTAAAGCAGCTCATTATTATGTAAATACTGTACTGCATCTTGCCCTTAAATGGAAACATGATTCCTAACGGTAGTACCATGAAAGTACTGCTAGGGGTTGCTGGCACCATTTTGTAACAAGGCACCAGGAAGGGCAGGAGTGACTGGGGAGTGTTCCTGCCCACCCCACTGGAAACCAGGGATTTGCAGTAAGGTAGGACTGGGGGGTGGCTTACTGCCTGAGGAGTGTTGGGTTAGGGGAGGGAACAATTGTAGGTGGGGGAGGGGGTCAGCCACTAGGGTAGGCCTTTAGGGTTAGGAGGCACTGTTTGAGGTAACAAAATGGGGTCATTCCAGTCACACTTTGAACCACAGGTGCTGGCCCCTTTAACAGATGGTCTGGGTACATCAGGCTTAGGCTTGAAGGTCCAATGCTCACATTCCCATGGAATAACATTGTTTGCAGGGTGGCTTGCAAGTGTCATTATTCTTTTACCACAGGAGTTAACAACCTGCAGTACTGAGATAGTACAAGTAGGTGACTCCTGTGGTAAATCAAGGTGGATTAAAAGGTCACCTTTTACCACACCTTGATACTGTAACAGCCCCCCCCCCCCCCACCCACCCCACCCACAGAGTATGTTTCATTCATTTCTGGGCTTTGAATCTTGTCATAGCAATTGCATTAAAATTCTTAATACTCTTCTTACGTTTATAGATCTGTTTAAAATAGAAACCAAATGTGCATTTGTTGGATACTATTGATTCTAAGGCAATCAAATTATTTCATACAGGTACTCAGTAATGTACTTGCTTCTCTTTATTAACTCTTTATTAAAGGGATTAGTTATTTAACTCTCAAGGGACTGAGAAATGGCAGAGCCTAGTGCTATAGAAATAAGTGGTGGGGAGTATTAACAGTAACCATCCCTTCTGTTGCTGAATTGTTAGGGTTTAGGAGTGCTTGGACTTGAAGGGGTTAAATTCATGACTTCTGCTTCTAGGACTCTGGCCATTCTTTTCCTTTGTATGGCCCCCTTCCCTGTATCTAACGTCTGATCTCAGGACCTCACAGCACAGGAGATCATGTCGCCTCCTGATAAACCTTTGTCTTATTGTATTATTTTGAGCTCACATCATGTAACTTTGCCAGTGTGCAGGATTTTACGGTTCCAAGGTGAATTCTCTAGGTCTAACACACACTGGTAGAAGCTAATCCCGTGCTTCAGCCTAACCTGTGACCTTTCAAGAGCTCAACACCATTGTAATTTGATGTCACAGTCAGAAGCGGAGCCAGGTTGACGGCGCGGGGGGGGGGGGGGAGCGAGAGCGGACTTCCGCTGGCACTGGCCTACATTTTCAATGCAACACATTGAGAAAAAAATAGGCGCCGGAGCTGGCAGAACTCCGTTTGGGGGAGCGGCTGCTCCCCTGGCACCCCCCCCCCCCCCCCCCCTGGCTACGCCACTGGTCACAGTTCAGTTTCGCATCAGTTAGATGTTTATATCCTCTCCCTAAAATTCCCTTTGGTTAAGATCACACCTCTCCTGCAGCCCATTAAAACTCCTGAAGGGAGCAGCAAATGCCACACCATAGAGTGAGAAAACATCTTCATCTCTGACAGAGCGACATCTGATTCTTTTTGAGGAAAAAAAAAAAACCCACAGCCTGCAATGCTTGTCTGCCTTTCAGTGTTATTATCCTAATTTCCGTGGGAGATAGGAAAATATCAGATGACTTATCTGTGTCTGACATAGATTTCCAATTTCAGTTGCTTCACTCACGCTGCATTAGAAATAAATAAATAAGTTGAATATCGAAACTGTTGTTGTGTCCGGCGCATCTGATAGAATTTGACATTTTCATGATTTTTATGTGTTTCTGCTTCCTTGATGTCATTTCATAATCACTAGATCAAACCAAGGCTGGCTGCATGCAGTTTCAGAGCGTAATCAGCCTGTTAATACAAGGCAGCGTTTGATGTGAAGGTCACACAGTAATTAAGTGGCAGAGAAAAAGATTCCCTGCCATTGTTTGGGTCTCTTTCATTTCCGTCCTCATTCTTCTCTTCCTGCTGCAGCCATTTCCAAATGTCGCAGCTAAAACTGCAAACAACCATGGGGAGGGAGGTGGGGCATGGGGGAGACTTTTTTGGTGTTTTTTTTTATTATTATTGCCATTGATAAGGTCGGAAAAATAGGTGTAGCTGTGAACATAGTAACACAAGACCAGTTGGCAATCCAGTCTGCCCAGTTATTCTTGACTACTGGTCCTTCTCCTTCCAGTCTTGACAATCTGGATGCTAGTTCTTTTGTCTGCTTTTTTTTAGCTTCAAAACAGAGAATTGCGTGGGGACAGAAATTTCACCGTCCCCACTGGAATCTAACCTGTCCCTGCCTGTCCCCACTGGAATCTCCTCCATCCCTGCCCCTCCCCTCAATCTCCTCCATCCCCGCCCATTCCCTGTACTAAAATAACCTGACAATGCAAAATAACCCAATTTAGCAGTAATCTATGTTGATAATTTCCCCTCTCAGTGCTTACGGGGATTTCGATGCTGTCAGTCATATCCATTAATTTTTTTTAGTGCTATTATAATTGGAAACTAGCCTTAAAACACAAGGAAAGGATAGGTAGGCTGGCCTGGCACTACACTTCCATGGGAACCCTGCAGGACCTGTGTCCATCCCTGGAAGGGATCCCTGTTGGATTCCCGCTAACCCCATTCCCATGTAGCTCTCTATTTCAAATTACTGACCTATGGCATTCATTTATTTATATGTCCTCTACTATTCCTTCATCTACTCTTTCCTTAACTTCCTCTGTTTTTCACCACAACAACTGACATCATGGGTTCCTTCAGCAGCTGCAAATTCTTGCTTTGTCTACTGTGGACATCCTTCAGTATTCTCAGTGCCTATACTCTCTAAGCTCCTGTCCTCTTTGAGACCAAGGGTCTGCTTACTTAACCCTTTCCTCTCAACTTTGATGTGGGCTCCTTCTCCATTCATTTCAATCTTCAAACTAAGGAGGTTCTGTCAACTTGGAAGCACGCTGTCATTATATAAAAAAAAAATTCTCATTTTGTTGAAAAAAAAACCCCTTCACTTAACTCTCCAGGGCTTTTAAGCTATAGACTGGAGTGGAGAAGTAGCCTAATGGTTAGTGCAGTGGCCTGAGAATCAGGGGAACCGGGTTCAGTTTCAATTGCAGCTCCTTGTGATTCTGGGCAAGTCACTTCACCCTCAATTGCCCCAGGTACAAAATAAGTACCTATATATCATACGCAAACCACTTTGTGTAACCATGGTCTCACCTCACAGTTGGTGCTCAATAAGCTGCTTGAGTCAGGTACCCGGGACCAGGGTTCACAAAACTACTACTACTACTACTATTTAGCATTTCTATAGTGCTACAAGGCGTACGCAGTGCTGCACAAACATAGAAGAAAGACAGTCCCTGTTCAAAGAGCTTACAATCTAATAGACAAGAAATAAAGCAAGCAAATCAAATCAATTAATGTGTACAGGAAGGAGGAGAGGAGGGTAGGTGGAGGCGAGTGGTTACGAGTCAAAAGCAATGGTAAAGAGGTGGGCTTTCAGTCTAGATTTAAAGGTGGCCAAGGATGGGGCAAGACATAGGGGCTCAGGAAGTTTATTCCAGGCGTAGGGTGCAGCGAGACAGAAGGCGCAAAGTATAGAGTTGTTCAGATCGGATTAGCTGGGTGTGGGCATGATCCAGAGCCAGAGAAATCTCCGGTAGGCTGGAGAGGGTTCCCAACCTGGGTTGTACAAAAAAAAAAAAAATCCACTTTCAAATAATAATCAGCAGTCATAATAGGTAAACTTCAAGCTTTTCCTTTACTAGGTCAACTCAAACTAAATAACAGTTCATGAGACAACCCTAATAATTACAGTTCAAGTGCACAAAGTCACATCTGGTTAATGTCCAGTAAATTCCAATATATCCCAGATCAGGGGTCCCTGGGCAACTGGCAAAAGTCCTAACAGGAGTAGGGCTCCTCTGTGCCCACTTCTCTTCCACCTTTCCTGCCAGACACTCCTTCCTTCTTACAGTTTCCCTCACTTGGGAACCAATCCTAGATCCCCTCTGCCCTGGGTTATGTCAGCCATTTTTTTTTATTATGACATTTGTATCCCACATTATCCCAAATGGAGTTCAGGTTCAATAAACCGCTACTAAACGGACTTGGAAAAATCCAAAATTCCAGGAATAACATGTATAGAATGTTTGTACGTTTGGGAAGCTTGCCAGGTGCCCTTGGCCTGGATTGGCCGCTGTCGTGGACAGGATGCTGGGCTCGATGGACCCTTGGTCTTTTCCCAGTATGGCATTACTTATGTACTTATGTACTTATAATGTGGCTTACAGTCCAATTATAAGCTGGTACTGTCCTTAGAGGGTTCACAGTCTTGGACTAGAACAGGAAGTTGCTGCAGAGAGAAGACTTCCAGGCAGGCTGAAGGCAGCGTGCTTACATCGCTAACGCTGCCGTCAGTCCTGAACTGGTCCGGACACCTTGAAGACTGCAGACCAGGGGCAGGGTAGGGGAGATGAGGACAGGATGGGAGAGCGACACTGAATTGCACTGAGAGGGGGAAGGAGAGAGGGAGGGGAACACTGGACCATACTAAATGGGGGGAAGGAAGCAGGAGATGGATGAGGCTAGGGTGTGGGGAGGGGGATAAGCAGGAGATGGATGGGACTGGGTGGTATGGGTAGAGGGAGGGGAACAGAGCAGAAGATGATGGGACTTGGCGGTGTGGATGGAGGGGAGAGGAAGAGGAACAGAGCAGGGAATTATGGATCAGAGAGATGGAGTGGGAATTTGAGGGGCTAGTGAATACTTGGCAGTTTTAAATATGTGGGGGTATATTGATGGGTTGGGATAATGAGTGAGGATGTGAAAAGAGGGGCAAGAAAAGGGGATGATGTGAGGAAAGGTTGAGATTAATGTCAATGACCTGGAAGAGTGGAGAGAGGATGAGAGGCATTGAAAAGGGATGGGAGTACTAGGGAAGAGGTATGGGAGAAGGGGATGAGGTAGATGAGAAGTAAAACAGAAACTAAGGACTAAAGGGTGAAAGACAAGTGTGAAAAAAGCATTAAATGAAAGATATGTAGAGAAGGAAAGGAAGAAGACAAGTGGAGAGAGAAGAAATGGAAAAGCCAACCTGGAAAAAAATTTAGAGATGACTGACACATGGAAAAATGGAAAAGAGACTGGAACCAGCCCAATTAGAAAAATAAAATGTTCAGACAACAAAGGTAGAAAAGAAAACATTTTTATTTAATGTTTTTAAGGACTAAGATGTGACTGCTTTGTGAAATGTACATTTTTTTCTATTTTTGGTATTTTGCAGAGTTCAGGAAAAATACATTTCTGTTTCTCTTTTATCAGTATTTGAACTGCTTAAAGAGTCTGGCTTTTTTGAGGGAATCTCTATTTTAGTTTTTGTGGGCCCCTATTTTGTAGGGTCTGTCTATGTTAGTCTAGTGCATGTGTGTGTTGTTTTTATTTTTTTTTAAATAACCATAATGGATATTTATGAGATGAATATATGCAAATGAATATGCTAATGTGCCAAGCCACACCCTTTGCCCCTCCAAATGAAATGGTCAAACTATGCGCATGAGAATCTTGCTACTCTTTGGGATTCTGCACAGAATCTTTTTCCTGTTTTCTTGCTACTCTTGTTTGTCTGCTCTGATTAGATTGTAAGTTCTGTCAAGCAGGGACTGTCTCTTAATGTTCCAATATACAGCGCTGTGTACATCTAGTAGGGCTATAGAAAATGATAAGAACTAGTAGTAGCATTTCGGTACCTCAACATCATAATTTTAAACTTAACCACTAAGGCAATAATATTCAGCTGTCAGTGTTTCTTTAAATGCTGACCACTGGAGGCTCAGACACCAGCACTGAATAACTGAGTCTGAAAGCTATCCAGATATGGCTGATATTCAGTGCCATATTCCCATGACTAACCGGGCATATTTAAGACTGCTTTTTATGTGGTCCAATGGGCCTGGTTAGTTATGTGGGCACTGGCACTGAATAATGCCTGCATAACTCCTTCCTTTCTGCCCCTAGACCACCCAGGCACTAACCAAAGAGTGCCACAGTGGTCAGAGCAGATATTTATTGGTACTGTCTGATTTAAGTGACACTGCATATATGCCCTTGGGCCAGCCAGTGTGCTTTAACTGGGTAAGATCCTGTTCTGCCTGGTTAAATTGTTTTGAATATCGACACTCAAGTGCTCAACCAAGTAGAGAACTAGCCTAGAAGTTAGAGTGAGCTGAAAAACAGGGAAACCAGGGTTCACATCCCACAGATATGGCTTGTCATCTTAGGAAAGTCACTGGACCCTCCATTGTCTCAAGTACAAGATTGGATAATGAGTCCACTGGGGATCAACCGTATGAATGCAACACACCTTGAATGATGAATGAAAAGGAATCCAAAGCCAATCCAACTTAGATCCCATCAGACTTTAGTGTCCTCAGCAAAAAGCGGAGAATTAAAAGAAAAAAACATGTACAGATGGGAGAATCTGGGAACAAGGCACACATTGGATTCTACTAGCCTGAGATAATGTATTCAAAGTGACATTTCCAGACGGGGTCTTTCAAGTCCACTAGCAGATAATAGCCATTGCTGAGCAAAGCCCTTCACAATGCTGTCGGGGACAGAGTATGTTGTAAAAAGGTCAGCTATGCTGTAAATTATTTGCTGCTCATCCTTATGTATCTAATGGCCCGGCCAGAAGTGATTCACTTCATTAAATGTGAGCAGCCATAACTCTCTTCCTCTCCTGAGCCTCCACACTGGTAAACAGTGACGGATTTCGCCCTCTGGCTGCCCCAAGGCATTGGAATAGCTGGTTGCCCCTCTCCAGCCACAGAGGAGGGTCACTCTCCAAAATGAAGAGTTGCAGCAGGTCCAGAGGCCAAAGCAAGTGAGACATTCATCAGCTAGCCATCCTAAAATAAGGAAGGTGACACAGGACCAGGACTTCCAGCGATGGGGGTGGGAGATGGGATTCTTAGGACCAGAACTTCCAGTGATGAGGGAAGGGTTGGAATTCTTGTGGTAGGGCAGCTGCCCTTCTGCAATTGTTTTCTCTGTCTATTGGGATGTCCAGCCCTGCCAGTACATAATTGGCATCTTCAATGGATGTGGTTTGATGTGTCTTCTGGTAAAAGCACAGTGCAAACAAGAGCCCCATTCTGAAATAGATTTTTGAGAAACAATAGCATCAATACTTGTTTTTTTATTTGTTTGTTTTTGTCTTGGCACACTCCTATTGTAATCAGTAAATGAAATGGATCAGGGGCAACTCTGGGCTGGGTATCATCAGCATGCCTCACACAGATGCCAGTAAAAGAGGAATAGAGCTGGAAATGTGATAGTGCAAATGAAGCAAAGAAGATTTTGAAAACTGCTTGATGTGTGGCTCTAGCATGCCATTCATATTTGTTCACAATCTATTCTTCTTTTGATAAATAATCCTTGTAAGATGCTGTAGGTTAGACAGATATTTTAGATTGGATACACAAGTGAAGAATAAATTATACTGTCTATTAGATACTGGAATGCACCAGATGTTCTTGTCTTTGTTAAAATCTGTCTCCCCCCCCCCCCCCCCCCCCCTCCTTCAGTTCCAGGACATCATTCTCTTCAGTCTATGCCCAAATGAAAAGTCCAAACTCGCCTCCAGTTAATGGCTTTGAAAAGAAATGCAAAGCAGAAGTTGCATGTATCCATTTGCTTTCCGCACAAAACGTCACTAAAATCGAGAGTTGCCAGAGAACTGTTAAACACGGAAATCTTTGGTGGGTGCTCGGGAATGATGCTTGCATCTTTGACTCCCATTAAGCCAGTGCTACTCACTCCCAGTCTTGGAGGGCCGCCGCCAGTGGATCAGGATTTCAGGGCATCTGTAATAAATATTAATTAGAGAGATTTGCATACAGTGGAATTAGTAGGCATGCAGAACCTCTCTCGTGCATATTTATTATCATACTCAGCAACTATAGAACGTATAACAACTTTATATCAATTTGCAATCTTGAATTACAGATATTATTCTTAAAACATATCATTCCTATCACATACTCTTGTTATCCACCTTACACCATAAAATAACAGCTCTCACACCAATCACTCATAAAACCCAGCAATCCCCTGCATCCAGTCCACCATGCAGGGGATTGCTGCAGTGGCGTTCCGTGGTTGCCTGACACCCAGGGTGGATCGCCACTGCTCCCCCCCCCCCGGGTGCAGGGCAACACAGCATGGCACCCCCCACCCCACACAGTCCCCACCTGCCAACCAGGTTCCAGCTCTGTCCACCCCAGTGTGGCGCTTTGCATCTGCAGCGCTGCTGTATGTCAGAGGGCGGGACACAGTGAGGGAAGGGCCAACAATGAGGCGATTTTCTTCTTTTTACAGCAGCACTGCAGATGCAAGGCGCCACGCTGGGGTGGACAGAGCTGGAACCTGGCTGGCAGGTGGGGACTGCGTCGGGGGTGGGGGGTGGGGAGGCGGTTCCATGCCAAGGGGGGGTGTGGATAGACGGAGCGGAGCACCCCCCACCATTGACACCCGGGGCGGACCGCCCCCACCGCCTCGCCCTTGCTACGCCACTGGATTGCTGGTTTTTATGAGTGATTGGTGTGAGAGTTGTCAATGCATGCTGATTTGAGCATGCAAATGTAATCGCCATCCCTTGGATTCTATATAGCATGACTGAAGTTGCGCATGCAAATCTAGTTGTATTCTGGATTATGCGCTCGCAACTTAATTAGTTAACAATCTAATCAGTGCCAATTGCCAACTAACAAGCAATTATTGACACTTAATTTGCATTCATTAGACTTTATACACATAACTAAGCGTATTCTGTAAAGTGATGCACATAAATTCTAAGCTGTAGAGTTGAAAAGGGGAGTGGCCACAGACATGGAATGGACAGGTCATGGGCGTTTCTAAAATCTATGCACATTGTTGTAGAATACACCCGGTCCATGCCTAATTTAAATGTCGGGATTTCCACTAAGTTTTACTGTGCGTAACTGCTTGTGACTAACAAAGTCACACAAATGGCTTATTCTATAAAGTATGCCTAGATTTAGGTGCACTTTATAGAATATGCCTGTGCGTACTTTTTTCAGTGCAGATTTTTCAGGCATCATATCCGGTCCCATATATAGAATCTGGAGAATGAGGACAATTCCCCCCCCCCCCCCCCCTAAAAAAAAAAATCATTTATCTGGGAGGTGCTATATCTCTGCAGGCTAAAGTACACATGTAAGCTTTTGAATTAGGTTTGCTTTCATTACAGCTGCTGCTGTCGTTCCCTCCCCCCCCCCCTTCGCAGAAGCTGCTGCCTAGTCTGTGTAATGGTTAAACCAGCCCTGACATTCCCACTCTGTTGAAGAGACTCTGTCATCTTAAAATATTCCGTCATTATAATCAGGAAGCAGGGAACTGTCTCGCATAAATAGGCTCTCTTTTATTAGTGCCTTTCTTCCTCAGTCAAATTGAACACTCAAAAAGAACTAAACAAGCTTCGTGGAGGAGGAGAAGGAAGATTACTGGAACAGAGAAACAGAGAAAATGATGGCAGATAAAAAACACATAGCCTATGTAGTCTGCCCAAATACTAGGAAGGCAATTCTGTAAAGTGTGCCTACACTTAGGCAACAAGTGAGTGCACATTTAAAGCGTCCTAGCACTCGTGTGCATGATTGGCAGTTACATTTGTGTTAGGTGCTATTCTGCAAACAGTGTGCCAAAATCATATAGCATGCAACTGCAAGGAGAACATTAAGGGGTACTTTTACTAAGGTGCACTGAAAAATGGCCTGTTGTTTTGGATGTGCTCAGATCCATTTTTCAGATCACCTATAAAAATGCCTTTTTTTTTAAATTTTGACCGAAAATGGACGTGCAGCAAAATGAAAATTGACACACATCTATTTTGGGTCTGAGACCTTACCGCCAGCCATTGACTTAGTGGTAAGGTCTCACATGTTAACTGGGTGGTAAGGGTGTACGTGCATCAAACGCTTTTTACTGCCTGGTAGCACCGTGCGCTAGAAAATAAAAATTATTTTCTGGCACTCGTAGTGGATGTGCTCCAAAAATGAAATTACCACCCGGCACATGCGGTACCCGGGCAGTAACCCAGAATTGGCGCGCATTGGACGCGCGTAGGCCCTTATGCGGGTTAGTAAAAGGGCCCCCACACATGGGTATGTCATGGGTGTTTCCAACTAGTGATGCATGCAGCTTAGAGAATACTATTAGTTGTGTGCATTGTATGGTGAATTTAGTCATGCCCACCAGTGGCGTATTTATTAAAGGTGCTTGTGCTGTGTAAGCATCCTTGTCAGACCTGGCCCCCTTCCCCTCCCTTACCCGTACCTTAAAATCATTCCTACTCCAGTTTTTGCCTAGGCAGCAGCAGCGGCACTCATAGGCTGCCTGCAGCCTGCACTGGGACTTCTGAACCGTTCCGCCCTTTCCGACCCAACTTCCTGTTTTGTGAAGGGCAGGATGATTCAGAGAGGAAGTCCCGGTGCAAGCTGCAGGCAGCCTATGATTGCCGCTGGCCAGGCAGACTGGAGCAGAGATGGTTTAATGTACCAGGGGGCATGTTGGAGATGAGAGGGCACATGGGAGATGGGGAAGAGCATGCGGGAGACGCATCCCCTGTAAAAAAAAAAAAAAAAAATTCCTAGTATGCCACTTACATCTGCTATTGAAATGACATAAGTGGATGCACCTACATTTTGGCACGTCAAAGGGGCTTTGCACTAGTATTCTTTAATGGCTTAGGAGCACCTTTAAGCTGTTATAGAATGGCAGTAAGCATGCCCCTTCGTGGTGTCTAAAACTTAGGTTCCAATTTATGTTATACTAGTAAAAAAGGCCCGTTTCTGTTTTAAAGGAAACAGGCGCTAGCAAGGTTATATTGTAATTTTTTTTTGTAACCAAACAGTTGTTAGAAAAGTGTTATTATGAGAACGAATAATTGTGTGGTTTGTATAATGTAGACGATGGTCTATGAGTGTGACATGGTTTTTTTTTTAAATTTGCAAATCATGTGTTGTGTGTGTGTGTCTGCATGACCCCCTCCTTCCGTCCTAGGTGCAGGTCCCTCCCTTTCCGTTCGAAGTTCCGGCTCCCACCCCCTCCTGTGTGAGTGGCAATGTAACGTTGCTCTGCATGAAGTTCCCCCCACCTTTCCGTGAGAATTGCACCCCCCCTCCTTCCATTCGTTGCAGGAGATAATAGCCAGTAGGACACTTACGCAGAGCAGTTACAGGCTTCTGAGTATGATTGAAATCATCTTCGTTTTGATTTCAGAGTTGCCTGTCAGGCGCCTGTGTCATGGCAGCAGGAGTTGTCTGTTCTGTCAGTGGTGGCTTGGGAGGGCGTTGTTTGAGTGCGGCAGGTTCAGGAGGGCGGCAGTCTCGTCAGCTGTTTGGTTGGTTTGGTTGGTTTTTTTGAGGGCGGCAGGTTCGGGAGTGCGGTTCAGGAGGGCGGCAGTCTCATCAGCTGTTTGTTTGGTTTTATTTTTTAGGGTGGCAGGTTGGGGAGGGCGGCAGTCTCATCAGCTGCTAGGTTTTTTGAGGGCGGTTGGTGAGCGTGGCAGGTTGGTGAGGGCGGCAGCCAGTCTCAAGCCTTTTTGGGGTTTTTTTTGTTTTTGCATGTGTCAGTTTGTGGGTTTCGATCAGCTGTGTGGGATCACGTCATAATGCGGCCAGTGACGTCTCAATCTGATCTACGAAGCCTAGCAGACCACCTCCGAGGGAGCCACGGTCCCAGGCAAGACAGAACATTAGAGAATTATATAGGATTATGTATGTTTAGTTGTGAGCCACTTAGGTGTAAGCAGGTTAAAAATGTTTACAAATGAATAAATAAATGCAATTGCTCTCTAAGCTTTGCAATCCCTCAGAAATCCTCAGAATTCAAGAAGATATGAGACAGGACAAGCACACATACAGTTCTCGTCTCCACTAGGAAAGAATCAGAGGCAATAGGACTCTTTCTTTATTTTTTATGCTTTTAGTATCCATATCCAAGTCATTGACCCGGCTACTTTTCTTTCCTAGTCCCCCCCCCCCCCCTTCCTTCTCTTGCTAGCCCTCCCCCTTCCTCCTCTCGCTAGCCCAGTGATTAGCAACTCTTTTTTTATTAGAGGGACACCTAAGTGGTCTGCAGTGCAGGAAATCAGAATGAATATGCATGAGACAATATTTATATATCCAGTGAAGCTCCCCTAAAAGCCAGATCAGTTAGACCAGTCTCCAGAAATGGGTAGGGAAATCATATCCCCACCTGCACACCTGTTTCAACACCAATATTTACATTTCCCACAGAAGCTCTGTAGGTTCACAGTCAGAATGCCCCATTCTTTCTGTTCCAAACATGAGGCAAGTGAATTAGGAACATCTGAAATGACACAAAACATAATCTCGCTGTGTGAGGAAGTGGATGGTATGGCGATAAGCACTTCCTCACTAAGGGAGCAGTTTAGCTGCCTGAAAGTAGGTGGCGCTATTTTGCCAAAACAGGTCATAAGTCAGAAGGGCGAGGCTCAAAGGGAAGGAAGGTTAAATGCCCTGAGAGAGTGTAATAGAGCCAGTGAGGCTCAGAGTGTAGAGGCCTCTGGAAGGGAAGGTCCTGAAAGCAAGCATCCTTCCAGTATGTCCTGTTGCCTGTAGTACCTGAAGAAGGTCTGGGGAAGTGGAGTGGCCTTCAGTGGATGTTGCTACCCTGAGTTTGTGTGAAGAAGAGGTTCCAGTAAGGTAGGAGAAATTCCTTGGAACCTATGTTAAGAGACTCTGAGAAGTGACTGTTTAACCTGTGAGAGCTGTGTGTGGTAGGGTTACCATACGTCCGGATTTACCTCCTATTTTTGAGGACATGTCTGGGTGTCCGGGCAGGTTTTGCCAGTCCACCCGTTTGTCCAGATTTCTGGACAAACGGGTGGGTGGGCGGCAGAACTATCCTAGCCTCCCCTCCCCTTCCCTTATTTACTATCTACTGCCCTGGTGGCATAGGAGCCAACTTTTCAAAATTATTGGGGGTGCTAAGCCCAATGGAAATGACCCCTCCCTGGACACATGCAAGGAATTTTCTCAATATTGGGGGTGCTCAAGCACCCACAGCACCCACAGAGTCGGCTCCAATGCCTGGTGGTCTAGTGACCTCTTCGGGACAGGAAAGAGCCCCCTCTTTCCTGCCCGGAGCGCTGCCCTTGCACTGCATCCTGTTGCTGTGTGACGGTCTCGGGATTCAAAATGGCTGGCGAGAGTTGAAGCGGCCTCGCGAGACTTCAACTCTCGGCAGCCATTTTTAATCCCAAGACCGTCACACAGCAACAGGATGCAGGGCAAGGGCAGCGCTCCAGGCAGGAAAGAGGGGGCTCTTTCCTGCCCCGAAGAGGTCACTAGACCACCAGGGCAGTAGATAGTAAGGGGAGGGGAATATGTGACCTGGGGAAGGAGAGGGGAATATGTGACAGGGGGCGGGGTGAGAGCGAGAGGGCAGGGCGAGGATGCAAAAGGGGTGTGGTGTGGGCAGGGCAGGGGGGGGGGGCGCGACATGTGTCCTCTTTTTCAGAGGACAAAATATGGTAACCCTAGTGTGTGGGACAAGCTAGAGGGCCTTGATTCATGAGAGAAAACAGTGTATGGTAAAGTGTGGAATCTGCTGGGGACAGAGTGCAACGATTGTATTTAATAGTCTTTATTAAGGGTGCAGAACCTGTGGAGAAACAAGTCTGTTTATTTTTCCCTTTGTACAGAAATAAAGCTTTCCTTTTGACCTTTTCACTACCCGCTGTCTGTATTTTATGAGGAGTCTAAGCCTTCCGGTCACTCACACAACCACAGGCTGATATTGAACTGTAGCAGTCAGAATATAAGCAAAAATGAGGTTCTATTTCTTGTTATGTCATTGCAGTGTATGCTAAAACATTTTCACACCCACTAAAATACCTTAGTGCATTATTAGTAAGGCACAAGTAGAAATATAATACATGTTAAAAGAAATAAATGAATAGAATGATATACACAGGAATATGAAATGAGAAAAATGTCGTAAATAATCCAAAACAAAATGACACTATTTGGGGTTCTGTCAGGTACTTGAGTAGACAGGTGTGGTAGCCATGTTAGTCCACTTTTAAAGGTAATCAAAAGAAATAAAACATGGAAAAGAAAATAAGATGATACCTTTTTTATTGGACATAACAATACATTTCTTGATTAGCTTTTGAAAGTAGCTCTTCGTCAGATTGGAAGTAAGCAAATGTTGATAGATGACAGCATGTATAAGTGAAACATCAAAGCATCAGGTACTTCTGACCTGGATTGGTCACTGCTGGAAGCAGGATACTTGGCTAGATGGACCATTGGTCTGGCCCAGTATGACTGTTCTTATGTAATTTATTGCCATTCACACTTCTAGTAGTATGTACTCTCATTTAACAGAGACTATAAGATGACTGACTTAAATGTGCATGAACGATGCATGAATGGACAGTAGCTATGGTTGAACTTGGCTCACTCAATTTGGACTCAGGCCCACCCAAAATTTTGGCAATAGCATCAACATGAGGTAAGTGCTGCTGGATGCCGTTTGGAAGAGCACTGGCTGCTCGATGAGGAAGAAATCTTCAGCCATACTGGCTCAGACCAATGGTCTTTTGCTGTGGCTGGTGAGGATCCCCAAACCCTGCCAGTTGAAGATTTTCTCTCCTTGGGCAGCCAGTGCTCTTCCAAATGACAGCCAGCAGTACTTGCCTTGAGCCAACGCTGAGACTGGCCCTTCTGCACTTGCTCAGTTTTTGTGCATGGAAAAGCACTGAGCATGCACGGCCTGCTGGCAATTGCATCAGCTTGAGGTAAGTGCTGCCTTCTGCCATTTGGAAGAGCACTGGCTGCTCGAGGAGGAGGAAATTTTCAGCTGGCAGGATTTGGGGATCCCCACCAGCTCAGGTATTTAATATTTGGGGTTTACGTGCAGGGGAAAGGTGGAGAGAGAAGCAAAGTGGAGGGGGGGGGGGGCTGGGGGGACGAATTCTATGCCCACCCATCGTGGGCTCAGGCCCACTCAAAATTTGCCATTTGGCTACACCCCTGGGTTGAAGTCTTGTCTATTGGCGCTGCTGCTCTCAAGTTTCAAAACTATGCTAATCCATCTCTGTTTGGGGTCTGTTATCATTTGCCCAATATGCCCAAAAATTCTATAAATGGCACTTAAAATTGCGTGCACCAACTTGCATGTGTAATTTAACTGAATAATGAGCCAATTAGTGCCGATAATTGGGTGCCAATAATCAATTATCAGCACGAATTGGCATTAATTGAAAATTTCATATGCATTTGTACTCAGAGGTCCACGTGTGGATCAGGGTCTTTCCTAGAATTTCTGTGCACTATTATAGAATAAGGGGGTTCTGTGCCTAGTTTAGATGCAAGGATTTACACCAGAATGTGGAAGATTCCACAAAGAACATCTTCTTTGTGGAATAATCTTCCACATTCTGTACAGGCTGAAACAAATTTTAAGAAGGTTATGTTAAAAACCTTCGGGTCCTTTTACAAAGGCATGCTGAAAAATGCCTTTCGGTAGTGTAGGCGCGGGTGTTCGGCGTGCACCGATCCATTTTTTAGTGCGCCTGTAAAAAAAAAAAGGCCTCTTTTTTTTTTTTTTTTTTTTACAAAAATGGACGTGTGGCAAAATGAAAATTGCCGCACTTACATTTTGGGTCTGAGATCTTACCGCCAGCCATTGACCTAGCGGTAAAGACTCACGCGGTAACCAGGCGGTAATGACCTATGTGCACAAAATGCCACTTGGTGTGCGTCTGTTACGCGCACCCCAAAACAGAAAATATTTTTCAGACGCACGTATCAGACGCACGCCAAAAATGAAATTACCGCAAGAGCCTATGCGGCTTAGTAAAAGGGCCTCCTAATTTTTTTAACAGGCTTTCGATCTTGAATTAGGATCCACTAATAGGATATATTAACGGGATGTATAAGCTTTCTGCAGGACACAAGATTTAGGAGAAGGGATAAGTATTCTT
This sequence comes from Microcaecilia unicolor, assembly GCF_901765095.1. Lineage (NCBI taxonomy): Eukaryota > Metazoa > Chordata > Amphibia > Gymnophiona > Siphonopidae > Microcaecilia > Microcaecilia unicolor. The sequence continues at coordinate 328,155,932 of NC_044034.1, forward strand.
TGTTGAGAGTAGCTCTTTGTGTGGATGTTTTGGTTTTTTTTCTCTTTCTCAGACTTTTCTGTAATATTAATGGAGTTCCTGCCTTCTTCTTTTTCTATTTTTAAATTGTAAACTGCTGTGTTTGGTGAAAGTTAAGCAGTAAACTAAGTTGTAATAAACATATAAGTAAACATAAAACTGCATATTTGTATTCGCTCTTTCCATTAATACACATAGGAAAAGCCATATTCCTTGAATTCTATAAACTTGCATATCCAATTTTACGCTTACGACTAAATTGTATAAATAGCGCCAAAAAAAGCACTAAGTGCTATTATATAAACAGCACTCAAAGCTAGGCACCATTTATAGAATAGCACTTAGCACTGTGAACCATGACTACATTGGTGCAAATCCTTGCACCTAAATGGGAAATGGAACTTGATATACCACCTTTCTGAGATTTTTGCAACTACATTCAAAGTGGTTTACATATATTCAGGTACTTATTTTGTACCAGGGGCAATGGAGGGTTAAGTGACTTGCCCAGAGTCACAAGGAGCTGCAGTGGGACTTGAACTCAGTTCCCCAGGATCAAAGTCCACTGCACTAACCACTAGGCTACTCCTCCACTCACTGCAGGGATACCCCTGATTTCCCCCCCCCCCCCCCATGATCCTCTGGCTGTGCCCCCTTTTTTGATCTGCACGTAAAAGTTACGCGTGGATCCAGGAGCATAAATTTGCGTGCATAGATTTTAATTAATGCCAATTAGCACCAATAATTGATAGAGCCCAATTATTGGCACTAATTGGCTCATTATTCAATTAAATTAAATTTGACACTGTGACTGTCAGAGAGGTAAGCCAGCCCAGGCCAGAGGTCTGACAAGAGAACTGAGAAGAAACCAGACATATGATTGTGCCGACCTGGGTGGTCATATAGTTATAAGCATTATAGTTTATTACCAAAGACTCTTTAAGATCAGCATATCTGAGCTGTATGACTGTAATGGTGAAGTTATGCAGGAATTAGTGCCCCTTGAGCATTGCAAATGATAGCAATATAAACTCGCTTTTCTGGATAGGGACTTGCATAGTGACATAGTAGATGATGGCAGAAAAAGACCTGCACGGTCCATCCAGTCTGTCCAACAAGATAAACTCATATGTGCTACTTTATGTGTATACCTGACCTTGATTTGTATCTGCCATTTCAGGGCACAGACCATAGAAGTCTGCCCAGCATTAGCCCCGCCTCCTACCACCAGCTCTGCCACCCAATTTCCACTAAGCTTCTGAGGATCCATTCCTTCTGAACAGGATTCCTTTATGTTTATCCCACGCATTTTTGAATTCCGTTACCGTTTTCATCTCCACCACCTCCCGCGGGAGGGCATTCCAAGTATCCACCACTCTCTCCGTGAAAAAATACTTCCTGACATTTTTCTTGAGTCTGCCCCCCTTCAATCTCATTTCATGTCCTCTAGTTCTACCACCTTCCCATCTACGGAAAAGGTTTGTTTGTGGATTAATACCTTGCATATAATAATATGAATTATATTAGAGAAAACCTGTGTGAAATTATGTATGTATTATATTTTGTATAACATTTTCTTGTTCCTCTTTATTCCACATCATCTCTAAACTTGTATTTTAAGATGATAAAGAAGAAACTAGAATATTCTGACAGGATGTATCTAGCTAACCACAAATTGTCAGGAAATTAAAGGAGGGATCCACCCTTAGCTCAGGGGAGTCTAGTGGATAGTTGGGGAGCTGAGTGTTTCCTAGCTCTTCTAATCTTTCTTAGGTTTTAGTAGCTGCTTGCACATTGCCTTAGCTTCTGGTAATTGCTGATTGAAGAAAGAAAAATAAAGAAGGGTAAAAATATATGCGTTGAGATAAATGCATGGACGTTTTTTGTAGGTGTTACCAGGAGTGTGGTCTGGGTGGTGTGCAGGAGGAATCATGAATAGCGTATTTTACAATTAATATGCATAATCTGCATGCATACTGGACATTACGCTATTGCTGCTAGATCTGCACTTGCATTTTATAGACACCCCCTATCCCCCAAATTCTATAAAGGGCACTAAAACTTGGGTGTGCAAGTGGGCACGCAGGGTTCATTTACATGTGTATCAAAATTATCTATTTGGCATTAAATTGGTATTAAGTATTGGTAATTGGCATGAATTTGTAGTTATGTGTGTAAATGACAGATGCATCTGTTCTATAAATTTAGCACTTAATTTCTATGGTGCACTACACCAAAGGGTGCATGGACATAGGAAGGGCATTGGCGGGTTGAGGTGTACCAAGCAATCAGGCACTAAGGGGTAGGTATTTAAAGCGATTTAAGCAGATAGGAGTCTCTCCTGCCCACTTAATTCTCTTCCCGCTGCCTAAGTGGGGATACTCAGTGGCACATAACTGGAACCAGAGAATGCCACTAATATTTCCACAGACTGCCCAAAGAAAAAGTGGGCAGGTCAGGGGCAGTGCTGGGGGCGGGATTGGGGAGAAGCCTAAGGATATGTGGGTGCCGGCAATATTCATTACTGGTACTCACATAGTTAAGTGACTTTATTTAGGACAGCTCAAGAGCTGTCCTAAATAAGGCTGCTTAGCTACGCAGATGCCGACACTGAATATTGCTGATACCCGTATAACTTAAAAAAACAAAACCCGCAGCCCCCTTCCACGCTCTGACAATGCTCCCTCCTCTGCTCCCACTCCCCCAGCTCTTGGCAATAAGAAGCCCCTCCCAGAATGACCCCTGCTGTCAAGGTAGGTCCCCCCAGATCTGCCTGTATCCCTGGTGGTCCACGGTGGTCATAGGGAACAGCAGTGCAGCCACCATTTTGGATAGCCGCCACATGGGGCAGGAGCGAGGGGGCTGTGCTCCTGCCCCCAATGACCACCACTGGCAGGGGGCATTCTAGGGGGATGCTTCTTATTGCCAAGGGTGGGGAGGGGGGGGAAGAAAATGACATTGGTGAGGGGAGAGTTAGGGCTCAGAGACACTTAAAAATGTTTTTAATTTTGCAGGTTCCAGCCTGATATTCAGCTGGGCCACATAACTCCTACATGGGCCCCTGCTGAATATCTGACAGGACTGCATAAGTTCTGGCACTCAGCCCACCCAAAATTATCCCCCGATATTCAGTACCAGTGCTTGGACATGGCCCGGCACTAAATATCGGGGCATAATTTAGCAGGTGACGATCAGCGTTGAAAAAAAATGCTGACCACCGCTGGCTGAATATCAGGCAGACAGTTATAGAATTCTGCCAGAATTTGGACATGAACATTTACACCATCCATTGACTGCTTGCGCCTACAGGTAAGTCACCAAAATGTGGACTTATGGTAGTGTTCTATAATGGCAACTATGAGCAATATTGCCATTCTAGAATTGGCCCTTAGCGCCCACATTTTGGGTGCCTACGTTTTAGCACACTTTACTGAATAGAGCCTTATGTCTCTATAAAATAGAATCTTCCTGCTCAATTAATCTAGGAGCTAGGGAGAACTAAACTGTGCTGAAAAGGTGCAGGTGGACCTCTGCATGGTCTTGGAGATTGGGTGAGTCTCATAGGCCAGAAGTGAGAGCAGGCCGCACAGTGGAGACGCAACAGCTCCAAGAAATGGGCAAAAAGAACCTCTCTCTCCCTTTGCACATATTTCAGGCCTAAAGCCTTTCATCACCACATACTGCAGATAATAATTATCTCCCGTGCTTGAGTCAGTATTAAAACTTTATAATCCTATTGATTTCAATGCAGCACAGGCCGGGATTACAGGCTTTGATTTAATAGGTGTTTTAAAACTTATTTTTGTTCAGATTCACTATTATTTCTGAGTTGGCTAACAAGCTTGTCCGCAAAGCATTTTATGGCATAAGCACAGAATTATTTTTCTGGACATCTTTCCATAAATAATCCAGCAGGCAGCTCACTTGCCAAGTGCACATTAATAAGCAGTAGGTCACCAACCCTGCAGGCGTGATGAGATGTTGATGACCCACCCCTTTTTGCGTCTGTCTCTGCAGAACAATGTCTTTCTCTCCTCCCCTGCACCACAAAGGATGAGCAGAAAAATTGGGAATAATAAAATACAAGATTTTATCCAGGCTTCTGAAAAGCAGCAGCTGACGGGGATAATGCTAGAATCAGCTGGTAGAGCAGGGTATTTCATATTTATTTAATATACCACAAATTACAACAGTATCAAAGAGGTTTACAATAAAAATAAAAAATATAAAAATATATGGGGGTATGAAATAAATGACTCAAAAGGGATCTAAGTTACAATTAAATTTTATATAAGGGAGCGAGGAAGTAGGAAATAAATTACTGCTAAGTGACAATAGGGGGGAAGGGAGCGTACGGATCACAATGACAAAGTGAAAGGCAAAAGCTACATTGGGGCTGAGATAGCATCAGCGTATAATAAAGAAAAATACCAATTAAGTCAGAGGGGTAGAAGAAGGAAATGCCTTACCACAGGAGAAAGTTTTAGTAGAACAGGAAGGTTTGTGCCAGATCCTATCAATGTGATGCTGCATTGTGGATTCATTACATTCTCCCCAGAGCCCATCACTTAACTTTGCATCATGGGAAATTTTCTCCCTTCCCCTCTATGTCCTGCTCTTATAATATAACATAATGGTGTTCAGTTGCCTCCAGAGCCCATTCCTGCATTTTGAGGCGTGTAATATTGCATCATGGGAGTCATTTTCTGTTGCTCATTGCTGCAGGAACTGAAAAAGTTACAAATATCTTCTTAATATTTGATTTCTTTTGGATCATACTTGATTGCAGTTTCGGTTGTAGCAGTTCCAAAATTGTTATCTGTGTCTTCAGTACTAATGCTGTTGACTATTAAATGAAGATTACTGTGACTCTGTACTATTGGTCAACATCAGTAGGTTGGTCTTCTGTTGTCATGGATTTCCACCTCAGGATTTATGGTCTATCTCAGTGAGATTCAATCATTTTAAGCAAGGGCCACTTTGGACCCAAATGAGCTGGAGCAGAGCTGATAAAAAATCTTTCCAAGTAGGGCTGTGGATCAACCACACTGATGACCATCACATGCCGATGACGGCCTATCCCCAGCGTTCTCTCTCTCCTCCCTCCCCCCAGATTCAGAGGGTGCAGAAGCTGGCAGGCCTTGGGCATGCACAGATGCTCATAGCCCCGCACCTGCTGTCCTCAGTGCTTTTGGTGCTGTGCCGGTTGGAATCTCGCTGCACCAGAGGAGGGAGGTACGGTACTAAACTTGTCATGGGGGGTGGGGAAGGTGGAGAGAAGGAGAATTTGGAGCAACATTACTACTAAGAATTGAGTCAACGTAAGCAAAAATTTTCCATTACATTGTGAGCACTTCTTATGGATAACACACACATACATAAACACTCGCAGGAAGGCTGGAAAGAATTCCATGAGCCATGTGCTGCATGCTTTTCCCCCTTGTTCACCTGTGGTTTAACTATGTTTATAGCTACTTTGAATTTTACTCAGCTACTGGATGTGTAGCAAGTAAAAGGACAGCAGGAAGCACGTTTGAATATAGCAGGGAAGGACCCCTTCACTGTCTACAAGCTGCCTCCCCCAATACCTCTGTTACTGATGGTATTATGCACACTGTTTACACTCCAGAGAATTATGTAAAAAAAAAAAATCAAAATACTGCACTGGAAAATAATACAGCATGGTAGAATAATATTTGTAGTATGTTGAAAATATATACAAGCACTTTTTAACACTTGGTTCTCAGTCAGCCCTAGTTCTCCAGTCCAGCATGGCCATGTAAACAGTGTTTAGTAGCACTATAACAGAAATCCTGAGGCTACTGGCAACCATAAAATAATTCACCTATAAATGTTTTTGGTAGGCTGCTAAATGGCCAACAGGCTTCAGCTCAGCTAGCCTTTATTTTGCGATTGAGTTACCAAAGATTAGGTACAGTAATACAGATAATATGTGTTATTTATATTAGCTGTAGTTGGTCAAAAAGGTATGAAAATTAGTCCAATAAAAAAATATCTTATTTCCATTTTCTATGTTTATTAACGTTTATTAACAGATACCACATTACTTTAGCCTAAACTAAAAATAAAATTCTTTTTTTCAATTTTTGTTGGCTGGTCTCCATAACTCTCTTGCCAGGATTTCTTGTCCATTTGTCATTTTTCTCTCCTTCTTTTCCTTTCTGCTTTCTTCAATTTATTTTTCAGCATCTACCCTCTTTCTCTGCTCCTTTGTACCCAGTCTCTGCCCTCTTTCTCTTCTCCTACCATCTAGCATCTGCCCCTTCTCTATCTCCACTTCCATCCAGTGACTGGCCTCTCTCTCTCCCCAATTCCATCCAGCATCTGGCCTCTCTCTCTCTCCCCCTCCATCTAGCATTTGCCCTCTTTCTCTGCTTCCTTCCATGAACTTCTGCTCTCTCCCCCCCCCCCCAGACCATCAAGCTTATGCCTCCTTTCTCCCACTTCATTCAGCATCTGTCCCCGCTCTCCCCTCTAAAACCAGTGCCTATCCCTTTTCACCCAATACAGCATCTGCCCCTATCTCTCCCCTTCCATCCAGCATCTGTCTCCCTCTCCCCCTACATCTAGCATCTACCATCTTTCTTCAACTACATCCAGTGTCTGCACCTATACTCCTCTCTACATCAAGCATCTATCAAGCAAGCATCTTCCCCCTTTCTCTCCCTACATCTAGCATCTGCACCCTCTCTCCTGGAAGAAGATAAAAAATTCCATGGATATGTGGACTCTCTGTCCTCCCCCTACATCCAGCATCTGCCCTCCCACTCCCCCTCTCACCCAACACCCCTGCCGCTGCTGCTGCTATTTCTCCAGACCAGCAGCAACAGTGGCAGAGGTGGTGGTAGGAAGAGGTTTGGGCAAGATCCCGGTGTGCCTACTGCACAGCTTAAAGGAAACATTGATTTTGGGGATTGGCCTAGCACCCATTGCTCCCCCTGTTCCGATGCTTTTCAATTATTGGAGTTATTTGGGATAAATTGACACTTAATTGGCTGTAATTAGGAGTTATACATGCATCTGCCCTACATCCTATTCTATAACATGTGCACCTAAATTTCATAGTGTGCAACTCAAAAGGGGGCATGGTCATGGGAGGGACATGGGTGGGTCGGGACATTCCCAGAAATTGGGCACGATATTGTGGAACACTTGGAATTATGCACCCGACTGCCAGTAGTTGGGCATGAGGATTTACATCGGGTTTCAGCAGGCATAAGTCCTCGCGCCCAAAGTTTGACATGGGAATTCACGCTAAGCACTATGCTATAAAGGTTGCCCAGCACTTTAGATCCTGTTCAGTTAAATTGTCCTTATATGTTGATGATTTATTGATATACTCTACTATACTCTCGATTCCACATATCTTGCCTCTGATATCATCTTTCTCTAAGGTATCAGGTTGCAAGATAAAACTGAGAGAAAACAGGGCTTCTTTTACTAAGCAGTTGTAAGCCCAATGTGGGCTTACTTCTCGCTATACAGGAAGAACCACTACTTCCCACCCCTTGCGCACCATTATTTCCAGGGCTACAAAAATGTATTTATTTTTCTAGCGCCAGTGTACCCAGAGGTAATCGGGCAGTGCCGCACACTGTCCGGTTACCACTGGGTTAACACGGGAGCCCTTACCGCTACCTCATTGGGTGGTGGTAAGGGCTCCCCCCCCTGAAATGGCCATGTGGCAAGTGCTTTACTTGCTGCCCGGCCATTTCCTGTAGGAAAGCGAGACTTCCCTTTTACCAGCTGCAGTAAAAGGGGGCCTCAGCACGCGTGTAAAACATGCGCTGATGCCAGCACCATCCCCCTTTTGCTGCAGCTTGGTAAAAGTGCCTTCCACTTCATAAAGACATTCAAAGCGATGAATTAAGCTCCTTTCCCTGTACTACTCCAACTATCCTGAGTAGATCTCTTCCTGATGCCATTGATAAAAACATTGATTTCATCATTCATTCCCTCAATATTTCTATTTCAAAATGGTCTCCTCTACATTTGAGCTGGTGGGGCTGCTTAGACACAATAAAGATGACATTAACCCCAAGAATACATTATTTGTTAAGTATGCTTCCTGTAAAACTCCCTAAAATGTTTTTCAAATCAGTAGACAGGTTGCTGTCAAAGTTTCTCTGGAATTCAAAACCCCCCATACATATCTCTTAGAACACTAAAATTACCAAAGCAAAAAGGTGGAGTAAACTTTCCAGATTTTGAATTATATCATAATTCTTTTATTCTCTCAAGTGTACCATTGACTTTCTTCAGATCAATCCACTGTTATCCCAACATGGTTATTATTGGAAAGATCATTATCCCATCCAATTCCTCTGTTGCCATTAGCTAATTCTGACCCTTCCCATTGGTGTATTTCTTTTAAGAACACTAGAAATGTCTTATTGGCTACTGTAACAGCTTTTCTTCATTTATTTAGATTTTGCTCACACCTTCTTCAGTAGTAGCTCAAGGTGAGTTATATTCAGGTACTCTGGGTATTTCTCTGTCCCAGGAGGGCTCACAATCTAAGTTTGTACCTGAGGCAATGGAGGGTTAAGTGACTTGTCCAAGATCACAAGGAGCAGCAGTGGGCTTTGAACTGGCCACCTCTGGATTGCAAGACTGGTGCTCTAACCACTAGGCCACTCCTCCACTCCAAATGTAGCTAATGCACTTGTGAAGCCATCACATTCAATGAATGATGTGTTATTATAGAACAATAAGAAGATGCAGCTAAATGATAAACATATAAATTAACCAGTTTGGCAACAATGCAATGCTTGGCTTCTGAGTTAGTTGTTGTCAAATGGTTACCTTAAATCATTTACACAATTTCAATCAGACTTTGGTATTCCAGACTCACAATTTTTGCAATGGCATCAATTACACTCTGTAATTAAATCCACAAAATGGAACCTAACTGGTACTGAACATTCATCCAGTATCAACAAATTTATTGAGGGCCCTTGCTATTTGAATCATCGTGCTTCCAGTGTTTTATAAAACGATACAATCACACACAAGATTTTCATGCAGAAATACCCAACAAGTATGGGAAAAAGATCTCAAGGATTCATTATCTGAAGATCAGTGGTCTCTACTGTGGTCTACCGGTCCAAGAGCGTCTTTATCAGTATCTATTACACAGTCATTTTTCTTCATGTTCACAGAGCTCTTTGGACCCCCAGAAAGTGCAGTCTCTGGAGCAGCCACATCGGACCTATGCTGGTCCTGTAAATCCCAGGATCTACATCTTTGCTATGAATGTCCAAACATTGAGATTTTCTGGACAGATGTTTGGAGCAAATTGCAAGATGTTTTTAAGTTTCAGTCACCTCCCTAATCCCACAATTTATAATTTGGAAATCCATATCAATACCATTCCATTTCTCTGATGACGATCGCTTTTTGACTTTATGATAACTATTGCATTAAGATGATAATTTCCCACTGGAAGAATAACTGAGAAATAAACATCTATATGTGGTGGAATTGGATCCTGCTTTTAAAAATATATATATAAACAAATTATTAGTTAATCCTCATCAGGCATATTAGCCAGAATTAAGAAATGGAAAACTTTGGCCCTTTTCTTTCTGTAAACACTTCATCTTAATCATCTTATTGAAGTAAACTCAGCATTCAGTTTGTTAGCATAGCTCTATATATATTTTGCTTAATTTTGTTTGTATCTACTTCTTATATTTGAAATCCAATAAAAATATTTTGTAAAAAAAAAAATAATAAAAAAATTGGTGTTTAACGCGGATCTTAACTACACCTAACTTTGGGCACCCTTTACTGAATCTGGCCCTAGGTGACCACCTAGTCATGCCTAATGGTTAAACAGCCCTGATAATCTATCTGTTCCTTCAATATAATATAAGATTGAATTGCCCCTTTCCCCTTTCTCCCTCCTCTAGATTCCTCACTTAAAACATGTTTTAATGCTCTGAGATGTAGGAAGGACTCTAAGCACAGTCTTGCCCCAGCACCCTGCTAACGTGTTATGCCTTCAGCCATTTTTCTCCTGTTCCTCTGCTCTGTCTCTCACAAGGTCTGCTCCATCCCTGTCTGCTCTTACAGTACTCATGTGCTATCTGGAATTAGGCAGTTTTTGCAGTCTGAGAACTCAAAAATATTGATTGTATTTATAATAACTTTGCTGCCTAGGTACAGCTTCCCAGTACTAATCACTCCTGAGGAAGGAGTCCCCAGGTGGCAGCTGTGCGGTCCAGTGCTGTCCCTAGGATGCCATAATTAATGCTTTCCCTGCTCTTGGTTATGTTCTCCTTGCATCCGATAAGTCTGCAGAAAGCAGAGGATGCTCTGATGGGATTATAATTGGACATAAGCACAAGCCCTAGTTCCGTGTAATGCATTTTTCTGTTTGACACTGAGGGCCACAATCGTAAATCTCCCCTAGTTTCTGTCACTTTCCCTGACATTAAGACAAATTAGTTTTTATATGTGTGTCTAGGAAGGGTTGGAGGCCAAGAGTTCTACCAAAGATTGTTTTTAACATTATACATCATCTTTACAAACTAAGACAGACCAGATATTATATATTATATACCTTGTGTTAGTAAGCCAGAGAACTTCCTAAGAGTACAAATTACGTTCTTGTTCTTATTGTTTTCCCTATTTTATCTATTTTCTTTCTTCCATTCTTCTTTCCATTTTTAGTTTTTCCTTCCTGCTTTTGTTTTGTTTTACCGCCACCCTCTTCATGTTCCTCTCTTTCTTGTCCAGGCCTCCAGTGCAATTGTTGGTGATTTTACTTTGGCAGACATCTAGGTTTACATCAGCCCCCCCCCCCCCCCTGGTTTACCACGTACCCTATAATAGTTATGAAACTCTTATTGAATGTTCTCTTGTCTCTGCACCCCAGGGAGCTAATTGATAACCCTAAAGGGTTTCCTGCATTTGACTCATGGAAACTTAAATATGACCTTTTCTGGGACCTAAATCAGTGGATCTCAAACCTGTTCTGAGGATCTCCAGCCAGTCGGGCTTTCAGGACATCCGTAATGAAAAAGCATGAGAGAGATTTGTATGACTGTCACCTCTATTATATGCAAATCTCTCTCATGCATATTCATTAGACTACTTTCGTTAATTTTATTCACAAATTCAAACTATGGGAAACTTCTACAAAATACTTATTAAATACAGACTAGTGCTCAGTACATCCCCAAAGTCACACCCTAGGAATCCATCAGTGCTTCTGCAACTTAATAATTTTCTCAAAATGTACAGGAAATGACTAGATTGTATCTTGAGCTCTTACGTTGCTGAAGTCCTCCTTCATATGACAAGTTACCCAGGTGCAACTAGAAAAATCCTCTGTCGTCATACATAAATATAAAACCCATCACTAGTGGAAAAGGATAAGTACAAATCTTTATTGATATTACAACCTCCTTCCAGGTTTGATGACCATTCAAGAAAATCCACAATGACCAAAAAAAAAAAAGTCTGTAAAAGCTTCAAAATGTCTTCACTCCAAAATTCATATAGGGCACCCGTCCTGTAGATGGATCATAAACAATACTTTATCTTCCAAAATTCTCTCATAAAGCACCCCAATATAATTCGTTTATCAATCCTAGTTTAATCATTGATATCTCGAACTACTCCTGTTAAAGGTTTTGTAGCTTACAGTCCATACTGTCAGTCCTGGTCTCAACATAGGCCATGTTTCGCATCAAGCTTTGATGGGAAACCAAACTGAAACAACAATACAATAATAATAATAGTGCTCATTTTCTAAAAAAAAATATATACTTAATATTGAAAATCATATACTGGCAGCTCTATCTGAATTAGACTCAATGCTTCTCCCATTATGGCATCTTCACCGGGAAGACGCTAATGCGTGCACTATATGAAAACCCCTCTATTTTAAAGAGCCCCCACCACCAAAAGGTGGGGTTCAAGCTGAACTTGCTAATAATAAACTCAAATTCACCTCCCTGTTAAGTCCATTAGGGACCACAGTATCGCATGAGTATATGAACTTTTGTTCTCAAAATTCTATTCCTTATGAGAAGGGTCATTTTAATACCCAGGCATATAGAAAACCTACCAACAGGATTACAGTTTTGCATTATAATAGTCATCATCTGAAGAAATTCAAAAACACTATTCCTGTGGGTCAGTTTATGCGCTTGAAGAGATTATACTCTTATGATCATCAGTATAAAGAGCAAGCATATAAAAATTACAACAGATTTAAGAGCAGGGGTTACCTTCATCGTGTGGTAAAACAGGCTTTTGAATGGGTTATTGTTGCTTCAGTTTGGTCTCCCGATGAAGCTTTATGTGAAATATGGCCCATGTTGATACCGAGACCGGGACTAAGTGTATGGACTGTAAGTTACAAGGCCATTAACAGGAGTAATTTGAAATATCAATGTTTAAACTAGGATTGATACACAAATTAGATTGGGACGATTTATGAGAGAACTTTGGAAGATAGAGGATTGTCTATGATCCATCTACAGTACGGATGCCCTATTCATTATGATGAATTTCAGAGTGAAGATGTTTTGAAGCTTTTATGTACATATTTTTTCTGTTTGTGGATTTTCTTGAATGGTCACTGAACCTGGAAGGAAGTTGGAGTATCTAGATTTTACTTGTCCTTTTCCATTAGTGATAGATATTATATTTATGTATCATGAGGGAGGATTTTTCTAGTTGCACCTGGGTAACTTGTCATATGAAGAAGGACTTCAGAAACACAAGAGCTCAAAATAAGTAATGATCCTCTGTATTTGGAGAAAATTATTAAGTTGCAGAAGCACTGATGGGTTCCCAGGGTGTGATTTTGGGGATGTACTGATCATAAGTATTTTGTAGAAGTTTTTCTTAGTTTGAATTTGTGAATAAATATATGAGTTAACAAAAGTAGTCTGATCAGTAATATTTGTTAACAATTGAAGATTTAATTAGCCCAATTAGTGGAGAATATTAATGGCATATTCATTAGAGATATCTCAAAAACCTGACTAGGTGGTAGTCCCCAGGAAAGATTTGAGAACCACTGATCTACGTAATACCTTTAAAAGTCCATGCAAAAATGAGCCAAAATTGACTTTTTAAAGTCTTCCACAAAGTCATTACCAACTTAAACTTTTAAGATTTCACTAATTTTATTTTTTAACTAGTTTTATTAACTAGTTATTAAGACTTGATACACTAACTGCCAATATGAAAAAAGTGAATTGTACTTGAAAAATAATTGGATAAGTGATACATCTATACATAACCCCTGCCAGACCAAAAAAAAATCTTAGTAGGGTCATCTGTTATTTTGAATAAACTAATTTTTTATGGTGGGTCGAGGTCAGGACCAATATCACGGAGGGGGTGTGTTATTGGCAAACCAGTCCACACTCTCCACTGGCACTGAATAACTCAGGTCAGACCAGAATTGGGGTTTATGAATCAAAACGTTTTCTCAAACAATTGTCTTTAGGCAAAAGGGACAAAAATCACATAATAATCAAGTAAGGCAAAAACAAAAATAACAACACTTATCAGTCACTTATTTCTCTTTCAGGACTCTCCAGGTCATAATGGACACCTCTTTCTCTCTTTAACTTCTGTACACCGTGAGAGCTGGTTTAAAACTTAGATGTGGTCATTGTTGTGGTTTGTCTTCACTACTGGGTCTTCTCTTGTAGTCCTTTGCTGTTTACTCTTTGTTCCCTCATATTTTTCTGATGGCTCAACTCTACTTTCCTTCTCCTTAGAAGCAGTGATGTGTTGGTTCTCCATTCCAGATCACACTAATGAGCAAATGCAGAAGCCTAAGCAACCCTGTTACTTTATACCACTTCTGTACTCCTCCTGGCTTTGTGGAAGAGATCCAGTAGGGGACCAAGAAAAAGTGGAGAATTTATGTCAGTGGGGTCCATTTGGAGGCCAGGAGAAATGGAGTCATATAAAGAAGAATTATTAAATTATTCTGTTGATTAGAGTTATAACTTAGGAGGGAATGAGCTATGAATATTAACTGTTATCTGTAATTGCTGAACCAGAATGTACTATACAAGATCTTGAGAAACTAGGCATAAGGGAGGAAATATGTATGTAGTCTAGCCAAAGATGATGTGTGTTATAAATTACTACTACTACTACTACTATTTAGCATTTCTATAGCGCTACAAGGCATACGCAGTGCTGCACAAACAAGTTACAAGGAAGAGAGAAGTATGTTGTTCACCAAATTAGTGATCATGTATAGAATGTGCAGTCATGCTTGTTTATTGCCAATAAAAAGCCAGAGCTTAGAAGGGGAGTCAGAAATCAATTGAGCAAGGTTGCTAGACTTTGCAGCTTTGACACTGATCTCCCTAAAGCTTTAGCAAACTTGCAAGTACATTTGATGTTGTTCTGTCTTATTCCCTTGTATAGACCTCGAGCTCTGAGACACAAGAGCTGAGGATACACAAATTGGGTACCCGGAGCAGATCCAGACCACAGCAATATGGCTGGACTAGCCAAAATCCTTGATCCCCTCCAAGAACCAGTGCAGTGGCTATGGAACCAAAGCCAAAGACAAAAAAAATTCAAATAGGGCTGGGGTTTTATACCGATCCCTGTTTCCCTCCAAAGAGGTCTCCTCCCACAATTACCTCCTGAAAATTGAGGGGCTATTCACAAGCCAAAGTACAATCTGCCATTGTTTTCACAAGACTAGTTCCATGGTAGCAGAGATGATGGAGATATTAAGGCATCTCCTGTTGCCTGAGGGAGAGGCGACTTGTTGGTGCCAAGGCTGAGGTATTTCTGGGTGGAGCCAGAAGGTAGAGTGGGTGGGTCTGAGGGGTGTCACTGGGCAGAACTGGGAGTGTGGCATGGTAGATTGGGGCAGAGCTGGGGCATGGCTTAAATCTCCCTCTCAAAGAGCAGGCCCCCTTGGCAGCTCTGAGAGTGGCCCCTATGGGAGAAACAGTATGTTCAGCCAGTCCCTACAGCAGCCTCATGGGAGAATGGGGACGTGCATGCTACAGCCAGCACATAATACCTCAGCCCCTACAAAATGTTCTGCTAAGGCTGAGCTGTCCAGACAATAAAGGGAGAAACAAATTTTATTTTTGGTTTAGTGATTTGAATAAGCCAGCTTTGGAAATGTGAATGTGCAGCATCTCTAATATCTTTGTATTTTGCACAGTACAGGAGGAAATACATTTGTTTATATTTCTACCGTGTTGTGCTGCAGGCAGTCCAGCTTCTTGGGGTTGCCAGCAAGTACTTTAGTCTGCACATTTCCTTTTCTAATTTGTTCTCATTTCCTCTATAGTATGTAATGTTCTATCTATATGTTGTATATGTGGCCAAGGTGAGGCATTTTTTAAACATGTTTCTGTGTGGGAATTTGTAGCAGAACTGTTTGATCTCTTTTCCCATACAGTGTGTTCTAAAAGCTGATGTAATATTTGTAATACTGTCTTTTTATAGACTCTGTAGCTAGCTGCTGCAAATGTGGCTATGTGTGTGTGTGTGGGGGGGGGGGGGGTGAGTTCCTCAGTAGTCACCACATCATTAAAGATGGCCCTGTATTTTTTTTTTTTGGGGGGGGGGGGGTCACATGATGCAGTCAGCCAGGAGGCAGCATTTCCTGAGCTCATCAGCCCTCATTCTCTCTAAAAACCCATCAGATGAAATCCAGCACAATTTTTGATGTAATTCTCTCACCTGGTGAAGATAATAAATCTGTAGACAAATTTGTTCGCAAGAATGACTCTGATATGGCATCCAAATCTATTAAAAAAAAAAAAAAAAAGAACAATCCAACTCGGTAGCAACAGGGGAGCCTAAGGTGGCGGACTCTCAGGAAGACAGTCCTGCAGTAAATGAGACATTGCTGTAGTGGCTAACTGAAGCGGTAATTGCTGCTTTGGGCACTTGGATGTTGCTGAATTTAATGGCCATCACCAAGCTTGAAAATAGAGTGGAAACAACAAAGGATGCAGTTCAAGGCACTGTGGAAGAATTGGCCAAGCTACAGAAGGCAGTCGAAGGCTGCACAGACAACCTGGATGACCTAGCAAATAGGTCCAAGGAAAATAATATCAGGTTAGTGGGCCTTCCAGGATCTCTAAAAGATGGAGAACTTCTGGGATTCCTTGCAAAATGGTTATCAATAGAATTATTGAAGGACTCAACACTGGGTCCCTTACAGATTGAAAGCGTGGTGGAGGCCGTGTGTGGTAATAGCCCGGATTCTTCACTTTGCTATTAAAGAATAGCTTCTGCAAATTTATTGCTAAAAGAACTGAAATATCAAAACTACAAAGTTCTGATATTTCAGAACTACTCATTGCATGTATCTGCACTATGTAGAGGATATTTCAGCATTTGAAAATTGTTGGAAAAAATAAAATGTGTTTTGCCTCACAATTTCTGATGACACTTCGATGCTGTACGACAGTTAAGTACACTCGTTCACAATGAAGAAGGCACAACAGCAGATCGAGCAATGGTTCCCAGACCAAGGAAAAAGATACTGATTAGCTGATTACTTGGTAGGTTTGATATCTGATTCCCGGATTAGCATTACTAAGACAAAGTTTTATGTTTTGGTTGTTATCTATGATGGAAGAAGAATTGAAATGAACATTTGGGACATGTTGGTTTGTCATCAGATAAGAGGCTCATTGGGAATCCACATTTGCAGATGGTATCCCCCGACCCGAACTGGAATCAATTTTTTTTATTGTTATATTTATTGATTTTAAATCATATCACAAGCATTACATCTTGTTAAGAAAAACAGAAAGGAGAAAAAAAACCATTTTCAATACATTATTCTGCCAACATAATTCAACTTTTTTCTTAGACCACAATAATTGTAATGAGGGGCCAAGGTACATTAGGAGTAAATCAGAAGAATGAAATTTAAAGAAATAAGGCCTGGATTCACCCACAAAACATTTATATTGTGAATAACATGTTCTTAAATTAACAGAGGATCTATTTGTTCACTTTCTTCAAATCTATAAAATTTTTCAAGTGTTCAGGATCTAAGAATTGATATTTATTTTCCAGATATTTAATCTGACATTTACAGGGATATGCCAGTATAAAATTAGCACCTAATGCCTTGACTTCGTCTCTCATTGCCAAGAAAGAACGCCGTCTTTCCTGGGTAGTCTTCACTACATCTGGATATATCCGAAGAGTTTCACCATAAAATGGTTTAGCCAAGTTTCTAAAGTATAATTTTTAATCATGTACAAGTCTTGTTCAAAGACCATTGAAACAAGGAGAGTTTGCCTCTCAAAAATCCCATCATTAGAATTTTCCAAGAAGGCCGATAGGTCCTGCAATCCTTCATTCCCCTCTATTCTCCTTTTAGGAACTGGTAGATAATATATTTTGTTGATTGACGGTATTAAGTCTGAAGAAATAGATAAATTTTCAACAAGGTATTTTTTAAACAATTCAAGAGCATTAATTTCAGACGCCTATTGTAGTTTTCGATATTCTCAATTTTACGATGAATAATTGTTTTATCCTTAATCAATAAATCCATTTTATTAGTCAGCAGTGAGATATCTTGTTGAACCTGGGTTTTATTTGAAGAAGTTTCCTGTTTCAGTGCCTCGAACGCGATAGTTAGCAAATCCAATTTACTCACTATTTGTGTAGTCTCCTGAGCAGCTTGAGTAACTATGGATGTTAAAGACCGAATCACAGACGAAATAGATTCCAATGTTGGCACCATGTTCTCCCCCACCGCCTTTGGATTGTCTCTGCCGACTGGTAATTCTTGAGCAACGACTTCCGAATGCTCCTGGACCTCCAGACGCTCCCAAGCATTTGCGGGGCATGGCGGCGGATTCACTTCCGGCAAGGACAGTGATGTTTCTAAACCTTGTGGGGTTAGTGCTCCTTCACTTTCCCGCACTGCAGGTAAACGTTCGCCGGTCATTCGTGGGGTACTTGTGGCAAATCGGCCCAGCGTCGTCTGAATCATCGTACCTAAAGCTGTCAGCGGTACGCTTCTTATGACGCCCTTTCTTTTACTATGAGGCATATTCAATGATATTTTCCAGGTAAAGTAAAGGGAATTCAAAGACGCTCCGATTACCAACAAGTCTAATCCGCCATCTTGGAAATGCCCCCCTGAACTGGAATCAATTTAGTATCCTCTTGAGCTTAAGCTGTGCATACTCCAATACCGCCTGGGTTCATAGATATTTGGATTCATGGAGCATTGCTGATTTATGGAAGGAATATTATTATTACCACAACCTCTGGCAAAGTGTTACAGAGCTTAACTCTTCGTTGAGTGGAAAAATATTTCCTCCTATTTGTTTTAAAAGTATTTCCATATAAATTCCTCGAGTGTCCCCTAATCTTTGTACTTTTGGAACAAGTAAAAAATTGATTTACTTCTACTCATTCTACACCACTCAGGATTTTGTAGACCTCAATCATATCTCCCCTCATCCGTCTCTTTTCCAAGCTTAAGAGCCCTAACCTCTTTAGCCTTTCCTCATACGAGAGGAGTTCCATCCCCTTTATTATTTTGGTCACTCTTCTTTGAACCTTTTCTAATTCTGCTATATCTTTTTTGAGATACAATGACCATAACTGAATGCAATACTTAAGGTGTGGACGCACCATGGAGCGAAACAAAGGCATTATAATATTTTTGGTCTTATTCACCATCCCTTTCCTAATAATTCCTAGCATCCTGTTTGCTTTTTTTGGCCACCGCCGCACACTGAACAGAAGATTTCAGCGTATTATCTACAACGACACCTAGATCTTTTTCATGATTGCTGACCCCCAAGGTGGACCCTAGTATCGGGTAACTATGATTTGGATTATTCTTTCCAATGTGCATCACCTTTCATTTGTCCACATTAAATTTTGTCTGTCATTTGGATGCCCACTCTTCCAATTTCCTATGGTCTTCCTCCAATATTTCACAGTCCGCACGTGTTTTAACCTTGAATAGTTTTGTATCATTTGCACATTTAATCACCCCACTCATCATTCAAATTTCCATATCATTTATAAACATGTTAAATAGCACCGGTCCTAGTACAGATCCCTGTGGCACTACACTGTTCACCCCTCCTTCATTGAGAGAAATGACCATTTAACCATACCCTCTGT
This sequence comes from Microcaecilia unicolor, assembly GCF_901765095.1. Classification (NCBI taxonomy): domain Eukaryota; kingdom Metazoa; phylum Chordata; class Amphibia; order Gymnophiona; family Siphonopidae; genus Microcaecilia; species Microcaecilia unicolor. The sequence goes on from NC_044034.1 coordinate 328,175,105, forward strand.
TTTCTGTCCAATAACCAATTCCTAATCCACAACATGACTCTTTAATTTTCTCAGGAGTCTCTCATGAAGAACTTTATCAAAAGCTTTCTGTAAATCTAGGTACACTACATCAACCGGCTCACCTTTATCCACATGTTTATTGATGCCTTCAAAGAAATAAAGCAAATTGGTGAGGCAATTATATTATTGTAGAAGGGATGCTGAGCAACCTACTCATTACTACTGCATCTATTTATGTCCCTAACAATATTCAAAGATTCTTTCTTTGTTCTCTACTCCCTGTACTAGCAACTATCTGGAGCCTATAAGATCATATTAGGGGATTTCAAATCTACTCTAGACTCACATAAGGATTCTTCAATGGCCCATTGTTACAGAATAGCTGATTATTTTAGACTAACTATAGTATATTTTAGACTACCTATAGTGTGAACAGAAAACCCAGTATAGATAGCATTGCAATAATCTAAATCAGGCAAAAGCCAACATTGATTTAGTGAAGGGAAATCTTGCCTCACTAATCTATAATATTTCTTTGAAGAGGTTAACAAATATGTGGATAAAGGTGAGCCATTCAATATTGTGTATCTGGATTTTCAAAAGGCGTTTGACAAAGTACCTCATGAAAGACTCCAGAGGAAATTGGAGAGTTTTGGGATAGGAGGTAGTGTCCTATTGTGGTTTAAAAAATGGTTAAAAATAGAAAACAAAGTAGGGTTAAATGGTCAGTATTCTCAATGAAGAAGGGTAGATAGTAGGGTTCCCCTTGTGTCTGTGCTGGGACTCCTGCTTATTAACATATTTAGCGATGGGAGTAACTAGTGAGGTAATTAAATTTGCTGATGACACAAAGTTATTCAAAGTTGTTAAATCGCAAGAGGATTGTGAAAATTACAAGAGGACCTTACGAGACTGGGAGACTGGGCATCTAAACGGCAGATGACGTTTAATTTGAGCAAGTGCAAAGCTATGTAATGCAAAGTTCCACATTAGAAGTCACCAACTAGGAAAGGGATATAGGCGTCATTGTTGATGATGATACATTGAAACCATCTGCTCAGTGTGCTGCGGCGGCTAAGAAAGTAAATAGAATGTTAGAATTATTAGGAAAGGAATGGAAAACAAAAATGAGGACGTTATAATGCCTTTGTATTACTCCATGGTGCGACCGCATCTTGAATACTGTGTGCAATTCTGGTCACTGCATCTCAAAAAAGATATAGTGGAATTAGAAAAGGTACAGAGAAGGGTGATGAAAATGATAAAGGGGATGGGACGGCTGCCCTATGAAGAAAGACTATTATTATTATTAACATTTGTATAGCGCTACCAGACGCACGCAGCGATGGCTGAGGGGAGATATGATAGAGGTCTATAAAATAAAATAATGAGTGGAACAGGTAGACATGAATCACTTGTTTACTCTTTCCAAAAATACTAAGACAAGGGGCATGCATTGAAGCTACTAAGTAGGAAATTTAAAATGAATCGGATAAAGTATTTCATCATTTTATCACATTCTCTAGCAATGAATTCCAGAGTTTAATTATATGTAAAGGTAGTTAGTTTAGCGGGGTTTAAAAAAGGTTTAGACAGCTTCCTAAAGGAAAAGTCCACAGACCATTATTAAAGTGGACATGGGGAAAATCCACTGCTTATTTCTAGGTTAAGCAGCATAAAACGTATTGTACTGTTTCGGGATCTTGCCAGGTACTTGTGACCTGGATTGGCCACTGTTGGAAACGGGATGCTGGGCTTGATGGACCTTCCTTCTGTCCCAGTATGGCAATACTTATGTACTTGTATATATTTATGAATCAGTCTTGCACAGCAATCCACCTGAAAATATGCATGAATTGCTCAAGTTTATGGAGAATGAAAAAGACTTTTCTACATAAATTACTAACCTGATAACCAAAAGAGAGGGAATGGTCTAGAAACACTCCCAAAATCTTAGCCGTATTTTGACAGGCAAAACTTCACCATAATGGGAAAAGAGATATAAACAGCCATCAAGAATTTGAATCTTTATAAGTCACCGATGATTTTATAGAATCCTGAATCCTCAAATGACAGGCTGCTTTGGAGATTACTATGAACAAGCTATATGGGAGGGAAGAGGGGGGTGATGGGGACAGGAGTAAAGTTCACTTGCTCCTGCCCCTAGTGCTGTGATTTTAAAATGGCTGCCATGACCAAAGTACCATTCCACTAGAGGTCACGGCAGTCATTTTGGAATCGCACCACTCCTGCCTCCATCACCCTAGTGGGCCAGCTAGGGTTTCAGGTAGGCCCAGGGAGACCTATTCTGAGTGGTTGCAGGGGGTCGAGAGGGGGGGGGGGGTTCATGCATTGCAGGGGTCTATCCCTGTGGAGGGTCAGTGTCGGGGGATCTATTGCTGTGAAGGGGATTACTTTCATGAGGGGGTGCATGGAGTGTGGGTGGCAGCTATTCTTGCAAGAGGGTTCACAGAAGGGGGATCAGGAGAAGCACAGGGGACTTTTAAAATGCAATACCTGTAACCTGGACAATATTCAGCTAGAGCCCACATGGCTAACTGGCTGAATTTAGCACAGCTTTTGAGCTGTCTTAAATTCACCATGTTAGCTATGTGGGTGCCAGCATTGAATATTGCTAGCATTCGCATAACTGCCAGGTCCTCCCCATCCCTGCTTCCTGTACCACCACTGACCTGCCCATTTTTGTAATGGCCAGTCAGAGTCAATATTTAGCTGCACTGTCCGGTTAAAAGCTGCTGAATATCGGTGATTGGATGGCCATGACCTATTTAAGCAAGCAGGAGGATGGGCAGATTGTATTTAGGCTTATTTTGGATGTTTTCAGAGGTTAGAAATTTCCAGCACCATGTTAAGTAAAGCAGTGACTGCAGGGCTGTGCTCTGGCAGTGAAGTGGTTAAAGGATGGTGGCATTTCCAGTCTTAGCATGGAAATGATTTGTCTTTATTTTTAACTGGTTTCTGATCTGAAATTATCCCATGTCTGCCTCTCTTAATTGCTCTTGTCATGCTTCTGTGCTGGATTCAGCTCATCTGAAACGCAAATCACAGGATTAGCAGCGTCTGGAAATTGAAAATATTCTTCTGCTGCTGATCTTTGATTCCATTCCTGGCTTGCACACTGGGTTCAGAAACCCTGTAAAGGAGTCACCAGTATCACGCTGAATGGGAACTGAAGAGAGAGGGAGTCAGTTTGGAGGAAATGGGGGTGCATTTGTTAGACACTTCAAAGTCTGTATAGAGTAATATTCCATAGGTATCCTTCTGTGTTATGCAATTGGACTGACTCACGGTCACTCCCCTGCCCTTATAACCCATTAAAGATAAGTGCTAGGGATGGACTGTCATTTGCAATGACATAGAAAATGTCAAAATGATATATCCTATGCCATTGCATGTTGTTACCAGATGAAAATGAGCAGGAAAAAAGATACATTTTGTGTTTTGTCATTCACCAATAATAGTGTGCACTATTTGGAAATAGTGAACACTATTGGACTCATTTTCAAAAGAGAAGGGTGCCCATCTTTCGACACAAATTGGGAGATGGGCGTCCTTCTCCCAGGGTCGCCCAAATCGGCATAATCGAAAGCCAATTTTGCCCGCCCTCAACTGCTTTCCATCGCGGGAACAACCAAAGTCCCTGGGGGCATGTTGGAAGCATAGCGAAGGCGGGACTGGGGTGTGCTTAACACATGGGCGTCCTTGGCTGATGGAAAAAAGAAGGGCGTCCCTGACGAGCACTTGGCCGACTTTATTTGGTCCATTTTTTCTTGCGACCAAGCCTCAAAAAGGTGCCCGAACTGACCAGATGACCAGTGGAGGGAATCAGGGATGACCTCCCCTTACTCCTCCAGTGGTCACTAACCCCCTCCCACCCTAAAAAAAACTTTAAAAATGTTTTTGGCCAGCCTCAAATGTCATACCCAGCTCCCTGACAGCAGTATGCAGGTCCCTGGCAGTTTTAGTGGGTGCAGTGCACTTCAGGCCGGCGGACCCAGGCCCATCCCCCCTACCTGTTGCACTTGTGGTGGTAAATGTGAGCCCTTCAAAACCCACTGTACCCACATGTAGGTGCTCCCTTCACCCCTTAGGGCTATGGTAGTGTTGTACAATTGTGGGGAGTGGGTTTTTTTTTTGGGGGGGGGGGTTGGGGGGCTCAGCACCCAAGGTAAGGGAGCTATGCACCTGGGAGCAATTTCTGAAGTCTACTGCAGTACCCCCTAGTGTGCCCATTTGGTGTCCTGGCATGTCAGGGGGACCAGTGCACTACAAATGTTGTCTCCTCCCACGACCAAATGGCTTGGATTTGGTCGTTTCTGAGATGGGCGTCCTCTGTTTCCATTATCACCAAAAACCGAGGACGACCATCTCTAAGGTCGACCTAAATGTTGAGATTTGGGCGTCCCCGACTGTATTATCGAAACGAAAGATGGCCGCCCATCTTGTTTCAATAATACGAGTTTCCCCACCCCTTCGCCAGGACGTCCTGCGAGGATATCCAGAGGAAAACCTGGGCGCCCCATTCGATTATGCCCCTCCACGTAGAAATGGTGTGTATTTCAAAAATGGTGCACACTCTTTTGCAATAATTGAACCACCACATATGCATAAACCATTGTGCTTGCACAAACATTGGAAAAGAGTGTGCTCTCTTTCCATATAGTGTGGAAAGCCTAGTGGTTAACGCAGTGGTTCCCAAACCTGGTCCTGGAGGCACCCCAGCCAGTCAGGTTATCCGCAATACAAATCTCTCTCAAGTATTCATTGTGGATATCCTGAAAACCTGACTGACTGGGGTGCCTAGGTTTGGGAACCACTGAGTTAAGGGGATGGGATTTGATATATTGCTTTTCTGTAGTTAACAATCTGAACCTACTGCACTAACCATTAGGCTGCTCCTCCACTCCAGCAGCCTAAGATCCAAAAGAACTGGGTTCAATTCCCACTGCAGCTCCCTGTAATGTGGGCAAGTCACTTAACCCTCCATGTTCCAAGTACAAAATAAGTATCTGTATATAATATGTAAAGCTCTTTGATTGTAACCACAGAAAGGTGGTATACGAGAGCCCAACCCCTTTCCCTGCAATATTTCCAAAGAGTGTACACTATTATCAGAATGGCCAGAAAAACCTGAATAAAATGAAAATTGTAGTGAATGACAGGGGAAAAAACATGAAACAAAATTTTCAAATTTTCTGTCATGCAGGGAATAACATGTATAGAATGCTTGTACGTTTGGGAAGCCTTGATTGGCCGCTGTCGTGGACAGGATGCTGGGCTCGATGGACCCTTGGTCTTTTCCCAGTGTGGCATTACTTATGTACTTATGTCCTCTTGTGATAACACTGGAAGATTTGATGATCCAGAGGAAGCCAGCTGCTTGCCCCTCTGTGGTACAGTGGTACCCTACCCAGAATATTCTCTCTGTGGGTGTTTGGTCTGGGATCAAATTAGGGCTTTATTTCATATTTTGTTAAACTCAAAATGACTAGGAAAAAAATGTCATTTTTTTCTTGTGTTGTCAATCGCATGCATTATTACTTCATAGTACACCACATTAATCAACAATCCCCTCTATTGCTCAATAGTGTGCACTGTTGTTCAGTAGGTGTACTGTTGAACAGTGGTTGCCCGTTATCACACAAAAGTGCTCAATATTGTCAATATTGCCCCAAAAATGAAAACATAAAAAATAAATTTAATTCAACGAAAAGTCAAAAACCCTGTGAATGGCATGGGAAACTAAGCAGAGTGAAAGGTTTTGGCCTGCACGCCCCTAGAGAAAATATCATTTAGCCTGGAGCAAGGGCTCAGAACACTAGTCGGGAGATTTTGGGTTCTAGTCCCAGCCCAGTCACTGATTCATTGAGTCATTTTCATTTCCATTGTGTGTCATTTCTAATTCCTGTGCAGGTGCCAACAATTGGAATATGGCTTTGGCCAAATCTCTTCCCTTTGCTATGCTTTGCAATAACCACAGTCTGGGCATCATCACATCTTTTTTGGGGAGTTGGGGGCTTTATAGCTCTTGGCAGAGATGATTGGCTAAGAGGCACTAGCAGTTTTTCCCAGAGAAACAGAGCAGGAGAAGTTGTTCAGCAAACTGGGCCATGTCCGTGTGTCATCTCCTCATCGATATTGAATTAGTAATGTGTGGGAAGCACATTTTAATGTTTAAATAATGAGGATGGATATTTGAATTTTGATCTGGAAAGCAGCCATGTTACTCTAATTGGACATGTAGAATAAAGGCTCAACAGTTTATTTGTTGATCTTTATTTCTGTGCATCTGGAAAAAAGATATTGTTGCAATAAGGTGGGAAGGGGAGAACAATATATATATATTAGGGTTGTGTTTACAAGGGACAGGGGATCCTGAGTTGGTAGACTGATAGAAGCTGTGCACTTCTTCTTCTCTGCTTTTCATTACAGACACATGACAGTGTGCAGGAGGAGAGTGTGCTGATGGCTTAGATGGTACATATGGTACTAGCTGGGACTCGGCCATTCCTGGAGAAGGTCAAGATTCAGGTATCAGAAGCATCTCCTTTTGTGCAAGATTTGATTTGATTTATTCACTTGATATATTGCTAATAATCCAAAGACATACAGCCCCCGGATTCTATATTGTGTGCCTAGCGTTCCACGCTGAAATCCAAATGTATTCTATAAAAATGTACGTAACTCAATTGGCTTAAGAAGCAAATCAGCATTGTTAGCAGCATTTAACACACAATAATGAGCACTAATTGGCAAAAATTAGAATTTACGCACACAACTCCCTAAGCGTATTCTGTAGTGCACTGTGCCTAAATTTTAATGCATGCAAAGAGGGGCATGGTTATGGGCAGAGAAATGGGTGTTTCGTGGGCGTTCCAAAATGTATATGTGTTGTTAAAGAATAAGGCCCTCTGCACTTAAATCTACGTGCCAGGATTTATGCCACATTTTCATTGGTGTAAATGGAGGTGTGTAGTTTTAGGTTCTAGAATATCAACTAAGCATATTCTATTTACTGCGCCTAAATATAGGTGCTGCTTATAGTATATGCTTAGGTGGAAATATTTTCCACATGTATTTTCTAGGTTCCGTATATGGAATCTGGCCCACAGAGGGTAATTCTCTATAGATCGCCTAACGTTAGGAGTGGAAATGATGTGTTCTAAGTGTGGATTCTATAACAGCAATTACATGCCAATTAGGAGCTAATTAATCCATTAAATTACATGTGCAACTGTTTTTATTCTATAACTTGCACACAGAACTTTGCGCACAAGTATAAAATTTGGCATGCAAGTTTATAGAATGATAAAGGGCATGGAAATTCTCCCATATGAGGAAAGGCTAAAGAGCTTAGGGCTCTTCAGCTTGGAAAAGAGACGGCTAAGGGGGGATATGATTGAAGTCTATAAAATCCTGAGTGGTGTAAAAGTGAATTGATTTTTCACTCTTTCAAAAAGTACAAAGACTAGGGGACATTCAATGAAATTACAGAGAAATACGTATAAACAAATAGGAGTAAATACTTTTTCACTCAAAGAATAGTTAAGCTCTGGAGCTCGTTGCAGGAAGATGTGGTAACAGTGGTTAGTGTATCTGGGTTTAAAAAAGGTTTAGACTGTTGGAATGTAATTGTATTTTACATGCATTGCCTGTCACCTATTATTTTCTCTGTGATTACTCTGTGACCTCTGATGTGAATTACTTAGAGAGGTCACACAGCTATGCAACTTCCTGTGGGGGTTAGACACAGAAGATGCAGCAGATGCAGCACATGGAGCACATGGAGCTCATGATCTCTCCTAACCTGAGAGGATCTATGGTGGTGTGAGCATCCATTACCATCTAAGCACATGGAAGGAGCTGATAATACAAATGTATAGTAATATGTAAATATAAGCCTGTCTGATTATAATCTAACTACAAACTGTGAGTAAACAGATGTTTTGTTACTTCAACTTTAAAGTGACTCAGCAGTGAATTATTCAGGGGTGAATGAGAGAGAGATGAAGAAAGAAATTAACATTTCTAAAGCTGAAGCTGTGTGTACTAAAATCTGCTAATTATTTACTACAAATAATCCAACAAAAGGGTTATGGGCCCAGGGTCCAGGAATTGAAAAAGAAGAGAAATATTACCAGGCAGAAAAAAAAAGGCCACATTTTTTCTCTTAAGTTTTAAAGGAAAGATTCAGTCTGTCTCTCTCTCCCCCCACACAGCAGACAGAAGGCTAAGAAAATGGCTGAGGGAAGAAATTCACCATTGTTCTATTCTCTCAAGGTGCCTAGATTAACTGAGTTTAATTATCAGCAGTGGGAATTAAGATTCATATGTCTCCTTCGAGCAAAAAGATTAAATATATGCTTAGACCAAGACAGAACAGCTGAAAATATGGCTGAATGGGACAATGCAAACTATTATGTGAAGTGCATGCTTTTGGAAGCTCTCTCAGAGAAACAAGCCATATTAGTGGAGGGAAAAGATACACCAAAGGACATTTTATATAAACTGAGAACTATGTATGCAACTACATATGCAAAGCAGCAACCAATTTGGTTGGCAGAGTTGAATGAAACCAAATTAAGGGATAAAAGTAAATGTAATGATCACATTATGCATCTTATGTCTTCATTTCAAAAGTTAGAACTTTCTGGAATTCCCATGTGTGATGCATTGAAAAGAGCATTTCTTTTTACCTCACTATCAAAGAAGTTTGATGTTTTTAGGTCTGTAAATGAGGCCATTGAAGGGCAATCTTTTGAACAGACAACATCAAAACTAAGGCAGGAATGCATAATAAATGATTCTGAGGAGATGTGTTCTCAAAGTCAGTCAGAGAGAAATGAAACAAATTTCTTGGCAAAGAACAGAGGAAGGCGGAGCTATGGGAAAACTCCACCCAAGGGCAAGCTGATTTGCTACTCATGTGGAAAGGAGGGACATGTATCTAAATGGTGTAAGGAAACACAAAACACTCCCTCTAGCTCACCTAAGCCAATGGAACTAAAGAATTTTCAAACCAGGAAATGTATGAAGGACAAAGATAAACACAAGGGCTTTCTAATGGCAGAAAAATCTTTGACTATGGTAAATAATAATTCAAATGAAAGTACTTGGATTTTGGATTCAGGGAGCACATGCCATTTAACCAATTCTAAGGATTTCTTTCAGGAAATGTGTCCAGAGGAAGGTATTCTTAAAACTGCAAACGCAGGGACTGCTAAGATCCAAGCAAAAGGTATTGGATTCTTAAAATGCAAAGTGTCTAATGAAGTTAAAGAAATTCCTGTAAGTGATGTCTTGTATATTCCCCAAGCAGTTTGCAATATGCTTAGTGTATCTACATTAGATAAGAAGGGATTTGCGATTCATTTTGAAAACAGTAAGTGCACAATCTCTAAAAATGATGAAGTGTATGCTGAAGCTTTTATGCATAATGATGTTTATAAGCTGAACATTTCAGGTGAAGCCTCACATATGGCGCAAGTAAGGAAGAATGATGGTAAATGTAGTCTGGAAATCTGGCACCGCCGCCTGGGACATCGTGATTCTAAGGTGATCCAGGATCTTTACAGTAAGCAACTAGCCACCGGCATTCAGATAAGTGCAAATGCTGGTAAAATGGAGAAATGCATAGACTGTGTTACTCAAAAGGGTGTGAGACCCTCATTTCCTGCATACACAGGAAATAGGAGTAATAAAGTGCTGGACTTAATACACAGTGACTTATGTGGACCGTTTAATATCCCATCATTGGGAAATAACAGATTTGTGCTAATATTCTTGGATGATTTCTCTAGATATTGTGTGGCCTATTTGCTGAAAGAAAAAAGTCAAGTCACAGACATGCTGAAGAAATACGTAGCCATGGTGAGCAACAAATTTGAAAGAAAACCAAAGGTTCTTCAGACCGACAATGGTGGTGAGTTCACTTCACAAAGCATGCGCACATTTCTAGAACAAGAAGGCATTCAGCATGTCACAACAGTAGCTTATACACCAGAGCAAAATTCTGTTGCAGAGAGAAAATTTAGGTCACTTGTGGAAATGACCAGATGTATGCTGTCAGATAGCAATCTCCCTAAAAGACTATGGGGGGAAGCCATTCTCACAGCAGTGTACCTACAAAACAGAATGCCAACTAAAGGCGCTGAGCGCACACCACATGAGACATGGCATGGTAGGAAGCCAAACCTGTCACACATAAGAACATTTGGAAGTACAGCATATGCTCATATACCAAAGCAAAGAAGGCATAAGCTGGATTCCACAACAGAAAGGGGCATTTTAGTTGGCTATACTCCAGGACACAAAGGATATAGAATTTTGAATCTGAAAACTGGCATTGTTGGCATAAGACATGTTACATATTTTGATGAAAACAAAAGGGTTGATAAAGGCTGGATTATCCCAGATGAGCCTTATCATCCAGAATATGAAACTAGAACCATAATAGACATGCCAGTGTATATAAATGCCATACCAAGGCAGATGTCTGAAAGCAACTCATCTGTATCTAACGAGGAACAGGCAGAGGAAGCAGACACAGAAAGGATCATTGAAGAAGACAGTACAGTTGGAGAAGGGGAATCAATTGGAGAAGTACTCTCAGATTTAGAGGATGCGGAAAGGTCAGACCAACCTGTTGTCAGACGCTCATCCAGGGAAAACAAAGGTGTTCCACCCCCAAGACTGTCTTACTTAACAAAGTCAGCAGAAGCTCAAGAGCCCTTAACATGGGATGAGATTGAGAAAATGTCAGCAGAAGAAGCTGCTGAATGGCATAAAGCTGCACAAGAAGAAATTGATGCATTGGATAAAAATAATACTTGGATTCTTACAAAATTACCTCCTGGCAAGAAAGCTATAGGATGCAAATGGGTATTCAAGTTAAAAAGGAATGCACAAGGAAAAGTGGAAAGGTATAAAGCCAGATTAGTGGCAAAGGGATATCTTCAAAAATATGGAGAAGATTTTGATGAAGTGTTTGCACCTGTAGTGAAACACACGACAATTAGAACACTTCTGAGCATTGCAGTCTCAAAAGGCATGCAAGTAAACCACATTGATGTGAAAACAGCGTTTCTTCACGGAGATATAACTGAAGACTTGTACATGGAACAGCCAACAGGTTTCATAAATACAAAACAAAGACAGCTAGTGTGTAAATTAAACAAAGGTCTTTATGGATTAAAGCAAAGTGCAGAATGTTGGAATGATAAATTGCATGAAATATTGACAAATTTAGGATTTAAGCAAGGTGAAGCAGATAAATGTTTGTACACTAGGTGCACAAATGGACAATATGCATACATTTTAGCTTTTGTTGATGATCTGCTCATTGCAAGCAAAAGTGAGCAAGAGTACAAGGACATTGTAAAGTGTTTAAACCTCAATGTTGAGATAAAAGAACTGGGTAATGTGTCATACTATCTTGGTATAGAAATTGAGAAACAAAATGATGGTTCTTATCTTCTAAGCCAGAAGCAGAAAATAAATGAGCTTATTAAAAGTTTAGGTATGCAAGATGCCCAAGTTGTAAGCACTCCCATGATCACTGATTTTCTGAAGGATGAAACAGTAAGAGAACCTTTACCAGATAACATCCAATATAGATCAGCCATAGGTAAGCTTTTATATCTAGCTACCACATACAGGGCTGATATAGCAAATGCAGTAGGAATTTTGAGCAGAAGGGTCAGCTCACCTACCAAATCAGATTGGACTGCAGTTAAAAGGATGGTAAGGTATTTAAAGGGTACCATTGATTGTAAATTAAAGATTTCAGCCAATAGTAATCCAAAACTAATATGTTACTGTGATTCAGATTGGGCAGGGGATCATTCTGATAATAAATCCACAAGTGGATATGTGTTTATGTATGGAAATGTACAAATTTCATGGGCCAGTCATAAACAAAGTATTGTGAGTTTGTCTTCTACAGAAGCTGAATATGTGGCTGTATCGGAAGCGTGCAGAGAACTGATGTGGATTGAAAAACTTTTGCTGGATTTCGGAATAGCTGAACAGAGACCAATCCAGATAATGGAAGATAATCAGAGCTGCATCCGACTGTCACAGAATGACAAGGTTCAGTCACGCACCAAGCACATCGCAACGAAATACCACAACGTGCGAGAGTTGGCGAAAGAAGGGGTCATCAGTCTACACTATTGTCACACCAGTGAGATGACAGCTGACATCATGACCAAACCGTTACCCAGAGAACATTTTGTGAATCTGCGTATAAAGCTTGGACTTTGTATGAATAAATAATTGCATGACAGTTATGCATGAGAAGGGGTTTGTTGGAATGTAATTGTATTTTACATGCATTGCCTGTCACCTATTATTTTCTCTGTGATTACTCTGTGACCTCTGATGTGAATTACTTAGAGAGGTCACACAGCTATGCAACTTCCTGTGGGGGTTAGACACAGAAGATGCAGCAGATGCAGCACATGGAGCACATGGAGCTCATGATCTCTCCTAACCTGAGAGGATCTATGGTGGTGTGAGCATCCATTACCATCTAAGCACATGGAAGGAGCTGATAATATAAATGTATAGTAATATGTAAATATAAGCCTGTCTGATTATAATCTAACTACAAACTGTGAGTAAACAGATGTTTTGTTACTTCAACTTTAAAGTGACTCAGCAGTGAATTATTCAGGGGTGAATGAGAGAGAGATGAAGAAAGAAATTAACATTTCTAAAGCTGAAGCTGTGTGTACTAAAATCTGCTAATTATTTACTACAAATAATCCAACATAGACAAGTTCCTGGAGGAAAAGTCCATAGTCTGTTATTGAGATGGACATGGGGAAAGCCACTTCTTATCCTGGGATCGGTAGCATGAATCTTGCTACTATTTGGGATTCTGCCAGGTACCTATTACCTGGATTGGTCACTGTTGGAAGCAGAATACTGGGCAAGATGGACCATTGATCTGGCCCAGTATAGCTATTCTTATTTTCTTAGGACAGTGGTTTACAATAAGTTAGCACAACTTAATTGAAGGAAGGGCACATAATTTGGCTGAGCGCACACCCTTTAAATATGTGAAGTTGTGGTATTGGATTATTTTTAGCATTAGGGTATAGATATTAGTGTCTTTTGGGCGGGAGGGAGAAGAAGGGGATTGGTTGAACAGGGAGAGGCTCATGAAAGGCGGGAAGGCTCTGAGTGAATAACTCGAATTTAGCGAGAGCCGCAGAGCTGATGTGATAGTGGCTTTGGGAGCTCTTTTAGAGAGTTTATACTTTAAAATAAATAAATAAATAAATAAATAGATTGCCCACCCACCCTCCACATGAGTGGGGCGTTTCAGTTAATTTGGTTGGGTTTCGGAATTGTTGTATGAATTTTTGTAGCTTAGGTTTTAGTTTGGTAGAATATGTGGGGTGAATTGTTAGAGTTAGATACTTGAAGTGTAGGCAGTAAGGCACGTGTGACACCACCATGCATACATGGTAAAGGAGGAGGGGAGGAAAAGTGATTAAAGTGATGCAGTCTGGCATCACCACAGGCTGAGGATAAAAGGGAAGCTAATGTAATGAGTTATGGATTGACTAGTATGACACCGTCTAGTCAACAAGTTAATTATTAATATGTATAAATATGTATTGATGAAGGTATTATAATGTAATACATGTTATTCTAGTATTAATAAAGCTGTGACCAAGATTTGTCATTTAATAGTTGTCAGTAGTAATTGATTGAGTAAACTAAGTTTGTATGTAGTTGAATGCACAGATAGGGGGTGGTGTGAATGCCTAAGTTATAAAACACGCATTAATAAAAACATGCACTGCATAATTACACAATAACAGACCAAAAAACATCCCCACATCCCTCCCACTACCTAATTAAAACACTGAATTCAGTCAATTCCCCCTCCCCTCTTCTCCATCCCAAAATGCCATAATGACTTATGAAAACATTGACTCTACTGCTTTTCGTAACTACAGACCTATCTCTTACCTCCCTTTGCTTTCCAAGCTTACCGAAAAAAATAGTCCTTGATCAACTGTCCCAGCACATTGAATCATCTTCTCTTCTCCATCCATTCCAATCTGGGTTCCACAATGGTCGCTCCACAGAAACAATTATTGCTTCCCTTCTTAATGATCTCTACTCTGCTCTTGATTGTTGTCTTTCCACCATTCTTGTTTCTCTTGATCTTACTGCTGTCTTTTATCTTGTTAACCACTTTTTACTCTTGTCCTGTCTTTCCTCTGTAGGTATCTCAGGTTCTGTCCTTCGCTGGTTCTCCTCCTTTCTCAACAACTGTTCTTTCTCTGTTTCACTGCCTGGCAACTGTTCCTGTACCTATCCCCTCCACTATGGTGTTCCCCAGGGCTCTTTTACTTTCACTGATGCTATTCAACATTTTCTTAGCCCCTTTGGCAACTCTGATCCAGTCCTTCTCTATCAGATTCTACATCTATTTATTTATTTAGATTTTGCTCACACCTTTTTCAGTAGTAGCTCAAGGTGAGTTACATTCAGGTACTCTGGATATTTCTCTGTCCCAGGAGGGATCACAATCTAAGTTTGTACCTGAGGCAATGGAGGGTTAAATGACTTGCCCAAGATCACAAGGAGCAGCAGTGTGATTTGAACCACCCACCTCTGGATTGCAAGACCGGTGCTCTAACCACTAGACCACTCCTCCACTCCACTCTATGCAGATGACATCCTGTTGGTTTCCCACCACCCCCCTCTAACCCCAGTTTCTCCTCCCTCCAGTTCTGTTTCTCTGCCATTTCATCTTGGTTAACTTCGAATCATCTAATCTTAAACCCATCCAAATCTGTTCAGGGAATTCTCCCCTCCTACCATTGCCCCCTCTCTCTGGTTTCCCACTTACCCTTGTCAACTCTCTTAAGTACCTTGATGTGATTTTTGACCCTCAGCTTTCTTTCTCTTCCCATATCTCAAGTACTGTAAAGTCCTGCTTCTTTTTTCTCCTCTGGATCTGCTCTATCCGTAACTACCTTGACAATTCCACTTGTGCCACACTCCTCTCCTCTTTGATCACTTCTCGTCTAGACTATTGTGTTTTTGTTCTCATTGGTCTTCCTAAGGTTTCTCTCTTTCATCTGCAGACAGTTCAAAACACCGCTATCTGTCTTCTCAGTCACGCACATAGATCTGATCACGTCTCTCCTTGCACATCATCACTGGCTTCCTATCCCCTTTCGGATTCAATTCAAGCTTCTCACTCTGGCTTTCAAGGTTCTTCACTTTGGTTCCCGCACTTATCTTACTGCCCTCATTTTTCCTTCCTGTTCACTCTGGTCACTTTCTGCTTCTCGTCTCTCTATTCCCCCAGTTCACCTGTCCTGCTTTGAATCCACTCATCACTCTGCTTTTTTCTACTTGGTCTCATCCCTTGGGAACACCCTCCCATTAGCTCTCTGCTCAGAGCAGTCCTTTTGCCATTTTAAATCTCTCCTGAAAGCTTCCATTTGCCACCCCTCTCGATGCTCCTGGCCCACAGTAGCAGCCTATCTGACTTTTTGTTGTTGTTGTCTTTCCTATTTCCTTTTTGCAATTTGTAGTTCCTTTCCAGTCTATTTTTAACTAGATGTACACATAGAAACATAGAAGCACCACTCTGATATTCCTATGAAGGGTGGTATATCAAACTTTTAATGAACTAAACTAAAGTGACCCCTGAAGAACATTGGCAATTTATTTCACCATTAAGGGCCCATAGCTGAAAGTACTATTTCTAGTGGACAAAACTCACATAACCTCTAATAATGGAAGAACTAACAAATTCCTCTAAGAAGATCGAAACATTCTCGGTGGTTGGTAACAATGGAGCTTATCAGATGAATAAGATGGCTGGCCGCTACACAAGGCTCTATAAACAATACACAGTACCTTAAAACATATTCTGAACACCACTGGCAACCAAGGAAGGTGTCTTAATAGCAGTATCTCATGGGCTCAATTTGATAGCAGTGTTCTGGAAGTGCTGGGGTGGCCAAACAACAGAGTTAAATTAATCTAGCCTGCTCATGACTAATGTTATCACCAGCAAGACCAGATTAACATAATCCAAACATCTTTAATTTCAGAATTAATCAAATTTGATAAAACGCTAAGACTATCCCAATACATGTAGACATAGCAAGCTGAGGGTCAGAGGACACTCCCAAACTAACCAAAGAAGTCCAAAGCTGCAAAGGCTGGCCATCACAATAGGGCAGTCATACCAACAGAGTACCCCTCTTGGTGATCCATATCACCCAGGACATCTCCACATTCAAATAAAGAATATTAATTCACAGCCAGCCTGGCGGCAGGAACACAGAATGTCAGAAGTTAGCACTCAAGAAGCGAGGGAAGGTGAAATGTGTTTTTTTCCCCCTTTCACTGATATATTATGTGTTTCTGAGATGG
Organism: Microcaecilia unicolor; assembly: GCF_901765095.1. Classification (NCBI taxonomy): domain Eukaryota; kingdom Metazoa; phylum Chordata; class Amphibia; order Gymnophiona; family Siphonopidae; genus Microcaecilia; species Microcaecilia unicolor. Next base: position 328,191,545 of record NC_044034.1, read on the forward strand.
AGGTTTAATGGAAATTGACCTGTACTGGTGACACGCTCAGTGCTCATAACCTCTGTCACCTCGTACAAGGTCATCTTAGAGGAAGAAAAACATTCCAGAGGTAGCATATTTCAGCAGTCAGAAGGAAATGAGTGAGGATCGAGGTCTCTGCAATGATTAAGAGGGGTCAGCATCTCCACTCACATCAGCCAGTACCAGGGAAAAAGTGGTATAAGAGAACAAACAGGAGAAGCACAGGGCACTGAACTGTATGGCAGACAACTCATTTTCATCCAGTTTGCTGGGTTTCTGAGTTTATGCTAGGGGCAGCTTACTAATGAGATATGTAGGCATGAACCATGAAATATATCCTTAAAAGACTAATTGTATTCCACTCAGTGCTCATAAGCCCAAATTCACTTCTGGAACTGCTCTCCTTATGGAGTGCAGAGTTAAATAGAAACAACTTTTTCTCAAACTTCCAGAATATACACAAACACACACACATAGGACTTTTTTCAGGGGGGTTCTGGCATGAGCGTAGTTTGACTGATTCATTTGAGGGAGGCAAAAGGTGGAGCTTGGTGCATTAGCATACTCATTTGCATATATAATCTCATGCATATTCACTGTGGTTATTCAAAACACACACACTAGAGTAAAACACTGAGTATGAAGCCAGCATATCAAAACTGTAAAGAGTTTGAAATGAATTTGAAACCATAGGACATTTCTCTCATTATGCCCGCTCTCACATTCACACGAATTAGCAAGGGGAGAGTGCACTTGCCCTCTCCCCCTCCCTGGGACTGATACCAGCACCCTTCCATTTTCTCTTTCTCCAAATCCCAGTTCTTTTTCCAACTCCCTCTCCCTCCTTACCAGCAATTTACCGTACCATGCCACATGGATAGAAAAAAATATCCCCTCACCCCTCCCCAGGCAGGCAGCACTTTTCTCCTGGGGCTTTCTACAAGCAGCACTCCCCCCCCCCCCCCCCCCCCCACACACACACATACACATTACCACCACCTTATAGGCAGCGCTTTATTTTTTTTGTACCCTCCACCTCAGGCATAACATTTTTCCTCTTGGCCCCCTCCACTGACAGCACTTACCCCAAGGGGCGGCTCATGGCAATCTGCTGCCTGAGATGAACGATGAGGTGGCATCCCCCCAAGCACACAAAAGAGAGGCTCCCCCTGAAAACTTTGATCAGAAAGGAGGAAGTCCCCTAGTTCTAAACACTAGTCAGGCAGTTGCCTCAAGAAAAAAAAAAAAAAGAATGCAATTTACATTCATAAGCTATACAAAGCAAAACAAAAAACTGCCAACAGCGGTTATACTCAACAAAATTATTTGAGTTAAATTATGTTGCCTGGAACTCTAATATAAAAAAAATTACTGACTCCTGACTCTGCATTGTCACAGTGTTAAATGCAAGTATATATTCTGCATCCACAGGAGCCTTCCTCATGCAGCAATGGGTGCAGAGCTGAGCTCGAGTATTTCCCTATAGAATTCACCATACAAAATAAAATCTGATTCTGGTTTCACCTCAGTATGACCAACATAATCCCTCTTCAATAGCAGCCATATTGGGCCCGATATTCAGCCCTCGGCAGTCAATGTTTTGCTCACCACTGCCGGCTTTTTTTTCCAGATATTCAATGTCAGGCCATGACCAGGCACCAGCATTGAATCCAGGCATATGCAGCCAGATGAAATATATTTATTTATTAGAATCTATTTATTTATTAGGATTTATTTACTGCCTTTTTGAAGGAATTCACTCAAGGCGGTGTACAGTAAGAATAGATCAAACATGAGCAGTAGACAATTAAAGCAGTAAAATATTCAAACAACAATACAAAGTATGTATGGTATACTACTTGCAATGACAACACAATATGTACTAGAACATTATAATTGGTAGTGAGGGATAAGGCAAAGTTGTAACATATAGATGAGTAAGAAAGTAGGAAGAATTAGAAAGTAAGGTGATTGATTTGAAGAAAGTTGCACATGAGGTCAGAGAGATGGTTAAATATTACCTCAGCTAGGGTAGGAGTGGATAAACATGTCCCGCTGCAGTATGTGCAGCCCGAGTCAATCCTTGTGTGTGTGAGTGAGACTAACAAGCTAGTTACTTCTTCCATTAAAGGCTTGGTGGCTTATAGCTGGCTAAGAGGCTCTTTTAGTAAGCTGCGGTAAAAGGGGCACTACACTAATGGCGGTGGCCATTTTTGACACACACTGAGGCCCTTTTTACTGCAGTGGGTTGAAAGGCCAAAAAAAGAAATGGCCATATGGTAAGATTGCCATGCGGGGGAAGCACTTACCACCACCCATTACTGCTGGGTACCCCCCATGGCAATATGTTTCAAATATTTCCACTAGCGCCAGAAATGCCACATGCTGGGGGTGGAATTACTGCCGGCGCCCACGTTCAGCCAGCGGTAGTTCTGAATTGCCGCACGGTAAGCTCGCGGTGGGCTTACTGCTGCTTTGTAAAAGGGCCCCTAAATGTGATATTCTGCACTTAATTGGCTAGGGTGGAACGCATGAAGATAGGACTGTGCTATATTCAGTCCTGTTTATGCAGTTATCCTAGCTGGTTAAGTGTTTTATCCCCCTTACAATTTACCATAACAAAAATATTCAAATTGTGATCATCACCTCAGGAACAACATACTTCCTTCCACTGCCAGACAGTTGTTTAAAGCAGATGGGTTTTTGTTTGCATCATAACTCTATATACATGATGCAAAGATCACTGGTGTTGAGCATCTTTATTTTGGGTGACAACTAGGGCCGCCAAACCCAAAGCCTGCTTTCAGATAGGGAACCACAAAAAACATGCAGATAAAAACTGTAATGGAGATGAAAGCCAGACTTTATAAACAATGCAAATACTGGTAAAAGAGAAACAGAAATGTTTTTTCTCTTTGTACTCTGCACAATACAAAAATAAAAACATGTACATTTCACAAAGCAGGCACATTTGAGTTCTTAAAAAGTATTAAATAAAAATATTTTTTTTCTTTTCTACCTTTGTTGTCTGAGCATTTTATTTTTCTATTTGGGCTGGTCCCAATCTCTTCCACTTTCCACGTGTCAGTCTTCTCCTAAATTCTTTTCCAGGTTGGCGTTTCCATTTCATCTCTTGCTTCGTCTTCTTTTCCTTCTCTACATCTTTCATGGTTTTTTCCCCCACTTTTCTCTTCTCTGCATTTATCTCCCTTTCTCTCATCCTCTAGTCCTTAGTTTCCATTTCATTTCTCATCTACCTACTGGCTTTTACTATTTTCCTCTCATTCCCTCCCCAGCATTCCCATTGCTACCTCTCCCCTTCCTGGTCTCCCTAACCCCTCACCCCATCTTTCACCCACTTCCTTAGTCCACCATTCCCATCCTCTGTAATCACTCTTTTAGCCCCCATCTACCCTCCACTGCATCTCATCCTATCAGTCCCAGTTTCATCCCTGTCTCTCCTTCCTTCTCTTGCCTCCATGTCCATTCTTATAACTCTTACCCTGTACTCCATGTCCTAATGTCTCTCTTTCACTATCTTTTAACCCCATGTCCACTCTCACTCAACCCCTTCAGGGACTCATCCCTTTCTTCCCATATCCCTCCCCAGAACTCCCATCCCTTTTCAATGTCTCTCTTCCTCTCTCCAATCTTCCAGGTCATTCATAGTATGTCTCAATCTATCTATCCCCACATCATCCCCTTTTCTTGCCCCTCTTCTCTTATCCCTCAGTTTACACCCTCACTCGGTCTCCCAACCCCAAAATATACCCCTACTCATTCCTAAAACTGCCAAGTATTCACTATCTCTTCAAAATGCCCACTCCATCTCTCTCTTATCTGTAATTCCCTGCTCTGCTCCCCAACACTCTCCCAATTACTAAGTTTCTGTCATCTTCTGTTCTGTTCCCCTTTTTCCCACCCCACCCCCTAGTCATATCCATCTTCTGATCTGTCCCCCTGCCCATAGTCATCTGCTTTATTCTTCTTCTCCCCCTCACCTGAGAGCATTTTATGAAGTCCACTGCAATGCCCCCTAGGGTGCTCTATTGCTCTCCTGGGATGTCTGGTGGACCAGTCTACTAAAAATGCTGACTCCTTCTACATCCCAATGGCTTGATTTTGTGGATTTTGCACTTGGACGTTTTTATTTTGAAAATGGACCAAAAAACAAAACATTCAAATCACAAAACCTTGTTCAAAACAGTATTTTCGGAAAAAAGATGTTTTTCTTTTTTGAAAATGATGTTCTTTCCTATTAAGATTTTGGACATTTTTTGGCAAAACGTCCAAAGTTGGACTGAGACATGCTATCGAAAATTGCCTTCTATGTAGTGCAATGCTGGAAAATGAGGAACAGAAAACAAAGACATCAGACGTATAATCTGAAAGCTGAAATATCCCTACCAGTAAATTTAAAATAAAATGTTTTCTATCATTTTTGTTGGAGCATTTTATTTTTCTAATCATACTGGTTTGATTTTCTGCTTTCAGTACTTATTTTTGCTTTTTTTTCAGGGTCTTCTTTTCATTCTCTGTTGCTTCTATCTCTGCTTGCTTTATTTCCTCTCCTACATCATTCCGACTTTCATCTAGACCTTCTCCTCTCTCTGTCACCTCTACTCCAGCCCTTCCATTCACCACTCACTCCTGTCCCAGTCTCCTATATTGACCTCTGTCTTTCATCCACTCCCTAGTCTTCGATTTCCACCCTTTATATTCACCCCCTTTCCAGCTCTTATCTGCTTTATTTTTGCCTGTTATCCCTTAGGACAGTTCATAATCCTTCCTGGCTCCAGTCCCTTTCTTTCACTATCTGAGTTTCTCTTTCTTTCTTTCTTTCTTTCTTTCTTTCTTTCTTTCTTTCTTTCTTTCTTTCTTTCTTTCTCTTTCTTTCTTTCTTTCTTTCTTTCTTTCTTTCTTTCACTTCATGCCTTCTCCCTAGTCCCCCAATCCATATTATTCTTTCTATCTTAGACTGCCTCTCACCCTTTCTGCTCCCACGACAGGGTTATGTATATTTCAGGTCATCAGTACTGGAAGCAAAACCAGGACTGGTCTACTCTATCTTTGACCTGGAACAGAAGAGTGGCCTACTGGGTCAGACCAATGGTCTATCTAGCCCAGTATCCTGTTTCCCAAACAGTGGCCAAGCCAGGTCACAAGTACCTTGCAGAACCCCAGTTAGCAGCAACATTCCATGCAATCCATATGTTCTGTTAAGAAAGTAATGCTAAATATGAGGTAACCTAATTTGGGTTATGCAAGACATACGGATTGGAGAGCAGGCACTGAAAGAAAAAATAAACATACAGTTGGTGATCTCCCGAAGAAGCAATTTGTGAAACGGAGACGCTCTGTTGGGATAACCGCCGAGAGAACTCTTAAATTCAGATAAATGCTTGTGCATTTTCTCCCATATATTTTATTTTTATTTATTGAGTGACGTCTTTTAGTTGAAAGTTATGCAGGAAAAGTAAATGCTAATATAAATTACACAGAATAAAATCATAGTTGGAGGTTTTTAAAGACCAGTGACAAAGTTCCAACGGCAGTCCTGTGAAGTATACAATTCACAAGAAAGAGCCGAACACCTGAGGTCTTTTCCTCCTTAATATCCTACATTAGTTATACTTGTTATTTAATACATGTATTTAGAATAATATACCTAGCAAGATATCTGCCATGACTCCAATTTATTTTAAAAGTATTTCCATGTAACTTTCTCAAGTGTCCGATAGTATTTGTACTTTTGGAAAGAGTAAAAAATTGATTTACGTCTACTCATTTTACACCACTCAGGATTTTGTAGTCCTCAATCATAACTCCCCTCATCCATCTCTTTTCCGAGCTGAAGAGCCCTAACCTCTTTAGCCTTTCCTCATGCAAGAGGAGTTCCATCCCCTTTATCATTTTGGTCACTCTTCTTTGAACCTTTTCTAATTCCGCTATATCATTTTTGAGATACAAAGGCATTATAGTATTTTCGGTCATCCCTTACCTAATAATTCCTAGCATCCTGTTTACTTTTTTAGCTGCCGCCACACACTGAGCAGAAAATTTCAGCGTATTATCTACAAGGACACCTAGATCTTTTCTTGAGTGCTGACCCACAAAGTGGACCTTAGCATCTGATAACTATGATTTGGTTCAATCCCACGCTGATTATTGCAACAGTATCTTTATTGGATCCAAGGCCCAAATCCTGAAAGAACTTCAAACCGCCCAAAACACTGTAGCCAGACTTATTTTCGGTAAACATGATTTAAGAGCGCAACACCTCTCCATGAAAAGCTACATTGGCTCCCTATTACTGAACGAATATATTTCAAGTTCCACACGATGATTCACAAGATTATCTATGGAAAAGCCCCAGGTTACATATATAATTTGATAGACCTTCCAGCAAGAAATGGTTCAAAATCTTCTCGGACTTATCTCAATCTTCATCTCCCCAATTGCAAAGGACTTAAGTATAAAACCAGGGAAAGGCTGTCAGAGGATACAACACATTCTGCTGTCATGGAGGTGGGTATGGCATTTGAGGCTGGCATACAGGCTGGCAAAAAAGGTTTTTAGTTTTATTTTTTTAGTTTGGAAGGGGGTTGGTGACCACTGGGGGAGTATGGGGAGGTCATCCCCTATTCCCTCCAGTGGTCATCTGGTCAGTTGGGGCACCTTTTTGAGGCTTGGTCGTGAAAATAAAAGGACCAAGTAAAGCCGGCGAAATACTGCTTAACGCCGCTTTTTTTTCCATTATCGGCGAAAGCCGGCCATCTGGTAGCCATGCCCATGCCCGCCCATGTCCCGCCTTCGCTAATCTACCGACACGCCCCTTGAACTTTCGCTGGCGAAGTGACAGGAAAGCGGCGATGCCGTCAAAAATGCCGCTTTCCATTATACCGATTTTGCCGCTTTTCCGAAATCGCCGGCCATCTCCCGATTTATGTCAGGAAATGGCCGGCGATCACTTTCGAAAATAAGCTAGTTGTTTATCTATATTACTATTTAAACGACCACCTCTCTACTTACTTTATCACAGCTGCATCCATTCTATGCTACTTTGCCTAACCTGTAGTACTATGTAAGCCGCATTGAACCTGCTAATGAGTGGGAAAGCACGGGGTATAAGTGTTACAAATAAATAAATTATTCTTTCCAATGTGCATCACCTTGCATTTGTCCACATTAAATTTCATCTGCCTGCGAAAAAAAAAAATTCATCTGCCATTTGGAAACCCAGTCTGCCAATTTCCTAAGGTCTTCCAGCAATATTTCACAGTCCGCACGTGTTTTTAACAACCTTGAATAGTTTTGTATCATCTGCAAATTTAATCACCAACTCATCTTTTCGATTTCCATATCATTTATAAATATGCTAAATAGCACCGGTCCCAATACAGATCCCTGCAGCACTCCACTGTTCACCCTCCTCCATTGAGAGAAATGACCATTTAACCCTACCCTCTGTTTTCTGTCCAATAACCAATTCCTAGTCCACAACATGACTCTTTAATTTTCTCAGGAGTCTCTCATGAAGAACTTTATCAAAAGCTTTCTGAAAATCTAGATACACTACATCAATCAGCTCACCTTTATCCACATGCTTATTCATGCCTTCAAAGAAATGAAGCAAATTGGTGAAGCAAGACTTCGCTCGGCTGAACCCATGCTGGCTCTGTCCCATTAAACCTTGTTTCTCTACGTGTTCTGTTTTATAATAGTTTCCACTATTTTGCCCAGCACTGACGTCAGGCTTAGCAGTCTGTAATTTTCTGGATCACCCCTAGAACCCTTTCTAAAAATCGACGTCACATTGGCCACCCTCCAATCTTCAGGTACTACGGATGATTTTAATGGCAGGTTACATATTACTAACAGCAGATCAGCAATTTCATGCTTGAGTTCTTTCAGTACCCTTGGATGTATGCCATCCAGTTCAGGTGATTTACTACTCTTGTCAATTTGGCTCAGTACATCTTCCAGGTTCACCAAGATTTCTTTCAGTTCCTCATCCTCATCATCATCTTTCAAAACCATTTCCAGTACAGGCAGATCTCTTATATCTGGTAACCCTCCTTACCGACCTATGTACAATTTCACTCACCCCCTCCATAGATCTTCCTCTCCCTTTTGCCCCTTCACTCCATTAGCCTTTCTCCCAGGATCCCCACTCATCTGATGTAAATCTTCACCTTCCTGTCCCCACTTCCACAAACTCATGTAGATTTCTCGCTCCTTGTCCTTTCCTGCCCCAGATAGGTCCCATTCTTGCTGCCTTTTATCTCCCCATTTCATGTAAGTTTCTTTATCAAGCCTCTCCACCCAGGTAGGTTATCACCCTTACTGTCTCTCCACATATAGGACATCTCTCTGTTGCTCCCTGCATCCACATAGATCTCCCTTTCTCTCTTCTTGCTAGCCCTTCCCTTCAGTCCCTAGTATTTTAGGTTTTTTTCTTCTCAGACCAATCCCCCCCCCCCCCCCGTTATCCTTCCCTATTTCAGTGGATCCTCATAGCTCAGTCAGTCAGCGTCATGGGCAGCAGGAGGAAGAGTGCATCAGTTTCCCTTGTAGTACTGAGCTCTTGCCCTTTTGCCACCCACTGGAGTGTTGGTGTTCTAGTCAACTGCTTAGTTCACCTAATGGACGCACTGGCCCAGGGCAGGAATTGTCAGCTGTTTGTTTGGACCTGGGATTTGTTTCTGGAGTTTTTATGATGGGTATCCTAGAAAGCAGACCAGATGGTGACTTTTAAGGAGCAGGCTTGGTCATCTTAGTAACACCATGTTAGCTCAGCTTTAAAGTACCATCTTGCCGTGAGCCTGAGCAGCCATGAAATACTGACAGTTATTTTGGCCTTTAAGATCTGTGACTGAGATATCTTTTTCTGAGACCTGTCCCTCCCCTTGACATATGGTGCCCTGGATCAGCTGTGACCTCTGCAGACTTGTCAACAGCTGTTGTACTGAGCCTTCTGCTGTTGCAACCACCTGTTAGCAAAAACAGCTTCTGCTCATTCTGCACCAACTGGCAATGACATGAGTCACTGGCACTGTAGCCACAGACATTTATTATTTGTGGAGCCCAGTCTGTGGGCATGAAAACTTCAGCAGCTGGCTGAGTTTCCATGGCAGGCAGGAAACACCATCTCTGTAACAAGCTACTGCCAAGCTCCTATCAGCCAAGGACCTGCCATATTCAGCTTGTATATCATGTCAGGTTCCGTTGTGCTTTTAAACTATGATTGGTAGAGATGTGCAGGCAGAACATTTTTGTTTGGTGCAATTTGGGAATGTTCATTTTTGTCTTTTACTTTAGCATTTGTGTTCAATTCTGGTCGCCACATCTCAAAAAAGATGTGGAGGGGCATAATCGAACGCGAACGCCTATCTCCATGGGCGTCTATGTCCGAAAGCAGGTACGTGAAGAGGCGGGACAGACTGTATTTTCGAAAAAATGGACGTTTTTCAGCTGGGCGTTTGTTTTTTTTTAGCGATAATGGAAACTAAAAACGCCCAGCTCAAAAACGTCCTAATCCGAGCCATTTGGTCATGGGAGGGGCCAGGATTCGTAGTACACTGCCCCCCCTGATATGCCAGGACACCAACTGGGCACCCTAGAGGTCAGTGCGGTGGACTTCAGAAAAAGCTCCCACATGCATAGCTCCCTTAACATGGGTGCTGAGCACCCAACCCCCCTCCCCCAAAACCCACTACCCACAAATGTACAACACTACCATAGCTCTTAGGGGTGAAAGGGGCACCTACATGTGGGTACAGTGGGTTTTGGAGACCTCCCATTTACCAGCACAAGTGTAACAGGTAGGGGGGATGGGCCTGGGTCCACCTGGCTGAAGTGCACTGTGGTACCCACTAAAAGTACTCCAGGGACCTGCATACACGCTGCTATATAACCTTGGCACACCAGTTGACACCTGAAGACTAATCTCTCCGAAAACATCCTTTATTGGAATAAGTACGCTTACTTACAGTTAACTGCAGATCAGAGGTTGTGCCCCACTGGCAACGAGTCTCCCTGGTACCGAGATGAGCAGTAGGTCCGAGCTGGCAGAATGCTGTACAATGCCCTCTTTCAGCCACATTCAAGGTAAGAACTAAGTTCTGTAACGTGGCTAACACATGAAAGGGATCTAAAATTGACTTACAAAAATGGCCACTACCTCATGGACTACCGGAAACAAAACAGGGCACACTCTGACCCACTAAGCAGGGGGAAAAGCACCATGGGAGTAGAGCCTACCAACTACCAACATCGTGAGCATTTGCCACAAGCTAGTGGAATCACGGAGCCCAATACCCTACACCCACATAACAGAAAAGGTGTCACACTCACCCGAGAGCCACATCAGAACCAGGGAAAGGCTGTCACAGGATAGAACACATTCTGCTGTCATGGAGGTGGGTACGGCATTTGAGGCTGGCATACAGGCTGGAAAAAAAGTTTTTAAATTGGTTTTTTTTTGGTGGGAGGGGTTAGTGACCACTGGGGGAGTCTGGGGAGGTCATCCCCGATTCCCTCCGGTGGTCATCTGGGCAGTTGGGGCACTTTTTTGGGACTTGTTCGTGAAAAAAAAGGGTCCAAAAAAAGTGACCCAAATTTGCGCTAAAAACACCCATCTCTCCTCGGCCGATAACCATGCCCCAGTTCTGCCTTTACCACGCCTCCGACATGCCCCCGTCAACTCTACCCGTTTCCGCGATGGATTGCAGTTGGAAACGCCCAAAATCGGCTTTCGATTATATCGATTTGGGTGCCCACAGGAGAAAGACGCCCATCTCCCGATTTGGGTCGCAATATAGGCGTTTTTCTCTTTCGATTATAAGCAGGATAGTGGAATTAGAAAAATATAGGCGTTTTTCTCTTTCGATTATAAGCAGGATAGTGGAATTAGAAAAGGTGCAGAGAAGGGCGACGAAAATGATAAAGGGAATGGGACGATTTCCCTATGAGGAAAGGCTAAAGCAGCTAGGGCTCTTCAGCTTGGAGAAAAGGCGGCTGAGGGGAGATATGATAGAGGTCTATAAAATAATGAGTGGAGTTGAACGGGTAGATGTGAAGCGTCTGTTTACGTTTTCCAAATACTAGGACCAGGGGGCATGCGATGAAGCTACAATGTAGTAAATTTAAAACGAATCGGAGAAAATGTTTCTTCATTCAACGTGTACTTAAACTCTGGAATTCGTTGCCAGAGAATGTGGTAGAGGTGGTTAGCTTAGCGGAGTTTTAAAAAAGGTTTGGACGGCTTCCTAAAGGAAAAGTCCATAGGTCATTATTAAATGGACTTGGGGAAAATCCACTATTTCTGGGATAAGCAGTATAAAATGTTTTGTACTTTTTTGGGATCTTGCCAGGTATTTGTGACCTGGATTGGCCAATGTTGGAAACAGGATGCTGGGCTTGATAGACCTTTGGTCTTTCCCAGTATGGCAATACTTATGTATGTACTTATTTCTTCAAGAGAGTAATGTCATTAAAAGTGTGCACTGTTTTGCAAAGAGCATGCAGTCTTTTGAAAGAGCACGCATTTGTTGGAAACAGTGCGTACTAATCATGAAGAGTGTGCACTGTCCAGAAAGGATGTGCACTCTTTTTTGATATTGAGCATATACATAAACCATCATGTATGCACACACTATCGGAAAAGTGTGCACATTCTTCTTGAATAGTGCAAACTCTTCACGATTAGGACACAATCTTTCAAAAGATTGTGTGCTCTTTTGGTCCATTGTGCATGACTGATGGCACACAACCCCCCCCCCCCTAATCAAAATTTCATAATTGTTACAGTTGTCTGGGTCTTGCGACATCTGAGTATGTAGAGCTGACGTTTCAGCCATCGTGCTGTGGCTTTCCTCACAGTATGATTTTCTCCACATAAAGCTAGGTTCTATGTTCTCTCAGGCTTCCACAAATGCCTTTTTTGTTTGCAAATGACATGGGATATGTTGTTGATGTTGCCTATATGATTTCAAATGAATGCACATCACTAATGAGTAGTTTTTGGGAAATTCCAGCAGATCCATCATGGGTATGGGAATAGCCAGAGTTATCTGCTACTGTCATATTCCCATGTCTACTCCATGGAGGTTATTCTGTCAGGAAAGTCATTAATATTAATACCTGTCACTTCTTTCATGACTTCTCTGTTATTACATGCAATGAGGATTATTGTGGTTCTTACTGTCACTAACGAGAAATACTCATGCAGTGCAAAAACCATCTTGATGTTAAGATACTGCTTCTCTGCATTGCACTAGTGACTTTTCCTTTTGCAACTGTATTTTTTTCCAACTGCAGTTCAACATATGTGCCATAATTGTTGAAAAGTTCATCTTTAGCTAAAGAATTTCAAGAAATTTCATGTTCCACTGCAACAAAAGGAGGGGAGGTTGTTTTGTAGAGATCCAAAGGCTTTTCAGAAACACTGGCAATGAACTGACCAGAAAGTTTACAGGCCATCAAACCACAAAACTTTTTAAAATTCCTCAAACTGGAAAAGTTGTCTCATTGCTGGACCAAATTTGCCTAATTTGTTGGTAGCAGATTCCCATGAATTTGGAAAGCTGCATCAGATCTGTTGGATCTTCCCCAAATTTTCTAGGAAAGTACTTAAAAAACCTGTGCAGTTAATCAGGAAAAAAAAAACATATTTCAGCTGAATTTGAACCCAGTCTGAAGTTCATCCAGTTATCATCTGGACTTTAAATTTTTCACCTACAGCAGTGAATACCGATGCAGGAGATGTCCTGGTTTCTGAACTCAAGACTCCTCTGTCACACTGACTTTCTGTGTGACACTGGGGTGAGTCACTTCACCATCTAGTACCACTGGAACATACAGTAAGTGATAATATATTAGTTGAAAAATGGTGCAATTCACTTGCTTATGGGTCCTCAGTGAATGCTGACTTTTTTTTATGGGGAGACCCGAGGTGCATGCTTCATGGGCTGCAACACTGTCTCACTTAGGTCTTACCACCCATGAGATTTATCTGGGACAAGACCAGCTAGGCCTGGAAAGCCATTGGCTCCTGGTATCAATCATTCCAAAAACTCAAAGTTCAGCCCAGAATTTGTTCTAAACTAATGAAGTTTACAGCAATCTTTAAGTGATCAAAAACCAATATGAATTATCAAAATGCGAAGTATATACATAAAATTGGCACTACAGTTCAGCTCTCCTGATCCCTTTTATCCAGAGGTAGAGCAGGACATAGCTACAGATGAGTCTTTGCCAGTCTGGGCCTCTCTATTGTTGCCTCAGGTCCACCACCATTCCAGTTACTGGCAGGGATCCCCAAATCCCACCAGCTGAAGAAATTCAGAGCCCACCCTGAGTCAGCTATAGTACAACTGTCAGTGATCAAAGTGCTGCTCCAAATGCTAAAACCATTAGCATGCTAATTTCTAGTGGCTCACTAATTGCCAAGATCCTTCTGTTATTACTAAATGTATATTCTCCTATATATTTTCTTACATATTTCTTACAATATTTGCTTGCTAAACTAATATCATGTTTTATCATTATCATGTTACCCAATATCCTTCTGTTATTACTAAATGCATACTTTCTCATATATTTCCACTATTCATGATGTATTGTAAGCCACGTTGAGCCTGCAAAGAGGTGGGAAATGTGGGATACAAATGCAACAAATAAATAAATAAATAAATAAAGCTTTAGCTGATGCAGGCAGGCTCTGGCTTGCTTCAGCTGGAGGGACTTGGAGATCCTCGCCAATCTATTTTTAATTTAATGGGGGGTGGAGTGGTGGGAGAGAGAGGGAAGAGAAAAGGGAGTGCCTGATACCTACCCATGTTATCCGTTGCCCCCCCCCCCCGAAAAAAAAATCATGTCTGGCTATGCCATGAGATAGGGTACTCTTCTCCAAGACTGAGGACTCCAGTAGAACCCCCTTTCTTATTACCTCTTCCTTGAAGGCAGGTTTCTGACATAGTCTGCAGGCACTCCTTGCTTGAACCCTGGGCCCTCCTTAATCCTTCTGTAGTCATACTGCCTGTATATCTGGATACTACGTTCATTTGTGGCTGCAGACCCTATTTGTTTCAACTCTGTCTTCTGAATCTGCCTTCTTCCTAGGATCAGTGAAAATGCTTTATTCTTTTTCTTTCACACAGAGGCTTCCTCGTACTAGTAACTCTCTTTATGTATTTAAGCAGTACTGGTTTCAGCCTAGTCAGTCAACCTTAACACAGACATTGTAAAGTGCAGTGGTATAAGCAACCCTCTCACCACCCATGCTGGTGCCAAACACTCTTATTCTTTAAGTGCACCTCTTCTACCAGCCAGAGACACAGGCACCCTGTAATACAGTGGTATAGCCAGCCAAAGACAAGAAACTGCCTTCAGGTTTGTTATCTATACCATTACGTTTTCCCTCCCTACAACTACCTAGGTAAGGTGAGGCCTCCCAACTTCTAGAAAATATGGGTGGCATAAAAGCCAAAATGCAACAATTAATAGGGCCAGTAGAGGTCTCTACCATCCACACATGGCATAGAACCCACTGACTTACCTGCTCAGTAATGTTATAACCCAAATGGAGTATCGGTAGCTGTGTTTATAGAATCAATATTCTCTTCCCCCATCATCTCCCTCCCCAGACATGCAGTTTACCTGGTTTGCAAATTTTCCAGTTTACTGTTTGGCAGTTTGTTTACAAAGAGCTAACGATGAGATCCATCAAAAAGTGATGATTCTGTCGCTTGGCAACCAAAAATAGGAGTCACTGTGGGGCAGCAATTAATGTCTCTGTAAAGATCCTTAATAAGCTTGTTTGTGCAGCACGTTTATCAAACAACTGCTTGCAAAAATAATTCCTTCCTATCAAGTGATCTTTCTGTGGCAAGAATGAATTGGTGTAGTGGAAACGGTATTTCAAAATGAGGTCTGGTCCTCAGGAGCTGCAGTTGTGGAACAAGGCCAGGAAGAGAATAAACCACCTGCAACTAATCATCAACTATCTACAGGAACAATGAACTCAATGTGCTTCCAACCCAAGTTCATTCTTACCACTTTCCTTAAGCACTTTTTTCCTGAGATACATTGAATTCCTACAGTTTAATAATATTTCTGCATATTTACATTTAGGGGGATGTTATCAACGTGGGCTATAGTTAAGACATTATTTTGCCACGTTGCTCTATTTTAGCACAGGGTCCCATTTTACACGATTAGAACCTGTGCTAAAATAGCCCAACTTAATGGTAGCCCACGTTGATACCTTCCCCCCTTAGCTGAGAGTTGCAGATCAGGTCCCATACGTTGCTCTTCCAGCTGATCAATTGGTTGAGGTAACTCATTGATTATGTCATACTTGTCTGGTCGTGGCCCAGAACAATCAGGGATTACCATCAGTAAGTGACTCCCCATTGCAACACTGTGAATACAGAACCAAAAGTGGTTTGTCTGGAGGACATCACAGTATACAGGTTGACGGTTGACTGTTATGTCCTTCCATGTGAAAAGCACAGTAAGTATCTGATGATTTCGTGTTGTATGATACACCCAGATGGATGTCAGTTTTCAAACAGCATGTCTAGGTATTTACCCAGAGTATATGCATAGATTAAGTGCATTTTCAATGGTGCTGCATCTAATTCTATAATCTAGGCACACGCATTGTTCTGCCCTGCATTCATGCATATAAGTATACACAGTGCCAGCAGGGCACCCAAGCTATTTTACAAATACCTTAAATACCTGCTCAACTTACATAGTGCATATTTACAAGGGGGAGGGGGAGCCTACACATGGATGGCAAAAATAGAATAGACTGCAGAAAATAAAACCACAGATAATCTCAATAGTTTATTGTATAGGTCTACCTCATAAATCACCGATAGGCATAAAACTAAAAACCAGACATGGGCTGCATCAAGGGTGAACAACCAATTCTGACGTATCAAAACATAAGGAATTATGCAATTGTTGAATAGCACCATCAGCATACCAGAGTGTTGTAGTCATTGCTAGTGTAACTGTTACCGGTGCTCAGTGGTGTGCTGGTAAATTTTTAACAACAGGCTCTCTCCCCGGTCCACCTCGGCGCCCCCCCCCCCCCCCCCCCCCGTCCACCTCTGCGCCCCCCCCCCCCCAAATTGCAGAGCTGGCTATAGCCAGGAGGGGGCAATGCATTACTCTCTCCAGGAAAAAAAATTAAATGATCCCAGGTTCCAATCTAATTCATGTTTAATGTGGGATAAAGTGCCATAAATAAGTAAATAAATATAAACGTTTAATGTTGAGTACCTGATTCTCAAAGTGAACATATTCCAAACACTATAATGAAAATAAAATGATTTTTTTTCTACCTTTGTTGTCTAGTGACTGTTTTTCTGACCATGCTGGCCCAGTATCCGATTCTGCTGCTATCTGTCCTCTTAACTCTGTTTCCAGGGCTTCCTTTCCATTTATTTCTTTCCTCCTTTCTTCTTCATTTCTGGTCCTCAGCTTCTGCCTATTTTCTTCATCTATGTGCAGTTTCTCTCATCTCTTCCTTTTCCCTCATCTCATCTCCTTCCTCACTCTTCTCTCCCCTCTATCCATGTCCAGCATTTCTTCTCTCTCCCCTCCTCTCCCCTGCCCCGCATGCACCCATGTCCAGCAGTGACCCTCCTCTCCCCTGCCCTGCATGCACCCATACCCAGCGACCCTCCTCTGCCCTGCCCTGCCCTGCATGCACCCAGATGTCCAGCAGTGACCCTTCTCTCCCCTGTCCTGCATGCACCCATGTCCAGCAGTGTACCCTCCTCTCCCCTGTCCTGCATGCACCCATGTCCAGCAGTGTACCCTCCTCTCCCCTGCCCTGTATGCACCCATGTCCAGCAGTGACCCTCCTCTCCCCTGCCCTGCATGCACCCATACCCAGCGACCCTCATCTGCCCTGCCCTGCATGCACCCAGATGTCCAGCAGTGACCCTCCTTTCCCCTGCCCTTCATGCACCCATGTCCAGCAGTGTACCTCCTCTCCCCTGCCCTGCATGCACCCATACCCAGCGACCCTCCTCTGCCGTACATGCACCCAGATGTCCAGCAGTGACCCTCCTCTCCCCTGCATGCACCCATGTCCAGCAGTGACCCTCCTTTCCCCTGCCCTGCATGCACCCATACCCAGCGACCCCCTCCATCCACCCATGCCCAGCAGCGTCTCCCTTTTCCCCCCTGCCACCCCCTCCCGAGTTGTTTTGCGAATTCTTCTCCTCCCTCCCTCCCGATCTGGTCCCTCACCGCCCGCTTGTTTTTTTAAATTATTCGGGGCAAGCAGTCTTGCCTGCCCGCTTCCAGCGCCAACTGTCCTCCCCTGCTGATTCACGCTTCAAAATGGCCGCCGAGACTTCAGCCGAAGTCTTGAGAGACCGCCTCTGGAAGTCTCGGCGGCCATTTTTAAAGCGCGAATCGGCAAGGGAGGACAGTCAGCACTGGAAGCGGGCAGGCAAGACTGCCTGCCCCGAAGAATTCAAAAAACAAGTGGGCGGTGAGGCGGATCCGGAGGGAGGGAGGAGGGAGGGAGGAGAGCCGGCTCGCTATTTTCAACAACCGGCTCGCAAGCCGGAAGAAAATTTAACAACCGTCTCCAGCACACCACTGCCGGCGCTGATATTGGGTTATGTCAGTATTCTATAATAGAATCTGGGCACCAGGTGCTGTTATAGACTCGGCTCCCACTGCATATCCTTAGGGTGCCTAAATGGAGGTGCCTAGTTGTAGAATTGGTCCTTTAGTGTGTGCCACGGAAAATACATGCCTAATCTTATGAATTCTTATGCATCTACTTTTTGTTTTGTTACATTTGTACCCCGTGCTTTCCCACTCATGGCAGGCTCAATGTGGGTTACATGGGGCAATGGAGGGTTAAGTGACTTGCCCAGAGTCACAAGGAGCTGCCTGTGCCGGGAATCGAACTCAGTTCCTCAAGACCAAAGTCCACCACCCTAACCACTAGGCCACTCCTCCACTACTTTAGACATATAGGTACAGATACATCCCGCATACACGTTTAAGTTACGCACCAAGTTATACTTGGTTTTGGCACATCCAGACCAAATGTACATGCTAGATATAAGGGTGCTCAATATCTGTACCTATAGGGGAGACAGTTCTGAACCTTCCTTCTGTTGTGACACACCTGACTGACAATGCTCACATGCATGACACACTGAATACTGGAAGTCGTAGCTAAAGAAAGACAAAACCTTATAAATCATTTCATTGTTGCTGTCAATAATGCAAAGGAAATATAGACACTGGGGTTTGGATGGTGCTAGGGTGGAGCAGAGGGATGGTCCAGAGGTAGGGTTACCATATATCCAGTTTAACCTGGACATGTCCTCTTTTTGAAGTCACTGTGGGACATCCAGTTTGGTTTTTCTAGCCTGTCTGTATGTCCAGGTTCGCGGACAAATGGGCAGGCTAGAATCTCCCACCCGTACGTCCCACAGTGTCCTGAAAAAGAAGACAAGTCTCCCGTGTGCTACCGGCACCGCTTCAAAATGGCCAAGCAGCAGCCTTGTGAGACTTCCAGACGTCATGTGGGGTCACCACGTGAAGTGTCGGCAGCCATTTTGAAGAGGCGCTGGCAGCGAGTGGGCAGCGGCATCACCGGGCAGGAAAGAGTGAGGTCCTTTCCTACTCTGAAGAGGCCACTAGACCATGATATGGTAGGGGAGGGGATATGGAATGTGGGTAGAGGATAGGGGTGAGGGAGCTGTAAAAAAAGGTGGGTGAAGGGAGGCTGGAAAAAGATTTATGGGAGGAAAATATATAGAAGGGGATGGCTTTCTTTGGAGGGGTCAAGTCAAGGTGACTGTGTGGCATGGGGGGTGAGGAGGGGGCGTGATCAAAGGGTGGGGTGGGGAAGGGGTGGACGGGGAGGGGGAGGGGAAGGAGCTATTGGTTTCCTCTCTTTTGCCAGGGCAAATATGGTAACCCTATTCAGAGGCCAGCAACATTTCCATTTGGGGCTGGTGATAGAACTATGGACTAATAATGGAGATTTCAAGTACCCGACTTCCTTGTTCTCAGGTCTCTCTAAACTGCCACCCACAGAATTGTTAAGGAAAGCACAAAAAAACTGTCTGTCAAATATTTGGTGACACACTTCCCAGATGTTGGTGACAACCAGTCTGTCCCAACACACTGGTTGAGACCACTGCTCTAGAGTAAGTGTATAGTGGGCCCTGCCCCCCAGAAGGCACCCTTTTAGACCCACATTTCTATGCATATAAATTAGGGGTACACCAAAGTGTGTGTTTAGTTTTACATGTGCCGCCCTACTAAAAATGAAACTCAAGCAGAACTTATATATGTGACATAGCTCCTTTGACCTCATTTTTACCAGATCCGTAGATATTATTCCAACGTATTTCTGATCTTCCTGGCCTCAATCAGCTTTGTTTTTTAAATGATCTATCATGAAGTTGGAGGGGGGGGGGGCAGGGTTGTTGTTGCTATCATCATTGTTGACATTGTACTGCAGACAATTTTGTTTGGTGGAGGGAGGGGGGAAGGGGAGTAGGGGACAGGAATTTTCATACCTAAAACTGAACTCCATCTCTGTTTCATGGTTGCCTGTATATTGATATGTTCCTGTTAACACTAAATGATCCCTAACATGAATATGCTTGAGGTATGCCTGCATGCTTCATTTTGCCTAAAATCTTGGTGGATTTGCATAATTTGATTGCTCCTAAAATCAGACCTGTTTGGGGGCTATGGCCACAGTTGTGAACCCCTATTTCAACTGAAATCTTTATGTACACAGAGGCCCTCTGCAGGCACTGGAAAGTCTCATCCTCTGGCTGCTTAGTTCTACTTCTCTGTCTCATCTCATCTGCATTTGTTTTCTCGTTGTCATTTTGACGTGATATTATTGAACGTTATCAGGGTCAACATTTGGGCCTAGATAAGGCCAACTGGCCCCTCTCCAGTGAGGTACAGATCCAGGTTTCTCTGGCAATCCAGTCTGGCATGATCTCCACGAGCTGATTTCACTACTATTATCTCTTCTACATAATTACACTTGACATATGAATCCTATGTAATGAATTTATGCAGACTGGAAGCTTGCTGACAAATTGGTCCAAGAATATGGTTCCTGGATGATTAGGCGGCTGCGCCATGCTAGACCTGTTTGTTGAGTCCTTTTCAGCTCCTCTGTTTATCTTATTTTCACTTTGCATTTGAAAATATAGAGCTCACTTCAAAGACCAGCACATGCTGCTGCCTAATTTTAAACAATAGAGTGGAAAATGGCCATTTTAGGATGTAATTCTATAAGGAGCCATCTAGTTGTAGGTGGCAAGAAAGCACATAAATGATGGTCTTTTAGTCATTTACGCATGTAATTGGCAACTCGCATGTGTAAATGATCTGGAATACTGACCAGCGGAAAAGTACGTGCTATGATTTCATGATTTGTACTTTGCCAGCGGACGTGCACATGGGTGGAACGTGGGCAGAGTACACAAGAAGATGCATAGACTATATTAAGCACAATATTTAACCGACTGTGATCAGTGTTTTGCTGACTGCTGCCAATATTAAACCCAGAAATTCAATGCCAGGCCATGTCTGGGCACTGGCATTGAATTTCCAGGTTTCTGGAACTAGCTAACACATAGCCAGTTAAGTGCGATATTCAGCACTTAACTGGCTATGGGTTGCTGCATAAAGGGCTCCTTTTACAAAGTGGCCCTAATGATTAGCAGTGCTCTGGATGCAAAAAAGCCTATTCAATTCCCATAGGCTTCTTTTCATTCAACACAAGCTAATCGGTAGCACAGCTTTGTAAAAGAATACCAAAGATAGGACTGACTCTTATGCAGTCCTATTTATGCAGTTAACCTAGCTGGTTAAGTGATGAATATCAGCACTTAACTGGCCAAGTGCCAACTCCACCCTTGGAATGCCCCCAAATTAGCAGTTAGTTCTGAACAGGTGTTTTAATAGCCCAGGATCCATTTCTGGCTGGTGAAATCACTTTGAATATTGACCCCATTATTTATGTGCATTCTAGCTCACACCTAGGTGCGAGCATTTCACTTCCCACAGGGCCGATGTAAATGCTCATACCTTAAATGTAAGTACGTTTTTGGCCACTGTACTAGTATTCTATAAAGAAATATAGGTGCCTGCCATTCTTCATGGAAAAAGATTAATATCGGTGCCATAACCAGAGCTCTTAGTAGGTGGCTATGAGTATTGTTCCCTCTAAGCTGAGCGAGAGTCCTCCAACTGCATTGCAACCAGTAGGGGGTGGTACTTCATTATTGTGATTTCAATCTCTAGGGACAAACAGGTTCCCTGGTGTCCTGCAGGACTTGCCTGTCCCTCACTATTAAAATTTGATAGTGAAGCAGCGCCCTCCATTGGCAAGGACTCCCACTTAGCTTAGAGGGAACAATGCTCATGAGGGTAATATTATAAGAAGGCACCTACTTTAAGCTTGAAAATAGACACCTATTTAGGTGCTAGTTTATAAAGAAAAGTTAGTGACTGCTTTTCTTGATTAAAACATTAACTTATGTAGCATAACCTGTACCTACACTGCAGACATGGGCATTTATAGTTTATATTTAGTTGATGTATGGCATATCAATAAAAATATCTAAGCAGTTTGCAAAGAATTAAAAACTGGTAGAAGGGATAAAAACAGGAAAGAGCATGACAAACTTAGGAGGAGGGATGATGGAACAGCAAGGTAAGAGTTAGGCAAAAATATAAAAGTTGCAGTTTCTAAGGAAAAAAACATAAGATACAGAAAGGACCATGGGTTAGGAAAGTCAGAAATCCGGGGCTGTACTGCTACCAGAAGAAAAGCCTAATCGAAGTTATGAGGAAATGCCTGATTAAACAAATAAGCCTTAAGGGACGCTTTACTTAAAAAAAATAAATAAAAAACCCTGCTCTATTCAAGTGTTCAAAGGCAAATCATTCCAAAGAACGCGGTTCAAGGGCACTAAAACAGGAATCACATGCATGATCCAATCTAATCATTCGATGAGAGGGAACAATAAGTAAATTACTCTGGGAGGAGTGAAGGGACCAAGAAATCATAATCAAAATCTTCAAAGAGGAATTATCCAGAACAGAGTGAACTGGGTGAATTTGTTTTAAGGTGTAAAAACAGTTCTGGATGACAGAGGATAGATACTGTTGAAAGTTAAGGTCCTTATCAAAAATCACACCAAAGAGCTTCACATAGTTTTTCAAGTGGAGAGAAGAGCCCTTAACAGTAGGTAGAAGGAGAAGAATAAATGCAGAATAACAAAAAAAAGAATAGATTTAGGTTTATCTGTACTGAGCTTCAATTGAGAAGTAACCAGTTAGCTATTTGATCAAGTTCACAGGACAGAATAGACATAGAATCAAGAGAGTATTGATAAGTGGAATAAGAAGCTGGATGTCATCAGCATAGATATGGAAGGTGAAACCAAGATACTGTTGAAGAACAGCAAAGGGAGCAAGGAAAACATTGAATAGCAATAGACCCAAAATAAAACACCTAGAGAACACCAAAGAAATGAGGTACAGGGAAGGAAAGCATATGTGAACAGGACATTTTAAAGGTACAATGTTTTAGGTAGGAACAAAGCCAAGAGAGGACAGAATCTGATATACAAACAATCAGAGAGATGCTGGAGAAGATAGAGGTCAACCAAATCAAATGCTGCAGACAGATCTAAGGAAAATTAACGAGACTTTGTTACCTTTATCAAGTTTCATTCTGATGAAGTCAACCAGACCAAATAAAGTAGTCCCGGTTGAGTGATGATGAGAACCAGTCTGCTTTGGATGATATAAGCATTAGTTTTTCAAAAAGGGAAGATAGTTAGGAGAAACAATTTTTTCAGCTAATTTTGCCATAAAGGGAAGAGAGAAATGAGTGGTAATTGGCAGGGAAAGAGGGATCAAGTTTGGAAAATTTAAGAGGACGATAAACAATAGCCTGTTTCCATTTGGTTAGACTGCCAGTGGTAAAACATGTATGGAGAACTGAAAGAAAAAAGAGTGACAAGAGTTCAAGAATCTGAAACAGAAGATTGGTAAGGGATCAGAGATGGTGGAAGAGGATGTCAGATTGGAAGCAGTATTTTTCAGCTCAAGTCTGGAGGGTAGAGTGAAATTAGTAAGGGAGCTGAATGAACAGAAAGCTAAGTGAAGGAAGGGTAAGGGTAAGAGTGATGGGATCTGATATACCGCCTTTCTGTGGTACAATCAAAGCAGTTTCCATTTATTATATGCAGTGGAAGATTGAGAAGAAGAAGGGGAGCAGGCAGGGGAAGTATCCAGAGAAGCCACAGAGAAGACCATCTGCAAAACCAGTAAACTTGTATGCAGAAAGAGTTGAAGGAAAAAAATCTCATGGAGACTCAATGCTGGTGTAAATATTCATGCCTAGCTTGCTAAAGAATGCGCATATATAATAAGAATTTATATTTTAACCGGTCAATATTCAGCTGTTGCCAACTAAATTACCCTGGATATTCAATGCTGGGCTATATCCAAGCACCAGCATTAAATATCCGACTCTCACTAGACTTAACCTTGCCACCAGAACTTATATGATGTTCAGCCATAAGTACAGTCAACAGTTTCTCCCTCCCATCCCCCTCCCAAACATAGTCAGACACCCTTCACTCCCACCCTTCTAAGCAAAAGCCAACCCCCTCTCTTCCACTCCCTCAGCAAAGGCCAACCCCCCTCCTGGTCCTCATTCTAAGTCATAGCAGGCCTCCCCCCCCCCCCAAAGCCTACCTGAAGAAGCCTGGTGGTTGGGGTAGAAGTCAAATTCACTCACTCCTGCTCTTTGTGGCTTCAGTTAAAAATAAATGCCATGGCCTCTAGCGGTAGTCTTGTGGTACTCCTGCTGGGGGGTCATTTCCTTCCAAAGCTTATGACTGTTATTAAGAACCTTCACCACTGTCTTCCTGCATGTCCTATTATCTTTTAATTGCAGTGACCAACAACCCAAGTCAGGTTTCAACTAGTGATATGTTTTGCTTTCAAATTATGTGCATACCTGGGAATTCTAGTCACTCTAAGATTGGTGTAGATAAGAATGCAAACCTTCCCTTCTCTAGTCATCCCCCACTCCTGCAGACTCTCTCTCAAACATATACTTTCTTCTGTTCCTTCCCTATAAAATTCTCCTCTTCCCCTCTCCAAGCCAGACCCAAGTACTCTCCTTTTGTGTTCCCAGCCAGTCTTACCACTCTTTCTGTATATCATCCTATCCCATGTCCAAACCTACGAGCTTATAATGTTCTCACTTTTAATATGGTGACTGATTTGACTGCTTCTGTCCAGTTTGGCTATCACCACTTCCTCCTATCTCCAGTTTGCACAGACAGTGTTGCCATCTCCTTGGTCTAACCAACTCAGCCACTGCCACCTTCCAGCTCAACATGAGGTGGCACAGGAAATTTCCAGAATGCCTTCAGAGACCCAATAATTTCAATACAAACCCAGAGTCATAGAGCATACTCAGACATAATTGTCCAAATGGTGATGTGCCACTAAATAAACAACTCAATGGCAAAGCTCATTATACATTATAGAACGCGGTGAAGGTGGTTAGCTTGGCCGAGTTTAAAAGGGGGTTAGACGGTTTCCTAAAGGACAAGCCCATAAACCGCTACCAAATGGACTTGGGAAAAATCCACAATTCCGGGAAGAACATGTATAGAATGTTTGTACGTTTGGGAAGCTTGCCAGGTGCCTTGGCCTGGATTGGCCACTGTCGTGAGCAGGAGGCTGGGCTCGATGGACCCTTGGTCTTTTCCCAGTGTGGCATTACTTATGTACTTATGTACTTCTAAAGCATATGTTGCATGGCTCAAAGAGATATTAAAGTGGTCAAGCAGATCCCAGTGAAAGAAAGACCAGCAGCCATAGGAGAGTCTCTAATATGCTTGTGCTATGCATGGTAACGGAATATGTTTTGGATGGATGCCAGTCTTCCATTTCTCTGTGTAATGTCTAATTAAGACAAACATTCTGAACAAAGGCCAGCATTTGCATAGTTGCATAATTAATGTGTGCGTTAGACATAATAATGATAATCACACCACATATTCTTGGCTGTTGACTCTGATTCCATCAACAGCTTAACATGAAGTATAGTCACAAAATTTCAGGAACATGCATGCAGCCATCTTCAGGAAGGATCTTGTAACCAATGTTTTTAGGCCCCATGTTCACTGAATATTGAGGCTCCGGGAAAGGGATTATTGTTACAGTTTATTAAAAACTTGATATGCTGACTGGCCTTATCAGATCAAGGCAGTTTACAGCTAATGCTTATAGAAAGGAACTCCATAATTGTCACTAGGAAAGACCTAACACATACATTTTTATATAAAAGAGACAGAGAAAGAGAATAAAGAAAGCAAAAAGAAAAACACACATCGTATTCTCCTTCTCCATCAATATATTTTACTGGCCCCTTCAGGCTGAATATCAAAAACTATTAGGAAGAAATGAATCTTTAGTAAGGTTGTACATTTCTTTAAGCTCATTTCTCTATGTATTGCCTTTGGAAGATTCCAGAGGACAAGAGCCAACCAAAAAAAATGCACAGGAGTGAGTAGATTCCCAGTGAGCCACGGAAACATGATGCAAAAACATTCTGTGATCTTGTAAAGATCAAAGAGACCTTGTGGGAGTATATGGAATAGCTAAATTATGCTGTTTATTATTTATTAATCACAGCTGAGTTGTAGAAACACAAAGAATTCACGTTGCAAGGGACAGAACTAGGATTTTGACTCAAATCGTGGTCTCTACATAAACTTATCCTAAATCTGTCATTTCTCTCATTCTCTAGTTGTGATCTAATGATCTTTTTTCTTCAAAAGTGGTCCTAATGTCCAGAAGGTTTGAGAATTAAAACCCAAATGTATTACATGGCACCTACAAAAAATTTCAAAAATGTGCCAAAGGCTCCGTAATTGCCTATGTACCTTCATAAAACAGACTCTCAAAATTATCATAGTAGCACTCAATGGTGCCCTTTTACTAAAGCACAGTAGCCCTAATCTCCCAGATTTTATGTAGCGTGCTTAGTGCAGTTCTACGCGTAAATTTAGGTGTATTCTATAACTATGCATGTAGATTACTTTAACAAGCTGTTAAGCGTTGTTAACAGCTCTTAACAAGCAATAACAAGCACTAATTAGCAAAAATTAGAAATTATATGTGAACATTGCTAAGCGTATTCTGTAATGTACTGCACCTAAATTCTATTGCGCAAAGGCAAAAAGGGGTGTGCTTAGGGGCATGGAAATGGGTATTTCATGGGCTTTCCAAAATCTACACATTGTTATAAAATATGGGCCAGTGCATGTAAATCTACATGCAAGGATTTATGCCAGCTTTTTGTTGGTGTAAATGGGTACGTATAGATTTAGTCACATGAACTATGCCTAAGAATATTCTAAATACCATGCATAGATTTACATGTGGTATTTAGGCGTAATCGTCTTACGCGTGTTTAGGCACCATGTATAGAATCGAGCCCAATCTGGGCCTTCCATACTTTAAAGGGGCACTACCACGGGACACGCTGAGGCTAATCCCACCCTGGAAAACATTTTTTATTTTCCAGCACAGGAGTAGTACAGGAGCCATTAGTTGCAGTAATGGCTATGTGCTAATGCGGAAATTAGCGCATGGCCATTGCAAAAAAATAAATAAATAAAAACCTGGCCATTTTACTGGCATGCTACAGGTGGCCGCAGCACAGGCCACCTTATATATATAGTGTGCCTTAATAAAAGGACCCCAATGCTCTTGACCGAATTTACAGAGGTATGCAACCAGAAAAGTTTAATTTCATGTTGTTTCCCATGTCATTTCTGGGAATGTTTTGTTTGGGTTTTCCCCCCTTATTTTGCCAGTCATGGGAACAATTTTATTAAGATTGTGTGTTCTTCTGAAAGAGCGCACACTTTTTCAGAACGTGCAGGACATCAGACTCAGAAACAGAACGAAGGAAGAAGAGGACCTCGGCTGGTGGGGGTTGGGGTCCCCCGCCAGCAAAGGTAGGTGATGGCGGGGGAGGGTTGGTGGCGGGAGGGAGGGTCGAGATGGTCGTTGGCAGGGGGGTCAAAGTTGTTGCTGGTGGTGGTGGCAGCGGTGGTGGGGGGGTCGGCAATGGTGGGGATGGGCCGGCAGCGGTGGGGGGGGGGGGCTAAAATGTGCCCCATCACCTCGGGCTCTGGGCCTCCCTCCCACCAAAGTCTGGCTACGCACCTGGCGCATGGCCATTGAAAAATTCAGAATATCAGCCATTTTACCCCTGCAGAAAAATGGCCTTAGCACCAAGGCCACCTTTTACCATTGTTTGGTAAAAGGGCCCCTTTATTTTTGTGGCCAAGGGGGCATATCTGGAGACAGAGTGGGTGTTTCTGTGCTAATCAGTTAGTGTGTCTGCATTCTTGCGGGTGGCGGTGAGGGCTCACACGCTAATCTTTTTTAATAATGACAAAATTAGCATGTGGCCATTCATTCAGAAAATGGGAAATTGACCGTTTACTGACTGTACTACAAATGGCCTTAGCACGTGGGAAAGACCCGCTTAAAGGAGCACTAAGGCCACCTTTTAGTGTAGCTTAGTAAAAGGGTTTAATCCTGGACAGAAATGAGTAAAAAGATCCACACAAATAAAATGCATCTTTGACTTGCACGCAGGAGAAGAAGCAAGTGTGATCAGTTTTGGATAGTATATATACTGGTCCAGTCTAAGATTGGAACCTTCAGAAGACAATCTATATCTCCTCCAGAAAAAGTCATGAGAATATTCCACTGTCCAAATGACAGAGCCATACTAAAGCTGAGAGCATCACGCAATTTTCACACAATCTCAAAGCAAATTTATGAGGATGTAGCAGCCTATTCCTCTTTTGAGAGACTGGGTTTGGTGCAATGTTGTTGTGTTAAATTCAGATTATTCAAGATAATAATGCTCCTTGTAAACGCTCCTGACCTACACACTCATGGACACAAGGAATGACCACTCACAAAAGCCAGCTGGGTTAAATTGTCCAAGTGCTCCATCTGCAACAGTCCTCACTTTTTTATGCCTCAGGGCAGAAAACATTTACCATGCACAGGCCTTACTAGCAGAGAAGTAAGCTAGTAAGCTTCTAGTCCCTTGTTCACTGACAATACATCTTCTAGCTCAGTGTTTCCCCAAGTCCAGTCCTGGAGTACCCCTTGCCAATCAGGTTTTCAGGATATCCACAATGAATATGCATGAACTTGATTTGCATACACTGCCTCCATTATATGCAAATTTCTTTCATGCATATTTGTTGTGGATATCCTGAAAACCTGACTGGCAAGGGATACTCCAGGACCGGATGTGGGAAATACTGCTCTAGCTGACCCAGTGGTCAGCATTTTTGTAAATGCTGCCACCTGATACATTAGCCCCAGAAGCTTATGTGGGTACCGGCCAATATTTAGTTGAGGCCCACATAAGACAGTTATGTGCTTTTGACATTATTTTACCCTTCCAATTCCCCTCCCATCCACCCCTGGAATGTCCCCCCGTCTCACCCATCCAAAACAGTCCCCCTGCTTTCAATCTCCTCCCCCCGGCAATCATGGAACCCCACTCCCACCCCCTGGTCCCCATAGGCCCCTCTGGGGCAGGAGCAAACCTCATTCATTTCTGCCCGTAGTGGCTGCTGCAGCAAAATGGCTGCCCCCAACTTCTAGTGGCAGCCTTGTAGTACTTAAATTACTTTGAATACCGGGCAATATATCTATATAAAGAGTGAAAGCACTGGTAGCGTATCCAAGTGCCTTGGTGCATTGATCCAAGGCAAGCTGCAATGCTGACTGGCCTTACGCGTGTTCCTCTAGAAGTGTATATCATGAACTCCTCTTGTATCTCTAGGCACAAGCTGAACAATGAATCAATTGAACATTCAGAAATATTATTAAGTGAACTTATTTTCTTGGTTTTGGAATTAGCTCTTGAGCTATGAATCTCTATTAAATCCAATGGATTCCCGTCCCCAAAGCAGTTTGAGTTTTCAGGATATCTATGATATACATGATATATATTTTAATACAGGGAATGCTGGAGGGCAGGATGTAGAGTTGGGAAGCTTCACTATGAGGGTTGGTGTAGCCTAGAGTATGAGAACAAAAGGAGGAAGAAGAAGACAAAATCCTCACAGAAGAGTAGACACCAAACATGAATTACGTCATGAAATATGCACAACCCTCTTCAAAGAGAGCTCTGAGTCCCCGCAGCAAGGATTACAGATCAGCCCCATGTGTCAGAAAAATCAGTAACCCCTACAAACCCAGGGGTAAAAGTATTCAGACAGCAGAAGTCAGTGGGTTTTTTTGGCTGCCACTGGCATTATTCTCAGAAATTCAATGCTGGATCATGTCCAGGCACCGGCATTGAATATCCAGCCATATGCAGCCAGCTAAAATGTTTACAGTTAAGTGCAATATTCAGCACTTAACTGCAAAAGGTGACCCACATACAGATAGAACTGCATTTCATGAGGTCCTATTTATGCAGTTACCTTTTGCAGTTAAGCACTGAATGTTGGCACTTAACTGCATAAGTGTTGACTCTACCCCCAGACCACCTACAAATTAGCTGGTTCTGACTTAGGCATTAACTGCAAATTTTCAGCGACACTAACTGGTTTACGTACCATTGACTATCTGCAGTTAGTCCTGGGCAACTGATTTAAGCAGCCAGGAGAGGCTCCTGGTCATTTAGGTCACTTGGTTCTTTGGCATCAGAACCAGCTCTAGGAATGATGGTGGTAGTAATGATGCCCCTCCCCCTAGAGGAATGGGAGTATGTTGTTGGCAGCCTCTCTGTGGAGAGAGAGGGTGGATTGTGTCGATGGAGGACCAGGATACCTTGCTGCATAAGTTCACACATACTTGGGTATGTCGGATTGCTGGGAGGAGGGGGAGAGCAGTGCCACATTCCTAGTTTGCATACATGCTCAGGGCTCCCAGTGATTCCCTCTTGTTCCCATGGCATTCCAGGCAGCTAGTTTTTTTTCATCCTGTCCAAAAGCCAACCCTGTTTGGTATTTTATTATAGCCAAACAGAGGGGCCCTTTTACCAAGGCGTAGAAGGGCCTATACGCATTCAGTGTGCGCCAAATCGGTATTACCACCCGGATACAGTGTGCCCTGGGCGGTAATTCTGAATTTGACGTGTGTTGAAATCACGCGGTAGACAGCAGTTGGCGCATACTGAATGCTTACTGCCCGGGCAGTGCATTAGACCTTACTGCTATGCAGTGGCATTCCTAGGTCGGCTGCCACCTGGGGCGGATCGCCGCTGCGCACCCCTACCCCCCGGGTACAGCAGCGTCTGTCCCCCCAGGGTGCAGCTTGACACCCCCCTGGTGCAATGACACCCCCCCCCCCGGGTGCATTCTTAGCTGCAGAGAGCAGCCGCGCAGCTGTCGGCTCTGCTGGCTCCCTCTGCCCCGGAACAGGCTAGTAGCCTGTTCCGGGGCAGAGGGAGCAGGGAACCAGCAGAGCCGACAGGCGCATTGCTGCTCTCTGCACCCCTCCAGCAGTGTGCACCCGGGGCGGACCGCCCCCACCGCCCCGCCCTTGCTACGCCACTGCTGCAACGTCAATGGGTGGTGGTAAGGTCTCAGGCTGAAAATGGACGCGCACTGGTTTCAATTTTAGCACACCTCCATTTCCAGCCCCTTAAACACGGTAAAAAATGGCCCAGTGTGCATCCAAAAGACACGCTTGCACTACCGCAGGCCACTTTTTACCGCAGCTTAGTAAAAGGACCCTAGAGATACCTGAATTCAAAAGTGATCAGACTGAGCTGCTCTGAACTAAGCTGGTACTCTTTTTTCACTGGCAGCTGCAAGGTACCAGTTAGTTCCAGCAGAAAGATTGTTTGCTCGTAACCATAGTTAGAGATCAAAAGTAGGGGGTCACTTCTGCTAATTGCATGACTGTGCCCCCATCCAGCAACCAGTGTTAAGTTGTTGTTCTATTAATGTAAAGCATATAATCACTGAGGTTTCAAATTGAATAAATCTGCTTGCCAATTCTCAAATGCAATTAATTTGCATAAAAGCTTGCAGAACCAAAATTAAAATGATGCATATTGTTATAAAGTGTCGGTTTAAAAATGGGAAAATTAGATGGAAGTCATTTATGTTTTCTGCATTTTGATGTTGTCTGGAGCTAATGGATAAATAGTCATTAAAAAGGTGTCTCATCTTCCTGATTGGGAATGGGTGTATCCCTCTGCCACTTTTCCTAAGTGCTCTCACTATTTAACTTCTTAAAGTGGCAGTGCTTCCTCAGTAAGGATAATAGGGGTGGGTGGGTGGGTGAAAAAAATGGACCAATTCTTTCCATTTATCTGCAGCAAAATCTCATTCCTGCACTCAAACTCTGCAAGCTTACCACTGGGCGAGGCTCCAGAGTGAAAGTCATCTATCTCCAGTTTGCAATAATGAGTTCTGATTTCAGGGAGAGGCCTGTTGTGTGACTACATGGGGGTGGGACCTGCTTGTCAGAAGGACCCCACTTTTATGGAGACCTTTGCCAAGTGAATAAGTTACCTACTAGATCACCATGAGCCAAGGAAACAGGGAACATTCCCATAGAAGTGGTTGATGGCCTGAAAGTGAGAGTTTTCTCTCTTATAATATTGAACAGACCAGAGAATTTCACAAGAGAAGTCATAATGTGAAGTCCAGTTTTACTCTACATCATTCAGAAGTGTTGCAGGCACGCTGTGTCCAAAGCAAGAGTGCTTTGGATGAGTCCAGCCTTCACTACATGGGCTGCATGGTTAGTAGACTGAGCCAGCAAGCTGGAGCTGTCCCTCAGTGTCTGATAATCTGAATAGAGGCATTGAGCATTTAGAGCCTGCCATTTCTCATGCCTGAAACTGAGCTTTCAAAAGCATAATACAAGAGCTGTTGGAAGCAGCAGTAGGAGCTAGTTAGCAGTTGCCTCAATGGAGGGGGACCATGGTGTCTATATTATCATATTCCTCCTCAACTGCAAGGGATCTGGTTGGCCTTGCAATAAGCCTGCCAGACACCCAACAAGATGCAGCAAGTCTGTAAACATATCAACATGAAATTAAAAATTAAAATGAAAGCTGTCTCCCTCGAGGACCTTTACAAAGAGAAATTTTCAATAGCCATTTGCCTGTGCAACTTGATACTGTATATATATAATGAAAGGGCTGTTTGAAAACAGCTCATTCTGTCTGTGGGTAACTTGTACACACTTTGATCTACCAACATTCAGTGGAGATAATCCCAATGATGGGTTAGGGTCAGGATTGCTATAACATATGGCATTTGAGATTTTTAAAACTGTGTGCTGCTTTCCTTGGGAAAAGTACATGCAAGTTTTGCAGGTGCTTTGGCCTTAGGCAATTTTCAAAGTAAAAGTATGGAGTGGAGGGATGTGTACAGCCAAAAATTTGTCAGTGTTTTCAGATTGTTTAAAACATTTTTCTTGATTTTCAATTGTATATTTTTGGGTTCATTGCACACATTCATATGAATAACTTTTTTTGTATGAATGTTGGAACTTTTTTTATTGCATATTTTGAAATAATTACAATCATAAACATTGGACAATAAATGTACTTGGCAGCAGGAGGGGGGTGTCTGAAAGTAGCGGGGGAGGGGCGGCGGGTCTGAAAGTGGCGGGGGAGAGTTGGCAGCTGGGGAGGCATGCTAAAATGTGCCCCCCCACCTTGGGCTCTGGACCCCCCTTCCCGCCGAGGTCTGGCTACGCCCCTGTTAGAAGCTTAAAGTATCCACAAACCTTACGACCATGCAGGTGGTTTGAAAATAACCCACATGATCTCCTAAGGGATGACAGTCAACATATGTGCTCTGTTCAAGTCTATCAAAGTTCTGCTTTATTTTGTCACTCCCTGGGATCCCTCCTGATTCAAAGTTGACAGTCTGTGTCAAGTCATTCCTTCTGTGGATAACCCCAATAAGCCAAGATTCATGACATTGTAGGGATAACAGTAGGAATTGGCAGCCCCAAAATTTTCCATTTTGTTTTCTTTCCCATGTTGTGGGGAGCGTTGTTCGTTTTGTTTTCTTTTGGCTAGATTGCATTTTCAGTTTGGGGGCAATGTCATTGTGTGCCCTGTTTGCAAATACTGTGCACTATTATTGACAAAGGAAAAAATACAAAATGTGTTTTTTTTTCTGCTGTTTTTCTTACATTAACATGCAACAACATGGGATATATCAATGACATTTCCTATGTCATTACAAATGACAGCCCATCTCTACTGTTTAAGTTTGACCATGTTACTCCGCTACTGAAGGCTGCACATTGGCTGCCTATTCACTGTCGCATACAGTACAAACTACTTACATTGATACATACTGGTATACCAACTTTTCTAGTTCAGCTGTTACTATCACTACTACCCACCCCCTCCATTCTTCCCAGCAGATTTTTCATAATAAATTTAGACTCCATGTTTTTCTGTGGCTGGGCCCAGCCTCTGGAATAAACTTCCTTTTGCTAAGAGTCTTCTTTGAAACATTTTAGGGAGCACTTGAAAGGGAATTGGGACTTGATATACTGCCTTTCTGAGGTTTTTTGCAACTACATTCAAAGCGGTTTACATATATTCAGGTACTTATTTTGTACCAGGGGCAATGGAGGGTTAAGTGATTTGCCCAGAGTCACACGGAGCTGCAGTGGGAATTGAACTCAGTTCCCCAGGATCAAAGTCCACTGCATTAACCACTAGACTACTACTCCACTAATGCAACATTCCACGTAGAAGCCTGCCCTTACAGATCAGCAATGCGGCCGCGCAGGCTTCTGTTTCTGTGAGTCTGACGTCCTGCACGTATGTGCAGGACATCAGACTCACAGAAACAGAAGCCTGCGCAGCTGCATTGCTGATCTGCAAGGGCAGGCTTCTACATGGAACGTTGCTAGTGGAACAGCAACATTCCATGTAGAATCTCCAATAGGGAAAGGGAAATGGGACTTGATATACCGCCTTCTGAGGTTTTTGCAACTACATTCAAAGCGGTTTACATATATTCAGGTACTTATTTTGTGCCAGGGGCAATGGAGGGTTAAGTGACTTGCCCAGAGTCACAAGGAGCTGTAGGGGAATTGAACTGAGTTCCCCAGGATCAAAGTTCACTGCAATAACCACTAGGCTACTCCTCCACTCACTTCTTTCTCATATGGTGGTTGATTTTCTTGCCTCAGTTGCCCTTCTGTTCTGGGATTGACAATACAAGGGTGCGGTGTGCTGCTGCGGCAGCTGTAGCATGGTGTTCTGCTTTTGCTGGTTTTTTCTTTCTGTACTGTTATTATTGTTTTTCTATTTCTGGTTTTATGCTACAAGAATGTATTTTACATTGTAAACTGCTTGAGTGGTTTGCCCTTGAGCGGTATAACAAATAAAATGAAAGTCGAAACTTGATTTAGTCTGAATCACTCAGATTGTGTTTATTTTGAACTCCGGGTTGGATTATTATTGGAATGGATCCCTTCTGCTTCAAGATATTTCAGGCCCTGGCTTTGTATCTTTTGACCTAGCCTAGCCCAGGACCCAGCAACCCCTTTCTGTGACAATATCCCAATAAGTCTTGGGAAGCTGAAGCAGTGCTTGTGTGGAGTGACTGGAAAGGGAAATGGGCCTGGCCTTTTCTCTCACTGACAGCCCAATTTCCACATCAGCTGCAGCTCAAGAGACAGAAAACAGTTTACCTCCTACAGAACTGTGGATGGAAATAGAACCAGACAACTTCCACTTCACAGATTGAGAGGTGCTGCTTTGAGTTTGATCTGCACAGTATCAGTAGTCATGTGTTGAGCTGGTGGCCTATTTGTACTAAGGAGCAAGCTTTGGACATTAAAAGGCTAGCCAGCATAAATGACAGTGCTCTAAAGGTTAGCAATGATAACTGAAATCAGGTGCCTTTCCAGTTCAGACTATCAGTGGAATGCTTTCCATTTTCCACTTACATTTTCTAGCTTTGCCACCTTTTCCTCATTCTGTTCTGACCTGAAGAAGAAAACTTTACTACTACTACTACTTATCATTTCTATAGCACTGCAAGGCATACACAGCGCTGTACACCAAACACAAACAACAGTTCCTGCTCAAAGAGCTTACAATCTAGATAAGACGTATCAAGAAATCAGGGATGGAGCAAGGGTTAATGGTGCCCACCTACAGCTATGCACCAGTGCCCCCTCTTACTCCTGTCTCTTTGTCACCACAATTGCTGATACCAGTGACACTTTC
Source organism: Microcaecilia unicolor (assembly GCF_901765095.1). NCBI lineage: Eukaryota > Metazoa > Chordata > Amphibia > Gymnophiona > Siphonopidae > Microcaecilia > Microcaecilia unicolor. The sequence goes on from NC_044034.1 coordinate 328,226,901, forward strand.
TCCCCAGGGTTCTCTGCTACTGCCACTGCTGCACTAATGTTAGGCATTCATCCTCAAGCCCATGATCCGGTTGCTGTGTTTCACCTCTTCTGATGACTTCCTGTTAGAAGGGGTGGAATGCAGAGCACTGGAACATGGGTCTTGTACCACTGTAAGCGGCCCTTTTACTAAACGCGTAGGCACCTACTCGTGCCCAACGCATGCCAATTGCAGTGGCGTAGCCAAGGGTGGGCCCAGGCCCACCTACTTTGAGCTAAGGCCCACCCAGTAGCAGAACACCTATGATGTAGCTGGCAGGGATCACCAAGCCCCACCAGCCGAAAACTCCCAAAAGCTGTCCCTCCTGCATACATTGTGCATAGCAGAGCTTCGCCTGGAGCGAGCAGCGACTAAAACATACTGCTCGCACTGGCTCCACAGCCTTCCCTCTGATGTATTTCCACCTATGCGGAAACAGGAAGTTGCATCAGAGGGAAGGCTATGGGGCCAACATGAGCAGTGTATATTAGTTGCTGCTTGCTGCCGGTGAAAATCTGTAATTTAAAAGGTATGCGGGGGGAGGGAGGGAGGAGATATTTGAGAGACCATATGGCATGCAGGCGAGAGAGGAAGAGAACAAATCACTTGTGGGACAAGGCAGAGTTCTTCTGCCCACCCATCTTGGGCCCAGGCCCACCCAAAATTGGGTGTCTGGTTACGCTCCTGGCCAGTTCGGAACTACTGCCTGGCTACCGCATGGCCCGGGTGGTAATTTCATTTTTTATGCATGTCCACTAATTGCTCTGGAAAATACAGAGCTGCCAAGTTACTCACTCCAGGAGGGAGACTTTTTAGCCGGTCCTGGATTTCTGCTAATCTCATCCTGTTGCATTATGGGACCTGCAGCACTGATTTCACTGGTTAGAATCATGGACTATAAATACTACACTGCTTTGGGATGTAAGTTTAAAACCAGGACTGGCCAAAAAGTCTCCCTCCTGGAATGGGTAACTTGACAACTCTGAAAATATATTTTATTTTCCGGCACGTGGTACCAACCGGCTGGTAATCGGCATTGTAGGCTTGCTGATGATTAATGCCTGGTTAACGCGTGAGATCTTACCGCTAAATGAATGGGTGGCGGTAATGTCTCAGGCCCAAAGTGGACGCGCGCCAATTTTCATGTTTCCGCATGTCCATTTTTGGCCAAGAACAGGGCCTTTTTTGCAGGTGCACTGAAAAATGGACCTGCGCGCATCCAATACATACATCTACACCAGCACAGGCCACGTTTTGGTGCACCTTAGTAAAAGGACCCCTAAGCCAGGTAAGTGTGGCGGCCCTCAAATATCGGTTCCCTATCCTGCACTTACCTGTCTTACCATGTTCCACTCGCCCTGCAAGAACAACATTGAGTTAGTCCAGTCAAAAGGTGTCACTTTCTTTTCTAGAAGAAGAGACCAGTATGCCATCTATAATCAGACAGAGGAACATTCCAGAGACCCTGCTTCTAATCTTCCCTTTTCTGCTGTGTAAGGTAATGGAGGATGGACCTATCTGTCAGTCACTTGTCAAGGGGGTGTTCTTTTTTTTGGAGGGAACGATGAAAGGTGTGATAAAAACGGACCATCAACGACAGGAGCAACAGTAAATATTTTGGATATAAATCTAAGAACATGCCATACTGGGTCAGACCAATCCAGCCCAGTATCCTGTTTCCAACAATGACCAATCCAGGTCACAAGTACATGGCAGATCCCAAAGAGTGGCAACATTCCACGCTACAAATCCCAGGGCAAGCAGTAGCTTCCCATGTCCTGTTTCAATAGCAGACTATGGACTTTTCCTCCAGGAACTTGCCCAAATCTTTTTTAAACCCAGATACACTAATTGCTGTTAACACATCCTCTGGCAATGAATTCCAGAACTTAACTATTCAGCGAGTGAAAAAAATATATATTTTCTCCCATTTGCTTTAAAAATATTAGCATTTAACTTCATGGAGTATCCCCTTGTCTTTGCACTTTTTGATAGCATATACACACATGTATGCTGAGAATCTATTGTGTCTAAAGAACCACAAGGCAGCCTGGAAAGCAGTTGTGCAGCCAGATAGCAAATTTTAGGTGTGCCAATGGGTAGAATGGGTGGGCATGCCACATTTCTTCTCTGACCCATGCTTCCTCCCCCACCCCCCCCACCCACCCCATTGCTCCTGCCTTAGCTGGTGGGGATCCTGACCTGTATAAAATTACCCCCACTGGCTAAACAGTTAAGGAGATAGGGGACAGTATTCAGCTCATAGCAGTCAGTATTTTCTTAAATGCTGGCCGCTGTGGGCTTTTTATGCCATACCTGAATCTGGCGCTGAATATCTGAGTATTTGTTGGCTTTTGGCACTTATTGTAGATAACTGCTTGGATAAAGTAGGACAGTTTGTTTGTGTCCTAACCTATGTTGCTCAAGTCCATCTTTCAATGTCCATCAGCGAGCTCTCCAAACCCACCACAAACCCACTGTACCCATATATAGGTGCCCCCCTTCACCCGTAAGGGCTATGGTAGTGGTGTACAGTTGGGGGTAGTGGGGTTTGGGGGACTCAGCACACAAGGCAAGGGAGCTATGTTCCTGGGAGCATTTTATGAAGTCCACTGCAGTGCCCCCTAGGGTGCCTGATTGGTGTCTTGGCATGTCAGGGGGACCAGTGCACTACAAATGCTGGCTCCTCCCATGCCCAAATGGCTTGCATTTGGATGTTTTTGACATGGACGTCTTTAGTTTTGAAAATCACCAAAAGTCAGAAATGTCCATGTCTAGGGACTTCCAAATGTAAGGATTTGGACGCCTCTGATGGTATTTTCGAAACGAAAGATGGACGTCCATCTTTTTTCGAAAATACGGGTTTCCCTGCCCCTGGATTTTGCCATTTTGCAAGGACGTCCAAATCACAACTTGAACGTTTCTTTCAAAAATGCCCCTCCACGTCATCCTATTGCTGGTTCTTGCTATTCGGTGAGTGTGTGCGCGTGTGTGTGTGTGTGTGGGGGGGGGGGGGGGGGAATAAGTGGACAGAATCATAGTGTGCTTCTCTTCCACTGTATTTTGTTTGATATTACAACGTGCTTCAAAGTGTTTTTCAGTGACATGACATTATGGGGTCCTTTTACAAAGGCGCGCTGAAAAGTGGCTTGTGGTAGTGTAGGCATGGGTGTTGGATGCGTGCAGAATCATTTTTCAGCGCACCTGTAAAAAAGACCCTTTTTTCCCCCTGAAAATGGACGTGCGGCAAAATCAAAATTGCTGCGCGTCCATTTTGGGTCTCTGACCTTACCGCCAGCCATAGACCTAGCGGTAAAGAATTTGGGCGGTAAGGACCTCTGCGCGTCAGATGCCACTTGGCGCGTGTCCGCTATGCGCCTCCGAAAATAAACAGAAATTATTTTTCAGATGAGCGTAGTGGACGCGTGCCAGAAATGAAATTACCGCAAGAGCCAAGCGGAGGTCGGGCAGTTAGTCCATTTTGGTACGCATTAGGCGCGCGTAGGCGCCTACACGGCTTTGAAATCTTTTCTTTGCAAAACCTTTCCCAGTTACTCTTTGAGGGATCTCTCCTTTTCATATAACATTCTCCTGTCATCTCTCCAGAATGGCTGTTTCATGGAAGCTACAGACATTGCAGTCCAAGCAATAAATTATGCTTTTGAAGAAGAAGAGATAATATCTACATTAATCCTGAAATAATTTAAATCCAATGACAAAAGCTAAAGTGTAATTTTATACTTAATTTCTTTGTTGGGATGGGGGTGGGGGGTTAAAGTCTTTGCATGATGATGCTAGGAGCTGATTGCACTTCAGATCTCATTCTTCTTCACTGATGACTTGTAACAGTGAGTGGAGGATGTGATTAATAGGTGAGAACTGTTTAGCCACTTCAGAGTCTGTTAATCATGCAGCGGATACATACAGACCAAAGCACAGAACAGTGGCACTTGCGTGTCTGTAGTCCATGTCAATCACTCAAGGGCACCGCATATCTTTTGCCTGCAGAAAGGCCGAAGGCAGCCGGTGTGCCCTGTGCCTGAATGACACAAAGCTGAGCTTCTAGCTCCATCTCCCTCCTATTTCCTCAGGCTGTGGTCTGCATTGCTAAAGGAGAGCTGTTTTTTTTTTATTCCTCAGGCTGTAATTGTGTAGTAGCCATAAAGAGCTGCCCTTTCAGTCTGGCTTTCCTTAGGGAAATTAGTACTTCAGGTCCATGCAGGCAGCAGGATAAAAACAGAGGCAAATAGGGAGCCAGCTGGTGGGGCTTAGCTAGAGGTGACTACCATTTCCACATGCAGAAAAGGGAAGGAGAGAAATCTATTCTGTTCACTTCTAGCCCCCACCTATCAGACTCCCTCTTTCTGCTGTCTTCCTTCCCCCCCTTCGCTTCCTGAACCACAAGACTTAACCTTCTGCAAAAAGCAGCACACTGTATGGATGCTTATAATTTTAAAATACCATGCAATGAAAATAAACTAATTTCTTGTTTCTGAAAGTAAGTGTTACCTTTTCAGCGGGACCATAGCCACAGGTGAACCTGTCCACGTTTGGCTCAGGCCCACTCTACAGCTGTGCAACATTGGTTGTAGCTGCTGAGGATCCCCATTCCGACCAGCTGAAGTCATCCACAGCCTGCCAAACTCTCCTCAGACAAACACAGCAGTCACTGGCATCACTTCAACCACCAACAGCACCACCCTGTGCATGCTTAATTCTCACAAATGATTGGTTCATGCATGAGAACTGTTGTGGTTTATTTATTTATTTAGATTTTTGCTCACACCTTTTTCAGTAGTAGCTCAAGGTGAGTTACACTCAGGTACACTGGATATTTCTCTGTCCCAGGAAGGCTCACAATCTAAGTTTGTACCTGAGGCAATGGAGGGTTAAGTGACTTGGTCAAACCAAAGGAGGGTCCAAATCTCCCGCAAAACGCACAAGCAACCACAAGAAGGGCGGAAGAAACCAAAAGGACCAGACTGAAGACCACAGATAGTAAGAGCACCAAAATAGTTTTATTGGGACCCTACACAGTCCGTGTTTTTCTCCAAAAAGGCCTTCCTCAGGGGTCTTCAAATTGACGCATGCAGATGTTCCTCCAAGATTACACAGGATAGAAAGAATAAGCACAAAAACGCTGGATATATCCGGTGAAGACGGATGTGACAGGGCCAGTTTGTGGAAAATTTAAGTTAAGTAACTGGCAGTAACCACTTATTTAACTGTAAAGGAATATATGGACATTAATCCTGTGGGCTGTGGATACAAGAAACGTTCAGCAATATCTTTTGTATACATTGATGACTGTGGAGTTTTTTTGGGCGAAATGATGGTGCGCCGGGCCCATGCCTTATAGTCGGTTGAGTTCTGGCTGGCTGGGTGGCGATACTGAAGCCTTTTTTCTCCACTTATATATAAAAAAATTAAAAATTAAAGGGATAAAAAGCTAAGAAGATAAAATGAAAAAAGAACAATTACTGACACTGCTTGGTGTAGAGTTGGTCTTGCATCCACTGTAACACACAGCGTGTGTGAAGCTGTGTTTTAGAGTTTCAAATTGATAATAATATAAGAGCTTGAGTGTACCAACAGTGCAAGTCATCACAAGAACAAAATAGAAGAAACCAAATTATTGCTATATGTTTTACTTTAAATTCTAAATTCTTGGATTCCAAAATTCCCTAAACTTGTATAAACTTGTATAAATGCCGATTGCATATTCACATATTGTGATGATATATGGAAATATATGAATAAAGAAATAATAATAATAAAAAAAAAGAAAACCAACGGACTGCATTAGTTATGTTTAAACAAAAGAGATCTGCATGAAACAAAATATTTTTATTTTGACTTATAAAACCACTTGTTCCTGAAACATGCCTCAAAACAGAATAATCCATTTGTGTATCTAAAATGTAAGTTCTACAAAACTGATGAAGTGAAGATGTGATTTCATGTGCCCCAATGAAAGGAGAGTTTAATTTAATCGTATTTCCATTTAAATTCAATATATTCCATCTTTATAAAACCAGGCTTCCAGTCAGCTGTTCAGGAAACAAAAATACAGAGGTCAGGACTCTGCAGAGGATTTTGCCCAATATAAGAAGGCTAGGGCTTCTTTCTCGGAGGAGTCCTATTGTCAGAGGGACAGGCTCATTCTTTCCACTAAAGGAGTATCATGTTCCATCTCTCCCTGACTTCCTTTAGAGATCCTCCACACATAGTAGATCCACTGTCTTTAATTCTATCGGGTTCTCATTAGAAATCCTTCCTATTACTGTACCTTTCCCAAACCCCTCTCCTCTGGTTCTTTTTTGAAAAATTGGCTCAAGTTTCCTTCTCCTTTCTTTGGGCTCATTTGGATCCAGGTCTGGAATCTGGAGCCAGGAATCTTCATGTATAACCATGCCCTATTTTATATCACTCCCCATCCCCCCAAAATTTACATACTGCAGGCCTCAGCTAAGTCACAGTGCCATATGCCAGTGCTCCTTCCATCACCTTGCAATCAGGGACCCAAAATCCACTTACCAAGGGTTGCCTTTGTACAGTGTAATAATGTATGGAACCTCCACAGAGTTTCCAAGATATCCAGTTCTTTGAGGGAGACTTTAGATGAGTCCTGGATCTCTGATAGCCCTATCCTGGTGCATTATGGAACCTGAAGCACACCTTCAGAGTACACTCTCATGGATCTTCCTCCACCCCCATCCCGCTCTCTGTTGGAGTTCCCCAGGGATCTGTCCTTGGACCCCTTCTTTTTTCAATAAACACCACTTCCCTGGGCTCACTGATCTCATCTCATGGTTTCCAGTATCATCTTTATGCTGATGACACCCAGCTGTATCTCTCCACACCAGACATCACCGCGGAGACCCAGGCCAAGGTATCGGCCTGCTTATCTGACATTGTTGCCTGGATGTCCAACCGCCACCTGAAACTGAACATGTCCAAGACCGAGCTTATCGTCTTTCCACCAAAACCCACTTCTCCTCTTCCTCCACTCTCTATCTCAGTTGATGGCACCCTCATCCTCCCCGTCTCATCTGTCCGCAACCTCGGAGTCATCTTCGACTCCTCCCTCTCCTTCTCTGCGCATATCCAGCAGATAGCCAAGACCTGTCGCTTCTTTCTCTTTAACATCAGCAAAATTCGCCCTTTCCTCTCTGAGCACACCACCCGTACTCTCGTCCACGCTCTCATTACCTCTCGCCTTGACTACTGCAACCTACTCCTCACTGGCCTCCCACTTAGCCATCTATCCCCCCTTCAATCCGTTCAGAACTCTGCTGCACGTCTTATATTCCATCTGAACCGTTATACTCATATCACCCCTCTCCTCAGGTCACTTCACTGGCTTCCAATCAGATACCAGATACAGTTCAAGCTTCTCCTTCTTACCTATAAATGCACTCAGTCTGCAGCCCCTCATTACCTCTCTACCCTCATTTCCCCTTACGTTCCCACCCGTAACTTCCACTCACAGGACAAATCCCTCCTCTCAGTACCCTTCTCCACCACCGCCAACTCCAGGCTCCGCTCATTCTGCCTCGCCTCACCCTATGCTTGGAATAAACTTCCTGAGCCCTTACACCAAGCTTCCTCCCTACCCATCTTCAAATCTTTGCTCAAAGTCCACCTCTTCAATGTTGCTTTCGGCACCTAACCTTTATACCTTTCAGGAAATCTAGACTGCCCCAATTTGACTGCCCCTATTTGACTGACTGTACATTTGTCCTTTAGATTGTAAGCTCCTTGAGCAGGGACTGTCCTTCTATGTTAAATTGTACAGCGCTGCGTAACCCTAGCAGCGCTTTAGAAATGTCAAGTAGTAGTATTTCGATGGGTAGAATCAGGGACTGCAAATCCCACATGAATTTGGGATGTGAGTTATTATTATTTATTATTATTTTTTTTTGTAATATAATTTTTATTGATTTCATATACTTACAGAGATATCAACACTGCTTAGTATAATATAGCCAATAATTACAAAGTAAACAAGAAAAAAGAAAAAGAATAATTCTTCAAATAACTATACATCACTTGGCTTCTTTAGACCTCTACATTAAGAAAAGAGGGATGGGGGGTAGGAATCTGTGAAGTTAACATCACTTTACATACATAATTAAACAATATATATGGATCCGTATATCCCATTACAACTTTTATCTCTGCAGTTCTCTACCATCTAGGAAGGTCTGGAGTTGATCAGGTGTATAATATATGTATTTTGTCTGATTCAATCTAATCACACATTTACAGGGATATGCCAGGAGGAAATAGCCCCCTAATTCCAGAACTTTGGACCTCATAGAAAGAAATTTTTTTCGCTTTTCCTGAGTGAGTTTAGTCACATCAGGGTAAAGCCAAATTTTCTGACCAGCAAATACCCTATTTGTTGACTTAAAATAAAGACGCATTATTGCATTTAAGTCCTGTTGAAAAACAAATGAAACTAACAATGTCCCTCTTTCAGGTGCTTCTTCAATAGTCTGTTCCAAAATGGCCGTGACATTTTGCAAGTTTGTTAAATTCTCTGTATCTGCTTTTTTCATTGTAGTTGGTATATAATAAATCTTGTTCAGCGGGGGAAACACTTCTTGAGGAAAATTTAAATTTTCTTTCAAATATCTGTTAAACATATCATTTGGAGATACAGCTAGCAACCTTGGAAAGTTCAATACACGGAGATTCAATCTCCTGTTATAATTCTCCATTTGTTCTAATTTTCTTCTTAAATCTATTGTATCCTTTATCACAGCCACTTTAAATTCGTCATTTTGTTTGGTCTCTCTTTGTAAAGTTTCAATTTTTAGGGAAAAATCTTGCTTCACCAATTCAAGGGAGTTCCCTACCTCCTGAACATTCAAACTCAAAAGTTTTACCTCTTCAGTTGATTGTTTCAGAGTCTTTTCTATTTCTAGCAACTTCATCCAGATCCTTTCCAAGCTCACCTCCGTCTCTCCTGCTGCCCCAGTTGTTTTTTGAGAATCGGGCTTCCCTCTGGGCTCCTCGGTTTCACCCCTTCCGGGTTCCGAGTGAAACCCCGCTCGACTCATCACAGTAGCAGGGCAAGGAGGCGTCGCAGAGCATGGCGGGGAGAGAGATATTTCTGCTTCCAGCGGGGAAGCCGCTCCACCGGCTCGACCCGCTAAGGACTCCGCACCGCTTCTCTGGGATAGCACAGGAAAGAAGCGCTCGAGACCCGCTCCTACCGGGGTGGACGTCACTGGAGGTAAGGGATCCCTCCGGGTCGTCCCTTTCCGTTTCGTATGTGGCATTTAGGAAATAAAACTATTGAAATATTTATTATTATTTATTGCATTTGTATCCCACATTATTCCACCTATTTGCAGGCTCAATGTGGCTTACATAGTTTGTAAATATTGTCATTACAGGGTAGCAGATACATTTAGTATTGTGTAGAAATTAAGTGAGGGAAGAAAGAAGAAGGAAGGGAGTGATTAGGGCAATTATGGGAGGTGGACTTTCTTAACTGAGTGGGTTGGTGAGAGGGACTAGTGTGGCTATTGGTTCTCATTGTAGGCCTTGTTGAAGAGATAAGTCTTCAGAGATTTGCAGAAAACAGTTGTTTTGTCGATTGTTCTCAGGTCTGTAGGCAATGCATTCCATAATTGCGTGCTTATGTAGGAGAAGGTGGTGGTGTGCATCTGCTTGTATTTTAGTCCTTTACAGCTGGGGAAGTGTAGGTTGAGAAATTTGCAGGATGATCTTGTGGTGTTTCTTGGCGGTAGGTCCACGAGGTTTGTCATGTAGATTGGGGCGTCCGCGTGAATGATTTTGTGTACAATTGTGTTGATCTTGAACACAATGCGTTCCCTAAGTGGGAGCCAGTGGAGCTTCTCTCTTAAGGGTTTTGCGCTTTCATATTTAGTTTTTCCAAATATGAGTCTGGCGGCAGTGTTCTGGGTAGTTTGGAGTTTTTTGATAGTCACACTAGGACTGTTCGAAAAATCTCCCTCCTGGAACTGGATCACTTGGCAGCTCTATACACAGCTATTTGATAGTGGGAAAATAAAACGAAAGATCAGTGCCAGTCAGATGTAGAAAAGGAAAGGAAGAAAACAAGGGGAGAGAGAAGAAATGGAAAGGCCAACCTGGAAAAGAATTTGGAAGGCTGACTCATGGAACGTGGAAAAAAAAAGACGGGGACCGGACCAATTAGAAAATTAAATTCCCAGACAACAAAGGTGGAAAAGAAAATGTCATTTTTATTTAATACTTTGTAAGGACTGAGATGTACTTGCTTTGTAAAATGTACATTTTTTTCCTATTTTTATTTTGCAAAGTACCGAAGAAAATGCATTTCTATTTCTCTTTTACCAGTATTGAATTGTTTATAGAGTCTGGTTTTCTTGTGCAGAGAGGAGGGGGTCTCTATTTCAACTTTTGTCTGTATGTTGTTGTTTTTTTTTTGTGGCTCCTTATTCTGTATTAAATTAGTAGCATGGAATGTTGCACGATTTGGGTTTCTGCCAAGTACTTCTGAGCTGGATTTGCCATTGTTAGAAACAGGATTCTGGGCTAGATGGACCATTGGTCTGGCCCAGTATGGCTACTCTTGTGTTATGTAGATGAGGGTCTATCCATGTTCTGCTTGTGCGACTGAGATGAAGGATTCTACTAGCTTGTAGTTTCTGTGTAGGAATGTGTAACAATGCAGCTTGTTCCAGTTTCCCAATAGTAGATATATTGGTGCTCTAGAGTCTAGTGTAATATATATAGCACTGTCTCTTCATAGGTGGGTTAGGGCTATTATGGTGTGGTAAATTTGGTGTTCTAGGGCAGTGTTTCCCAATTTGCCCCTAGAGTACCCCCTTGCCAGTCAGGTTTTTAGGATAGCCACAATAAATATGCATTAAATTGATTTGCATATACTGCCTCCATTACACGCAAATCTCTTTCAAGCAGGTTCATTGTGGATAGCCTGAAAGCCTGAATGGCAAGGGGGTACGAAAGGACCACCTAGGGAAACACTTCTCTAGGGCTCAGTGTAATATTTGTAGCGCCGTTTTTTCATAAGAGGGTTAGGGCTGTTATGATATTGTACATTTTCAAAATAGGTTTTGGATGTCTTTTATTTATTTATTTATTTATTTATTTATTTATGTATTTATTGCATTTGTACCCCACATTATCCAACCTTTTTGCAGGCTCAATGTGGCTTACAGGGTGTTAATATGGTATAGTCATTACATAATCTTAGATACAATCGGTAATAAACTGGAGGTAGAAGAGGAATTAGTTAGAAGGTATTAGGTCCTGTGTTAATTCACAAAAGGCCCTTTTTACCAAGCTGTGGTTAGCATGGGGGCCCTTATTGCCACCCCAATGGGTAGCGATAAGTGGTAAAATACAGTCTTTTACCTGATGCAGTAAAAGAGGGCTTCAGCGCACATCAAAAACACACGCTGATGCTAGTGCAGGCCCCCTTTTACCGCAGCTTAGTAAAAGGACCCCTAAATGTTATAAACTACATAGTATATGCCCACTTTGGCTCTCCACTCGGTGCTTAACCTTTCTCCACCAACAACATGCTCCTTCGGGAGGTACATACATCTCTGTGCCATTGCTTCTGTATGCACACATTACCTCCATCCTTAAAATAGCACCGAGTGAATACTTTATGCGTTTCTTTTATAAAATTACTCCTGATGTGTCCATTGGCCCTTGTCACTGGGGAGAAAAGATTTCTGAAATGAGAAAGGGTATGGCCTGTATAAAAGGCACACTTTCTCAATCTGAAAAAAAACAAATCAACATTCAATAAAAATGATTCAAATTCAGATAACTTTATTGGTAGGACAATTTAACATACATTGCCAAAGTAATACATTTATACATCACAATATCCCTACTATCAACCAAAATTGCTTATTCATAAATATAATATGCTCATATTAGTTGAGATATCACTTTGTACCACTTAATGTTTGTGCTTAACATCTTTCAACATAGTTTAATCATTGCACCATATAACAGCCTCAAATATTATTTTTTAAAATTTGCATATTAAAAATGATTATATCAGGCTTGTAATCTAATTTTTAAATAACATCGTAATTTTTACATCTGATCATATTGCGATCAGGGTTGCTGCTCAGCTCCCGACATTGACCATGTTTCACCTAGCTTCATCAGGGGAAGAAAACTTTCAACTGTGGCAGCACCTTAATGAAGTTCACCTTAAAGAAAAAAGTGAAAGTTATCTTTCAAGACTATTTCAATCGCTTACAAACCACATATAAAAAAACTTTGGCTGAGTACCCTAGAAGACTAAAATCTCACAGAATAACAGGCAACCAATCTCATCCTATGCATGTAAGAAACATTCAAAGCTCATAGGTTGCTTGATAGCCAATTCAATTCAGAGAAATGCCTGCCACTCAATCTCACGATTCAAGCTCATTGGACTGACAGTCTTCCATTGAAAAATCCATATCTTTTCCTTACATAATAGTAATTTCTGCACATTTAGCAGCTATGGTAGAAAACAAATCAAACAAACAAAAAAAAAAAACCAGAAGGAAATACAACATAAAATAGTGGTAAAGGCAGTAAATTAAAACTGCAGTGTACAAGGGGGCCATAACAAGGAAGGTTTTCAGGTTCCAGTTTTGCTCTTTATTGTTCCTGGTCAAACTACGTTTCTTGTTCGGTGGCAGGGTATAACACATTTTGCTGCTATGACTGCTGCTTCTGCACTTTCCCTAAGGATTATGCATAGTTTTCCTGCCTATTATTTCTCTAAGAAGTTTTAATTTTCTCTGTCAGCTTTGTGAAATGTGCTTCTCTGATAAATCAGTCTTTGTATATTGTACAGTCTAAGAGGGAACACATTTCTGTTAATATTTCTCTGGTGCTGCACCGCAGGCAAAGTCTGGCTTCTTGGGGGGGTTCCAGTTCAGCTTGCTTAAAAAGAATAAAATAAACTTGAGTGTGAATTGATATGAATATCACAAAAAAGAAACCTAGAAACAAGGGGCAGAGAACGGGCCAAAATGCTAGTGTGTGATAGGAATGCAGCAAATACTGTTTTAAAAGGCAGTTCTCCTGGCAAAGGAAATTTAGGAACATGTGGGATTCTTTTTGAAAGCATTTCACCACCTGGCAAAATGATATTTTAATATAACAAAGCCACAGCACACTAAAGTACAGTAAAAGTATAGTCTAATTGTTCAAACTTGTGCATTAGAAATTTAGACACAAATTAAATCCACCCAAATCCTTTTTTGAGGCAACAGTAATGGACTTTTGCTACTGGGACACTGACTGACAAGGGGCCACTAACAAAATATTTATGGATTACAATTCTTAAAGAAGGACAACGGAAGGTGCACTACATTAACTTTCAACCTCACGTCTCCCTCAATTAATTTTTAGGACACAAGGACCATCCCTCCTCCCAACCCCAGAGATTTTCATAATTAACCCCAGCATTCATGATCACTCCTATATTATCCATCCCGGAAAGATCATGTAAAAATGCATAATTGAACTTCATACATAGAAAATTGTGTGGCAGTAAAAGAATTTTACTTTGGCATTTGTAATCTGCTTAACCATCAAGTTCAAGGCAGAGAACAATCTCACTTTATAAGCAGGTACGATCTCTGTTCCTAGAGCACACAGTCTTGGTTTTTGTACCAGAGGCAACAGAGGATTAGGAGGTCCTTTTACTAAGGTGCACTGAAAAATGGCCTGCGGTAGTGTAGGCCAGGGACGTAGCCAGACACCCAATTTTGGGTGGGCCTGGGCCCAAGATGGGTGGGCAGAAGAACCCCGCCTCATCCCACAGATGATGTGGTCTCTCCTTCTCTCACCTGCATGCCATATGGTCTCTCAAATATCCTCCCTCTCCTGCATACCTTTTAAATAGCAGATTTTCACTGGCAACGGGCAGCAACTAATACACACTGCTGATGTTGGCTCCATACCCTTCCCTCTGATGCAATTTCCTGTTACCGCCTAGGCAGGAATACATCAGAGCAAAGGCTATGTGGCTGGTGCAAGCAGTCACTGCTCACTGCAGGTGAAGATCTGCTATTTACAAGGTATGCAGGAGGGACAGTTGTTGGGAGTTTCCGGCTGGTGGGGCTTGGGGATCCCTGCCAGCCACATTATAGCTATGCTGGTACTGGGTGGGCCTGAGCCCAAAGTGGGTGGGCCTGGGCCCACCTAAGCCCACCCTTGGCTATGCCACTGGTGTGGGTGTTTTGGGCGCACACAGAATCATTTTTCAGCACACATGTAAAAAAGGCCTTTTTAAACATTTTTGCTGAAAATGGACGTGCGGCAAAATGAAAATTGCCGTGCGTCCATTTTGGGTCTGAGACCTTACCGCCAGCCATTGACGTAGCGGTAAAATCTCATGCAGTAACCGGGTGGTAATGACAAATGCCACTTGCCATGCGTCCGAAATGCGCGGCAGAAAATAAAAATTATTTTTCGGCCACGCATATCGAACGCGCGCCAAAAAATGAAATTACCGCAAAAAGCATGCAGTAGCCATGTGGTAACTCCATTTTGGCGTGCATTGGGCGTGTGTGGACGCTTACAAGGTTTAGTAAAAGGGCCCCTAGGTGACTTGCACAGGGTTACAAGGAGCTGCAGTGGGAACTGAACCCAAGATGGTGGGATCAAAGCCCACTGCGTTAACCATTAGGCCACTCCTCCACCATATATATGAATGAACATTAATACGTTTATACAAAAACCACACAAAACTGGAGACCAGGTGCACTCCAGAATGTGAAGAGCAATAGCACAGTGGAGATGGACAAGGAAAGGCTGGAGAAACCAGGGTCTTGAAGATGTTCTTTATTGTCGATTGAAACTCACACGTAGATTTGGCCCTGGATACACCTGCTGGCGACCCTCTCAACCCCCCCTCCCGCCGCCAACCCGCCGCCTGCTACCTTTGCTGGCGGGGGACCCCAACCCCCGCCAGCCGAAGTCTTCTTCCTTCGTTTGGTTTCTGTCTCTAACGTCCTACAGACGTCAGACTCACAGAAACAGAACGAAGCCCTGCAGATCGCAAGGCTTCATTCTGTTTCTGTGAGTCTGACGTCCTGTTCCGGGGCAAACTCAGAGGGAGCAGTGAACACATGTGAATTGCGAACTCGGAGACAGGGCAACAGGCGCGCGCTGCGGCACCCCCCAGCAGCATGCACCTGGGGCAGACCGCCCCCACCGCCCCCCCCCCTTGGTATGCCACTGCTCTGGTGAGATCTCATTTAGAATATTGTGTACAATTCTGGAGACTGTACCTTCAAAAAGATAAAAACAGGATGCAGTCGGTCCAGAGGGTGACTACTAAAAATGGTCAGTGGTCTTTAATATAAAGCGTATGGGGACAGACTTAAAGATGTCAATATGCATATTATGGAAGAAAGGTGGGAGAAGGGAGATATGATAGAGACATTTAAATACCTATGTGGAATAAATGCACAGGAGGCAAGTCTCTTTCAATGGAAAGAAGCTCTGGAATCAGGAGGCATAGAATGAAGGTGAAAGAGGATAGACTCGGAAGTAATCTGAGGAAATACTTCTTCATGGAAAGGGTGGTGAATTTATGGAATGGCCTCCCAGTGGAAGTGGTGGAGATGAAAACAGTATCTGAATTCAAGACATCTTGGGACAAGTACTTAGGATCTCTAAGGGAGTGATAGGGAGAGTAGATGGCATGGATGGCTGACTGGATAGGCCATACGGTCTTTATTTGCCTACAATTTTCTGTGTTTCCATGTTTTGGGTGGGCTTACAATCTAGATGTTTTTCTGTGACAATGGAAGAGAAAAAAAGGTCCAAGGCAGAAAAGAAGTATGTTTTATTTATCTAGACCTGTTTCAATCACGACTAAGTCTGAAAAAAGTGCCCTAACTGGCCAGCTGACCACTTCAAGGATGAAGTCATGCCCCCCCTTAATCCCCAGTGGTCACTGACTCTCTCCGACCCTTCAAAAATGTGACAATGACAGTAGATACCAGTCTTTACAGCAGCTTCAGATATCAGGCCATTCCTAAGAAAACAGCAAGCAAGTGGATGGAGTAGCCTAGTGGTCACTGCAGTGGACAGTGAACAATGAGACCAAGGTTCAATTCCCACTTGAACTCTGTAATTTCAGTAAATATATGTGAGCCCTCCTGGAATATAATAAATATCTCCTGTACCTAAATATATGTGACCTGCAAGCCTGAGGGCTATTGTAGTGGTAGACCTTTAGGTACACTCCACCTGATATTTAAAACCATTTAACTGGCCATGAATGACTCCTGGCAGGTTAAATGGCACTTAACTGGCTATCCGGCAATATTCAGAGGGAGATAGCCGGTTATCTCCCACTGAATATTGTTGGTTAGCACTTACCAGCCAGCAGGTTATATCGGCCAATATAACCAGCTAACCGCTGATATTCAGTGTGTTTCTGGCTAAGTTTGGTGGCCACATTAGGCCACCAAAATAGAAGGAATAGGTTTGGCTGGTTTAAATTTAACTGGCCATCTCTGAATATTGGCTTGGCTGCTTAAATTTGAACCGGTCAATAAAACACTCAGATATTCAGTGCTGGTCACCAGAAACAGCCTGACATTGAATATCTAGGCTCAGCACTGGCCACAGGATGTAGCAGCAGCCTGGCTACCTCCCATGGTCTGAATATCAGCTCCATTAGGTTTTCTCATTCCTGGAGGGCTCACCATACAATATGAAGAGGTTTAAGTGGAATTTCTACCTGGGTCCCTTTATGTGAAGGCCACTGCACTGTCCACTGTTGTGCCCTTCTGCACTGCTGGGATGTGGCCAGCTTACTTAGGTATGCTGCCAGATAGATGTCCCTATGGCTTGTTTTTCTATGTTTTTCCCTGGGACTTTCCTTTTTTCAAAAATGGTTTTTACAGATAGACATGCTCAACCTAAAAACGTCTACCTCACAGCCATAATTGAACCAAAAATGTAAGACATTTTTTCTGGTTCAATTATGGCTGTGAACAGTGAACTAGACTTATCTCTCTGGATGTCATGGGGTCTGTAGTTCTGGCATCACAACAGAAACATCAAGAAAGAAAAACAGATGAATATTTCTGACCATTTCTTCACATCTATTCTTTATAACTTTCCTTGCAATGGGTAAAGCTGTTTGGTAACATAAAAAGACAGAAGGAATAATTACATGAGGCGAGTTCCCATGACATTTCATTAAGAGCAGCTTTTGTTACTGACTTAGGAGTCTCTGCCCAGGTGAATTAATTGTTCATTTTCTGCAGTTTCCTGCTGATTGGAGTTTATTTTCTTCTCTCCCTTGGGGACTTGAACATATTTTGGAGACTGTATTTTCTCTGATCATTATTCTGATTAATGGAGCACCTCTTGCTCAGGCACCAGTAATGGGGACATTATGATGGCCCTCTGTGTTGAAACTTCTGAAGCGGATTTAGAGAATTCCTTAGCTTTTCATTCTAGCTCTGACTTTTCTCCTTCTCCCTCTACATCCTATGGTTTAAATTTACCTGTTAAGCTACTAATAGCATTCTGTGTGATTTCTGTCTGTATCTTAAGGTCCAAGAATGATGGCCACACAATCATTATGGAAACATAAGGGGTCTTCAGTCTTTTTGTTCTAGCACACTGAGACCTGAAACCTGACTTCTGTTGCAGATGCACACAGCTGGATTCAGTTCTGTAAGAACCATTAGGCTAAAATTCCACCAGAAAGAGATACCCTTCTTACACTCATTCTGGTGCAGAAACCTACTTTTCTTTACAGTTAATTGTTCATATTGGGGTACATTTTTTCACATCATCTGTTGCAATCTGGGCCAGCACAAAGATATTAGGACCTCTAAGCAAACCTTCAGCCTTGTACCTCCTCGTACTTTTCTTTCAGCTTCCTATCCCTCCCCAAGAGTTTAATAATTAAATTCAGCTATGATGGTTACCCCAATATTTCTCACCCCTGAGAATATGATAATTAAACTCAGCTATAATGATTACCCAATATTAACATTCCCAGAATGATTCCATAAAAACTCACAATCAGACATATATACCGACATCTATAGTAACTATCTATCTAGATAGACAGATATGGAACATCATCCAATTTGAGCCTATTTGATAGGCTTCTAGAACTAGCCCAATAATGTGCAAATACCCATGCAAAAATGTACACCCCCCCCCCCTCTCTGAAAAAAGGTGTATGTATGTTTGTGCTCTATCTGTGTATATGTGTATTTTATAAAACATTAGGGATAGGCAGCTGTTTCCTCTCATTGGTGTAATACCCCATGATATCAGTATTTCTAAGACAGCAGTGATAGATTTTTCCAGAGGTCCTGGGGGGGGGGGGGGGGGAGGGAGGTCCCTGCCAGTGGGCTGGAAAGTGAGATTGGGAGGCCTGTCCAGGGGAGGGTTTGGAAGAGAAGTTGCAGTAATAAAGTGGTTCCCTGTCATGAGTGATAGCAGGGGTGGAGCTGGAAATAATAAAAAGGGTTGGCGTGAGGTACATGTGGTCTTTGGTTGCCTGTAGACCCTTGGGAGGATTGGGGGATCCTGGAGTGTAGGCTCCTGCAGGCTGAATAAGGGTGTAGTTGCTGCCCTGTAAGCAGCAACTGGGAAGGATTCAGAGTTTCAGGTGGATAAGGGGAGTCCAGCCTGGAATTGAGACCAGGATAGAGGAAGCCTGTCCAAGGCCAGAGTGCAGCCCGGCGAGGTGCACTGCTGGAAGGAGGATACTCTAAAAGGTCTGTGCCTGAAGGAGTTGGATTGATATCAAATGCAGGAAAAGCAGCTTTGGGGTTATTGCTGGTACAACAGGATGGGTAAAGGAAGGTGTTTGTATAAATATATACAGTAGTAGAACTTCAAAGAGTGCAGAAGGGTGGCTAAGGTCACTCGAATGATCTCAGATTGAACAGTGTATATAAGAGTTCTGAAGTGTTTAATTTCCAGTTGCAAAAGTTCCAGTAAAGTTATCTTGCATTAAATGAAAACCATCAAAGTGAAAAGTGTTTTTTCTGGCACGAGTGAGTCTTCACTTGCTCATAGACTGAAAAAGGTATCACCATTAAATCTCTCTTATGTTCTCAAGCTCCAGATCTCTATTGCGGACCATTGACCCACTCCCAAGCACAACTGCAGATGAATTGGAAGTGGTGTGTGTGTGTGATCCCCTGTGGCACCGCGTCTGGAGAGAAAAGTGTGTGATTTATCCCTATGACCCGGGTTGGGGTTTTGGATCTGAGCTAGTAGCAGCGAGACCCGGGTTACATTGGCAAATGAAAATGGGGCAGGGTTTTGTTTGGCAACTACAGGAGATTGCCCCATGATTCATGCCCCCCTTCCAATCCAAGTTCCCCCTTCAATCTAAGGCTCTTCCTGTGGTCCTGAGGGCCTGGGCCTACCTGAATCCCTCGTGGTCTAGTGAGGGTCTGTTGGGGTAGGAGAAATGTACATTCACTCGTTTGTTTGGGAAGCTTGCCAGGTGCCCTTGGCCTGGATTGGCCGCTGTCGTGGACAGGATGCTGGGCTCGATGGACCCTTGGTCTTTTCTCAGTGTGGCATTACTTATGTACTTATGTACTCCTGCCCATGGCTATGGCTGCATCCAATATGATGGCCTTGATCTTTCACCATAGCCTTGCAGTACCATTGGGGCTCATGGTAGTACCATGAGACTGGTGAAAAGTCGCAGCCTCTATATTGGATGCAGCCATGGCTACGGGCAGGAGTGAATAAGCATTGTACCTACCCTAACAGACCCCTGCTGGACCACCAGGGATTCATGTAGGCCCAGGTGGCCTACAGGGAGTGGGAGGGGGACTACAGGGAAGGGTAGGGGGCTGTCTGCTCTTGGCATGGGAGAGGAGGAGGGGGTCCTGAAAAGTTTCATTTTGTGTCATCTCCCATGGCGACAAAAGGGAGGTGGAACCCCCAGTCAAAACAAACATTCCCTTAATCAACAAAGGAAACAGCATGAAACAAATATGCTCTGGCTGTCCATCCCTATACACCATGCATGTACATTGTAATTCCACCTCTGCTTCATCCATACTATGCCTCAGGAACACCAATATACTGATCACAGAAAAATCGGCACATCTTGTCTGTGTGCACCAAACTTTTAAATGCATATGTGACTGCACAACTTAATGGAAGTCTTTTTCTGGCTATAAACATGCTTTACATTTTCAAAAATCATTATAAAATTAACCTCAAAGAAAGCACTTTTGAAAAACTATTGATCCTGGCAAACAACTATTTATCCAGGTAAATGGGCTATTTGAAATTTGCCAACTGTCACTGCAGATAAAAGTACATGCTGATGCTTCTTTGAATTTGTGCGGCTGTCAGGACATATTTCTCTTTGCCTGCAGCTGCTCTTAGCCACCCTAAGTGACAGCTAAGTTTATGATAGTGTTTAAGCTGGCCCTGACTGCAACTGATTCCTCTCGTACCAGGGAGAGTTGCAGATTGGGGGGTAAAGAAACCAGACCGGAGCACAATGTCCCAATGTTCAGGGAGGAACAGGACTTCAAATGCCAGAATCCACAGAACTTTCTTCTTTAAGAAGTTCCCGTTTCCAGGCCGCTAATTTCTGTACTCAGGCTAGCTGCCTTAGAGACAGGCTTTACTGTGCACTCACAGCTGGATTCAAAGTCTACTGCCCTTCCTGCCCATAAGTCTCACTTTCCTGCTTGCATAGAAAGCATAAAACCCAAAGCTTTGGTATCACCTCAGTAACAGCAACACAAAATCCTCCACTGCCCAATACTTTGTGAAGTAACAGTACCAGCTCTCAGGGCACTAATAGCAAGAATTGTACCATTAAAATGACAACACTGCAGATCCATATATACCTCCTGTTCAAAAAGGTGAACAACTTGGACTGCTATAAACCTCCGCACAGAAAGTACAGCTAGATACATAGGTCCAGATTCTACATAAGGGGCCTAAAAAATCTGGCCGGTAAACATTTCCACCTAAGCGTATTCTATAAGCAGCGCCTAGATTTAGGCACAGTATATATAGAATATGCTTAGTTGATATTCCAGTGCCTAAAACTACGCACCTCCGTTTACACCAATGAAAATGTGGCGTAAATCCCCACGCATAGATTTAGGCAGACTGGGCTATATTCTATAACAATGCATGCAAATTTGGGAATGCTCATTTCCCCACCCATAGCCATGCCCATTTTGAACTGTGCGTATTAGAATTTAGGTGCAGTTCATTACAGAATGCGCTTAGCGAGTTGTGCATGTAAATTCTAATTATTGACAATTAGTGTTCATTATTGCTTGTTAAGTGCTGTAATCAAGGATGATTAGTATGTTAAGCCAATTAAGTTATGTGCTTCCTTATAGAATATGCGTGGATTTTGGTGCAGATCTCTAGGCATACTATATGGAATCTGGGGGATAGTAACACAGAGGAACATTTTTGATATGATGTCTAAGTCCAACTTTGAATGTTTTGCTAAAAGCATCCAAAAATTCAAGTGAGGAATATAGCCATTTTCAAAACAGAAAAACGTCTTTTTTTTTTTTTTTTTTCAAAAAAATGGCTATTTGCTAGATGTTTGTGTGCTCTCTGCGTGGTCCATTTTTGGGGAAAAAAAGTCCAAGTGAAAAATGCACAAAATCAAGTCACTGGGATGTAGGAGGAACCAGCATTCTTAGTAGACTTGCCACACAGACATCCCAAGAGAGCAATGGGGCACCCTAGTGGGACACTGTTGTGGACTTCAAATAAATGCTCCCAGGTGCATATCTCACTGTTGCTCCCTTATTTTGTCTGCTGAGCCCCCCAAAACCCACTATCCTCAAATGTACACCACTACAATAGCCCTTATGGGTAAAGGAGGCACCTACAGTATATGTTGGTAAAGTGGGTTTCTGGTGAGTTTTGGAGGACTCACAATTTCCACCACAAATGTAACAGGTAGGGGGAGGTTTGGGTCGGGGTTCACCTGTCTGCAGTGCACAGCACCAAGCACTAGACTATTCCAGGGACCTACATATTGCTGCAATGAACAGGAGTATAACATCTGAGGCTGGCATAGAGGCATGTAAGTAATATTTTTAATCACATTTTTGGGGAATGGGAGGGGGGGGGGTTAGTGACCACTGGGGGAATAAGGGGAGGTTATAACTGATTCTCTCCAGTGGTCATCTAGTTATTTAGGGCACTTTTTTGTGGCTTATTCGTAATAAAACAGGTCTAGACCAAAACGTCCAACTTATAGCCCTGGATGTTTTTGTTTTGTTCCAATATGGCAGAAAAACATCCAGGTGTTAGGAATGGCCAGATCCCACCCTTAACATGCTCCTGACATGCCCCCTTGTGATATGAATGCACTTCTGATGGACTTCATAGAAAAAGTCTAAAATATTGGTTTTGAAAATACCAAGTTGGACGTTTTACTGGGAAAAATGTCCAAATGCGGATTTTTGCCACTTTTTGGATGTTTTTCCTCTTTTGAAAATGAGCCCCAAAGTAACATAGTAGATGATGGCAGATAAAGACCTGTATAGTCCATCCAGTCTGCCCAACAAGAGAAACACATAGCATAAGGTGTTATGTGATACTACATATGCATACCTGATCTTGATTTGTCCCTGCCCTTTTCAGGGCATAGACCGTAGAAGTTTGGTAGACACTGTTCTTGTTCTCCAACTTGTTGAAGTTGTCATCAAAGCTCCATTCCATCCCATACAAATCTGTCCAGTTACGATCAGGGCACAAACCGTAAAAGTGTGCTCACACATAGAACATAGATCAACCTTCACCAGTTACAGAATAAAGGAACAAACATTAAAATGGCTATTACAAGAAGTCAGTCTCAGTGAGCAGTACAGCCCAGAAGTTAAAATAAATGTGGACTTCCTCTTGCACCAAGCAAAATACAAAGATGTAACAAATTTACATTCACAAAACTGATATTTTTGTAGATCACTAATAATGGAAAATCATTTTTTTGCCTTTTTTTTGTTAACCCTGTTATATGGGTAATTTATTAATTTATTTTTTTGGCTATGATTATCCTAGTCTCTTTTATTCTCCTTTTGTGGTCTTCCCCCTAAATTCTTTTCTAAAGTTTTCCTTTCTAATTTCTTTTCTGTCGACTTCCTTCCTTCCCTACCTGTCTCTATCACTAATCTTTCCCTTTCATATTTTTCTCCATTTTTCTTTTGTATCTCTCTGTGTACTCATAGCTGGATTCCTTTCTTCTTTTACTCTTCTCCATTATCTTGCTTAATCTCCGTTTCACCTCCAGAGCATAAATTACATGATCAGATTTACAATTTGTAGTCGAAATCAATTTGTACATCCTTCTGTCATAAGGGTTAATAAACTTGGCACAGTCAACCATTATGTTGCAATAGATGCAAGCACCACACTTCCTCTATTTCTGCATCGTGGGTGCTTGCTGTTGATCTTGACCTACTGATAATACAGCTGAACTCAATCTTTCTTTCAAATTAGAGTCTCTGGAAAATGCTACTCTCAGAGCATGACTGGAGATGCTGGGTGGGACTGCACGATGTCCAATTATTCCGTATCACGTTAGCCACCTCTTCCCTCCCCCCCACCACTACCACCTTATAGTGTAAAATAAAAGTCTCACTAGGATCAGCATCCAGTGTAATATGTCCAGTAGACTACAACACATTTCTGTTGTTGAACTTAGCTCGTGTGTAAGATTGCTTCAGGACTTTATTTATTATTGACATATTGGATAAAGGGAAGAAAAAAAAAGAGAAGAGAATGTACAATTTCTATAAAGGAAATCATCAATACAGCTTTCAACATGACTTTGCTGTTATAGATCCTGGGCACTCTAGTACCTCTCCCATCAAACAGCTGTCCAACCTAGGAATCAAATTCCTACCTACTAGGGATATGCAGGCAAAAAAGGTTCATTTTATTTAGCTTCCTATGTTGCTTGCAGGCTTTTATCTTTATTTTTATTTTTAAATGCATTTAAAATTAGCAATTGTTTGGGTTCACTAAAGACAGATAAATAATTTTGATAAGACAAACAACAAGAAAATGAAGCAAAAAATTCATACCCAGGGCACAGCCAAGAACTCTTGGTGTCGTCTCTGGGTATTTCTCGAAAGATCAGGAAAAATTCTTATCTTGGAACCCATAAATTCACAATCCATATGACAAAAGTATAATTTTAAGACTGTTTTCCTGTCAGGTTCCAATAAGGTCCAAAGAAGATGATTCCAAAAAGTCTGTCAAATTTGCCTTCTGTAGACAGGGCCGCCGAGAGGGAGGGACAGGGGGGACAAAAGTCCCCGGGCCCGGGCCTCCGGAGGGGGCCCGGCGACACCGCAGTCCGACCCGCCCTCCCTCCGTCGCTCCCAGCACTAACCTTAAATGCCTCCTTTCACCACATTCGCAGCAAGCAGCAGCAGGGCAGGCCACTCCTTCCTTCCTTGTCCCGCCCTCGTCTGATGTAACGTCCGTGAGGGCAGGGCACGGAAGGAAGGAGAGGTCTGCCCTGCTGCTGCTTGCTGCAAACGTGCTGAAAGGAGGCGTTTAAGGTTAGTGCAGGGTCCAGCCCGGTAGCGGGTGGAGGGGGGGCCGGCGACCTCGGGTGGGGGGGCCCAGCGACGACGACGACCTCGGGTGGTGGTGGGGGGGCACGGGGGCGGCCTTGTCCCGGGCCCGGCTCTGGTTCTTGGTGGCCCTGTCTGTAGACCAGTCCCACCCTTATCACCTAGCAAAGCCAAGTATTGAGCTCTCACTAAAAGTGATAATGTCTCAAATGGAAACTTAAGCCCTTCCCTGAAGTACTTCTGGCTATATCAACAAGAACAATTAGTGAGGACTTTGGAAAGATCAAGAATCTCAAAGTATTCTGTCTCAAGTGATTTTCTATATATTCATTTTCCTTGAAAAAAAGATCTTATCTTTAACAACAGTCCCACAGACTTCTTGTAACTCAGAGACCTTAGACTCAAAATTATTCATCTTGGCAGTCTGTTGTTCCAATGCATGAGCCTGATCATTCAGGGTTCCAGTCAGAAGATTTAAATCTGAAGAACATCTAGTCACCAGCTTATTCAAGGAAGAATTAACTGTGCACATGACTTCCCAAACAGCCTCTAAAGTTACTTTCATCGGCTTTACCAGCAGAATCACCTTGCTCGACTGAGCCCCATAGTACTCGCAGACAATGGTATATGTTGGTTTAAGGAGTTCTGTGCAGACCACAGGGGTGGAAGCCATAACAGTAAGATCCTCCAGACACTGGGAGGATTCTTCTACACTGCCTTTCTGTCCTGAGATGCTGGCACTGTGGTGGCAGAAATAAAACAAATTGAAAAAGGCCCTTTTGATGACTATGCTAGAAAGGGACTTAGCATGATCATGATCAGATAAAGTTAACTCCCATATACTACACTGACAAGTTTTATCTAGCAAGAAATTATTGATTAAAAAATTATCTATGCGGGAGTAAGTTGTGTGAGTAGTAGAGAAGAAAGTAAAGTCTAGATCATCGATGTGCATAATTCTCCAGACATCACTTAATTTTAATTGTGACAGGTGGAGGGGCATTTTTGATATGACATCTAAGTCGGACTTTGGACGTTTTGTGCTAAACGCCCCAAATTTGAATGGCAAGGAAACTATTTTCGAAAAAGTACATCTATCTTTTTTTTCAAAAATAGCATTTGTATGAAGGTTTTGTGCTCTGTGCATTTATCTTTTCAGACCATTTTTTAAAAAATGCACACGTGAAAATCATAGAAAGTCAAGCCATCGGGATGTAGGAGAGGCAGCATTTTTAGCAGACTGGTCACCCATCCATCCCAGGAGTTTAATTGGGCACCCTAGAGGGCACTGCTGTGGATTTGAAATAAATGCTCCCAGGTATACATCTCACCGTTGCTCCCTTATCTTGTCTGCTGGGCCCTCCAAAACCTACCCCAAACCCCCAACTATACACCATTATAGTAGCCCTTATAGGTGAAGGGGGCACCTATATTTGGGTACAGTTGGTTTCTGGTGAGTTTTGGAGGGCTCACAGTTTCCACCTCAAGTGTAACAGGTAGGGGGAGATATGGGCCTGGGTCCACCTGTCTACAGTACACTGCACCCACCGCTGCACTACCCCAGGTACCTGCATGCTGTTCTAATGGATCTGGCTATCACATCAGAGACTGTCATAGAGGCTGGTGAATGCTATTTTTATTCACATTTTGAGGGTGGGAGGGATTCAGTGACCACTGGAGGGGAGTAAGGGGGACATCCCTGAAACTCTCCAGTGGTCATTTAGGGCACTTTTTTTTTATATCTTATTCATTAGAAAAACAGGTCTAGACTAAAACGTTGAAGTTTTCACCCTAGACGTTTTGGTTTTGTTCCATTATGTCTGTAAAACGTCCAAGTGTGGCCTGCCATAATTCCACCTTCAAACAACGTCTGTTGTTCCAGTGCATGAGCCTGATCATTCATACCCTCATGATCAAAAGCAAAGTGTTCCAGTCAGAAGATTTAAATCTGAAGAACATTTAGTCACTACCTTATTCAAGGAAGAATTAACCATGTCCATGACTTCCTAAAGAGTCTCTAAAGTTACTTTCATAGGCTTTACCAGCAGAATCACCAAACCCAACTGAGCCGCCATCCCCCACTGCATTAACAGTACTCACAGGCCTAAACTGCTTGATTAAGGAGTTCTGTGCAGAGATTACCCCACGGGTGGAGGCCATAACAGAGAGATCCTGAATTCTTCCAGGCTACCTCTCTGTCCTGAAATGCTGGCACTTCCCAGCTGTGGTGGAGCAGACCTCAGGGCAGGGCTAAGAGAAACCCTGCTAGCACTGCTGCCTTGAGATGATGAGGCCAGGAAATCACAGCTACCTGGCACTGACTCAAAATGAAATAAAACATCTATTCCAACGCTGAGTATTGTACTGATCTTAATGCATTTATCACAGGACATTTAACAAAGTAGAACATGAAATAATAATTAGCAACAATAATTAATGATGTTGCATATATCATGCTGATTGCCACTAAATAAACAACATTAATGGTGTCTTTATATTAAGGAAGACAACCTTCAATTATTTTGTAATGAATTTGTCAAGGCTGGTAAAATTATACACTATTAACCACACATACATCGCTGAGATGGAAAAAGTTGGTCAGTTATTACTTATGATAATTCATGTTGCATCAGTCGAGCTGGGTGAAATTTCGTCAAGAAATGAAGCTCGTGTCTGAAAAGACCCTGGTGAGGTTATTAAAAGTGACCCACATGCATATGGTATAAAAACATGCCAAAACGAGCATTCATTTCCTTAAGCTTTGGACAAAAAGCCAAAAGTTGTTTGCGAGCCTTCACAGTAGTTTTCTTCAGATCAGGTAGAAATGGAACAATATTATCACAAGTACCTGGCAGAAACCCAAATAGTAGCAACACTCCATTCTACCAATCCCAGGGCAAGCAGTGGCTTTCCCATAGTTGATGGGAGCTCTCAGGCCTTGTTTCTGCATTAAGGGGCCCTTTTACTAAGCAGTGGTAAGCCCACCGCAGGCTTACAGTGCGGCAATCCAGAACTACCACTGGCTCAACGTGGGCACCGGCAGTAGTTCCACCCCCAGCATGCACCATTTCTGGCACCAGGGAAAATAGGTCCCTATTTTTTACCACAGCAGTTACCCAATGGTAATCGCTGCCCGGTTACCATTGGATTAGCCAGGGAGCCCTTACTGCCATCTTCATGGGTGGCAATAAGTGCTCTCTCCCCCACATGGCCACATGGTAAGTGCAATCTTACTGCATGGCCCATTTCTTTTTATGGCCTTTTTACCCGCTGTGGTAAAAAGGGCCTCAGCGCACAGGAAAAACGGCCACCATAAATAGCGCAGGGCACCTTTTACCGCAGCTTAGTAAAAGGTCTGGTTCTACTAATGGGCACATACCTATTATGTGTCCACTTACAAAAATACAGCAGTATTTATACCACATTCATTAGCCTGGCTTTCAAACCTTTTCTATTGGAATACATCTCAGTGCACTGTTGGCTTATCGTGATCCAGTGGATAACCTTCCAGCATCAAAATTGCATATGGCAATTCATTTCATGAAAGGTCTGCTTCATGTCAAGCCTCCACTATGGAAGCTCACTGTGCCGTGGGGCCTAAACTTAGTCCTCACTTCACTCATGAAGTTTCTCTTTGAAACTCCAGATGTAGCATTTCTGAAATGTCTAACTTGCAAAATATTCTTCATAGTAGTAATCGTTTCAGCTAGAAGAGTAACCTGCTTATTTTCGAAAGGAGAAAAACGCCCATGTTCGGGAGATGGGCGTCCGTTTCCCGTGGGCGGCCAAATTGGTATAATCGAAAGCCGATTTTGGTCGTCTTCAACTGCACTCTATCGCGGGAATGAATAAAGTTGACGGGGGCTTGTCGGAGGCGTGGTGAAGGCGGGACTGGGGCGTGGTTATCAGCCGAGCAGAGATGGGCGCGCTCGGCCGATAATGGAAAAAAGAAAGGCGTTGTTAGCGAGAATTTAGGACACTTTTTTTTAATCCTTTTTTCTCACGAACAGGTCCCAAAAAAGTGCCCTAAATGACCAGATGACCACCGGAGGGAATCGGGAATCACCTCCCCTGACTCCCCCAGTAGTCACTAACCCCCTCCCACCAAAAAAAAAACCCACTTGCAAAAACCTTATTTCCCATCCTCTATGCCACCCTCAAATTCCATACCCACCTCCATGACAGCAGAATGTGTTCGATCCTCTCACAGCCTTTCCCTGGGTCAGATGTGGCTCTCGGGTGCACTGCAGGGTCACATCAGCATTGCATTGTGGTGGGTGTAGGGTATTGGACTCCGTGATTTCACTAGCTTGTGTTACAGTCTCACAATGTTGGTAGTTGGTAGGCTCTTCTCCCATGGTGCTTTTCCCTCTGCTTACTGGGTCAGAGTGTGCCCTGTTTTGTTTCCGGTAGTCCACGAGGTAGTGGCCATTTTTGTAAGTCCTTTTTAGATCCCTTTCGTGTGTTAGCCATGTTACAGAACTTAGTTCTTACCTTGAATGTTGCTGAAAGAGGGCATTGTACACCATTCTGCCAACTCTGAGCTACTGCTAATCTTAGTACCAGGGAGACTCGTTGCCAGTGGGGCACAACCTCTGATCTGCAGTTAACTGTGAGTAAACGCGGTTATTGAAATAAAGGACATTTTCAGCGAGATTAGTCTTACGGTGTGAACTGTTGTGCCAAGGTTATACAGCAGCAACAAGTCCTGTCCCTGGAGCACTTTTAGTGGGTAATGCAGTGCACTTCAGGCAGGTGGACCCAGGCCTATCCCCCCCCCTACCTGTACCACTTGTGGCGATAAATGGGAGCCCTCTAACCCCCCCCCCCAAAACCCACTGTATTCACATGTAGGTGCCCCCCTTCACCATTAAGTGCTATGGTAATGGTGTAGAGTTGTGAGGAGTGGGTTTTGGGGGGATTTGGGGGTCTCAGCACCCAAGGTAAAGGAGGTATGCACCTGGGAGGTAATGTAATGTTTTTTCCTATTTTTTAAAAGTGCCCCCTAGGGTGCCCGGTTGGTGTCCTGGCATGTGAAGGGGACCAGTGCACTATGAATCCTAGCCCCTCCCACTACCCAAAGTCTTGGATTTGGTCGTTTTTGAGCTGGGACGCTTCGGTTTCAATTATCGCTGAAAAACGAAAATTCCCAGCTCAAACAAACGCCCACATCTCAAAAACGCCCACATCCAATGCATTTGCCTGGCACAAACCATATTTGCGAAACTAAAGATAAACGTCCATCTTTTTCGAAAATATGATTCAGCCCACCCCTTCACGGACCCGTTCTCGGAGATGGATGTTCTTACACATGGGCGTTTGAGTTCGATTAAGCCTCTCCACGTGAACTCCAAGCATTCGTAATATGTGAACCTTATACCCAGTTCCATCAGCCTAAATTTGTTCTTTGGACATATCCCAAATTCTTGCATAACCTGGTGACAACTTTTAATGTAACTGAAAAAATAGTCCTTCCTTCCTTCCTTCTGTCTGAAGTCCCATTCAAATCTCATGAGAAAGCCCTCCATACATTAGACTGTAAATGGGCTTTTGCCTACCAATTAAAAATGAACCATTCAGAAAAATGTCTCAGTTTTTCATCTTCTTCAGTCCTAATAGAACTGGTATGCCAGTTGTAAAAAGAACTTTAGCAAACTGGCTGGCTTCTTGTATACAATTCTGCTATAAACAAGTAGATAATCCTTTCAGCTCCAATATCAAATCCCATCCAATTAGAGCAACTGCAATCACAGTAACCCTCACTGAATATCATCTGCAAGACATCTACACGGTCCTCTTTTCATACTTTTCACTTTTCATTAGTGTTTGGACCAGACTTCAGCACAGGACTATGACGTTGGTCAAATGGTGCTGGCCAATCTGTCCCTATAAGCTAGCAATTCTCACATTCAATGCTGTGGGTACTCAAAAGACCATGATAATATAAGACTGAACAACCCTAAGTTTAGTGTCACGGTCTTACCGTGACTGGATCTCACCGAACCAGAATCCGTCGGTGACGTGCTCCCACTACCACTTTTGCCCTCTTCCTGGGGCACACGACATGACGCAGCAAACCAGAGCTGGTGACAGGGTGTCGGAGGAGGGGCATCACCGGGGCTGAAAATTCTTAAGCAAGCTCACTCCCACTTACTGTGCCTTCGCAATAAGCAAGCCTTGTTCCTGAAAGCCTTGTTCCTGGTTCCTGCCAAGCTGTGCTCCTGGTTCCTGCCAATCTGCACTCCTGGTTCCTACCAAGCTTAGTTCATAGTTCCTGCCAATCCTCGTTCCTGGTTCCTGCCAGAGCCCTGTTTCTGGTTCCTGCTAAAGCTGAGCCCCGTTCCTAGTCCCTGCCAGAACCATGTTCCTGGTTCCAGCTCAAGCCAAGCCTCATTTCTGGTTCCTGGCCCAGCCCAGAGTTTCAGCTATACTAGCTTCCTGCCTTCGTCTCGCTACATAGGCCTTGGAGGTGATCTTTCTGCCAAAGTTTGCCCTGCGACCATGACCCAAGGGCTCACTAACCAGAAACATGACAACTTGTGAAGGCCATGAGCTTGACAGAATCACCAGCTTTAGAATTATTACAACAGCTTGCACTCCAATTGTAGCAGCTCTCCTGAGCTGTACAAACCTTGACCCATCGGATGGACAGTCTCCAAGGACCAGACGTAGCTCAGCGACAGTCGCACCACTGGTTGCTGAGGCTGGAGTGACCGCTTCCACTGGAGATATAGGGATTCGGGCCGCTCCCCCTCCTTGCTTCGATGGAAATCCCAAGACATGCCGGGGATTTCTGAATCAATGAAATACTTAGGAGTTACCCACTTTTGTACTTGACTCAGTCCTGCTTGTCAAAGGAAAAAGCAATATTGCTCACCTGTTAAAAGGTGTTTTTCAATGACAGCAGGATTGATAAGACACACAGTCCCTCCCACCTCCCCATGAATTGCCTGAATATTTTGAGCTTTGGAACTAACTGAGGAGCTGAGTAGATTGCGGAGCACAGAAAGGGCTTAACGTGCTCAGAACTTTACACTAAGTTCTGCGTTCTGGGACAGCAGTTCTGTTCCAGCGCTGTTGGATGACATCATTCACTTGTGTGCCTTATCAATCAGAGGACTTCCTTGTTAGTAATAAGAAAATGAACCAGCTTTGTACTACAATATATAAATATATCTGTCTAATTATCATATTATAGTCCTGTGTATAATAATCAGAAATGAGTGAATTTGTTGATTAGGCTGGATACAATCATGCCTTGTTAAGGTAAATCCTGTAGCCACCATGCCTTAATTCACCTGGAGATGTGAAGCCGGCATGTCAAATCTGAATCACAAACCAAGTACCTACCAGAATAACTTGATTGCAGAGATTATGTCTAAACAAGGCTGAGCTATTAAGGTTCATCAGGGAACATTTTTCGGTCTATTTTCCAGAAACAGCAGGTGAGTTAAACCAGCAGCTCTGGAAAGAAAAACACATTAAACAAGCTTAAAACTCCAACCGGCATGGATATAGAAATGTCATTGCTGATAAAAACTAACCCCTAGGACAATTCTACAACTATAATCCAGATGATTGAAATGAACATTACTATCCTAAATTATAACATGAAGGATTTCAAGCCTCAAGGGACATTAGGAATTGGAATAGCAGTCACAGGAGCACAGAGAGAGCTATCCCCGTGCATCCAGCAATGGTGAGAAATCAGAGCGAGAGCTTTCAAATATCTGTCTGCCATCCTTGTCTGATGCAACTGTAACATAAGCCATATAGGGCTAGATTCTACATATTGCGCCTCGATGTCCGTGAGGAAATCAAAGCATATTCCAGAAAGTACACTTTAATTTAGACATACATTATAGAATATGCTGAGTGCTGCTCTACTTGACTAAATGTAGTCATTTATTATTAATTTAGATTTTGCTCACACCTTTTTCAGTAGTAGCTCAAGGTGAGTTACATTCAGGTACTCTGGATATTTCTCTGTCCCAGGAGGGCTCACAATCTAAGTTTGTACCTGAGGCAATGGAGAGTTAAGTGACTTGCTCAAGATCACAAGGAGCAGCAGTGGGATTTGAACAGGCCACCTCTGGATTGCAACACCGGTGCTCTAACCACTAGGCCACTCCTCCTAAAACCTGGTGTAAATCCCAACACCTAAATTAGGCGTGAAGTGGGTGTAGTCTATAACACTGTGCAGAAATTTTAGAAACGCCCACAACCCGCCCATTCCACTTCCATAACCACTCCCACTTTTCAACTATGTGACTTAGAATTTACGTACATCATATTACAGTATACACTTAGCAAGTAGTTCGCGAAAATTCTAATGCCAAGTAGTGCTGATAATTGCTTGTTAACATCCAATTATCAGCACTGATTAGCTTGTTAACTAATTAAGTTATGTGCATTGTTATGGAATATGCTTCAATTTCCACATGAAAATCAAGGCATGATATATAGAATCTCAGGGATAATGCTTTGGTGCCCTCCAAACTACCAGTAAGACCATTTAATAGAGTGCAGCCACCAGTAGGATGCAAATAACACTGGTAGAATAATATGCTAGGAAGTTATTATTATTAATAAAAAGGTTTTTTTCACATCTCTTTCAGTAGTAGCTCAGGGTAAGTTCCATCCATGTACTTCCCTGTGCTGTTCACAATCTAATTTTGTACCTGAGGCAATGGAGGGTTAAGTGATTTGTCCAAAATCACAGGGTGCAGGAGTGGGAATTGAACTAGGTACCTTTGAATACCAAGGCTGGTGCTTTAACCACTAGGCTACTCCTCCACTCTATTTGCATATATTACAGAGAATATGCTAGCTGTAGGCCAAGTTGTGACTTCCAGTACACCACACTATGAAGGAATTAATTCTGTGATATGAGCTATCATATCTCTCAGAAACCTGCTGCTCACTTGCTCCTCCATCAACCCTACTCTTCCTCTGCCAACCGTTCTCACCCTTTCTCCACTGGCTGGCTGCCTCACATGACTCCCTGTTCAGAAAA